>NC_057850.1:161372093-161972093 GCF_015237465.2 Chelonia mydas
CTTTGTGAAGTTAGCCCTGTAATTTCCTTGACTACTTCACAGGCTTTAAGGAACTTAAGAACTGCTAACAACTTTTTCACTGCAAGTCACAACTTGCCAAGCTGAGCTCCATCTTACGGAGAGGAGGCAGAGAGTGGGGTAATACGGCTTAAACATTTGAGCTATTTAAAAAAAAAAGCAGAAGAAGAAGAAATTTAACTCATGGGCGAGGGTCATTCCCAATCAGAACCAGTTTCCCTAATCGTAGATTTTCCTTCGCAAAATGTATATATATCTTACTATATGTTCCATTCTATGCATCCGATGAAGTGGGCTGTAGCCCACAAAAGCTTAGGCTCTAATAAATTTGTTAGTCTCTAAGGTGCCACAAGTACTCCTGTTCTTTTTTTAAAAATTTATATATCAAAAGCCACTTGCAAGTTTCAAGGCCCTATTGTGCTCTCCATTACACCAGTTAAAGCCCATATACGTACTCTAGATTTGGGAGAAGAGTGATCATAAAAAGCATCTGGCTTGTGTTTCTAAAGACCAGTTTAAATAGCAAACTGTAGACCACATGGAATAGCAAGCATAAAATCAGAACTTTATTCCTCCCCAAAGTTAAGCATCCTACCACCACATCTTTAAAGGAATCTTTTTGGGATTCAAAAAATAAAATAAAATTAGAAGGTCAAGCACTTTGGCAATTTACAGTAAATAACCAGGTTTGCCAGATGGATATGGATTACTGCTTGTTTAGTTTTACTAAAGAATGGGGCCAGACACCCAACTGGTGTAAATCAGTGGACCTCAGTGGAGCTGATTTATACAAGCTGAAGATCAAACACACTACTTTGTTTGAGGAAACTCTACTTTGCAAACTTTGCTTTAATAACTCTTGTCACAGAAGCTTGGGATTTCTTCCCACTGCACATGACAGCACAATCCTTGTATACAAAAAGACTGGGTAAAAATAATAGTTTTTAAATGGCTATGTATGATTTTTCTCTTGGATTCCAGATCATGATCTTCTTATTTCATGCCTTAACTACATCTAAATTGTTACACCCTGATAAATTCACTACTGCATGGCAATCTTACAGATTTGCAATCTCACTAAAATGTCTTGCAGATGAATTTAAAAATGGAAAAGGGGGGGGGGGAGAAACAGTTCTCCATTTAATTTCTTACAGGCATGTCCAGAATAACAACAGATGTAAGGGATGCAGTTGTAAAGCTCGTAGTGAGCACTGGGACCATTTGTTAAAATGTCACAAAATCATTGAAGTCCCACCCATTTACTTCATTCTTATACATAGTTTTGCTCAAAAGTGTGTGAAACACACACACACAGGGCAGTCTAGCATCTAGGTGTAAATTCTGTTTTTGAAAAAAACAGCCTTAAATCATGCCCTTGTTTATAAAAAGCTTTAGAGGGAAAGCACAGGACTTTTGGGAAATCTGAATTCTATTCCTGGCTTTGCCACTGACTCATTGGGTAACCTTGGGTAAGTCACTTAAGCCACAAATTTTAAACTTGGATACCTAAAATCAGGCACCCAAATCCATATTTAGAATTGTAGCATTAGGGCCCAACCCTGCAAGTTGTTTATTTTGCAGACTGAAGGTCCTCAAACTCTTTGTACTTCAGTTTCTCCATCTGTATCATGGGAATGATAGCACTGACTACCAAACAGGAGTTTTGGGAAGCTTACGGAACCAATCCAAGAATGTTCTGAGCATTTTTTACTCCCAGCGAAGCCAATGGGCACAGAGCTGGCTCAGCACCTCCACGCAATTTTTTGACGCCTCAGCGGTTCAGGCCAGAAAGGTGCTTTAGAAGCACTCCGTATTATTAAAAGTAAAACAGTGAATGTCTTCTTTTAGAAATACTGGATCTTTACTTTTCTAGAAACTAATATTAGCTAAAGGCTTCTGAAGCTTTAGGGTTATTTTGAGTGGTAACTCTATGGTTACTTACACAGTAATGCAGGAAGAAAGAAATAAGATTGTCTTGACTGAAGACTAGAAACCTAATTCTCCTTTCATTTATGTCACTTTTTAACTGGTGTAAAGTCCCTGAAATTGATTAAATTACTCCCAATTTACACTGGTTTAAGAAAAGAATCAGACCCAGTGATTGGAGCTAAATGCAGCTAAGCTGATTTACACCAGCTGAGGCTCTAGCCTGCCATGTCAAAAGTAAAACCTTCTTCCCTATTTTCTCATCAACTGGCAAAAGTGGAGAACTACAAATGGTGATTCCTTGGGGAGATCTTTGTGTGATAGTGGTGAAAACATTCACATTGGTTTTTCATTCTCCCTCAACTGTTAGACCCAATCTAGAACTAAAAAAAACAGCAGGATAAACACTGCTAGTTAAGTGAGATATTATCTGTGTTTTCTGATTCTTTTGTATGGGCACCGGATACTGTTTGGTTAAATGTATGTCAGCTCTCTCTTCATTTCAGAACTGCAACTGCTTGCCTCACGAAATATCACTTTCAGGAGAGAAAAAAAGGGTGAACTCTGAGCTTATCAAAGAGCATTTTGGTTCCTTTAGGAGCTAGCAGTGACCGAATTCCAAGAAGCGGGAACATTTGTGTTGCAAACACAAAGGGCCTGACTCTGATCTCACTTATGCCCATTTTATGCAGTGTTGACCTGATTCTCCACTGACACACCTTGTGTCAGTTATAGCTATGCAAGTAAATGGCTTCCAAATGCTACCATTCTGATTTGACAGGGCTCTTACAGCTACTTCACTCAGTATAAATAACTACACCAGGCGAAAGGCAGTGGCACATCTTGCCCATTGGCTCAGATTTTACAGTGGGGCTGAGGAGCACTAAGCACCGTGCAGGAGAAGAGTATCAAGGTAATTTACAGCTGCAGTTATGACCCCTCAGGCTGGGGGCCAAGCTTGTCCCCAACATATTACAGAAGCCTTGCCCTGCAATTACGTCCCTGGAAGCATACCAATAGGGCATGATTCCCTTCATCCCATGCCTACTGGCCAGCAGAGCTGGCCAGCCTTATGGGAAGGAAATAAGAAACACCCCTTAAAGGGGTTTAAGCAGCATGCAACTGGTCCTGTGAGCTCCAAAGAGCATTCTGCCCCCCTGCTCCCAAGTTGCTCGTCATGGCAGGAAAACCAGGCCATGCTACTGTACACAGCATCACATACACAATAATATCAGATGGAAAAATAAGGTATTGAAATGATTTATTGAATCAGCAGTTGACCTACGGATGATGTCACCACCAACATCAGAATACTTTACTTGTATTAATGAGGGCTCAGTCAAGTACCTGTAGGAATTAATCCACTAGTCTGTTGTTTTTGGAATACCGAGTGCACACCCAGCTCAGATCACAAATGAAAGCAAGCGTAAGCTATTCTGTGGCCATTTGATCACATCACAAACACAACTAACTGTTCAGCAGAACAGTCTCTGCTCCGAGGGAGCCCAAGAGTAAAAGATCAATGGGTCACTGGCACAGCAGAGTGGGGAGGTTTACGCAGGGCATGTGGTGTGGGCAGATTATATCAGGGAGCTAAAATTCACCTCAGAGTCCACTTTTTTTAAGAAAGGAAAATCACCTCCAAAGAATCTTACTTATTGTCACCTAGGGATGCTGCGGAAATACTAGAAGTGGTACCAATCCTTCAGCATTTGGAGAGCTGGAAGCATTCCCCTCACTTAGAAATACTACTGAGTTCCCTTCAAATCTTCCCCCGCAAGGAAAGAGGCAGACAGTGTCGCCTCCTAACCCAGGAGTCAAAGCAGCCTCCCGTCCCCTGGAGAGCTAGCCCACCATACTGCTCCTCCTCACAGCAGCATAGCTTGTATGGGGGTGATGCTGCCTCTGACCAACCATTGCAAGAGGGAGCAGATGTGGAGTTCAAGTTAATGCTATTTTAAGCACCATAACATTGGGTGTGGATATCCACTGGGACATGTGCTGCCATTGAGGCAGAGAAAGATGCAACTGTCTCCAACCCCCTGGAACCCAGCAGAGCCCAATCCCCATGAGGCACCCATGTATGGGATTCTGCCCCACACAGAATCACTGAATTTGAATTACAACACAACTAAAAGCTCTAGTCTAAACAGATCCTAATAATTTTGTCTGTATAAGGAATACAGGATCTGTGTTCCATTGATTTTCCTGTTGAGCAGTGTATGTGTCAAACTATACACAGATAGCAAGTTTTTAATTATTTCAATATGCAATAAAACTTTGAAGCTCAATATATTTAGTTATAATGTAAAAAATGATGATGATGATGATGATGATGATTTGGGGGAAATCAACAAACCCATACAGAATAGCTGAAAATTTTCTGTTGAAAAGTATGATGGAAAATGGGTTGGGGTTTTTTGTTTTGGTTAAAACAGAAAGTTCCATGGGATACATCCATTTTATTTTAAACTTATCAGGTTTTCATCTAAAATATTTTTTAAAAAATGTTTTTTTTTTCTGATGAAAACTCAAAAAGATTTCTAAAAACCTAAATTTATATATGTATAAATTTAGTTTTTTAGAAATCTTTTTGTATATATACACACACAAAATTTAGTTCTATATATATATATGTATATATATATATATATATATAAATAAATTTACTTTTTCATTTTTCCTTCAAAAATAGATGAAAATTATATTTACAGTTTTCATCTAATTTTTTGAATGAAAAAATGCCCTGACCAATTCTATGGTCCAAGCCATTTTATGATCACATACAGCTGGTCTTTAGGTACTGATCCTCCAAAGACTTATGCACATGTTTAATTTTAACTGTGACAGTTGTCCGTTAAAGTGAACCACCTGCTTAAGTGTCTGCAGAATGGAGGCCTCAATGAACAAAGGTGGCCTGTTTTAGACAGCATACTAAGAGTGAAAACTGAAAGTCATTTGCCATTGCTGTTGTCAAATATTAATTACGGAACCTATGGAGAGGGCAAACTATATGGCTCCTTGAGACTAGCGATGAAGCACAAAAGTATTAAGAATAATATTATCTTGATAATTATATTTCCAGACTTGCCAAGGGACCAGTCCTATCCCCAATGAAGTCAATAATAAAACTCCCAATGGGAGAAACGCAAGAAGCCAAGGGGCTGTAGAATCCTAACCATGATATTCACAGGGCAAATTTTAGAGGCCTAACTCTTCCAAGCAACACTTAAACATTCTTTCAAAGCATTGACACCTTGGAATAAAAGAGTTCTGACCCTTAAAGTCTAATGCTATTGGTGCTATGGCTTTTACTATCTACCCAGATACTTATTTATCCAGTCTTTATTTCTTAAGCCAAATAGAGTTATAAAAGATTTGGGCAGGGGGTGGGAGAGATTTCAAAAACCTACTTGGTGAGCAATTTTTTTAATTAATATTTTCCCCTCATGACTGAAGTTTATTTGTCCTGAAACTGGCATGTACCAGTCAATCTTTTATCTGTCCCCCCGTCCCCCGAAAATACCCCACAACGTGCGTCCGACCATGCTTCAAGGAAATACTAATGTAGGTTTAATGCAAAACTACTTATATTTTCCTTGGCTTCTTTAATTATAAAGTTCCTTTTAAAAAAGTCTATGCACTACTAGGTTTGATATTAAGTGATACCATTAATTATGCCCTGCTTTCCACTCTGGCATTCAAAAGATCCAAAGCAATTATAATGACAATAACAACAACACTGCACTCTGGTACAGAGATTAACAGGAATTCAGGATTTTCATCACAGATGTATTCTTTAAGGATCTCACCTGAAACCTGGGACATATCTTGAGCCTCATCTGTTTCCATTTTCCTCAAGTAATCTAAGAAAGAGAGGAAGAGCATTAAGTTAATGTGAAATACAAAAAACAAGACAAAAAGCGTGGGGTGGGGGGGAAGAAAAATCCTTTGCTATTTAACTATGAGATTATCTCGCAAGAATAATGTATTTTTCTCTTTATTTTCCTCCCTGCATACCTGGGTATCAGACTGGCACAGACCTTGATCCTTTTTAAAACAGCATTACAAAGATTTATAAAAATATCATTACAAGCACAGGAGGACCAAATTTGTTATTTATTGTTAATTTCCTACTGCATAATAACCCAAAATGCAAACTGACTGCAACAAAATTAAGCAGAAAATTAAATGGCCCTGGGTCATTGTAGGCACAGAATTCATTCTCTTGGTTGATCCATAGTTATGTTCTTTCTAATTTACTGAGCATGCATCGATGAACCTTGAGTCAGCTTGGTGACACGCGTACAATCAGCAATCAAAAAACGAAGCAATTTGCTGAAGAATGTCTCATTTACCCAGGCAGGGCTGCATATCTGAGCAGCAACCGCCACTACCTCCATTAATAATGAATACACCTCAAGCAGTGGCAGATGGGCAAAACAGCAGCTTCAGTCTTTGGCCCTCACTCTTTCAGGAGCCCTGGCTTCAGACCACATCAGTTTTCTTCTACACAGGGAGAAGTAAAGCTCCCTAAAATAGCAAAACAAGCCCAGGAGACAAAGGGAACCCAGGCCTTCCTGTTTTGCTGACAGATGGCTGGCTCCACAGATTGGTAACAAATACTGGGAAGCTACTGCCCTTCTGTTGCAACACATAATGTTCTGAGAGTAAGTTGCGAGTGACCACAAACTCTGGGGAGAAGCACGCTGAGGGTTAGTGGGTAGAAATAAAATTAAAATTTTCACTTGGAGCACAAGCCTACAAGTCTGAAGTCTCAAGTGCCTATGGTGGACATCTGGTAGCGCCTTGGATAATAAATGGCTTACTAGAGCAGGTATTCCCAGCACAACCTGATACTAAACTTTCAGCATGGTGCTGGCAACTCAGGTAACCTTAGGAGAAAAAAGTTCTTTAACCTGTAAGCTCTGTCTACTACAAGGCTTTGGGCCATGTCCTCATCTAATGTAAACTGTCATAGCTTCTTTGACTTCAATGGAACTATGACAGTTTACACCAGCTGAGAATCTGGCTCCTTTGACGTCATTGCATTCCAGGCACCACCACCACCAATCTAGTTTTCTGGAATCAGAAAGGTAGCAATGGAAACCTATTTCTATGAAAGAGTTAGAAACAGAGGAAGACAGTGGTTGCGTTACTGTACAAAGAGTTATAACACTAGTCTGATATTTGGGACAAGTGTACAATATCCATTCTTCTCAAATCCTCGAACATCTCTTTTTTTGAAAGAAAAAGAAAAAGAAAAAGAAAGAAAGAAAGAAGCCATCAGTACTGTTGGGGATAGTAACGTGATACCAAATAAATGGCAGAGGAAAGGCTTGTAACAGCAGTAGTCCTATTTAATTCTCCAGTGAATATTATGGACTTCCCAGGCAAGTCTCAGAACCCACACAGTGCACCTCAGATCTAACAGTCTGCTCTTCAGACACATGCAAGTCTCCCTTTCATGTCAATGGAAGCTTTGTGCACAAGGAAGATCCCAGTATCAGCATGCACATCTGCTGTGTGGATTTAAGAGCAGACTTTTACCCTCCACTTTTTGCTACCATGCCTTCAAATGCCACCAGGCATTCCACCCACTGCATAACTGCCCTAATGCTACTCAACATACCAGAACGTTTTGTTTTGCTTTATTTCAGTCCCAAATTTTAGTCCCAGCCAAAACAATTTGTAAAAAATCACTGCCTAAAATAGACTGTAGCTTTGCAAAACACAAAAAGCTTCCTCCCACCCAACAATTTACATCAACTTCTATGGGACAGAAGAGATTTCAATTTGTCCATTTTTTAATAAAGATTGGCTGTATTTCCCACTGACTACTTATCTTGAGGGAGGGGAAATCCAGCATCATCTTCTAACTGTAACCTGTTCAGTTACTGGAAATGTGGTATGTACTGGTAGGTGGGACTGTACAAAAGCCCAGTCTCCATATACACACTCCCTTAGATCTCCTACAAGGGTCACTGAACACAAATGAAGGAAAAGACATTCCTATGCATCTCTTGGTGCTTTAGATGATCATCCAGCTGTTTGATTAACATACAGTTTCATTGTGTCATGGTGAACTCCAGCCAAACAAAAACTCAAGAAAATATACAATGGTAGGGAATCCTATACATTAATTAACCAGTGTCTCTAGAATAATTAGAAAATGCTTCAAGGTCTATTTCCAGGGCTTCAGAGAAGACAAAGCAAAATATGGAGGGTTTCTTCTTCCTCAATAAATCCATTAAGGATGGTCTCTTCGGCAGAAAAGGATATTTAAATATGAAAGTTTCTATTTTATTATTCCCATAATTACCCTCCTTTACCATGACAAACCATACAACCCCAACGTTTCTGCAGTATACCAAGTACTGAATCATTCCTACTCTCCCAACGCATGCTCCTTTTTGCCTTTTAGCTGAAGTCAGACATGGAGTTAAATTTGCAAAGGCTTCCCAAATGGGGGGAGGTCCCCTGGTTTAGATAGGAGAGGACTGGTGTCTGAGTGTTCTTGAGGAGAGATCCTCCACTCTGCCACATGCCTCTCCTGGGCCTGTGAAAGCCTAGATTTGCTGACCTTCAGTACATTCTCTCAGGCTCACATCTTTCCCCAGGCTTTTTTGGGGGGACAAGAGATTGATCAGGGTTTTGGAATGAGTGGATGGGCAATATATTAGTTTGGCTGGGAAAGAGGAAGGAATGTTTTTTTTTGAAATGGTCTTTTGGACCTCATAACTAGTCTTATGTGTGTTCAGCACCGACAGCATTGATCATTCAAAAAATGTAAATTCATTATATTAAAGCAGGTGATGCCTAATTTGATGGGGGGGAAATACTAGTGTAATGCTAGTGTCTTCAGATTGTAAGTACCTGTGAAATCCCAACCAATTCCAACGAAAGTTTTAGGTTTACCAGGGACACATGACTGGACTCATATCTAAGTGCTGGGATAATATGTTTTTTGTAACCCTGCACTGGTACAAAGGTTTTTAAATCCTTACCTAGGCATAATCTCCCATGGGGCCAAATTTTTGTGTAATGAGAGCACTACGTGTTCAAGTGACTTTGACATGGGTATATGCGTGAGTAAGAACTGATGACCTGATCTTGCTTCCATTGAAATCAATGGGAGCTTTGCTATAGACTTCAAGGGGAGCAGGCTATAACCCTGAGTAAGGACACTAGGATTCCCCCCACCAAAGTTACAATTTAAGACTGGATTTTGAATGTTATCACAGGTGGACACAAAAGGATTTCTGCAGAAGTGTATATGGCATGAGACATTGGGGGAAAGCACTATTATTTAGTAAAAGGAAAAACATTAACAACCAACCCCTTGCAAATTTTCATAATAATTTTAAACTCAAATTCAGTATAGGCACAAGTGTGTGCAATTTCACTGCCTTTTACACAGTTGCCCCTGCTTATGCCAACAGTGAATGTAAGCCAACGTTTTTAAACGTAAGTCCACATTTAGGCACCCAAATAAGGAGCCATTAACTTCAATGGGAGGTGCAGGTGCTCAGCACCTCTGGAAATTCTGGCCTCTTTTATTTAGGTGCCTAAATATGGATTTAAGTGCTTGGGCCATTACAGAAAATATTTACAAAGCTCCCTTTAAAATATTATATAGTTTCTTCAAAACTCCTTAGAAATTGAATTCAAACCAATACATTTTCCTCTTAATAATCTAGAGACTTGATTGCAAAAATTAATTATAATGTTTTTGAAAACAAAATGTTGTAAATCTTTGGGTTGTGACATTATTAATCCTAGAGAAGCACACACTAAAATGGAAGGACTATATTAGTCCTGTTTTACACAAAATGATGCTTTAAATAAGAAAACAATTTATATGCACACAAATACACAGAATCTGTACAGGGTACCATCTGGTCAAATCCTGTGTATGCAGACATGCACATGATTTCTTTTCCTCTTGTCAACTCCTCTCTACAGCTCTGCCTATGTACTGTTCATGGCAAATGCACATGCGTATGCCAGCCACATCATGTTTAAGTGTAATACATGCACAATTTTGAATGTGTTCACATGGAACACTTAACCTTTCATAGTCTGAAGAAAAGTTGAGTGGGTCAAGCTCTGCCTTCAGTTACTCCCATGCAGCACCATTCAAATTCAGCTGAGTTGCACTGCTGTTAGCGAGAGGAGAATGTGGCCCAATACGCGCATTCTAAACTCCAAGCTATTTTTTCCCCACCTAACGGTCAAAACAGGCCAGATTAAGTGTTCACATCAATTGCAATTCATCGCAGTAGGGTTATATCAATGATGAATTTGGGCCCAAAAGTTAACGGGGTCCTTTAGGCTGCTATTAGGGGGAAGAAATCTCTATAAGGTTAATTTTTCTAACTCAGGATGTTGCCCTTCAAAATGCACCAAACTTGTCTTCTGCAAATGGAGTGTTGGTGTATTATTTCATCTCCTATTTTTCAATGAAAATTTAAAAGTAAACCATACACATTAAAGCATAGCATTTATAAAGTGCTTTATATATTCAAAATGATGTACAAGCATGAGAGCTCAGGCCTGCATCCTCCGCAACCAAAACTTCCACTGAAACCAGTGGGTCTTCGGAGTGTGAAGAGAATCCAGATAAGGCCTATTGCCTAATCAACTCCAACGTACTATCCCAATCCTACTACATTTCCACATTCTTTGGTTTAGGCACTTGGGTAGTGACTTCAATGGGACAACCCACATGCCTATGTTAAGTACATACATGTTTGCAGGATCAAGGCTTATAACAACACACTGTAGGGTCGGTCCTAATCTCAAATACACTGATGAAAATTTGGAGTAACACTATTGACTTCAGTGCAGTTACTTTGGATTTACACCAGCACACCTGAGATCAGAATCTGGCCCTCTGTTTATATAGTTCTTCTTATTTGATTTTGTGAAGTATGAATAGGGCCCAGGTAACTACATTACACTCCTTGCTACTTGTTTCCTACCCAATTTGTGGGATTTTTAAGCCCCAATACCTAAGTGGAAAGGTCTCAGAGATGCACAACTAAACAACCACATAGCCAGTGATACTGCTCTCTCAAATTATGTGCACAATTAAAGGGTAAGAGCTTTAAAAGTGTATAAGGGAGTCAGAAGAACAAGTACCATTTACAATTAGTCTTGTGCTCCTAACTGCCTTAGGCACTTTTGAAAATCCCACCCAAAATGCATACAGCACACATGATGGCTGAACAGGGACTCTTCCATTGCTATGACCATGGGCTAATAGGTCTATTCTAAAAAAACCCATAACCCTCCCCAACAAAGCCATACAGAGTAAGGGCTGATTTTGCAACCCTCATTTACGCAAGCAGTAAACGGAACTCATTTGAGTTAGAATTGCAGGACCTGGCCTTAAATGATTACTGATATTATTATAGTGAGTCTCCTTTTTTGTGGTCTTTGAAATATAAGTCTCAGTGGCTCTTGATCAGACAGGATACAACATAAAAAAACCATAGCTAAAGCAATGCATCTCACATGAGTCGTAGCTTCAACAATACAGAGAGAGGTCAAACTCGATAAAGCCAACCCAGATAGCTTCCTGGCAAACCTGGTACCATCAAAGAATATACCATTCAAAGTATTTGAAAGTGTATGTATATTAATAGCATGACTAAGCGAGGAGTGGCATGTACGGGTCCCCAATTAATGAAAAAAGTCAACCGTTGCAAGCATCTGCATAACTGCAGTGTAGCTGTATCTTTAACTGCATCAAACGGCTTCAAACTGCAGAATGTTACTGAGATAATTCCCTCAAATCTGCTAGAGCTGTGGTTTGGACCAAAGGCCATGGAGAGATGATGAACTAACAAAGAGGAAAAACCCTGTAAAAGTATTTATCCTTCTATTTTTTTAAAAAATGCATCTACTGTCGATGAGGTCATTTTGTTTTAAGGGACCCTTTACTGCCAAATTAGGTAGATGAAGAGGAAGGAAAAAGAAGGAAGGTTATTAAGTTTTGTAAAATGTAGCATATTCTGAATCAACTGAGAAGGATGCGGTGGAAATACTTGTAGAAAATTGCTAGAAACCTGTAAACTAGTTTTAATTAAAAGTGTTCAATATCTCTACAAGCAGATGATAATTAACTTTATCACTGTAATTTAATAAAGTAGACTTCACAATCTCTGTGAATGACGCTACTTTTGAACCATTTTAATTCTATTTTAATTTCCTCCCCATCACACTACTCAATATAAATAGTAACTCAGAAGAAAAATAAAGAGCCCCTTCTAAAGACAGAAAATTGAGCATCACATTATGGATTCCGGTATGTTTCCAATAACAGTTAAAAATACCTTCACTGCTATTAAGAGACTCTATAAAAAGAAGTTTAAAACAAAGATCAATCGTTCCCTCTCACCATCACAATTTCTCTTCTACCCAGTTTACAGTCAACATTTTCCAAAAAGTCGAGGGAGGAGTTTATTTAATACAGTCATTTTTCTACTCCTAGCAGGGGTAAATTCTGGTTAACTATGGGAATTGACAAAACAATTATAAACGTACAGTCAAAATACAATTGAGAGTTTCTGTCTATAAAATGAGGAAAGCACTGTAATTCAAGACATGAGAGTTAAAAAAAAGAACTCTGCTAAAAGCACAGATTCAAAATACTTATATATATGGCACTTGTAAAATTAATCTCCATGTTAGTGAACAATTGCGAGGGTCTGAAAAAAGTTGAAACAAACATCCTATATAATTCTCAGTTCTTTTGGAATTTATTGTAAGAGCACTGCAAATGGTGTTTTTTAAAAAGTATATACATTCCATATATAATCTTACTCGCTTTCTATAAGATTTCAGTTGTATCTCTATTGCAGTATATTACGAAGGGAAGGAATACATATCTTCCCTTTTTATTCACTTTGTATACAAATTCTTGCAATTTTCAGATATCCCTACCTGAGCCAAAGCAAAAATTTAAAAGGATCTTCCAAATGTTTACATTGCAACCTGATTCATTTAAACAAAATTGCTTTGCACAATGAGAAAAATAAAGAGACAATTTTCCTAATTGAGGCCATGCTTTACTAATTCATTGAACTCTTCCGACTCCTTTCTTCATTAAGCCAAATAAAATCACGATCATACAAAAGAGACTCATGCCTCCATCAAATAAACAAACCGAGTAAAAAAGTCAGGAGTGTAAATTAAGGCACTGACTCTACCTTCGAACAAAGCACACTATCCAAGAGCCAAATTCTGCTCTAGGACGTTCTTGCACACTGCCTCTCAAGTCAGGGGGAACATCCCATACAGAACTGAATTTTTATGTATTACTTTTAAAACGCAGAAATGTTTATTACAGCAAATCTAGCAAAATAGTTGAGAGAAAGGGACATTTTTATATTTGATGGAACTTTTATTACCAAATACCCTAGGCCATATATTGACGTAAGAATCAGCAGTCAATTTGGTTTGTGAAAATGACAAGGGGGTTTAGTACCTATACCCATGATTGTGGAATTACTTCCTAATTTCTCTTCACAGTGTTCAAATTGCTTAAGAGGCATTATTAGCTTGGAACAGTATATTATATGTGGGGAGGAGGGGGTTTCCTACAGTTAAAAATAACTCCTAAAAATTACTATAACTGAAATAAATTAACAAATTCCCCCCCCCCCCCCCCATTTCTTTCTTTTGGTTACTTTGTGTTTTGCCATACTTTGGACCAAAACCACTATTGATTATTCCAGTTTTACACTGCTGTCACTTCATTGTTTTAACTGTGGGTCTGGTCTACGGTATGTAGTCAGTTTCATGGTTACAATCTGTCAGTCAGTCAGTGTCTCTTTTACTGAGAAGACTAATGAAACATCAACCTGGGAATAGAAATGTTTTAAATTTTTTATTAAAAATATATCTTATTAAGCTAAAGGAACAGATGCTTCCCATTGCTTTTAAAATCATTAATATTTTAGATTATATTTTATTTAAATCACCCTGTGATGTCTCGTGGAAAAATGCAATATGAATTCATTCCGTTGTATTGAAGGACACTCACAAGGTAAGCTCCCAATCCTGCACTAACGCACACAACTTCCCAATGTGATGACTCTCTGAGTAAAGTTAAGAATATACATCAGTCTGCAGATTTGGGGCCTAGATTTGCACTCAACAGGTACAATTTGACTTGGTTACAGTCTACTCAGCTCAAAGTAGTGTCAATCACTACCCATTCCACAGCCTCTTCATGTTGAAACACTCAGAGCACAAAAGAGGGCATGGCTTAGGGGGAAAAGGTGTGGTTTATGGGTGTTGTGTTTTTTTGCCCCCCCCCCCCCCTTTGTTTTTTTTTTTAAGATGTACCACAGTCCATTCCACTCTCTGCAAAAATTCTCAGTTCTGTTCAAATTTAGGGCTCAATCCACATATAAAACTCCTACTGACTTTAAATCATAATGATGCACACATGTAGGATTGAGGAGAGCAATTCAAAGCTGACCTTGGTAGAGGCAACTTGCCCTCCGTAATCACTTCCGACTCATAGCCACTAGGGAGATACGACGGTATAGTTATTCATAACATGCTGGAGGGGCTTGGCGCATTCCCTTGTTAAAATTCACCACCAAACTGAAGGGTGATTTGGGGTAATTTCCTTGCCTCTGACAGGGTTCACACACCTTTCTGGATATTGCTAAATCTTCCACTGCCACAGGCAAATGATTCTTTGGGGCTCATAAAAACACTTGAGAAGAGCAAGTGGTTTTGCCTTTGGGCTGCTTCACTAAGTGGCAGGGATTTTCAATATGTTTCCCAGAGAATCAAACACCCAGGCAGACATTATTTGTTTTTAAGCGTATTCATTGTCCACATTTCAAATGACACAACATATACCCCATATTTTTCTAAACAGTTCCAGCAAATGCACTTAATATTAGTTTAGTTGTCCAGGGATGTTGCCTTCTCCCCGCTTAAGATTATAAAATGGAAAGTTATTAGATTCACAACCCTCCCTCTGTATGATCACATGCTTCCCTGGAACACAGGGTTTTGTCACAGAAATTATCAAAATGGAAATTTTGTGGGAACCCCTTAAAATATTAGCAGCACATCAGCACCTGCACATGTACAGCTGCTAACATCTTCTAAAGTTGCCAATATTAAAATCAGCTCAACATGTTACTATTTATTTTAACTTTGGTTTAATCCTTCTACACTGTGTAGCAGGAAAAATTGTGACTTCAAAATGCATTCAAGTACATTGGTGAACATTAAGAAAATCTGACAATAAAATTAACTCTTGAGCCCAGTTCTGTAGTCCTCATAAATACGAGAATCCCACTGAAGTCTTCAGTGGAAGTTTTACCTACCGAAGAGATACAGGATTGGGTTGGATAAGTGACTTTAACACCTACTGGATTCTTTTTTTTAAAGTTTCCAAGCACAAACTGCCAACATAGGAGATATAGTTTATTCGGGGCTTTGTCTTGTTCAAAGCATTTTCCTTACCTCTGGAATGTGCAAACAGTTGGTATAAGTACCTCTCAGTTCAAATACAAATATATCTGGAAAGGTTTGGTTTCAGAGTAGCAGCCGTGTTAGTCTGTATCTGCAAAAAGAAAAGGAGGACTTGTGGCACCTTAGAGACTAACCAATTTATTTGAGCATAAGCTTTCGTGAGCTACAGCTCACTTCATCGGCTGCATGTAGCTCATGAAAGCCTATGCTCAAATAAATTTGTTAGTCTCTAAGGTGCCACAAGTCCTCCTTTTCTTTTTGTGGAAAGGTTTGTGGCATCATTTTTTAGTTATCCAATTTATTTGATGAGCAATATGGATGCAATCTTCTACCACTATTTTAAAATACCACAGGTTGATTCTCTTCCCACACTGGTCATTAGTGTAGCTACTCAGTGGAAGTAACAGGTGAACCAGGTTTTAGTCTTTAAAGCTCACAACAGAATAAAAAACTGCTTTACTAATATTGGAATGGGGATTGCTGCATTTTGTTATCATGCTGCACGTTGCGTGAATATCATACGCACACTTACACAACGAAGCATTCCACCAATCTGTGTCCAAAGTTAGCAATGGTATTTGACATGCCACCTAGGCTGTATCAGATGTATGACAGGTCTTCTGCTCCATTGCAATTTCTGCACATGCTACAAAATGCTGCAATTTACTTAGTGTTCTTCAGGATATGTGGCCACTCAGCAAAACATTATATGGGATAAATAATGCACCAAGGAAAAACATTTAAGTTTCCACAATTATTATGAGCATATAGTGGAACAGGCAAGCATTTAAGCCCTGTAATTCATGTGCTGTGCCCTTCAACATCAGTGTTTGACCGGTAACAACAGTTAATTCTGGAGAAAATGTGCACTGTCTCCAAAATTTCACACTATGCCTGTGTCTCCAAAGCAGCTCCACTGGAAGAAAAATATTCAAGGTAGGTCCTGACTCCAGATATTAATGCATGAGAGGTGAAATCCTGGCTTCATTAAAGACAATGCCAAACTCCAACTGACTTCCACAATGCCAAACTCCAACTGACTTTCAAAAAGTGGGTTCTTAGATTATGAATTTTAACTTTAATTATTTTATATTTATATTCACATTTTCATTTACAACACTTGGTAGAAAAGAAATATTTAACTAAATGTTACCAATAAAAAGCTAACACAATTCCAAGATGCCCAAAAGTTAACATTTATTACAAGACTTTTAAACCTGGCCCCATCTCTGGGACTAGATATCACTAGAACAAGGAAGGATCGCATACAAAGTGAAGTGCAGATCTCCACAAGCTAGCCGAGTCTTCCCCCACCCAGTTCTGCTAATGAGGATTGTAGTTTCTAAAAGGAGAGTATGTCAGCAGAGACTCTGGGTGCACAGGGTTTTCATCCAATTTCTTGCATCCATGAGCTGCTCTTTGAGAGGACAGAGATTTAGCACTTGGGCATTCAAGTTCAGTTCAGACTAAAAGTTCAAGTGCTCAATGCAGGATCAAGTGTTATGGGTTTTTTTTCCCCTTTCCAACTTTATGAACATAGACATGGGTCTTAAATGAACATATTTCTCTTTTTGATGTACACTCATGATTTAAAAACAAAACAAATCATGTAAATGGACAATTTATATTCGAAAAGCAGCTCCAACATGAAAGAAGTAATTACTTTTCAAGAAGTGTTGCACATTTTGGTGCATTCCATATCAGCCAAATGAGCAGGAATACCGGGCCTAAAGTAAGCTCATATACAATACTGTAGTCATGGATTTTTTCTCTGTCTTTTTCTTAATTTTTCTACATTAAAAAACAAAACGTATTCCCACTTCTTTTTTAAAATAATTTTCAAGTGGCTTGTAAAATCAACAGAGGCAATGAAATTTCAATTTAAGACTGCCACTCCATCCTTAATTCACATTTTGTCTAGACACTGCAGCAGAAGTGCTTCATGAACTCCTCACATTAGATCCCTGAAATACAAGGGCATAAAGAGGGAAGTTGAGGGCAAGTTGAGAGTGGCAACCTAACTCATGTAATTTCCTTGTTTTAACTGATGCAAGACAAACCTTTTAGTTTATTTGACAGGTTTTGGGTGGGGAGTGGGGGTTAAATGTAATATTTTAACTTTTCATCTTTATATTTTAATGATTGTTTATTGTATCCAATTTTAATTAGGGTGTAATCCTGCATGAGTTACAATCCACACGAGCAGTCCATTGATGTTAATGCATGTGTATGTGAGAGTTTGCAGAATCTGGCCCTTAGTTTGTCTTTTACTTTTAAAATGAACTAATCGTTACAAAACTTGCAAAGGTGGAAGTAGTCATGAACACATGAAACAAATAAAATCTCTCTTGTAGGCTACTCTTTTTGGTGTTTTTTCCAAGGATTGTAAAACAGTGGATGCATCTGGATACAACCTATGTGACATCCAACTACTGACATGTTCGTCCAACTATGGACAAAAAAGAATTGGAGAGTCCTCAGTCTTGTTTCTGTTCTCCATCTTTACCCTTGCCCTTCTGAAAATTCCAGTTCCATTAATGTGTGTAAATACCAAGCACGCTCATTTATACATTTCAAAAAAAAAGTACATTATTTTCCTCCCAAATTATTTGCTATGGTTGATCAGTAGACCATACCATTTTAAAAACTATTACATTCTACAAAACACCGGTTTCATACTAAGGGCTTGAGATTATAAACTGTATTAGGATAGTAGTTTTAAGAGTTATCTGTAAACAGAAAATAACCACAATACTATCAAGGATCTTAACTCTCAAAATCCTAAGAGGATGCTTTGTACAATGCAGGACAGTCTTGCTGTACTTTGTAGAACATTGTCCCAAAGTAAGACATTTCTTAAATTAAAAAAACAAAAACAAAATTAGAAGCTTCTTTATAAATGACATCTGAAGTGTGAAGTTGTTTTTATACTAATTTCTGAAAGTGACTACAGGGCAAAACAGTCACTTATGGAAATAACAAGTTGTGCTGTGTGGTGAGAAAGAATAAATCTTCAACTGAGAGAGCCTACACCACAATGAACAAAACAATGAAGATGGTTCCTTCCTTATAGCCAGATCTCCAAATAAATATATTCTGCTCATCTCACAAGTCCCTGATGGTTTATGCAACCCCCACTGCCTTCTTTCTGTAATTTACAGGGGCAAACTAGTTGAACTTCGGCTTTGAATGAACTTAGGTGCTGAGGGTGATCCACAGACACTGAAGCATGCTCCTGAGAGGGGATTATGTTTTTACTGTCCCCTTATTTTCCTCACCCTCCTGATTTTTTTTAAAAATAACGAATAATTGTTTTAAAATATCTCACTGGTTTTGCCTATTTCTAAAAACTTTAGGGAATAATTCAAAAGTATCTTGGCTCTTTTTTGCAACCTACATTTCAATACATTTATTTCCTACTAGCATGCGTAGTCAGGATAAGAAGGAACATTGGTAACATTCATTTAAAAAATAAGAGAGAGAGAGAGAACCAGCTTGTTTAGTCTCTGTAATCTCCCAGTTTTCTTTCACAACTTCCTGAAATTACTCAACTCACACTGTTCCCTATTTCTTTCAAATAAAACAAAACAGGCGAGCCTTCCTTGTATTAGTTTGAGGTTTTCTTGTGTATTTCCCTGGAATTTACACTAGACACACAGAGAAATCCCAGGGACTCCTCAGGATCTCATCTAAAACTACCTGTTTCTGAGGAGGAGGAGGTCAGGATCCATGGGGTGGGGGGGGGAGCGGATCCGCTTTTAGCAGGGCAAATACAGAATAATAATGCAAACAAGCAAATATGCATTGCTAAAGCACCACGAAAGAAACGGCCCATCCTTATCTAGGCACCTGCAGATGACACCTTTCCCCCTTGTCCGCGGCTTGTGACCATCCTATGATCCCAGCACGCAAGACCACCAGGACAGGACACCAGCGCTGGCCCCTAACAAACATTAGCAGGGCTCTCCTGCCCGAAGCAGAAAAGTTAGCTCCCCACCATTCGCACCATCCACACTCACCCCTGGCCCCCTCTTCTCAGCAAAGTTTGTCCTCTCCTCCCCCGACCCCCTCTCCTCCCCCCCCTCCCCACACAAAAAAAAAAAGTTTGCAGCACAGCGAAGTGCTCAGACAGGTGCCAGCCCCGGCTCCTCGCAGCCCAGCAAAAGGCAGAGGGCGGCACAGGGCGAGCAGCAAGGCAACGCCGAAGGAGACCAGCCCTGCCAAGCTCAGGCGCTGCCCCCCTGGAGCGCGGCGGCTCGGCAGTACGGTACCTGCTCTGGCCGGGGCTGGCTGCAGACAGTTCTCCCAGTCCTCTCCAGCTCCATGTGCTGCGGCTCCTCCTCGCAGCAGAGCCGCGGCAGGAGGCAGCTCCGCTCTCAGTCCCTCCCCTCTCCACTCCACTTCCTCATTCCAATGCAACATGACTGCAGCCGGCCAGCTCCAGCGGGCATCTCGCTCCCGCTAAGCTCCCCCGCGCCCTGCAAAGCAGTTCATTTTAAGGCGAGCCCAGCAGCCCCGAAGAGCGCAGGAGACTCGCGGAGGCTGTCAGAGGAGGGCAACACCCTCTTTTCTCACCGAGCCTCTTCTGCACCAGGACGCTGCCCTGCGGGACGGGGCTTCTCCTTGACCCACCCGTTAACCCTTCGTGCGCTGCAGGATGGGCCAGCCCTCTCCTCTTTTATGCACAACACTGGCTTTCTCCCCGGGGGATGGTTAGCCTCGGGACCTTGAACGTAAGCCTCGTAAAAGTGCCCCATTGGGGATGGGTACCCAATGGCCACTTGCGGTAGAATAAAATAAATTAACGCCCTGTGGAAAAACCATCCTGAAAGTTAGGCAGAAAAGCAACTCACCTGCCCTTGCTGTCATGATATTTTACTTGGCCAGCAAAGAAAAATGCAACCCTGACAAATAGAATTTAGCAAGGGTATTATAAAGCGTACACAAGCGAGCGACGTACACAAAGTGGGCCAGGTTCTGATCCAGATTAACCCAGTGTGAATCTCGAATAACTCCCCTGTTGTCCATAGAAGTATTCAGGAGTTACACTGACATACATCAGAATCTGACCTGCTCTAAATTCTTCAAAATCTCCAATTATGTATTATTTTCAGTGTCCTGTAGTAATTAAACAGGGGAGCTAGCACACACTATCAATTCAAATTCAGCCTCTGAGTAGTGTGGCCATAGTTGAGGTTAGAAAGGAAGGATGGTCCTTACACTAACAGCCCAATCAGTCAAACTGTAAGGACATAGGTACTGTTCAGATAAACACATGCATCAAATATTTGCAGGAGCAGAACTTAAACGACTTGTCCAAGGTCATGCATAAAATATACAGCAGAGTTAGGTATTGAACCCATATCACCTGAATTTCAATCCAGGGCCCCATTGGTTCAATGGAATTACTCACACAACTAATATTAATATTAAACATGCATAACTGTTTGCAGGACTGGAACCTTAGTGTCTCTCTGCTTCAGTTCCCAATCTGTAAAATGAGGATAATACTACAACCTTTTCCCATCCTGTCTTGTCTATTTTTGCCCTCATCCTACAAAGACATAAGTATGTGAATAACTTTGTATATGTGAGCTGTACCTCTGACTTAACGGGGCTACTCTGAGGAGTAAAGATAAGCGTGTGTGTAAGTATTTACAGGATTGGGATTTTAGATTATAATCTCTTTGGAACAAGATCTGTCTCTTACCATGTGTTTGTATAGTTCCCAGAACAATGGGTCCCTGATCTTAGCTGAGGTCTCCAGACACTACCATAATACAAATAATAAATAATAATAATAAAGTTGTAGCTAAGGTCCCATCCTAAGATCAAGTGTCAATCTCCTCTCCCTGCAGGAAACTTTGCACAAATGCATTGATATGGACTATACAGATGAGGACATCTGAATATTATATTTGTTACGCCTGAGAGGCCAGAAGGGACCATTGTGATGATCAGGTCTGACCTCCTGTACAACACAAGCCATAGAACTTCCCCAAAATAATTCCTAGAGCCTAACTTTTTAAAAAAATCCAATCTTGATTTAAATATTGCCTCTAATGCAGAATCCACTATCACCCTTGGTAAACTATTCCAACAGGATTAATTACCCTCACTGTTAAAAAAAAATTATGCTTTATTTCCAGTCTGAATGTGTCTATCTTCAATTTCTAGCCACTGGATCATGTTACTCTGTTCTCTACTAGATTGAAGAGCCCATCATCAAATATTTGTTCCCCATGTAGGTACTTACAGAATATAGACAGTAATCAAGTCACCCCTTAACTTTCTCTGTGTTAAGCTAAATTGATTGAGCTCTTTGAGTCTAATCACTATAAGGCATGTTTTCTAATCCTTTAATCATTCTCATGGCTCTTCTCTGAACCCTCTCTAATTTATCAACATCCTTCTTGACATGTGGACAACAGAACTAGTCACAGTATTCCAGCAGCAGTTGCATCAGTGTCAAATACAGAGGTAAAATAACCTCTCTGTTCCTACTCAAGATTCCCCTGTTTATGCATTCCAGGACCGCATTAGCCCTTTTTGACCCAACATTTCACTGGGAGCTCATACTCAGCTGATGATCCACCATGAATGTCAATATCTTTTTCAGAGTCATTGCTTCCTAGGATAGAGTCCCCCATCCTGTAAGTATGGCTACATTCTTTGTTCCTAAATGTATACATTTACCAGTATTAAAATGCATATTGTTTCCTTGCACCCAGTTTACCAAGGGATCCAGATCACACTGTATGAGTGACCTGTCCTCTTCATTATTTATCACTCCCCCAATTTTTGTGTCAACTGTAAACTTTATCAGTGATGATTTCCTGTTTCCTTCCAGGTCTTTGTTAAAAATCTTAAATAGTGTAGGACCAAGAACCATTCCCTGAAGGAAACTAGAAACACACCAACTCAATGATAATTCCCCATTTACAGTTACATTTTGAGACCTACCAATTAGACAGCTTTTAATCCAATTAATGTATACCATACTCATTTTATATCAGTCTAGATTTTTAATAAAAATATCACATGGTACTGAGTCAAACACTTTAGGGAAACGTAAGAAGGGAAATGTACCTGATGTATGCCATACTTTAAAAACTGTGATTTGTCACTAGAGAACAAGAAATTTTTCATTCTTTCCCATTATCAGTCCGTTTTCAGGGATTTATAAATGGATCATACAGATTTACTAGGGGCGGGAACTTGGAGACAAATTCTCATCTCAGTTACACTGAGCACGTCAATTTGGTTCAGTGCAACTGCATGTGTGTAAATGAAAGGAGTACTTGGCTCTGTGTGTCAAGATCTCACCCCTGCATTAAAAAGAAAATACCACCATGCCCTTTGATAGTGCCTTTCATCCAAGGAACCCAAAGAGCTTTACTAGAAATAGTTCAGCTTCATGCTAGGCCAGTGAGGCAGGAAAACATGCACAGGGAGCACTTCGCTCACCAGAGGGATGGAAAGTGGAAGCTGGTTAGCAGTACCCAGAGGCTCTCTGCTACAAAAAATGAGTTTGGATATTGTGACGTAAGAGTTATGCTTTCGGAGCTCCTTTAAGTCACAGCTGCTTCATTATTTTTAAATGAAATTTTGCAGGGCAGTGGTTCATAGAGTGGACTAGTTTGTGTGTCCTGGAAGGGAAACCATATCTGCAAAAAAAAAAAAAAAAAAAAAATTAAGTGCATTTCACAACATACATGCTGTGATTTCTCCGTGAAAAGTTGATAAGGCATTGTAAGGTCAGACTCCACCAACCATACACGTCAGAGCTATTTTACCATTTTTGAATCAGATCTTGCAAGATGCTGAGTGCCCTCTACAAGGCAGTCTCAGCTGAGGGCGATCCACAACTCACCGGAGATCCTCAGTACTTCTCAGAGTGCCCAGGTAGGGCCTAATGCTACATTTCTTCCTCCAGTGGGAATCCTGTGACTGCAGTGGGAATTTTGCATAAGTAAAAACTGTCAGATCAGCCTTCTGGTTTAACGGATCTTTAACCTATGAACAAAAGAAACATCTGTGCAATAACAAACATTATGTGGAACCCATGCAGATCTAGTGATCTGCACTTCCTGGAGAATGTCAAAATAGCTGTTTATCAGTGTGGAATCTGCCGACAGCTTCTCCAGCACCAAAGTTATTCCAAATTGTGGGAGATCCACAGATCTGAGAGCAAAAGTGCACAATATTTGTGTATATATAGAATTAAGATTGTGGAACACAATTGATCATACTAAATGCTTAATCAGTTTTGGGGAGATTTTCAAGTGCACAATGGTAATTGGACACTTAGCTGCCATTTGTGCCTTTGAAAATTTTCTCCTTTATTATTACTGTACTAGTATGTGGAGGGCTCAACTAGGTCAGTATCTCCATGGCCTCTGGTGCTACACAAAGCTACATAAAATGACAACTCCTGCCCCAAGTGTTCACAATTTAAGGCTTCAGTCCTACAAAGAGAATCACCAACGTGCACCCCTGCACTCACCTGGTTCTCTTTGCCTAGAAGACAAGACATAACAGGCAGATGAAACAAACAACTGGACAAGGGGAAAAGAAGGTGGGGAAAGAAACAAAATTAAGGGGATAAGAATCTGTTCTTTTGGAATGGTAATGGAATTACTGATCTGCTGCATTCTAGCTGGTGTAGAGAACAAACCTATTTTGTGTTTCAGATAATCAGAGGTAAAGGCTGTTTTCATCAAGTTGATTCCTGACTGACAGATGTTTCACTATTTACATGTTTGTAATGAGTCATTGTCAACCATCCAGCAGTTTCATTGGCTGACATAACCGGCAGATAACATAAGACCTTTACAGGTGACTCTGTATGGTGATACTAACAGATGATAATGTAGGGAAGCAGTACACAGAAAAAACAACGGCTTCATGTTACATCTTATAAAAAGTAGTGTGTGGCACATGAATGGTAAACTTAATATGCCATAGTACAAGTATTGTACATTCTGTAAATAGGAATGAATCTGAGAGTAAATATTCTTGTGCAACATTGTTAGGAGCTTTCCCCAGTGGAACTGACAGCAAGGAGAAATCTCTTCAGACCACCTCTCCCAAAGACAGAGAAGTTCTTCAAGGATGTTCCTAGCAATGAATTAGGCAGTTAGAGGACGAATGCCTTTATTTCATCAATTGTTGTGGTACTTTATATCAACTGCAACCCAATTATTTAATGGCTCAGAACTTTTGAATTTACAAAAAAGAGTGAGCCTCTCTTTTATAGAGACCTGACACTTCTTCCTTCTTAGCACCTCCAAAGTCCATCCTTTCCTTTCTATCCTCACAGTGAAATCTCTCATTCAGGCTCTTTATATCCTGACTTGACAGCAGCAGCTTCATCCCTGGCCTCCCAAAAGCACATATTGCTCCTGTTCAATACTTACAAAATGCAGCCACTAAAGTCCTCTCCTTTTCCCTTCAAATTGTTATTGTCACTCCCCTCTTTGAAACACTAGTTCCCTATCTACTATTGCATCATATTCAAACTAGTGATCACCTTCTTCAGTCTCCCTTGCCCTACTTATTCCTTTTTCTCAAGCTTCATCACCCTTTCCATTCCTCCAGTGTTCCCACCCATGTCTAACCATTTATCAGTCTCCATGTCCTCTTCCCTGCAACCCCTCTGTGCACTTTGACTGACCTCCCAGAACTCACCCACAAGGACCCTACCCTCTCTATTTTTAGTCCCCCATAAAAACCTGTTTTTTCATGCTGTCTATAGTGAATCTTTTTATATATATTTAGGAAATCCTTTTCGATGTTTCCTTTCCCTTTCCCTTACCTGTGTCTACCGTAGTCTGTGAGCTCCTGAGGCAGAGACCAGCCTTTCTTGAATGTCTGGAAAGCTCCCAGCACATTGTGGGCACTACCTTAAACAAATAGTTATAATAATAAGAGCAGATGTGGGTGTTTTTTAATTTGTGTTAGAGCGGTATGAAAATTAGCCCTTTGCACATGCTGTTCCTAAAATGGAGAGAGGTAAACAAGGCCAATGACAGAAAGATGGGTTATTTTAGAGATATTGCTTATTTGCCCTGACACTTCAGATGAGACAACAGAAGGACTAAATGAGACAGCATTGGCTAAGTGAGCATCTCAGATCTAGTGTAACATACACATAATGGGTCAGATTTATACCAACGTAACTCAGATCAGATTTTGGCTCTGTATCCATATGCATAAACTGTGCGATTAAATTGCAAATATAATTAAATAAAAGTATTAAAATTCCATATATATTATTACTGATTTCCTCACTCACCTTTTGTATTTATTTGACCATTGTAAGGTTTTGATTAATAGGATCTTACTTTTACAAAATGAAAAAATACTATTCAGAAGATAGGAAGGGAACGTAACAGTGCTGAATATGACTGAAGAAATATTTTCTTGCATTAGGGATTGCTACATTATCTGACTCATCATGACTGGCAAAGTGAAGTGGAGGTTATGTCAGATAATGTCTAAGGAATTAATATTTTTATAACAGCAAACTCCCCATGATCAGTTTATACATATACATATTTAGGAATTGTAGTAGGATTAAAATATGTTTTCTTTATATTTTTGCTTTATTAAAATATATTTTAACTAGTTTGGTTAAAAATTCATACATTATAGAAAAGGGAAATTTGGGGTGTGCAAGAAAAGCAGGGTCAGACTCATGGGTTGTCTATGCTTATATTATTTCAATGAGTAAAATACCTTTCCTTCTAAAATTTGCCACTAAGAATTTTCATCTCAGGACCAAGCATAACCAGATACAATTTGAATCCACGATTGCTGGTCAACATTCTAAACTGTCACCTCCTAACTCACCTGTGTAATTCTTAGTCTGACCACGCTTGCAGACTAACCAACCTGTTGGCCAGATGACTGATCATCGTAATTGTAGTGTAGCTAGGCCTTCTTGGAGTCAGGGACCCGGTTACTGTTCCATTTTGTAAGGAAGGCATATTATTACTTATATTATGGTAGTGCCAAAAAGCCCCAGTCAGTCTCAGGGTCCCATCAGCCTAGGTACTGTGAACACACAGAAATAGAATCATAGAATCATAGAACTGGAAGGGACCTTGAGAGGTCATCTAGTCCAGCCCCCTGCACTCAGCGCAGGACTAACTATTATCTAGACCATCCCTGACAGATGTTTGTCCAACCTGCTCTTAAAAATCCCCAATGATGGAGATTCTACCACCTCCCTAGGCAATTTATTCCAGTGCTTAACCACTCTGAAGTTAGGAAGTTTTTCCTAATGGCCAACCTAAACCTCCCTTGCTTCAATTTAAGCCCATTGCTTCTTGTTCTATCCTCAGAGGTTAAGAAGAACAATTTTTCTCCCTCCTCCTTGTAACAACCTTTTATGTACTTGAAAACTGTTATCATGTTCCCTCTCAGTCTTCTTTTCTCCACACTAAACAAACCCAATGTTTTCAATCTTCTCTCATAGGTCATGTTTTCTAGACCTTTAATCATTTTTGTTGCTCTTCTCTGGACTCTCTTCAATTTGTCCACATCTTTCCTGAAATGTGGTGCCCAGAACTGGACCAGCTGAGGCCGAATCAGCACGGAGTAGAGCAGAAGAATTACTTTTCGTGTCTTACTTACAATACTCCTGCTAATACATCCCAGAATGATGTTTGCTTTTTTTGCAACCACATTACACTGTTGACTCATATTTAGCTTGTGATCCACTGTGAGCCCCAGATCCCTTTCCACAGTACTCCTTCCTAGGCAGTCATTTCCCATTTTGTATGTGTGCAACTGATTGTTCCTTCCTAACTGGAGTACTTTGCATTTGTCCTTATTGAATTTCATCCTATTTACTTCAGACCATTTATCCAGTTTGTACAGATCATTTTGAATTTTAATCCTATCCTCCAAAGCATGAGCAACCCCTCCCAGCTTGGTATTGTCCACAAACTTTATAAGTGTACTCTCTATACCATTATCTAAATCATTGATGAAGATATTGAACAGAACCAGATCCAGAATCGATGCCTGTGGGACCCCACGCATTATGTCCTTCCAGCATGACTGTGAACCACTGATAACTACTCTCAGGGAACAATTTTCCAACCAGTTATGCACCCACCTTATAGTAAGTCCATCTAGGTTGTATTTCCCTACTTTGTTTATGATAGACATAGTCCTAGACCCAGGGAACTTGCAATCTCTTTAGGCAATGCTGATAAGATCCTATCTAGCAAAATGCAACTGTGTTGTATTCAGGTCAGGAGACAGCCATGATATAATCAGGTCCCCTGACCTGCTTATAATTGTAAGGTAGATGGGGGAAAATAGGCTTTTAAAATACTCAGCAAAACAGAAAACATTGTCAAGCATGTCTATGATCAGAAGACTCCAGGTGCAGCAGACAAGGAATCTGTTTTTGATGTTAATAAAATTCGAGGTTGTAGGACCCCATATCTCATTTCAAAGGGCCAGTAACAATTACTCTGGATATATAACCATGAAGTTAGAATTTTCTGAAATGTAACTGAAATCAAAATCCCAAACCTATGGCCTACTGAAAATAGTTTCGTGGCTGTTTGCAGGGTTCAAATGATAATATAATTTGTGTATCAGTTTTAGTTAGTTGAGCTTATACAGATAATGGGCTAAATTCTACTTTCTACCCAGAGTCACTGTCCTCCGCAGCAGGATGTGATTTATTGCCCTGCACACTTGGAGTAATACAGCCCCAACAGTGGATTTCCACACTCCAAATTGATTTGCAACTGACCAATAGCAGTCTGGATTCCCCAGCTTCCACACAGCGATTGCAACACGCTTCTCTACCAAAAGGGTAGATCTTATTCTGGTGTCCTTGCACCGCAGGCCGGGGGCCAGCTCAGCACATAGCTCCATGAAGGTTCTTTACGCATCCTAAAGTTCTGTACCCATTGGTCGTAATCCCACATCTGCATGACAATGTGATCCCACCAATCAGTGCTTGTTTCCCTAGCCCAAAAGTGACCTTCTACCATATGCAGCTGCTCTGTGAATGCCAAAAGCACTGATAAGTTGCTGCTGTCCATATCAAACTCGGGTGCCTGCGATTCATCCTTTGTCAGTAGCTTTGCGAGTAACTCTGTTGCCATGTGCGATGTTCTCATGATAGTTAATGGTGCATAGGAGAGAAGTGCGGGATCCATCCTCTCTCACTGCAGATTATGGGGTGCACTACAAAGACTGACAGTTGGAAAAACGGCGCAAAAGGAAAGCCAGAATGGTGCAAAAGGAAGCCAGAAACCATTGGAGGGCTGCGACACAAAGCGGTGCATGACGGGACATTTTGCACATCCCAGGATGTGCTGTGCTCTGTTTCTGCCTTCCCACAACACCTGGCGACAGATGGTGTTGCCAGGCACTCTGGGATACATACCCAAAGTGCATTGCTCCTGCTGTCGACAATGGTGCCCCGAACGTGGACATGATCTGTCAACAGAAGGAGCAAATGTAGACTTGCTTTGGCGACTTTACTTCTGTCAATTTTTTCGTGTCGACATTAGTTTCAGTGACAAAACTTGCCAGCGTAGACAAGCCCTAACTTACATCAAGTAGGCTCAGAGAGTACTTTGCTCAAACATTAAGGAGCGTGTTACAAAAAGAGTAGTTGTGTAGCCAAATTTTTACTATGTTACTTTCTCTGTCTCAAACATCAACACAGAAAAGCCCTGATAAATTGTTGCTGAAATACCAGATTTTCTAGATTACTAGATTTTCCCTTAAGACCCAAAGTAGCTAAGCAATTGCAAGAGAAACAAGACAGACAAATGAAAAAAAATGTGAAAGAAAAGAGTAAAAATGATTGTGTGATCTCTTCTAAACAACACATTTTATCTAAAGTTTACAGGGAGAGAGAGAGAGGGAGAAATAAAGGAGTAGTAAAAAAATACTTGATCCAGGACTATATCGGGTAAATGCAAATGTTAAAGTGATCAACCTGTTATTGCATGAAAAAAATAAAAAGCCAGACTGAAGTTTTAGATATACCATTTGTTAATGAAAATGTCCTATCTGTATGATAAATTCATCTGTGTCGGGGGACTCGATTACTTTACAACATGCATACAGTAAGGTTCATCCTTGAAGCATAGATGGAACCTAACCATGTTTCTCCAAATCACTGAGGTCCCTTTCAGTCCTGCATTTCTATGATTCTATGCTAAAGCCTTGGCTAAGTTTAAACAATCTTTGACATGGTGAGGACATGGTTAATTGAACTGGCTCTCCTACTAAAAGACTTAAGCTTTCTCTTTCCATTCAAACCAGCTCTGTGGCATCACTAGAAAAGGTACTGATCCTTCCTCTTAAAAAAAAAAAAGTATGAGCAGTAGTTGGCATGGGCTAAGGTTGTACTGGCAGATCCAGAGCTTCTGTCCTCCCTGTCTAATAATACACAAATGATGGGACAGTCAGTGAATTTAAAGGTGGTTCAAAACTGATATAAGAACAAACTTTTTCATAGAATGCATAATTTAGACTGTGGTACTCATTGCCGCAGGATGTCACTGAGGACACGAATTTAGCAAGATTCAGAAAGGGGCTGGACATCTGTATGGATATCAAAAGGATCCAGACTTATAATACTTAATGATGATAACATTTTTTGAAAGAGACATCAAACCTCATGCTTCAGGGTTTAAAAGAATCTATAAACTATTAGAGTCCAGGGTGAGACATTTTTTGGGAGCAAATATAGGTGCTGGAACTATGGGTGCTACGGCACCACCTGGCATGAAGTGGATTCCATGATATACAGGGTTTACAGTTTGGTTCAATGACTCTCAGCACCTCCACTATGTTCCAGCACTCCTGGGAGCAGATTATCCCAATGCTGCCTACTGTCAGGTTGCTTACACCTTCCTTTGAAGCATCTGGGGCTGGCCACTGTGAGAGATGGGATACTAAACTAGGTGGAACTTAAGTCTGATCCAGTTCCTATCATAGAACTGTAGGACTAGAAGGAATCTCGAGAGGTCATCTAGTACAATCCCTGGCACTCATGGCAGGATTAAGTATTATCTAGGCTATCCCCGATCATAGGTGCTGGAACTAAGGGGGGCGGAGGGGAAGGTGCTGCTGCACCCCCTGGCTTGAAGTGGCTTCCATCATATGCAGGGTTTACAGTTTGGTTCAGTGGCTGTCAGCACCCCCACTATACAAATTGTTCCAACACCACTATTCCTGACAGGTGTTTGTCTAACCTGCTCTTAAAAATCTCCAATGACAAGAGATTCCACAACCTCTCTAGGCAATTTATTCCAGTGCTTAAGTACCCTGACAGGAAGTTTTTCCTAATGTCCCACCTAAACCTCCCTTGCTGCAATTTAAGCCCATCGCTTTTTGTCCTGTCCTCAGAGGTTAAGGGAAGAAATTTTTCTCCCTCCTCATTGTAACAACCTTTTACGTACTTGAAAACTTATGTCCCCTCTCAGTTTTCTCTTCTCTAGATTAAACAAACCCAGTTTTTTAAATCTTCCTTCATAGGTCATGTTTTCTAGACCTTTAAATCTTTTTTGTTGCTCTTTTCTGGACTTTCTCCAATTTGTCCACATCTTTCCCGAAATGTGATATGCAGAACTGTATACAATACTCCAGCTGAGGCCTAATCATCGTAGAGTAGAGCGGAAGAATTACTTCTCGTGTCTTGTTTATAACACTCCTGCTAATACATCCCAGAATTTTTTTTTTCAACAATCAAAGGCACAAATGTGTTACACTGTTGACTCATATTAAGCTTGTGATCCACTATGACCCCCAGATCCCTTTCTGTAGTACTCTTTCCTAAGCAGTCATTTCCCATTTTGTTCAAATCTTGGAAAGATTAACCCCTCCCTGACTGTCAGTACCTAAAGTGGGTGGACTAAAACTATACTTCAGTTAAAATCCTGCTTAAGTTAATTGCCCTTTCTCACAAAAAGTAGGCAGGAATAAAACATTAGCTTTGGAGGGTAAACTCCACACAGATGCAAGGGAGCATATCAAAGGGAAAACATCACATCTCATTTTGTGTTCCTCAGCCCATAAGATATTACAGGAGTTTATTGTAAAATTTCTCCATGTGTTTCATTATTGCAGTTGCAGTTGACAGAGATGTGCAGCTAACTGTCCCAAGGTAATATCTTGGGGCAGAACATAGACAGGGGAAGACCCAAACCCACACCAGAGATCAAGATGATCTTGAGTCTTGTCACACATCAGGATCATTGCAAGATTCATCTAGTTAGTTAGGGATTTCTCCAGTAATGGAATAGCACAATAGCCTGGTAATATTTCCTCTGGAAGACTACTAAGGTTGATCCCACTTGAGAAGGTGGCTTCAAAACAGGGAGAAGGTTTAGATCCATCTTTGGACATATATAATATGACCTTTAATCTTGTACATTAAAGTGAAGGGAGCATTAGAAATGCAGATAGATAACGGATAGGTGGATCCCTTCAACTACGTTTGACATGCACAGAGGCAACAAACTTAAATATTACCCTTTGATTTTCTGGCAAACATAAAACAAAACAAAGAATTCAGAATATTCTCTTGCTAAAGAGAATTGTATCAATGTAAGGTAAAGGAATTGAGCCTATGTACTGCTGCAAGAATATCTCTAACAGAGACTAATTAACCATCTCCTAAATTTCTGGCTCAAAGCCTCAACTGGTATAAATCGCAGTAGGTCCATTGAGGAGTCCATGTTACCTCCTATATAGAGAAATATGTTGTTAGGCTGCAAGTGGAAGGGTTGGAAATAGAGGTGACCAAATCATTCTCAGCGACTAATTTACTTATTTAACCTCTTTTGTGCTCAAGGAAGATGCATGGGCAGATCATGATTTCCTCAAATTAATTTGTTATTCCTATTTATTCAATGAATATCTCTGAACTTTTCACACTATACCCTGATTGTGAATATTCAAAATTCATGGGGTGTTGCTTTAGTTTTAATTGGCTAGATAAGTCACATAGCATTGTTTCTGAACTCTGACCAGATGACCATCAAGAACACTTGCATGTGTGAATCTAAAATTCATTTTCTGCAAATACTTGCACATGTGACTGAGAAGTTTGCTTTCCACGACCATTTTTGTCAGTAAAAATCAATTCTTTGGCTTTTTATAATAAGCAAACACAAAAATTGGATACATTTGGCCTTAGGAAATTACACTGGAGTGTATTTGGTCTGCAGTGTTTTACAGACACTATGACATTTGTTTCAAGTACACGTCAAGTTCAGAGATTGTTCCTTACTGGAGGTAAACTCCATACATGTAACAAGAGGGGAATTTGACCTTCTAGTATGGGGATCCTTTCACTTTCCCTCTCTCGATAGCTCTTAAAAGAACAGGTGACCAAGCCGTATATTGAAAATGAATTATTTCCCCCAAATATACAGAATGATCTGTTCTGAAAATCAAAGGCACTGTTTCTATGGGATCTTGCACTTATGTGCTCATTTGAACTGCGTGGGTGCTCTACAGTGGAGAGCAGTTTCTGGAAGCTGGTTACATATGTCCCTTTTTAACACTAATTTATCTGTCTTCTTTTGCTCTGTACTTCCGTATATTCTTCTGTTCCAATGTATTTCAATGGAGCCAAGAGGTGTGCCCCTAGTTTCCTCTCCAAATGACTATAGCTTTCAAATAATGACAGGTATGTGGTCAGACTGCTGTTGTGATCTCTATCGCTCCTTGGAAACCTTACTTTGATTAATAACAGTTAAGAATTTCTGTTAAAGAATCCAAGTGGCTGCTGTGTAAATCTTTAACAAACAGAGAGAAAGGACAGTCCAATGGTTTGGTCACTAGTCTAAGATTTGAGAGATCTGGATTCACATCCCTGCTCTGCCATGGACTTCCTGTGTGACCTTGGGCAAATCACTTAGTCTCTCTGTATCACAGTCCCCCATTTATCAGATGGGGATTATAGTATTTCTGTTTTCCATACAGTGTTGTGAGAAGAAAACGTAAAGATTGCATGGACACAAGGTCAACTTCAGATAAATGGAAGAGCAACTTAAATTGCAAGGCTTGTAAACAGCCACACTAAATGTTATTACAGACATACCTAGGAGCCCTATTCATGCACCTACGATCCCATTGTGCTAGGCACTGTACAACACAGAACAAAAAGGACAGATTGTTAGATATATGTAGTCCCTACCCTGAATAAGACAAGTGGTTATAAGAAGGATACAGACAGATGGAGGAGTACAAGGAGACAGTGAGACAATATTAGTTGTCATAATAGACTGTGGTATCAGTTCAACAGCATCCTACCCGTTGTTTGTTGTAGGCATCAGCAAAGGAGCATTTTAAGGAAGCATTTTGAAGGAGGATACTCAGGTAGCTTTGCGGATGTTTATAGAGATCTCCTGCCAAACATGAGGGACAGCATGGGAGAAAACATCAAAGCGCTTTGGGACACTTTTACAGGGTGTTCAGTGCACCAAGTGTCCCATCACATGCTTGTTTGAAAATTTAACAATTGGGCGAAGAGCTTAGCATCACTGGCAGATTGGAGGTGGAAGCTGACATCTCACTAGTGAATGGGAGGGTAGGTAGGGTGGAAAATGAGCTGTGAAAGGGAAGACAAGCAGCTTATGTTTGATTCAATAGAAAAAAGGGAGCCAGTGCCGAGATGCAAAGAGAGGGGTGACATGGTCCAAGTGATAGATTAAGAGAATGCAGCAGCAATTTGAATGGACATGAGTGGGGCAAGATTGCATTTGTCAAGGCCAGAGAAAAAGATGTAGCAGCAGGGCTGGACTTAGGGGTAGGTGACCCATGCAACTGCCTGGGTTGCCGGGCTTGGTGTGGGGGTGGGGGAGAAAGAGAGGCGCCAGGCTCGGGGTGCTGTTTTTGTTGTTAGCAACAAAAGGGGAAATGGAATGTTTGAAGTAAAATGTTTCAGGTATTCCGTATGTGGATTCATTTTTCACTAACCTCCTAGAATGTTCTGGACCTTTGTAGAATCTTGCAGAACCTTCCGGACTTTCTGAGAACTACATTTTCCTTGAACCTCCTAGAATATTGTCAGCCATGCCCTCGCAGTTATACAAGGGGTGTGGCATCTACAATCAGTGAAATATAACTACCAAGTGAGAGCCCAGCTGCAATATTGTGAACCTTGTTTTATTGCGTAATTGAGAAAGTGTACTTGTGTTTTAAGACTTGAAGAGTGTAAGTAGCGATTAATAAAGGACATATTTAATGAGATGCCCGAGATATCTATCAAACCCCTATTTACGCAACCATGTAAAAGAAGTACTGTTACTTCTTTTGCCATGCTTAATACGTAATGTTTAATGACTTTCTAAGACTGCAGAACATAGACTTTTGCTCTCCCTAATACTGTCTGTTTTCCCCTGAAGAAGCATTCAGGAGCTTAGTATAGGAAGTGAAAAGCTCGTTTGCATATAGTTTGCAGCAAGGGGCAAATTTGATGGGAAAATATCTGAAACAGAACAACATAGACCGAGCTTTAGGCAATAGCGGTCGTCCCAGTACAGAAGAAATTGAGGAGAGCAGCATAAATGATAGAAGTCCTATTGCTAAGGAATTAGCAGATTTACCTGAAGATAAGGAATGGAAATGTGACGAAAATGATGAAGAATCATCCAGTTTTCCTGGTGGCATAAAGGAGAGTGATGATAAAGAAGAATGTAGTTTAAGGAAAGGGAGAGAAATGATAAAGAAGAATCAGCCTCACGTGGTGACAGAAACAGGAGTGAGAAAAATTGCACACCACAAATGGATATATCAGATCCTGCTTTATGGCTGGTGATCCTAAACTCTGCTGATATTGATCGTACAATTTTGAATGGGCTGGGCAAAATCAAGGATATGATGTTTCCAGTAAATGAGCAGAAGCAACACTTGGCAAAGTCACACTGCAAAAGAGTGCTTAAGAATAGCGAGAAACTGAATTGCCATTGGCTAGTTTATTCAAAATCAACTGACAAAGTGTTCTGTTTTTGTTGCAAAATATTTGACAGGAATGCCAAATTGTTGCTTGAGCTTTCCAGGTACAATTACTGGCATAAATTAGCTAATGCTCTGAAGTAGCATGAAAAATCACCTGGCCATTTTACAGCCTACTCCAAATGGGTGGAGGTCAAGTCCAGGCTCAAGCTGAATAAACACACAGATGCAGAAAACCAGTGCATTATTAATATAGAAACCCAACATTGGAGGAATGTGCTCAAGGGTCTGATCTCAATTATCCTCTTCCTTGAAAAAAAAAAATTTGGCTTTCTGGGGCTCATCAGATAAAACATTCACTGAACCTAACGGTAATTTCCCAGTTTGGTAGAGCTCCTTGGGAAACATGACGATGTCATGCATGAGCAGCTATGTCAAATAGATCATAAAAAAAGGTATGGACTATTACTGCAGCAAAACAATTCAAAAATTGATTGACCTTATGACAAGGAAGGTGCTTGATTACATATTGATGAGGCTCAACAAAGCGAAATACTACGCCATAATAATGGACTGCATCCCAACATCAGACACAGTGAAAAGATGTCATTTACAGTAAGATTTGTTGACAATGAGGATGGCTGTATCCAAGTAAAGGAACACTTCATCTGTTTCTGGTCTGTGGACGACTTTACTAGAAAAAACCTAACAGAACTGTTTATGAATGTTGTGAATGAGAATAAAATAAAACACGGCCAAGGCTACAACAATAGTGAGAACACGAAGGGAATAAACAACAGCATCCAGGCAAGAATCCTTGTATTGAATCCAAGAGCTTTCTTCATGCCTTGTGGCTGCCATTCCCTCAGCCTGGTTTTGTCAGATGCAGTGTCATCTTCTTTTGATTCAGTATCTCTCTTAGGAGCATGCAAAGGATATATGTTCTATTTTCAGCATCAACTATCAGGTGGAAGATCCTTATGGACAATGTTACAAATCTGACTGTGAAGCCACTGATTGACACTCACTGGGAGAGCCGCATTGAGAGAGTAAGGCCAGTGAGGTAGCAAATGACTGAGGTGTACAATGCTCTGATAGAACTGGCACAATTGAGTAAAGCCAAGGCCAGAATCTGACACATGGTGCAAAACCTTGCAAATCACATCACTGACTTCAAATTTCTGGTCTGAATTGTGGTTTGGCACAATATCCTCTTCCAAGTAAACATTGTGAGCAAGGCATTACAAACTCAGTTGATGGACATCGCGACCGCTACTACTTTGATGAGAAGCTGCCTTGATTTCATTGTGGCCTACAGAGACAACAGATTTGAAGATGCCATCGCTGCTGCCAAAGAAATGGCGGAAAACTTAGGAGTTCAGCCTGTCTTCAATGAAACTTGTATTCATCGAAAGAAGAGACAATTTGTTTACGAGGGTAGAGATGAGGTGATGGGGAGCTCAGAAGAAAAATTCAAGAGGGAGTATTTTTGCTTCCTCATTGACACTGCTTGAGTGTCCATTGAAGAAAGGTTTAGAAAAATAAAGCATCACAAAAAGATGTGGGCGGTTTTCTATGACCTAAGTAAGCTGCTGGCAGACAGGAAAACCCTTGTGAACAATTGTATGGACCTTCACCAGATGCTGACACATGGAGAATGTTTGGACATCAATGATAAAGACCTCTATGTGAAACTGGACAACATCCATCACATTTTGCAATATGAGAAGAACTCTCTGTTCCAAGTTCTGCAATTCATTAATGATGTGGAGCTGAAGGACACTTTTCCTAATGTGTGGATAGCTTTGAGGATCCTGCTCATGCTGCCAGTCAGTCACAAGTGATGAAAGCAGCTTTTCAAAGCTCAGGCACATTTAAACATATCTTTGACCAATGATCGACATTGCTTGCTATTCTATTGCTTGAAAATGCCATTAGCCTGTCTTCGGATCTCTCGGATGCTGTGCTTCAGTTCATGAGGGCAAAAAGTGAAAAAAGCACCTCTTGAACAAAAGGACTAGGGTTAACATTCTGAGGCTGTCACGTACTGTAACATTATTTAATACTGGTCCACCCAATGTTGGTACACAGTTCAATTTCTTGAAGTTACATTTCAGTTATTGTTAAAATTAAAAAGTTTCTATAAGCTAAGAGGAAACAATTCTTTTTATTTTCTTCGGTATGGCATGGATCAATACAGATTTACAGATCCTGGCGTGCAAATTTATCGTTTTATATGACAGGGATAAATCATGCATGCAAATCGTACGTCAAGGTCGTGAAATGGACTACAAATGCAATAAAATACAAGGTATTCAAAAGTTTAACAAATGGAGGGTGGGGCACTGAAGATGTTCCTTGCCTGGGGTGCCGTTTTGTCTAGGGCCCGCCCTGCGTGGCTGTAATCAAGACACAATAGGATGAAAAGCCTAGTTGAGAGGTTTAGCTATGTGGATAGAAAAGAAAGGCCTTATCTTAGAGTTGTTGATGTGCCTCGGGAGACCTAAGATGGAGATGGGTGTTATTAGAAGGAAATTAGCCATAAAGAAGAGGCAAAAAATGATTAACACAGTGTTACAGCTATTATAGGACAGAGAATAAATGTCATGAAAAGAAATGGGTACCACAACTGCACTATTACTCTAGAATTAGTTTACCTTTATATAATTTATGGTTAATTCTGTGTCAATGAACTCATACAAGAAGAAATTCCTACCCCATTGTCACATGATGAGCCACTGAGCTTCTAGTTTCAACTTTACACAAACCAATAATGCTGAGGTCTGGAGGAATGTTAACTGCTCATAGTGCGTACTGAAATCAGTGCATCCTGACAGGCCTCAGCTGTGTTCATTGACAAATATTATCCCAAAGGAGAACAGTAATTCTTTTTCTGGTCCTCTACTTGCCTTGTCTTCTTAGGAAGCTCATTTCAAGGGGGAAAAAAATCCTGATGGTGTTGTTTTATTATTATAGTTGGATGGAAATCTAGACCAGTGACCTGACTGAAGCAATGAATGCAATAATACATATATTGACTCTGAAGTGACTATCAAGATGCTTTGTTCTTCAAGGTAAATATTGATCAAGGTGCCAGTGCTGACTATTTACCTTTCAAATCAATACATCTGTATCTTCATCCAATATAGAAGTCAATATCTGCCTCTTGTTACATTCAAGCAAATCTTGGCTCAGAACTAAGGCTATGATTATGTCACAGAGGTCGCGGAAGTCATGGAATCCATGACTTCCAGCAATCTCTGTGACACTGGGGGCCTCTGCAGCTGACCAGCCAAGTGCAGTGTGAAAAACTGCTATTTGACGTCATAGAATATCAGGGTTGGAAGGGACCTCAGGAGGCCATCTAGTCCAACCCCCTGCTCAAAGCAGGACCAATCCCCAACTAATTTGCTACTTAAGGAGTATTGAGCATGCTCAGTAACATACGCTGAAGCCACCAGTGGGGGACCCCTGCAGCAGCCGGGGACCCCGGCAGCAGCCCAGCTTCTGCGGCCGACTCTCCAGCTGCCCAGCAGCTGCGGGTGGCAGGACCCCCGCAACTGACCGGCCACTGCCACCAGTGAGGACCCCTGAGCTGCCCAGCTGCTGCCACTGTCCTGCAGCTCAGCTTCTGCGAACAGCCATCCCCTCCCTCCACCCCCCCACAGCTCCCGGCCACCGGTGACAGGGGGACCCCAGAGCTGCTCAGTGGCCACATGCCCCCCCACCAGCTGCTCCCTCCTCATTTTGTCAGGAATGTTTTAGTAACAGTCAGGGACAAGTCATGGCTTCCGTGATTTTTTGTTTATTGCCCATGACCTGTCCCTGACTTTTCCTAAAAATATCCCTGACAAAATCGTAGCCTTACTCATAACTGGCTGAAAGCAGTGACATGATAAGTCAGAATATTCTCTATTGTTTACCTTCTCAGATGCCAATAATTCTGGAAATGTGTTAAAAAACCAGGGTGAACATGTAAACAACTGTGTCCACATTGGCTGTTGCCAAGGGTTGGTGAATACTATCAATCACATCTGCTGAGCCAAAACAATAAGTATCTATTTACATTGGCTAATCAGAGGTGTCATAAATATAAAGGGAAGGGTAACCACCTTTCTGTATACAGAACTATAGAATCCCTCCCGGCCAAAGGCAAAACCCTTTCACCTGTAAAGGGTTAAGAAGCTAGGATAACCTCGCTGGCGCCTGACCAAAATGACCAATGAGGAGACAAATTACTTTCAAAGCTGGAGGTGGGGGAGGGAGGGAACAAAGCGTCTGTCTGTCTGTGTGATGCCTTTGCCGGGACCAGGTCAGGAATGCTCTTCAGAACTTCTGTTAAGTTAGTAAGTAATCTAGCTAGAAATGCGTTAGATTTCTTTTAATGGCTTTTAATGGTTTAATGGCTGGTAAAATAGCTGTGCTGAATGGAATGTATATTCCTGTTTTTGTGTCTTTTTGTAACTTAAGGTTTTGCCTAGAGGGATTCTCTATGTTTTGAATCTGATTACCCTGTAAGATATTTACCATCCTGATTTTACAGAGGTGATTCTTTTACTTTTTCTTTAATTAAAATTCTTCTTTTAAGATCCGGATTGCTTTTTCATTGTTCTTAAGATCCAAGGGTTTGGGTCTGTGTTCACCTATGCAAATTGGTGAGGATTGTTATCAAGCCGTCCCCAGGAAAGGAGGTGTAGGGCTTGGGGGGATATTTTCTGGGGAAGACGTCTCCCAAGTGAGCTCTTTCCCTGTTCTTTGTTTAACACGCTTGGTGGTGGCAGCATAGAGTTCAAGGACAAGGCAAAGTTTGTACCTTGAGGAAGTTTTTAACCTAAGCTGGTAAAAATGAGCTTAGGGGGTCTTTCATGCAGGTCCCCACATCCGTACCCTAGAGTTCAGAGTGGGGAAGGAACCTTGACAAGAGAACAACTATATTCACCCAACTCAGGTATCCAGATATATTGTGTTCAGATCTCTGCCTGCTGATTGTCTCTTCTACAGAATAACTTTTTAAAAGTAATTCTTCTGTTCTACCAGTTCTTACTGGGCTAATTAAAGGATCCATATGGACGGCTTTATCACGATTTTGAAGTAAAAACCAATTCAGCTTACCTTCTTCTTGTGATGTTTTTCTAGATTGTTTTTTAAAAATAGGATCCAATATACATATGAAGTACAATGGTCAAATTATGTATTCCTGCCCATTGAACTCATGGGGCAAGAAATTTTATGCAGTTGCAGTCAGGCTAACACCAATGGCCCCATTCCCTGCCCAGCATCAAAAGGATATTCCTGGGAAGAGACTGGAATTTCAGTTCCCCCTCACAGAATCTGAAGATAATCCTGAGGAAGCTATAAGGTGGGCATATATATTTGATCTTTAATTTCTTGGGATCCTCTTCTTGTGTTTAAACAGATATGCATTGGTCAGGAAGTCAGGGAAGATGCTTTGTGCATTGTACATCTCCATGCTCTGCATCTGAACTCTTGTTTGACACAATCTTACTTTAGAGCTAATGTACTGACTCCAAGTGACCCTCACCTGCCTGGATTTCATACACAGGTGTTTCATTTGTTCTTTAAAAAAATAAAGATATTAAGCAATTCTTTATAGGCCTGATCCAACTGTTATTAAACTCAATGAAAAGGCTTCCACTGAGTTCAAGGAAATTGCACTGGACCCCTTAATAGCACTATAAAGGGGGCAGTCACTCATTTCCTTTATATAGTTGAGGATATGTGCTTATACCTTCACAACAATTCTTTGAGGAACTAGCCCTCCAGCAGTTAGGTCAGTAAGTAATGGTGGATGCATTTTTACTGCAGTCAAAGAGCTAATTGTCCATGAAGATTCTCTCCATGCCTGTAATAGGAGGGTAAAGAAACTCCTTAAGAAAGGTCAGACATAATGCACATTAGCGTTTGTAATTGCTAATACTGCTTCTTTAACATTTTGAAGGGTGCAGATTACTGGATTAATGGTGCAATTCTATAAGTATATATTATGAAATGAGCACGAAACATGCACCCACCCACCCTTGTACCCACACACTACAGATAAAAGGAATGAAAAAATAACCACCACTAAAATACAGTTAACTGATTGTTAAGTATAGGGCCTGATCCTGCACCCAACGGAGTCAGTGACGCAATTCCCATTGACTGATATGACAGCAAGATCAGGAACCTAGCACCTATGGCTAGCGCACACCTTGGAATTACTGGGACAGATCCACAGCCGCTGTAAATTGTCATAGCTCCATTGGAGCTGATGCTATGACAATTTACATCAGCTGTGGCTCTGCCCCTCCTTTCAAGTAAGCTTACAAATGTTCCAAATATGGTTTCTTTTCTGTTATTCCACTGCCGTGCTGCTGTCGGTTGTCAGTACTAAACAATTCTTGATATAGGTTACATCTTATAAGATGAAACTCCCCACCTGATGCATACACGATAAAATTCTGTATGATAGCTACTACTCACAGTGAAAAAAAGCTCAATTTATGTAAATTGGGCCAGACCCTAGGTTGGTATAAATCAAAGTAGCTCCTTTGCACCAGCTGAGGATCTGGTCCATTAGCTCTCAACATTTAACATACGATAGTTCACAGACATTTTATAAGGGAATAGAGTTATTAAAATTACTGAAATATTTGTAAACAAAGAAGAGTTTCTGGTAATGGACTTTATCCTGCTTTTTCAGGGAGAATTAGAAAAAGAAATCAGTTCAACATGTTGACACTCAGAAGTTCCAGAATATTACCATTTCTATCATTTAAAGGTGAACTGAAATGATTTTTTTTTAAATTACAAAATGTTTAAGGCCCCAAATCATTAAACACACAAGACACATGGGCAATTTAGCATGCACAAGGAAAGCAGGAAAGGGTCCATGTAGAAATATATACTTTTCCAAGTAAAATACTTGAAAAATAGTCCATCCTTTACTTACCCTCCAAGACCTGAATTTAGGGTTCTTGCTTTCCCCTGTTACTTCATTACACCTAATGCAGTGTCAGAAGCTGTCTGCAGTGTTCAGGAATTTGTGATATCATCAGCTTTTGCAGAGGAAACACAGATCTTGGATCTCAAGATCTAGCAGATAAAAAGTGTTTTAGTTCACCTTTAACATTTAGACTGCTATGCTGATATTTGTGGGTCGCCACTGATTTTATTTATATATTTTAAATACAATTTTCAATTAATCATTACTGCTAAATCTTGCTTGCTTTAATAGTAATAGAGTTCAAAGTGCTTTAACAAAGGAGAGAAATAAGGCAAAAAGAGGGATGAAGGGTAGAGTATTCAAAGCCATCTAAGTCACATAGGTGTATAAGTTCCATTGAAAGCCAATGAGATTTGTGCTCCACTTCGGTGGTTTTGAAAATCCCCCTCAGAATAACTGCCCTGAGATCACACAGCAGGTCAGCGAATGAGTTGGTGAAAAAATGCAGGTCTCCTGACATTAAATCCAGTGCCCAAGACCACACTGCTTCCCATAAACCCTTTGCAATCTCATTCAAGTCAGTGTGCTTGATTGTTCCTTGGACAGCATAGCCACCCACGGATGTAAGGAAGAGTAAACTCATCCCCAACCTTCATGTGCTGTGCGTGCTATCCAGACTTTGCTCTGGGTGTACAGGAGTAAGTAAATGCTCAGTGTCCAAATACTCCCCTTGAACAAGTGGGCAGAGAGTGGATGGAGCCAAGGCTGGCCAGTGCACATGGGTATCTGCAGGAGGAGGGGCTTATGCCAGTAGCAAATTACTAGCCCTCTGGCGTAAGGGGGAAAGGAAAGGGACAATTGTGCATATCTCTGGGTAGTGCAGCAATGGGTCATCCCATACATACAGCTTTTTGTAAAGCCCCAGTCTGGCCCAACATGGTTGCACCAGGTGTAAGTCAGCACAGAATTTGCCTGATGAGACTTCTTACATGAGTTAAGCGAGCAGGATTAGGCCCTAAGTAAAAATAATGGGGATCTACATTTTGTGGCCTTCTCAGTAACTCACAATCTCCCCTGCAGAATTTGTGTATGTCCACAACATGCTCAATATTTAGTGCCATTAACATCTCATTCTTTTTAATGACTAACAGGGAAAAATATGCATAATATAGACATTGTTTCGCTTTTATTGTTTTGGCACAAAAAAGTGTGAAAATGGATATCCAACTTTAGCCACACATTTATAAATAGTCCAAAACGGGTTAGTAAATAGCCACTTGTACCACCTTAAACTGATGTTTATAGATGGTTATACAACGCACACTACTACCATCTGTAATGTGCATATAACATCTATTAATCATTTATTAACCCTTTATAAACCATTTGTAAATGGAACCTTAATAGAAAATGTGACCTGGATTTTTTATTAATTCTTCACTGTTCTGTCTGGATGAGAAACGATAAAGCCATATTTTCAAAACAGATGCCTCATGTGTGAATATAAAATGGATGTATTGCAAGCACAGCTACTTGCAGTCACAAAATATGCTGTTGCATGTGAAACCAGGTAATTGCCTGGGCAAACAAATGCATTTGCACACTCAACAGCCCATTTAGTCTACTGCATGTTTTGCAGACATATTTGTGCCTAGCTAAGACATTTTTGGAGTCCGTTCTGAACATTGGAGGTAAAATCCTCGCCACACTGAACTCAACATGCATTTTGCCATTCACCTCTGGCTCTTAATGTTTAGGAAACCAGATTACTACTTTCTCTCATTAAGCCAATTTAAAATCAAGTTTGTTTGAAATAGTCTTTTCATAAATGCCTGGCGATGTTACAGTTAGAGGACAATGTGACTTCAGCAAATCTGCATGGGGAAGACTGCTTGGACAATAATGTGGTACCTTAAATCTCCAGTAATCTGAATATGGCTACTCTTCCAAACTCATTGCTAGTGTGACTTTTCATAGTAAAAATTCTGTTATTTAAAACATGTCTAGATATACTGAGATTGGCATAACTATGTTAGATAGAAAGCAGTGATGATAAAAGAAAAAGCCAGTCTTGATTCTGCAATTCCATCTCGCAATAGGCAACTGACTAGCTCATCAGTGTCCATTGATAAAGATTTTACATTAGTACAAATGACAGACAGATTATAGGTCTTCCATTTTCTTTCTTTGATTAGAGGGAAATGCTGTTTAGTAATGTGAGAAGGGACATAACCCAAATAAACAAAGCAAAAGCAAAGCAAATCACCCAATATAAAATAACCCATTTTAGGGCAGAATAGAAAACGATTAAAATAGACTATTTATATTGAGATTGAGAATGGGCCATTCATGACAGAGACAAATATCCTCCAACTGCTTTTCCCAGTTTTGCAAGAATCACTTCAAAAGGGAGGATGAGAGGGGCCAGGACTGTCTTGATTAACCGGGTGTGCAGAGTTTTTTTGAGTTTCTTTTTTCGAAAAAATACAAGACAGAGGAAATCATATCATAACCCACACGAGCCTGTGGTTTGGAAAGACAGGCGGGTGGCTTCCTGCAGCTGCAAGGAATGATGGGGAGTCAGAGAGAGCTGGGCTGTTACACAGTCCACACACACTTTTTCATAACATTTTTTTTTAAATGCTGCAAGCCTGCTGTCCAAAGGCTGCCAGGAAAATAGATTGCGTGGGTGCCCCCTCACTCCGCTAGCAAACCTGTCCCCTCCAACTCAGTAAAGAAATATATATAAAAAGGACTGGTGTGTTTAAAAAAAAGGGAAGCAAGGTAAAATCATTTTTATGCAAGCCCATGCTGGGGAATCAGGAAGGTATTCATTTTATTTTGTGTATCTAGACAGTGATTTTAATGTTATGTAAATGCAGCAGGCAATTCCTAATCTATCCAGAAACGTATGTGTCAGAGCTCTTATGTAGTACAGGTTACTGATGATAAAAAACAAGATGTGTTTTTATACGAGGAAGGCGCATGATTACCAGCTTTAGAATTCTTTTTTTCCCCCCATTAGAAATTTAAAATAGGACAAGTCCGTGCAATGGAAACTGAGGGGCATCACCAGAGAAAGAGCTAGTGTCTTTTCAAAAGAGTCAAGTTTGACAACCATTGTTTGCCTCTGCCCTTGATACCAGAAAAGCTAGACATGGGAGCAGCTTCTCAGGCTTACTGATCAAGTAGAAAGCTTCTGTTAATCCTGAGAGCACCAAAGTTCCTCATTTTTTTCTTTAAGGGAAACTAATCGTATCTGATTGTGAAGAATGTTTCCAAACACTTTGGTGACTTTTAAGGTTGTCCTGATAAGACAATCTTATGATCAGAAGGCTCTTTTTTAAGAAAGGAAGAAGTAGCTTAGATATATGGGGGTCCAAACCTCAGTCCAACTGTGGAGGGCACCATCTTTGTGTGCCCCTGATGCCAAGGATGCCAATGCCTAGTTTAGCCCCTAAGTAAATTAGAGCAGCCTCAGATTGCTCTAATTTACACCAGCTGGTATCAGCCCCCAAGGAGCCACCAGAAAGCTACTGTGCCCTGGTCAGGCCCCTACTCCCAGGATTCCCTCTGACACGGCCCCCTCTGCTGCGGGGGGAGGGTGGGGGGAGCTTAGAGTGAATGGCATATAGATAGCTACAGGAGATATTGCAGGGAAACCTCTGGCTGAGAGTAGTTTTCTGGCCTTTTTGTGTCACAGGAGCCACAAAAAGAGGCCAAAGCAGGGACCAGGATCTGGCTCCTGATCTCCTGTCTAAAAGGTTATTGTATAACAGTAATAATAGAAGATTTGAATAAGGGTTCAGCGATTACATTGTTCAGAAACGATGAATAATTATGAAACCGATTCGAATGTTCCTTTGAACAGAAAGAGTACAGCCATGCTGCTGCAATCTGGCCCTAATACAGCGGCGGTGCAAGTCAATGCAGTTTGGGTGAGAGGCAGGAGCAGCTTTATGGAGAGAACTCAGGGACAAACTCTGCCATTCACTATGCACTTTATCATAAGTTGAGCCTCTGAAGGCAAGGATGGAGTTAGCAATTTAGAGAAACTGATTCTTCACTCTACTGCATTGTTATTTATTATTATACATTCATATTGTGGTAGCGTCCAGAGGCCAAACAGGTTGGGAACCCATTTTACCAGGCACTCTACCAATGTACAGTAAATGACTGTGAGCTCTTTGAGGCAGGGACTATCTAAATCTTACACTTACCCTATGTCAACATTTTCACCTGTGCCAGAGAGTGTAAAGTACTCCAACCAGTGTAAGTGAATAGGGAAGCCTAGTTTTATTAGTGTTTTAAATCCCACTTTGCACCAATGTAAATGACAACACAAAGTGCAGGGTTATAGTAAATTGGGCCCAAAGAGTTTAAACATACTGGACCAGGTTCTGATCTCACTTACACCTGTTCTATAAAGGAGTAAATTCATCCGCTTCAGTGGCGTTACTCCTCAATTATGCCTCGTAACTGAGAGCAGAATCTTCAAGCCCCTTGCAACAATATTCTTATTCTCTCCCACATATTCACAATTATGACTTTGAAGTTAATTTTAAAGGACTACTGTCCTATATTTTCTTAAAGTGCGCAGTTTCCTCAAACATGCCTGCCAGTAAACCTGTCTGCCAGAATGGTCATGGAAAGCAAAACCAAAAAGGGGCACAAATAGTCAAAGTAAATTTGTTCACAAATTTTAAAAAACGTTTACTGGAAAGTGTTTCTACTACTCATCCAGCTCTAGTCAGGACATGGTGCCTATATTCAACCCTGGGGTAACTCCATTAAGGGCTTGATTTTACTCCCATTGAAGTCACTGGCAAAACTTTCATGATTTAGGGTTAGATCCAATGAGAGACTGAAGTCAATGAAGTTACACAAAAGGATGAATTTAGTCCCAAGAGTCAGGAATGCATGCTGAAGTCAAGCAACAGGAAATCAGGAGTCAAATATGCAACAGGAATCAGGGTCTGGGTATCAGTAAACCGCCTTTATAAAAGCATTTTATCTTTGCTTGGCTTATTTGTTTGTAACACTTTGCCTCGTATCTCTAATCTGCTAATTATTCCTCCTCTTTGAATATGAGGAAATATTGCTGGTTATGAGAGCAGTTTCTGTCTGGGGACAAACAATTAACAGGTTTTACATGACGTGGGAACTGAATCTTTACAAGCAGCAGACCTAGAATTTTAGCAGCAAAGGAGAAATAAGTGTGTGTTTATGCTGCAATTTGGAGACAATATTAAATCTACAGCTGATAAGAGCCAGATTCTCATCTAGTGTGAATGAGCATGTCTCTACTGAAGTCAATGGAGCAACTCTGATCTACACCAGCTGGGGATCTGACCCATAATTTCTAAAGAGTATAAATCTGATTAATGGACAAAATTCTGGATTTTCCCATTTTGATAAGGGTGAGATCTCCCAATTCCCCTTCCCCATTCAATCACCACCACCATTCTTAAAAAGCCCTCTCCTGCCCAAAGGAATGGTTGTGGCTCTCTCTCTCAGGTCCCTTCTTTGAAATGATCAGACTGTGGCACTCAAGGTATAACTATCAGGTGCTGAGCTTGCTGCCTCTAGAGCACTCCCAGCCTTATACTTGAAGGGCCAAACCCAAATTTCCTCCGTATTGCCAGACCAGCCCCGACAATCTATCTATAACCACCATTTCCAAAGCAGAGATTCTGTAGTGCAGCGGGGAATTTTTTGCTCACACTTCTCCTCTTCCCCACCTGGGAGAGCAGGACACATATTGGGTAACATTCACCTCAGTGCAGCATACACACACAGGCCCCTATGCTTCATTTATAACCTACATAAACCCTTACCCCAAGGTTTAAATGGGGTTTGAATGGTGTACTGGGCCTTCTGCATCCATTATACATTGCCCACAGTCAATTGCGTGCAGGAAGAACTCTGAAGAAGCTTATTTATGGAGAATGTCACACCCGAATAGCCCTAATCCCTTATTTTATGGATGAGACACAATGGCCAAGTGGAATTCTATTGATTTTGAATGGCTGACATCAGGGATGGATTTGGGACCTATGATTTAGACGGCTATAAATTATACTAAATGAAATAGTGGCTTCTATTCAGTATTTAATATTGTTTTTTTTAAATATCAAGCAAGTTAAGATACACTGACACCAAGATGGGACAGATTTTGTCTAGTCCTTACATGGGTACACAAATGAGGCAGAGCATGTCAAAAGAGTGGGGCACAATGGAAGCATCTGCACTCACAGGCAAGATTCTAGGCTGGTACAAATTGGCAGAGATCCATTGAAGTCAATGGTACTATGCTGATTTACACCTGCTGAGGATCTGACCCATGAAGTGAAAGATGCTGTGGACCATGTGCTATTGTTAGAGCTAGTCTCTAAAAGGAAGGGGCGGGGAGGGGACAGGACAGAAAGAACCCGATCCTCTAGTCATTTCACAGGCAAATCTCCATTTGAGATGGTTGTGAAATGCAGGGGGAAAAATTGTAAGATGAAAAGTTTAGTAAAAGTTTTTGAAGTCTTTTTTGCTCAAAGTTTCAAATTTCAAGTAAATTTTTCATCAACTTCAAAATAGTTTGACCAGCTTTTAGCTGGTTGAATAACACAAACCATTTCAAGGTAATTTTGTTGTAAACAATGTGAGTCAGCATGAGAGAGAGAAATTTGAAATTTCACCTCAAAGTGTTGAAAAATATCAAAATTTCAGAAAATTTTGACTGGCTTTTTTCCCACTGAAGTCAATGGGAGTTTTACTTGGTATATCTGGACTCAGAGGGACTATAAAGTCATTAAGGAGCTCAGAGTATTAGTGCTGTAAATGCAATGTACTGAAAGAAATAGAGATGCTACTAGTTAAAATCCTGGCAAGACTACATGTTAATATGTCTGGAATCTGTCATTTGAAACCAGCCGTATAGTGGGGAACTTCGGCAAAGCTACTTTGGCTGATCGTGAGAATGGAGTTATCAGTGATAAAAGCACTCATCTAAAATTGCATAAGAGAAAGAATTAAGAACATGGCACATGTTAAAAATGATTCCTAATTAAAATATTATTTAATAAACAAGCTCATTTTATTACTCACAGAGCTTTAAAAATATCTAATAAGTGACTGCTAAACAAGTAATTATAAGGGTAATAAAGCTCTCCATTCTGATTAGGGAAAATATACATTTCATGACTATCCAGTGATTCATCTTCCACCACGGCTGTCAAAGGAGGCAGTCTGCAACCATTTAGAGATGTACTATTGTTATTATGATTATGTAATATTGCTATTACAGTTTGTAACAGTAATAAAGCTTTGAAAGTAGGTTCTTTGATAATTAATGACCTTGCAACTGGGTTAACTGCTCCTGATTTTGCTTGGATTCTCAGAGAAACCCACTAACCTTAACTGCTGATAAGCAAGGGCCCGATTGTGTGAGACTCTGACCCTAACTCTCATTGGGAGCTGATGGAGCTCAGCATCTTGCAGAAGACCATCAACAATATTGCAATATTTCAGGCCCCAGCTGTTCTACAGATGAATGTCTGAGTCATAGAACACTGTTAATGCTTGGCAGCTAACAGGATTTGACCACAGCCAGAGGTGGTACCCAGTTACCTGTTTGTCATTCGTTCAAAACCCTACGTCCTTTCAGTTTTCCCTGTCTATGCCTGTGTAATCGGTTCCTCCACTCAACCTTCCTTAGAGCAATCCCAGGTGCATTGCCTGAGGTGCTAAAGGTGAAAGAGAGGTCAGGGTCCATCTACACTGGGAAACTCAGACTTTGGAACCATTTTCATTTTCAGCAACCCATCTGGGGTTAGACTCGCTCAGCCACTGAGAATGGGGCACAGAGCTTCAGCATGGCAGGGAGAGGTCTTTTTATAAAAATGTCTAACAAGACGTATGCAATTGCTTTACCTGACTAACTAACTGTAACTACTCTCTAAGGAGACTTATCTGCAGTTTTACTGCTGTTGCAAGGGTCTACTCATGTGAGTAAAGGCTGCACGACTGGCCCTCTTGCTCTTACACAAACTCAAAACAGTGCATGATCCTACATACCATGAGCTGAATCCCGCTTCCATTACACAATTATTATTTATAGTGCAGTTGCAGCTAACGGCCTCTGCTAAGATTAGGGCCCCATTCTGTCAGGTACTGTATTGTTACGGGTGGGGCTGCTCTGTAGCACCCCTTGTAGCCCATACATGGTGCTGCAGGGGTTCCCTGCCTTAGTCCACAAGTTGCGGCTGCCTGCTCAGAGGAGGCTGGCCTGTGCCGTAAGCTCAGCGTCAGTCTCCAAACTGCTAACTAACGATAACAAAACACTCAGAGTCTGGCCATCTGCACCTTTAAACAAACCAAGGCAAGTGCTCAGGTTGCAGCAGTGAGGGCAAAGCCCTGACTTGACCCCGGGATCTGGGCTAGCACTGAGGAGGGAGCCCTTCTCTGTCCCTCCTCACCTAGCTATGCCCCAAGAAGAAGCAGATGAGCCTTCTTAACTTGCCTACTGGCTCCTGACCAGTCAGTTTGTCCTCCTGGCCCTTCCAGGCATCTGGATGGCCAAGTCTTTTTGCTGGACCACTCTGAGTGGGTTTTTCTTGAGAAGGGGGTGTCAGGGCATTGGCACCTGCAGCAGAATGCAAAAGACGGCCCGATAGTCCCCACCTTGTGTTCACACACACACACACAGAGTGTTTCTGCCCTGAAATGCTTACAATCTAAGCACATAAGTAAACTATCCCTACTTTGTAGATAGAGAACGGAGGCACAAGATTAAATGACTTGCCCATGGTCACACAGAAAGAACCCAACAGAGCCACAATCTGAACATAAATCTTTTGAGTCCCCAGTCCAATGCCTTTACCATAAGGTCATTTTTCCTCAGACACATGAGTCCACTGTAATCAGCTGGGTTATTCCCATGGATAGGGTGAACAGGACTGGGCCCTAAATGTGCTTCAATATTTATTTGTAGGTATGAAGGGCCTAATGGCAGATATAACTTGAAATTCCCTTCTGTTCTTGGTTAATTAAAAGTCTCAATGGTAACTTTCAAAGTGGTGTATGGGAATTTAGCCACTTGACACCTTTAACTTCATTGAGAGGCATGAATCTAATTCCCTGCTCAACATTTAGAAAATGACTCTAAGTCATTTTTGTGTTGGTTCGAATGGCTTTGGGTTTTTTAGCTTGTGTGACGGGAACTCCTGACCAAATGGAATTGTTATGAGTTTTCCAGGATGGCTAATGTCAAGAAGAATTCATGTAATATTCACATTACATTGTGATAGTTTTTTCTATTTGCCAAGTTAGCTCATAGCTAACTAGTGAAGAATGTGCAGGAGTACCTGATCTTGTGTCTTCATACAGGGTCCCATCGGGATCAAAGGAAGTTTGTTTAGGGACAGATTTTAACTTGCCCTCCAACGGATGTGCAACAGCAGGGAAGGTACAACAAGCCTTCCGCTTCCCCCGCCACTGTGCTCCTTACAGAAGGGCCAGAGACCACCACACTCCCTATATTTGGGACAACACAGAGTGTGCTCCGGACATGCACTCCTGGGATGAAATCCCAGCCTCATTAAAGCCAAGGGGTATTTTACCATTGTCTTAAATTGCTACAGTTACACTCCTGAGGGTACAATCCACCTCAAAGGGGCAGGCAGAAGGTGAAGCTGTGGCTCTGCCCCCATCTCAATAGGCCCCTGTAGCTGATGGGGCACAAAGAACAGCCTGCTCATCCAAAGGAGTGGTGTAGCCTGCACACTCCCTGCATGCTGCAGAACAAGAAGGCAGGGTTGTGTTTCCTGAGGCAGAATCCCTCTCAGAGCTCCCTGTGGGGACACATCAGCTAGTCCTACAGACCCTGAATATTTACAGGGGATATTACAGCCTGATTTACAAGTGCTGAGGATCTTTCATTCACTTTGACATCCATGAGGCATATGGAAGCTCAGCACTTAAATGCCAAAAAAAAAATGTTTGTTTTGTTACTAAGTGCCTGATCCTGCAGGTCAGGTGCATCCATGGCTTTCACTGAAGTCAGTAGGAATCAGAAGTGCACAAGGATTTCAGCATTGGGTCCTAAAATGGATGAGCCATTTAATTTCCTCTTATACAGAGGTTATGGAACTAAGGTGTATCTTGAATGAGTTCAGAACTTGCCTGCCACATAAGAATACTTTAATCTACGAGAGACAGAGAGAGAGAAAGAGAGAGAGAGAGAGCACATAATTAGTCCCACTAGCCACAGCTAAAATGGATACAAGTAAGTGTTGCTATCTCTGTTGATAAATCCAGAAAGAAAGAAAAGAAAAAAAAAAGGAGGAACGCATGAAACTTTAAAATGCACAAGATAATTCTGAGAATTACCAGCCTCTTAACCAATATCCTCCTTCCCAGTATTAGGGCTAGTCTACACTAGAAAATTATATCGATCAGCTACCTTGCTCATGGGTGTGAAAAATCCAAACCGCTGAGTGACATAGTTAGGTTACCTTAAAGTCCTCACATAGGCTTTGTTTACACTAGAACTTTTGTCAGTCAGGGGTGTGAAAAAAAACAACACACCCTTGACTGACAAGTTTCATTGACAAAGGTGCAGGTATGGACTAGCACCATGTTAGCGGGAGACGCTCTCCCACCAACATAGCTACCACCGCTTGTTGGGGGTGGTTTAATTATGCCAGTGGGAGACCTCTCTCCTGTTGGCATGGAGCAGCTACATAGGAGACCTCACAGTGGCGCAGCTGCAGCGGTACAGCTGTGCCGCTGTACGGTGAGTAGTGTAGACGTAGCCTTTAGACAGCAGTAGATCAACAGAAGAATTCTTCCATCAACCTAGTTACCACCTCTTGGGGTGGTGGATTTATTACAGCAACAGGAGAACCCCTCCCATCACTGTGGTAAGTGTTTACACTGAAGCGCTACAGCAAATGCATTGCTGCAACTGTGCCACTGTTGTGTTTTAAGTGTAGACATAGCCTAAGACAGTATTAAAGAAACTACACCAAGGGTATGTCTACACTGCAATTAGACATCCGCAGCTGGCCCATGCTGGTGACTAAGGCTAAGGAACTGTTTAATTGTGGTGTAAACGGTTGGGCTCAGCCTGCAGACTTCAGGACTGTGGCAGGCGGGAGGGTCCCAGAGTCCAAGCTGCAACCCTAGCCCGAACGTCTACATCACAATTAAACAGCCCCTTAGCCAAAGCCCTGTGGGGCTGAGTCAGCTGGCACACAGAATCATAGAAGATCAGGGTTGGAAGAGACCTCAGGAGGTCATCTAGTCCAACCCCCTGCTCAAAGTAGGACCAACCCCAACTAAATCATCCCAGCCAGGGCTTTGTCAAGCCTAACCTTAAAAAGCTCTACGAATGAAGATACCACCCCCACCCTAGGTAACTCATTCCAGTGCTTCGCCACCCTCCTAGTGAAAGAGTTTTTCCTAATATCCAACCTAGACTTGCCCCATTGAAACTTGAGACCACTGCACCTTGTTCTGTCATCTGCCACCACTAAGAACAGCCTAGCTCCATCACCTTTGGAACCCCCTTTCAGGTAGTTGAAGGCTGCTATCAAATCCCCCCTCACTCTTCTCTTCTGCAGAGTAAATAAGCCCAGTTCCCTCAACCTTTCCTTGTAAGTCATGTGCCCCAGCCCCCTGATCACTTTTGTTGCCCTCTTCTGGACTCTCTCCAATTTGTCCACATCCTTTCTGTAGTGGGGGGCCCAAAACTGGACGCAATACTCAGGATGTGGCCTCACCAGTGCCAAATAGAGGGGAATAATCATTTTTCTTGATCTACTGGCAATGTTCCTACTAATGCATCCCAATATTCCGTTAGCCTTCTTGGCAACAAGGGCACTCTGTTGACTCATATTCAGCTTCTTATCCACTATAATCCCCAGGTCCTTTTCTGAAGAACTGCTGCTTAGCCAGTCAGTCCCCAGCTGTAGCAGTGCATGGGATTCTTCTGTCCTAAGTGCAGGACTCTGCACTTGTCCTAGCTGAACCTCATCAGATTTCTTTTGGCCCAATCCTCCAATTTGTCTAGGTCACTCTGGACCCTATCTCTACCCTCCAGCGTATCTACCTCTCCCCCCAGCTTAGTGTTATATGCGAACTTGCTGAGGGTGTAATCCATCCCATCATCCAGATCATGAAGATATTGAACAAAACTGGCCCCAGCACTGACCCCTGGGGCACTCCACTTGATATTGGCTGCCAACTAGACATTGAGCCGTTGCGCACTACCCGTTGAACCCAACGATGTAGCCAGCTTTCTATCCATTTTATAGTCCATTCATCCAATCCATACTTCTTTAACTTACTGGCAAGAATACTGTGGGAGACCGTATCAAAAGCTTTGCTAAAGTCAAGGTAGATCACATCCACCGCTTTCCCCATATCCATAGAGCCAGTTATCACATCATAGAAGGCAATCAGGTTGGTCAGGCATGACTTGCCCTTGGTGAATCCATGTTGACTATTCCTGATCACCTTCCTCTTCTCCAAGTGCTTCAAAATGGATTTCTTGAGGACCTGCTCCATGATTTTTCCAGGGACTGAGGTGAGGCTGACCAATCTGAGGTTCCCCGATTCTTCTTCTTCCCTTTTTTAAAGATGGGCACTATATTTGCCTTTTTCCAATCATCCAGGACCTCCCCCGATCACCACAAGTTTTCAAAGATAATGGCCAATGGCTCTGCAATCACATCATGCATTACATCCAGCCCCATGGACTTGTGCATGTCCATCTTTTCTAAATAGTCCTTAACCTGTTCTTTTGTGACTTAGGCTGCTCACCTCATCCCGATACTATGCTGCCCAGTGCGGCAATTTGGGAGCTGACCTTGTCTGTGAAGACGGAGGCAAAAAAAGCATTGCCAGCCATGGGTTTTTAATTGCAGCGTAGACATACCCTAAAATGACATTCAGATGAGAAAACTACAGAATTGTCAGAGCCACACCTTAAGACTCCTTTGTTGTAAATGTTTGATGTTTGGCAGTTTTACAGTTCTTTAAATGTTTACCCTTCAAGGCCATCCACACAAGAAAGGAAGGAGAGCACTGAAGAAAAAAAATACAATACACACACTAGTCACCTACATTTTGGAAAATGACTCATGATTTTGGCTGCCCTTTCAAAACCACACCCCTATAAGGTGACTAAAGTGGGACACCCAAAAATGGAAGCACTCAAAATCCCTAGTCACTTTTAAAAATTTAGGCCATGGAACCTTATATAGAACATCCAACAACATGGACTCGAAAAATACAGAGAGCCGGAATATTCCTTTTCATGCAAACAATACTTCAGATGAAAAATACACTCCAAAATTTACTCCACAAGAAGAGTAGAGCGCAGGTGCACTCCATTTCTTCCTTTGATGGGAGGATAGGATGCAATTAGTGTTCTCTGATTTTAGAAGGTTGTTTTTCATTGCTTTTTTATTCTCCTTACAAAATGGAAGAATCTAACCCACTTCCTTTAAGTTACTTCTCTTTACTGGTCCTTTTTTCTCTCTCACTTTCTTTCATTTTTGTTTAGAACATATAATATTTTACCAGGTAAAATCACAATGAAAAATAAATATCTTATTTCCAGGACTGTCCTGGAAATCAAGCCAATTTTTTTCCTCTCAATAGAGTTCAGTTCTCAATTGTACTTCTGCAGTAGCTGTACAATGCCGTTCTGTACAATGCCGTTCTGTACAATAGTGCTCTAGCCAAAGATCCATGCCTACGAGGTTTAAAAGGGTCAAGAGCAGTTCTTTCATTCTGGACTCCTGGAATCCTATCATTGCACTCAGTGGCCTTATTTTTACTGGAAATGAAATTAAATGCTGGAATGAAAAAATGAAATTTTAAATGCTGTCAAAATCAGGCTATTACTCTCTTTCCAGATGGGGCCCATGATTGAAGTATTGCAGAATACACATGCATTGGCAGGACAGTGCAGGGAGACCTCCACAATGTACGATCACAATACAGGAAAATTTGTCATTTCTAACCCCAAAACCCCATTAACATATATTTTACTAGACAGAGGGGTTTTCAGAAGCACTGCTCAACTAGTGCTGTAAAAGGAGCATCTGTAGAGTGAAATATAATGATCTATCTAGGTTTTTGCTTGGAGGAAAGTCAGGCTTTTAGGTGACTTTTTACATTCACTCCCCTCTCTCACATCTAAGCGATGGTTTCTTCATCCAGGAGCTCAAACTGTGGGGCAGAATCACTGACGTTAATTCGCATCAGAAGGTATGTGGGACATCTGAGAGGGCAAACCAGAATAGTGAAAGTTTGGGTGCAGCTGAATCACTCTGCTCTCTTTCCCTGAAAGTAATTGACAAAAAGCAAAGGCTTTCATGGGCTTAATAGGGTGGGAATAGGAACTTATATGAAGTTCCACTTATAAATGGTTTATAAATGGTTAATAAGTGATTAATAGATGTTCTAAACATGTTACTGATAGGAGTACTACACGTTATACAGGATTAGAAGCACATCACTTGAGGTTATTAGAGTATTATAAACCATGGTTTTAATTAACCTATTGACCTGTTGGACTCTAACAGTTCACTAACCATTTAATAAAACATCATCCAATCATTTATTAACCCTTTAAAAACTATTTATAAATTGAAATTTCATAAAAATTGACCCTTAATAGTTCTGGGCCCGCAGAAATTTTTTAAATAACCGATATGGTGGTTTCATACCAGTTTCTCATCCTGTATGGCTGACGCCATCCCTGGTAATTAAATGGGTCCCTCTTTCCCAGCGAGCTGTAAGTGTGTATTGTATTTCCTATGTGCAGTGTAGTTGTAGCCACATCAGTCCCAGGACATTAGAGAGACAAGGCGGGTGAGAGAATCTCTTTTATTGGACCAACTTCTGTCGGTGAGAGAGATACCAACAGACAGAAGTTGGTCCAATTAAAGACATTACCTCGCCCACCTTGTTTCTTTACTATATTTCCTAGCATACCAAATGCCTACGGAACTTGCAGTGCGTTTGAAAATGCAGTAGATGAGAACACGAGATCAACCTGTTTGTTTCTAAAGAGAATGACAAAAAAGGAACTCCTATGACCATGAGAGATGTGCAGGATCAACTAGGCACCGCAATGGTTGAAACTCTTCCAGGTAAGTCTACTCATGCTAGCTCTCATTGAGCTAGCTCGCTAAAACTAGCATGTAGTTGTGGCAGTTTGAGCGGACCAGCTGCCCTGAGTATGTGCCTAAGGTCTCAGATGGGTATGTACTGGGGACAGCTAGCCCCTCCCACTGCTCTTCCTCCCATGGCTATGCTCAATTTTTATCACTCTCATCCAATGAGAGCTAGAAAGAATGTGTCCCTTAAGCTGGGAATCACACCTCCACCTAGGCAGCAGGTATAATAGGCTTAGCCTCCCCGGCACAGCCACCGCCACTGGTTTGCAGGTTTTTGCGGTTTGTGAGGGCTGGGAGTGGGCTGGGCTTCCGCCAGAGAAAGTTTTTGCGTATTATGCACTATGCAGGTTCCGGGACGGCTGGGAGGTGGTATCTGTTACTCAACCTCCCGGGTTCATCAGTAATCTCTGGCACCAGAGAGATTACTGATGAACCCGGGAGGTTGAGTAGCAGATACACTTGAGCTGGAGGTGAATGGGTGGCGGGTGGACCCCCCACTTCGGGGAGGCTAGCCCCCGGCCCCAAGCCCTCCCTCCACCCTCCCCCCCACCATGGCCAGAGGAGCCACGGGTCGGCCTGAGCCACCCCAGCCGCACCAACTCAGCCACCCCAGAACCAGCATGGTATATATAAAAACCTCAGTGTTCTTCGGGAAGAACTTTTGCTTTTCCTACCAGGCGGCTTGAGGTCTTGGGAGGGGAGACACGGTGCGTTTCCCATTTGGTGGCTTGGGCCAACCTGGGCTCCTCCGGCCATGGGCGGGGAGGGAGGGCTCAGGGCCAGGGGCTAGCCTCCCCAAAGGGGATGGTTTACCTGCTGCCCATTCACCTCCAGCTCAAGTGTAGATGTACTCTTAGACTTTATGAGGCCTCCTGCAAGTTTCCTCAAGGACTCAGTGGAAATTGTTACCAGGCCTTTTTGTCAGCAGAGTCAAGATGTTGTGGTGGTCTAGGATTAAGAATATCTTCTTGTAACCCCACAGCCTACTGCTAACTCTTGTCTCTTGTGATAGGGAAGAGGTAGGACTGAAGTGTACTAAGTATACAATGGAGATGCGTTGTTCAGGATGGTCTACGGGGTTTGTATGTGTATGTCTCTGGCTTTCTGGCTCACAAACTAGAGAACACAATCTGTACTACATGTCACACCATACAGGGTCTGTCTAAATCCTGGCCCAGATTAGGCAGACATGCTTAATGTGGATTGCTGACAACACTATAGCTGTTGTAGCACAAATATTAGTTTGGGGTTTAGAGAGCATGGCCCCTTTAAATCTTTTTCTTGAGGCGGGGAAGTGCTGATTATTTCAGAAGGAGAAATTGTTGGGGGGTAGGGTGTAGCAGAGAGAGAGGGGAGAGAGACAGGGGTGTGTGTCTGGAGCTCCAGTCAGAAGGACTGCAGCAAGCAGGCCCTCACAGAGTGAAGCAGCCGAGAACCTGCCTGAAGCCTGGGAAGGATAGAACGACTGATTGGGGACACCCCAGGACAGGAGCGAGAAGGAGCACTGCGCCAGGGAGAAATTGCCCGAGAAGGACAAACCGGAGCTCGACCCAGCATCACTGTTGCCCAGAGCTGCATGGGGCTGTGAGTACTGCATGGGGCTTGTGACTTTGCATTCGGAACAAGGAGGGAAGCCATTAGCTAGTTAAGTGGGGAAGTTGTTGTTCTGCGTGGCTTTGCAGAGAGCGGCAGAAGAGGGCACCAGAGGGGTTTGTTGGGGAAAGTTTACTGGCGCCGAAGATGACCAGGAACACCCAAGACTCAGCACTGGACTGGAACTCTGCCCAGGACTCCTGAACATATTGCTCGGTGTCTGCCCCTTCTGTGCTATTAGAAAGTTGCCACCTAGAGACAGAAGACCTCCTCAATGGCTGGATCTTTAGCTAGGGCGAACCCCTTGTTATGGGGCAAAATAATCCCTGGGATTTAGCCGGGAATGGAAGCAGTCTACCCTTCTCTAGTTTAGTGTTTGTTTTATTTAGGTGACTGTGACAGTGCGGGACTCACCCCTGTGGCTCCTCCTGCTGGTCTCTCAGGGAATTAGCATTCCAGCCTCCAGAGCGCCCCCTGCAGGCCGGCGTCTCGCTGCCGCTGGCCCCCTGTCCCTCCTGGACCCCAGTGCCCCTTTCCCTGGGATGCTGCCCCCTGGCAGTGCCCCCACAGTCTCTGGGTCTCCCCCTCCCAGGGGAACCCCCAACCCCCATCCCTACCTTGCCTCACTATATGGCTACTGTCTAGTCACCATCTAGCCCCCATTCACTGGGGCAGACTGCAGTGTAAATGCCACTCATCACCAGTAATGGGGGTTTGGACCTGCTGCCTCTGCCTACCCCTTGGGCTGCCCTCTGCAACCCCAGTACCTATTTGGCCTTACTCTAGGCCTATAGCCTGAGGGGTTTCCAGGCCAGAACTCCCCAGTTCCTCTGGCCTTCCCCCAGCCCTGCTCCACCTTACGTACCCAGGTACACTCCCCAGCAGCCAGGCCCTTCTCCCTCTAAAGGCGGAGAGAGACAGAGAGAGTCTCCTGTCCTGGCCCACTTCCCTCTTATAAGGGCCAGCTGGGCCCTGATTGGGGTGTGGCCACAGCTGAGGCTGCTTGGCCAATCAGCTGATGCAATTGTAGTCCTTCCCCGTCCAAGTGCAGCCGGAGGAGCCGGCGCCCCACCCTGCGCCCGTGATTGTCCCCCTCTCCTTTGTTGTCCCTGTCTCCTCCTGTTGTTAGCACCCTCCTCCCCTGCCTGCAGCCTAGCGGGGAGGAGTGGTTGCTTCTTCCCTTCCCCTGGCGCCCCCCTACAGTTCCCCCCTGCCCATGCTGGTACCCTCCTTCCTGCATACAGTCGAGCAGGGAAGAGTGGTTGGCCCTGTCCCACCTTCCCTATTCCCAATACCCTGTTTGCTGGACCCTCCTCCCCTGCTTGCTGTCTAGTAGGGAGGAGTAGTTGTCCATTGTTCCATCCCCAATTTAGGGCCTCCTCCTGCCTCTTTCCACTAAGGAGGAGGACCCTGCCTCTGCCCCTGACCCCACCCCTGTCCCTGCCCTTGCCCCCGCTGCTCCCATAGTTCCTCCCCTGCCACCACCCTTGCCCATCCCAGCGGCTACCCTCTCGGCCACCACTAGCCTAGACTCCGCCGCTGCCATGGCTGCCCCTTCCACAGGTAAAAAGGGCCAGGGGAATAAAAAGGGCAAAGGCCCCACCCGGAAAACAAAACCTCCCATTGGCGGGGCTGCCCTCCCTGCCACGGCCCCGACATCTGCCGTGGCCTCTTCCTCCCCAGCCGTTCCCTCCACCAGCTCTGGGGATGCTCCATCCCTAGCCCCCAGAGTGTATGCCCAGGTGGCCGCCGCCCCCCCAGCATGCTGCTGCGCCATCTCCCCCGACTGCTGCCTCTGGTACCATTCCTGGTGGCCGGGGCCCCGTCCCCTCGCTGACCAGGAGGCATGGCGTCCACTGCTTCCTGGTGTCCGCCTCGCCCCACGTTGAAACATACGTGCGGGTGTTGGCGAGGGTGGTAGGGCCCACGGCCATCGTGGCGGCCTCCAAGATGTATGGTAAGGTTGTGTTCTTCCTAGCTTCGGAGGCCACTGCTCAAGAGGCGGTAGAGAAGGGCATGGCGGTGGGGGTCGTGTTCGTTGCCCTAGAACCCCTGGAGGACTTGGGCATACGGGTGGTATTGACCTCCTTCCTGCCCAACGTTGCCCTGCTGCCTGCCGTCTCCACCCTGGGGAAACCCATCTCAATCATCAGCCCTCTCCCGCTGGGTTGCAAGGACCCCGCCCTCCGCCACGTTCTGTCCTTCCGCTGGCAGGTGCAGATTCAAGTGCTGCCGGCGACACGTGGCGGGGTGGCACTCGAGGGGTCCTTCTTGGTGCCCTATCAGGGGGCCCATTACCGGGTCCATTATTTGACAGGGGAGGCCCAGTGCTTTCTCTGCCAGGCGACGTGGCACGTCCGGAGGGACTGCCCCCTGGCCCGGCCCGGAGGAGCGTCCGGGACCCCCGAGACCCAGGAGGGCGCCAGCCCTGTCACCGCCAGCGGCCCTGGCAGCCTGGCTGCTGCTGCCACTGCTCCTCCTCCCATGGAGGAGAGGGCGGTAAGACCTTTGCCGGCTGAGGGAGAGGGCCCGCCCCAGGGGGAGGTTTCCCTTCCTCCTGTTGTCCCGCCTTTGCCGCCCCGAGCCCCAAAACGATTGCCCTTGCCCACTGGCCCTGCCCCTGCTGACCGGCCCTCCACCTCCACTTCGGAGGGCTGGGTGCTCGTCTGGGGGAAGTGTGGCGCCTGTAAACGGCGGGCTCGATCCCTCCCCTCCAACGAGGAGGCCCCCCAAAAAATGCTGCGGGGGGGCTGATGCTGTTACATCTTCTGCCACGCCTCCGGATGGAGCGCAGCAGGGGACGCTGGCTATGGCAGCTGTGGCAGCAGACTCTGTAGGAGTTCCCCCAGCCCCTTTGCCATCTGCGCCCCCTGCCGTTGTTGATACCAGGGCTATTACTGCCCTGGCTCCTGACGGGGAGGACTCTGGGGCCAGGGGGACTGAATTTACCTCCATATTCGAGGAGATCGAGGCCCTGGGTCTGACCCTGGCCACCCAGGGGGAGGACGACCCCCAGTCAGTGGGCCTCGATCTGGGTGGTGGCTCAGTTCCACCACCCCCTCCTCCTTCTCCCTGCCCCTCACTCCCAACTGTAGCCCCCGCTCTTGTTCTGGGGGTGCCCCTGGCTCTCCCTATTTGTCCGGCCATGGATGGCATGTCACCTGAGGCCGCCGAGCCCCTAGAGGTGATGGCCGATGCCGAGCGGTCAGCCCCCGAGCCTGTGGGCATGCCCTCTAGCGCCCGGACGGAGAGGTTGGCTTCCCCTCCGGAGGGGGGCCCCACTGAAGTTTCCGTAGTGCCTGACGCCGTGGTTGCGGGTGACGTGTTTCTCACAGCTCCCGTGCCCGGTGTCAGTGCAGGCCCCTCTCTGACTCCGGTCCCGTTGTCCCCCGCTCCTGGCCGAGAGAAGCCGCACCCCGATAGCCCGGTTGCCGGGGACCGTGAATCCATCAGTGTCTCCGCTCCTGTTCCTACCCCTGCTCCCGGCCCCTTTCCTGCCCCGGTCCCAATATCAGCCCTTGTCCTTGCTCCTGCCCCTTCTTCTGTCCTCGCCCCTGGCCCAGTCCCCACCCCGCCCCGCCCCCTGATCCTATTTCCGTCCCCAATGAGTCGCTCGCCCCCTTCCCCGCCACCACCCATGTTATTGCCGCCCCCGAAGTTGTCTCGTTTTCTCTGTCTACGGACAATTCTCAGCGGGCGGTTTTCGTGTCCCCTCTTCCTAACATCATGGGGGCTGCACTATTCCCTCCGCCGCCCCCTCCTGTGCTGGGGATGGGGAGGGGCTGCCCGGTGCAACTGCGCTGGGGTTCCACTCCATGCTTGCCCGTCTCTGCAGACTGTGAAGATCTTTTAGGGGCCTTACCGGAGGGCGGCGGCAGGTTGGCTGCCACGTCCCCCTCTGCGTTGAGGGAAGAGCTGCGCCATTTCCTGCTGGACACTCGTGGTTCAAAGGGCAAGATGCAGCTCGCCCTCCAGCAGTGGGGGGACTTCCATCGTGTCCTCCAAGCCATGAAGGGCCTTTTGCGGGAGGGGAGAGGGACCTGGAGGCAAGGCCTCGCGGCCTACCGGCAGGCCCTTAAATTCCGCAACTCCCTGGGGTCGAACATGGGTTGTTGCGGGGCCCGCTGAAGGCCGTCGATTCCCCTGCCCGTGAGGATTCACCCCAGCCCTCCCTATGAAGGATACCATCTTTGCTACGTTGAACACCAGGGGCTGTAGTGTGGGTCTCCGCAGGAGTCAGGTACTCCCCTTCCTTCGGGGGGGGTGTACTCTGTGATCTTCCTGGCTAGCTGGCGGCTGGAGTGGGGGGACGAGGTTTACTTTAGCCACCTTGGTGCTCGTTTGGCTGGGCTGGCCACCCTGTTCTCCCCTGAGCTACGGCCCAAGGTGCTGGGGGTAGCCGAGGTCATGCCGGGTGGCCTGTTGCATGTCCGGGCCTGTGTAGAGGGGCTGAGATTAAACCTGGTCAATGTCTACACCCCGAACGTGGGCCCAGAACGAGTGCTCTTCTATTGGCATGCATTGGCCTTCCTCAGCACCCTGGATCCTCACGAGTGCCTGGTCCTGGGCGGGGACTTCAACACCACCCTCGAGGAGCGGGACCGCTCAGGAGTCAAGACATCCCAGGCAGCCGCGGGCATCCTCAGGGAGATAGTGGATCATTACTCCCTGGTGGACGTCTGGCGAGACCACCACCCAGACGATGATGTTACCTTTACTTATGTCTGGGTGGAGGGGGATCAGTCGTGCCACTCCTGGTTGGACCGCATATATATCTCGCGTTTCCATCTGGCACGAGCCTACGCCTCCGCATCCGGCCGGCCCCATTCTCGGATCACCACTTGGTGACCGTGACAGCCTCTCTCAGTCCGGAGAGGCCAGGGCCAGCCTATTGGCATTTTAATAACAGCTTGCTGGAGGACACAGGCTTCGTGGTGTCCTTCCGGAAGTTCTGGCTGGCCTGGCGGGGGCAGCGGCGTGCCTTTCCCTCAGCGAGGCGGTGGTGGGATGTGGGGAAGGTGCGCACACGGCTCTTCTGCCGCGACTACACCCGGGGCGCCACCCGCCGGAGGGATGCGGTGATAGGGCAGTTGGAGTGGGAGGTTTTAGAGCTAGAGAGGCGTCTCACCTCTGGCCCCGAGGATCCACCCCTCCGCGCAGTGTACTGGGAGAAGTGGGAGGAGCTCCGGGCCCTGGAGGACAATCGACTCCGGGGCGCTTTTATTCGATTCCGCATCCGCCTCCTTTGGGAGATGGATTGCGGCTCCCACTTCTTTTAAGCCCTGGAGAAAAGGAGGGGGGCCAAAAAGCACATCACCTGCCTCCTGGCGGAGGATGGGACCCCCCCGTCACAGATCCGGAGGAGATGTGTGGAAGGGCCAGGGCCTTCTACACTAACCTTTTCTCCCCGGATCCGACCAACGCAGATGCCCGCAGGTTGCTCTGGACCAAACTCCCGCCGGTCAGCGCGGGCGACCGAGACCGCCTGGAGCTGCCTCTCTCTCTGGCTGAGCTCTCGGAAGCTCTCCGTTGCATGCCCACTAACAAATCTCCGGGCATGGACGGGCTGAACGTGGCATTCTACCGCGTGTACTGGGACGTCCTCGGCTCGGACCTTGTCATCGTCTGGGCCGAGTCTTTGCAAAGTGGGGTCCTCCCTCTCTCGTGCAGGCAGCTTTGCTTGCCTTATTACCGAAGAAGGGGGACCTCCACGACTTACGGAATTGGCGTCCTGTCTCGCTCCTCAGCATGGACTACAAGGTCGTAGCGAAGGCCATCTCGCTGCGGCTGGGGTCCGTGCTGGCGGACGTGGTCCATCCCGAACAGACCTACACCGTCCCGGGCCGGACCATTTTTGACAACTTGTATTTGGTCCGGGACATCTTGAAGCTGGGGCGTAGGGATGGTCTGTTGTTCGCCCTCCTGACCCTGGACCAGCAGAAGGCATTCGACAGGGTGGACCATGGGTATCTCCTGGGCACCCTGCGGGCGTTCGGCTTCGTTTGTGGGCTTTCTCCAGGTGCTGTACGCTGACGCGGAGTGTCTGGTCAGGCTCAACTGGACCTGACCGAGCCGGTCAGTGTCGGGCAGGGAGTACGGCAGGGGTGCCCCCTCTCGGGCCAGCTGTATGCTCTGGTGATCGAGCCCTTCCTCCATCTCCTCCATCGGAGGTTGAAGCGATCGGCGCTTCGGGAGCTGGAGCTGCGGCTGGTCCTGTCGGTGTACGCCGACGACGTGCTCCTCGTAGTCCAGGACCTGGACAACCTGGTGCAGGGGGAGGCCTGCCAGGCCATTTATTCGGCAGCCTCCTCCGCCCGGGTCAACTGGGTCAAGAGCTCTGGCCTGGTGGTCGGGGACGGGTGGCAGGCGAGCTCCCTCCCACCCATGCTTCAAGCCATCCGGTGGAGCGCGGGTCCGCTGCTCTATCTTGGCGTTTATTTACGCATCCTTCTCTGCCGGAGAACTGGCAGGATTTGGAGGCCAGGGTGGGTGAGCAGCTGTGGAGATGGACAGAACTGTTCCGGTATCTCTCCCTGCGAGGGAGGGCACTGGTGCTGAACCAACTGGTCCTGTCCATGCTCTGGCACCGGCTCAACACCCTGAGCCCAGCCCCGAGGATCCTGGCCAGGCTCCAGAGGATGGCCCTGTAGTTCTTCTAGCCAGGGCTGCACTGGGTCTCTGCAGGAGCTCTGAGTCTTCCCCTGGAGGAGGGAGGACAGGGCCTGGTTTGCTTGCGCAGCCAGGTCCATGTCTTCTGCCTCCAGGCCCTGCAGAGGCTCCTTTATGGTGCAGGTAGTTCGGCGTGGAGCACATTGGTGCATGCCTTCCTCCGCCGCCTCCGAGGGCTCTGATATGACTGGCAGCTTTTTTTTCTCCATCTGAGAGGCCTTCTGCGAGACCTCTCCAAGCTGCCAGTCTTCTACCAGGACCTCCTGCAGATCTGGAAGCTTTTTTCAGCGACCACGTCATTTGTGGCCACCGCGGGAGCAGACCTCCTCACGGAACCCCTGTTACACAACATCGATCTCCGTGTGCAGGTGGCGGAGTCTCCCTCGGTGTGTCGGAGGTTGGTCCTGGCAGAAACCACCAGAGTCGGAGACCTCCTGGACTACGACAGGGGGGATTGGGTGGAGCCCCGCACGCTCGGATGACGCTTGGGGCTTTCCAACCTTCCGACCCCTAGGCACATACTCCAGGAGGTGAAGGCCACCTTGTCACGCGATTCTCTCGCTTTCATGCGGCGAGCCCTGTGAGAGGGCGTTCCCCACCCACCCCTCACCTCTGGTCCTCCGGACATTTTTCTTGGGCCCCTGTTCCGCGAGCCCCCCTGGCCTCTCTGCTCCCACACTCCAAGCCGGCTGCTTACCCTGCAGCCGGTCTGGTTCTGAACCGCACCCAGAAACCATCTGTACATGCTTGTGCTCCATACGTTACATTTCCTCAGCCTCGTGTCCCGCCCTGACACCAAATGGCGGGACTATCTTCCACCTAAAGAGAGTGAGGAGCCCCGGTGGGCCAGCCTTTATTCCACCTTGGTCCCACAGCCCGCCGGGGACATTATTTGGCGGCTCCTTCATGGAGCCGTGAGCACGGGTGTGCACCTGGCACGGTTCACCCCTACACCTGAGGCCTGCCCCTTTTGTGGCGTGAGGGAGAACCTGGCGCATGCCTATCTCGAATGCGCCAGGTTGCAGCCCCTATTCCAGCTCCTCCTCTTGTTGAGGTTCTGGCTGCACTTTTCCCCACACTTGTTCCTCTTTGCACACCCTATCCGTGGCCCCATGAAGTCATGAGACCTCCTCGTCAACCTCCTCCTGGCTCTGGCCAAAGTCTCCATCTACAATACCAGGAGGTGAATGTTGGATGAGGGGGTGCTCTGTGACTGCGGGGCCTATTTCCGTTCCTCCCTAGTTTCACGCATTCAGGCAGAGTTCCACTGGGCAGTGTCCGCTGGCTCCCTCGACAGCTTTGAGGAGCAGTGGGCGCTGTCCGGGGTTCTCTGCTTGGTGTCCTCATCCGGTATCCTCATTTTGAACCTTTGACCCTCATTCCAGTCCCTGTTTTTCATTAGTTGTCCCCCGTAATCAGTTAGTCCCTGGGTCCAGTGGTCCCTCCCACTAGGCTGGGGGAGGGGCCTTTAGCAGTGGGTGGGCTTGCGCCCACCCACTTCCCGGGTTTTCCAATAAGACCTCACTACAGGAGGGAGAGGTCAGTCTGCTCGGGCTGCCCTGCTTGCTGGAGCTCTCTCCCTTCTTGGGCTGCTGCTGCTGTTGCTGGCTAGAACCCTCTCCTTCCCTGGGCTGCTGTTGCTGAGTGGGGGGGGCCTTGTCAGCCTGCCCACCCCCCACAGCCTCTGGAGGGAGGAGTCAGGACTCCACCACCATCTGTGGGTCCCTCCTGCCTGGCTGGCTGATTGCTGCTGTGTTGGGACTGCTGCTGCTGTCAAGGAGGACTCCTGCAGAGGGACATTGTGGAAGGGGTTTATTTATAAACTGAGTGACTTTTTGACATCTCTGCTCCTGGGGTGGTGGTGACCTTTATTGCTGCTGTGGGGAGCATGAGGGAGAGGCGTAGAGCCCTCCCCCTTGTCCATCTGCTCCTCCCCCCACCCCCACCATCATCGCTGCCCCCTCCACCGCCCCACACACCAACCGGACCTGCTTTTCGCCCCTCGAGGTGGCTGATTGTTTCCCTCCCTTCACCACCTGGGACTGTTTGCAGCAGTGAGCGGCACTGGACTGAGCTACACGGGCGCACGTGTCTCCCTACCTTGGACTTTCCCTCCTCCCAGCTGCGTTTGGCTGGTGGGGTCCCCTCCCTGCTGTGCCCCCCAGCCTCCTGTGCTAGTTTGCCCCCTCCGCCCCACAGCCCGTCCCGCCTGCTACTTGCTTTGTTCCCCTGGGAGTTTCCCTTTTGTTAGTTTTGCCTCTCCCACCCTGGCCCTTCCGCGTTTGCTACCTGCCCTGCCCCAAACTTTGAGATTTGGTTTGGTTGCCTGCCCCGCCCTTAGACCTGAAGCTCCCTCCTGTGCTTTGCCTGGTCCCCATTTTCTCTTGTCCTTTTTTTGCCCACCCCAAGTTCAGTCCCTCTTACCTAAGTGTCCATGCTCCCTCCATAAGAGCTTGTGCTCCCCTTTTCAGTTGCCCCCCATCACTGTTCACAGACTCCCCAATGATATTGTAGCTCTCCCAAACCCAGTGCAGCCAGAGGAGCCGTATCCCTACCCAGTACCTGGGCCTCCCCTTTTGCCCTTCCATCCCCCACTGCTAATGCTCTCCTCCCCTGCCTGCAGCCTAGCGGGGAGGAGTGTTCGCTTTTCCCCCGCCCCGTCCCCTACCCCAGGGGTGCCCTCCTTCCCTGCCTACAGCTTAAAAGGGAGGAGTGGTTAGCCCCTTCCCCCACATTCCCCTGTCCCTCCCACTGAACCCTCCTCCCCTGCGCATTGCTTAGCGGGGAGGAGCGGCTGCCCATCACGACCCCACCCCCATATTAGGGCCTTCTCCTGCTTTTCACCATCATGGAGGAGGACCCTGCTCCTGCCCCTGCTGACCCCGTGGTTCCTCCCTTGCCACCGCCCTTGCCTGTCCCAGCGGATGCCCTCTCGGCCACCACTAGCCCAGACTCTGCCACTGCCATGGCCGCCCCTTCCACCAGCAAAAAGGGCCAGGGGAATAAAAAGGGCAAAGGCCCCACCTGGAAAACAAGACCTCCCATTGGCGGGGCTGCCCTCTCTGCCGCGGCCCCGACATCTGCTGCAGCCCTGACATCTGCCGCGGTCCCTTCCTCCCCAGCTGTTCCCTCCACTGGCTCTGGGGGCGCTCAATCCCTAGCCCCTAGAGAATACGCCCAGGTGGCTGCTCCCCCCCCACGTGCCAACACGCCATCTGCCCCGACTGCCGTCTCTGGTACCATTCCTGGTGGCCGGGGCCCCTTCCCCTCATTGACCAGGAGGCACGGCGTCTGCTGCCTCCTGATGCCCATCTCGCCCCATGTTGAAATGTATGTGCGGGCGCTGGCGAGAGTGGTAGGGCCCATGGCCATTGTGGCGGCCTCCAAGATGTATGGTAAAGTTGTGTTCTTCCTAGCATCAGAGGCCGCCGCTCAGGAGGCAGTAGAGAAGGGCCTGGCGGTGGGGGGCATGTTCGTTCCCCTAGAACCTCTGGAGGACATGGGCGTACGGGTGGTATTGACCTTCGTCCCACCCTTCCTGCCCAACTCTGCCCTGTTGCCTGCCCTCTCCACCCTGGGGAAACCCATCTCCGTCATCAGCCCTCTCCTGCTGGCCTGCAAGGACCCCACCTTCCACCACATTCTGTCCTTCCACCGGCAGGTATAGATCCAAGTGCCGCCGGCGACGCATTGTGGGGTGGCACTCGAGGGGTCCTTCTTGGTACCCTATGAGGGGGCCCATTGCCGGGTCCATTATTTGATGGGGGAGACCCATTGCTTCCTCTGCCGGGCGATGGGGCACATCCGGAGGGACTGCACCCAGGCCCGGCCTGGAGGAGCGTCCGGGACCCCCGAGACCCGAGAGGGTGCCGGCCCTGCCACCGCCAGCGGCCCTGGCAGCCCGGCTGCTGCTGCCACTGCCCCTCCTCCCATGCAGGAGAGGGTGGCAAAGGCTTTGCCGGCTGAGGGAGAGGGCCCACCCCAGGGGGAGGTTTCCCTTACCCCCCGATGTCTCGCCCCTGCCGCACCGGCCCCCTTGCCACCTGTGCCCCCCACCACCATTGATACTGGGGCTACTACTGCCCTGGTTACTGGCGGGGAGGACTCTTGGGCCATGGGGACTGAATTTACATCTCTATTTGAGGAGATCGAGGCCCTGGGTCTGACCCCGGTCACCCAGGGGGAGGACGACCCTCTGTCAGCGGGCCTTGATCTGGGCGGCAGCTCAGTTCCACCGCCCCCTCCTCCTTCTCCCTGCCCCTCACTCCCAGTTGTAGCCCCGCTCTGGTCCTTGGGGCGCCCCTAGATCTCCTTATCTGCCCAGCTGCGGATGGCACCTCATCTGAGGCTGCCAAGCCCCCAGAGGCGATGGCTGATGCTGAGCAGTCAGGCCCCGAGCCTGTGGGTGCACCCTCTACCACCCGGATGGAGTGGTTAGCCTCCCCTCTGGAGGGGGGCCCCACTGAAATTTCCGTAGTGCCTGATGCCGTAGCTGCGGGTGACATGTTGATCACAGCTCCCGTGCCCGGCATCATTGAAGGCCCCCCTCTCATCCTTGTCCCTTTGGCTCCCAATCCCAGCCAAGAGGATCCGCAGCTGCCGGGGACCGTGAACCCACCCCTGTCCCCACTCCTGCTCCTACCCCTACTCCTGACGCCTTTCCTGTCCCAGTCCCAATATCAACCGTTGTCCCTGCTCCTGCCCCTTCTTCTGTCCTAGTCCCTGGCCCTGTTTCTGCCCCGATCCTATTTCCATTCACCAAGAGTCTCTTGCCCCCTTCCCCGCCACCTCCCATGCTATTGCCGCCCTCGAGGTTGTCTCGTTCCCGTTACTTATGGACAACCCTCTGGGGGCGGTTTTTGTGTCCTCTCTTCCCAATACTATGGGGGCTGCACTATTCCCTCTGCTGCCCTCTCCCATGCCAGGGATGGGGACAGGCTGCCCGGTGTAAGCGCACCAGGGCTCTGCTCCTTGCTTGCCTGTCTCTGCAGGCCACGAAGATCTTTCAGGGGCCCCACCGGATGACAGCAGCGGGTTGGCTACTGTGTCCCCCTCTGCGCTGAGGGAAGAGCTGTGCCATTTCCTGCTGGACACCCGTGGCTCAAAGGACAAGGTGCAGCTTGCCCTCCAGGGCTGCGGGGACTTCCACCATGTCCTCTGGGCCATGAAGGCCCTCTTGGGGGAAGGGAGAGGGACCAGGAGGCAGGGACTCATGGCGGGCCCGCAAGTTCCACGACTCCCTGATGACCTTTGGGGGTCGAACATGGGTTGTTGCGGGGCCTGATGGAGGCCGTCTATCACCCTGCCCGTGAGGATTCACCCCAGCCCTCTCTATAAAGGATACCATCTTTGCTACGTTGAACACCAGGGGCTGTAGCGTGGGTCTCCGCAGGAGCCAGGTGCTCTCTTTCCTTCGGGAGGAGGGGTACTCTGGGATCTTCCTGCAGGAGACAGACATGGCTTCAGCAGTCGAGGCTAGCTGGTGGCTGGAGTGGGAGGACGAGGTTTACTTTAGCCACCTCGTCGCTCGTTCGGCTGGGCTGGCCACCCTCTTCTCCCCTGAGCTACGGCCCGAGATGCTGGAGGGAGCTGAGGTTGTGCCGGGTCACTTGTTGCACGTCCGGGCCTGCATGGAGGGACTGATATTAAATCTGGTCAACGTTTATGCCCTGAACGCGGGCCCAGAATGAGTGCATTTGTATCGGCAGGTGTCAGCCTTCCTTGGCACCCTGGATCCTCACGAGTGCCTGGTCCTGGGCGAGGACTTCAGCACCATCCTCGAGGACCGGGACCGCTCAGGAGTCAAGACATCCCAGGCAGCCGCAGGCATCCTCAGGGAGATCGTGGACCATCACTCCCTGGTGGACGTCTGGCACGACCACCGCTCGGACGATGATGTTACCTTTATCTACATCCGAGTGGAGGAGGATCAGTCATGCCACTCCCGGTTGGACCGCATTTATTTTTCGCATTTCCATCTGGCACGAGCCCATGCCTCCAGCATCTGGCTGGCCCTGTTCTCGGATCACCACCTGGTGACCGTGATGGCCTCTCTCAGTTCGGAGAGGCCGGGGGCTGGCCTATTGGCATTTTAATAACAGCTTGCTGGAGGACGTGGGCTTCATGGTGTCATTCCGGGAGTTCTGGCTGGTCTGGTGGGGGCAGCAGCATGCCCTTCCCTTGGCGAGGTGGTGGTGGGATGTGGGGAAGGTGCACACGGCTCTTCTGCCGCAACTACACCTGGGGCGCCACCCGGCGGAGGGATGCGGTGGTAGGGCAGTTGGAGCGGGAGGTCTTAGAGTTAGAGAGGCGTCTGGCCTCCGGCCCCGAAGATCCACCCCTCCGCGCAGTGTACCGGGAGAAGCAGGAGGAGCTCCAGGCCTTGGAGGATCAACGAACCCCAGGTGCCTTTGTTCGATCCCGCATCAGTCTCCTTCTGGAGATGGATCGCGGCTCCCGCTTCTTCTATTCCCAAGAGAAAAGGAGAGGGGCCAAAAAGCATATCACCTGCCTCCTGGCGGAGGACGGTACCCCCCTCACGGATCCGGAGGAGATGTGTGGAAGGGCCAGAGCCTTCTACGCTAGCCTTTTCTCCCCAGATCTGACCGATGCCGAAGCCTGCGGGTGTTCTGGACCGAACTCCCGCCAGTCAGCGCAGGTGACCGAGACCGGCTGGAGCTGCCTCTCTCTCTAGCCGAGCTCTCGGAAGCCCTCTGCCGCATGCCCACCAATAAATCTCCGGGCACGGATGGTCTGACCGTGGAGTTCTACCACGTGTTCTGGGACGTCCTCAGCTTTGTCATCGTCTGGGCCGAGTCCTTGCAGAGAGGGGTCCTCCCTCTCTTGTGCAGGCGAGCTGTGCTCGCCTTATTGCCAAAGAAGGGGAACCTCCACGACCTACGGAATTGGTGTCCCGTCTTGCTCCTCAGCACGGACTACAAGGTCGTAACAAAGGCCATCTCGCTGTGACTGGGGTCCACGCTGGCGGATGTGGTCCATCCTGACCAGACCTACACTGTTCCGGGTCGGACCATATTTGACAACTTGTATTTGGTCCGGGACTTCTTGGAGCTGGGGCATAGGGATGGTCTGTCGTTCATCCTCCTGTCCCTGGACCAGGAGAAGGCATTCGACAGGGTGGACCATGGGTATCTCCTGGGCACCCTGAGGGCATTCGGTTTTGGGCCCCAGTTTGAGGGCTTTCTCCAGGTGCTGTACGCTGATGCTCAACTGGACCCTGACCGAGCCAGTCAGCTTCGGGGAGGGAGTAGTAAGGCAGGGGTGCCCCCTCTCGGGCCAGCTGTATGCTCTGGCGATGGAGCCCTTCCTCCATCTCCTCCTCTGGAGGTTGACGGGGTTGGTGCTTCAAGAGCCAGAGCTGTGGCTGCTCCTGTCAGCGTATGCCAACAATGTGCTCCTCGTGGCCCAGGACCTGGACAACCTGGTGGGGGTGGAGGCCTGCCAGGCCGTTTACTCGGTGGCCTCCTCTGCCTGGGTCAACTGGGTCAAGAGCTCTGGCCTGGTGGTCGGGGACGGGTGGCAGGTGAGCTCCCTCCCACCCATGCTTCAAGCCATCTGGTGGAGCACAGGTCCGCTGCTTTATCTGGGCGTTTATCTATCCGCCACGCATCCTTCTCCGCCGGAGAACTGGCAGGATTTGGAGGCCAGGGTGGGTGAGCGGCTGTGGAAATGGACAGAACTGTTCCAGTGTCTCTCCCTGCGAGGGAGGGCACTGGTGCTGAACCAACTGGTCCTGTCCATGCTCTGGCACCGGCTCAACACTCTGAGCCCAGCCCCAAGGATCTTGGCCAGGCTCCAGAGGATGGCTCTGGAGTTCTTCTGGCCGGGGCTGCACTGGGTCTCTGCAGGAGCTCTGAGTCTTCCCCTGGAGGAGGGAGGACAGGGCCTGGTTTGCTTGCACAGCCAGGTCCATGTCTTCTGCCTCCAGGCCCTGCAGAGGCTCCTTTATGGTGCAGGTAGTCCGGTGTGGAACACGTTGGCACACGCCTTCCTCTGCTGCCTCCAAGGGCTCTGATATGACCGGCAGCTCTTTTTTCTCCATCCGAGAGGCCTTCTGTGAGACCTCTCCGAGCTGCTGGTCTTGTACCAGGACCTCCTCCAGACCTGGAAGCTTTTTTTGGCAACAAGGTCCTTTGTGGCCACCGAGGGGGCGGACCTCCTCACGGAGCCCCTGATACACAACCCAGATCTACATATGCAGGTGGCAAAGTCTCCCTCGGTGTGCCGGAGGTTGGTCCTGGCAGAAACCACCAGAGTCGGAGACCTCCTGGAGTACGACAGGGGGGATTGGGTGGAGCCCCGCACGCTCGGATGACGCATGGGGCTTTCCAACCTTCCGACCCCTAGGCACGTACCCAGGAGGTGAAGGCCGCCTTGTCACGAGATTCTCTCGCTTTCATACTGCGAGCCCTGTGAGAGGGCGTTCCCCACCCACCCCTCACCTCTGGTCCTCCGGACATTTTTCTTGGGCCCCTGTTCCGCGAGCCCCCCTGGCCTCTCTGCTCCCACATTCCAAGCCGGCTGCTTACCCTGCAGCCGGTCTGGTTCTGAACCGCGCCCAGAAACCATCTGTACATGCTTGTGCTCCATACGTTACATTTCCTCAGCCTCGTGTCCCGCCCTGACACCAAATGGCGGGACTATCTTCCACCTAAAGAGAGTGAGGAGCCCCGGTGGGCCAGCCTTTATTCCACCTTGGTCCCACGGCCCGCCGGGGACATTGGATGGCAGCTCCTTCATGGAGCCGTGAGTACGGCCGTGCACCTGGCGCGGTTCACTCCTATACCTGAAGCCTGCCCCTTTTGCGGCGTGAGAGAGAACCTTGCGCACACCTATCTCAAATGCGCCAGTTTGCAGCCCCTATTCCAGCTCCTCCAGAACCTCTTGTTGAGGTTCTGGCTGCATTTTTCCCCACATTTATTCCTTTTCGCACATCCTATCTGTGGCCCCACGAAGTCATGAGACCTCCTCATCAACCTCCTCCTGGCTTGGGCCAAAGTCTCCATCTATAACACCAGGAGGAGGATGTTGGACGAGGGGGTACTTTGCGACTGTGGAGCCTATTTCCATTCCTCCCTCGTCTCACACATCGGGCAGAGTTCCACTGGGCAGCATCCGCTGGCTCCCTTGATAGCTTGGAGGAGCAGTGGGCGCTGTCCGGGGTTCTCTGCTTGGTGTCCTCATCCGGTATCCTCATTTTGAACCTTTGACCCTCATTCCAGTCCCTGTTTTTCATTAGTTGTCCCCCGTAATCAGTTGGTCCCTGGGTCCAGTGGTCCCGCTAGGCTGAGGGAGGGGCCTTTAGGGAGGGTGTGGGGGGTACGAGGTGCAGGCTCCAGGAGGGAGTTAGAGTGCGGGAGGGGACTCCTGGCTGGGGCATGGGGTTGGGGTGCAGGAGAGAGTGCGGGGTGTCCCGGCGGTGCTTACTGCGGCTCCCAGGAAGCGGCTGTCAAGTCCCTACAGCCCCAGATGCATTGGCTGCCAGGGAGGCTCTGCGGTGCCGCACTCTGCCCTCTCGCCTGCAGACACCACCCCCACAGCTCCCATTGGTCGCAGTTCCCAGCCAATAGGAGCTGTGGACCCGGAACTCAGGCAGGGGCAGCAAATGGAGCATCCCTGCACCTAGGGACTGCAGGGATCTGGCAGCCACTTCTGGGAGCCACGTGGAGCCAAGGCAGGTAGGGAGCCTGCCTTAGTCCTGTGCCCCCACTGCGCCACAGACTGGCCTAGTTGGCAGTGTCCACTTGAGCCACTGGGCTCTGTTTTCAACTGGGTGTTCTGGTTGAAAACTGGACATGTGGCAACCCTCTGTGGTATTACTGGGCCTGTGGAGCCTTGTATTGAATGTAACCCTGTTTTACTGCTCCCCCACCCCATTTTTCTCTATTCATCCCTCTGTAAATAAATATTTCCCTTTCCTATATTCACTGTACTCTTCCGGGTGGGGTGTGTGTGTGTGTGTGTGTGTGCGCGTGTGTGTGTGTTTTCGTTCACTTTGCGGGGTTTGGAACAGGTGCCCCTGGGGTGGAAGGGATTTTCCCTGCTGTATTCCTGCGCATGCCTTCTCTTGGCCAGAGCTGCCTGCAGAGCAGATTCTATCTTGGCCATGAGGGCGCTAAAGTTACACACAGTAATGAGTAAGAAAGCTCACTGAGATCAAAATACACATACCAATCTTCTTCAGTAGCAGTAATACATACTGTAGCTGGACAATGGACCATCCATACATGTATCTTCTGCTTACAAAGGCATGAGAATTATGCAAGTTTTATTTGAAAATGGAAGGAAGGCAGTCATGTCAAAATGAGTGGAGAATGTCACATTGTCCATGATTACCAAAGGATATGCAAGAGATATGTTCTGTGAAATGCAAATAACTTACCTTGGGTAACAGGAAAAGGGAGTACATTATGTCGCACTCAGGAAACAGGAGATAATGAAATAGATGCCAAGTAAAGATTGTAAATTGCAAGCAAATAAAACAGTTTTTCCAACTTTCACTGTTTTCTAGGGTTCAGAGTTTTGTCTAATATATCAACAATTTTTTCATTCAATAGGATTAAAAGAGAAATTCAGCCAGTTACCATATTGACCAGTCAGTAAACACATACTGTATATCTGTATTGGAATACCTACCAGACATAAACGCTCCCTCTTTTATCTCCTTGAAAGCTACTTCAAGTTCTCTCGGTAGCAGCCATCTTTTATTTACGTTTGCATAGTGTCCAACCCTAATCCTGATGGAGGCCTGTGAGCACTCATGTAATACAAATAGATTGAAAAGTCTTGTAGTTAATGCATTGACTGAGAGTCAGGATATTGGTGTCCATTTCTAGACTCTGCTCTTCTTCCGATGTCATCTTAGTCATTTGGTGCCTCAGTTCCCCATCCATAAAATGGGAATGAAGGTAATTTCTTTCTCCCATCCTTTGATCCTGTTCACACTGGGAAAATGAGTGGTGTTTTAAAGTGTGTTAACTAACACATTTAAAATTAACATGTTTTTAACATATACTTAGCACCTAGTGTAGGAGGTGCCTTAAAGTGTGACTGTTAGTTATGGTTAATCAGAAGCTCCATGCTTTTGTCTACACTAAGGATGAAATCCTGGCCCCCAATTGAAGTCCATGGCAGTTTTTCCATTGACTTCAGAGGAGCCAGGATTCCACTCTAGGTGTTAAAAATGTGTTAAAACAGTTAATTAAAATGTCTTAAATGTCATTTTCCCAGTGTAGACTTATCCTGTCTGTCTCTTTGTCTATTTAGGTTGAGACCTCTTTGGGGCAAGGCCTGCTTCTTCCTGAATGTTTGTACAGCCTCTCACAGGACTCCTCTATGCCAGTTTAAATAGGAATAAATAATTAGAGCTGGTGGAAATTTTCCTTCGCAAACTTCCTTTGATTAATGATGTCATTTGTTCAAAATGACAGCATTAATGCAAAATGTTTGCTTCTTTCCACATTTTCCATTTTTCAGTTTTTTGTCAAAAAAAATTCAGTGATTTTTTTAAATGAATTGGCAGGGCTCACTACATCATGGCCCTAGTCAGGATGCTCCTGTCCTCCATGGGTGCTTCTCCAGCAGTATGTGCACTGCAGCAAGTAATTCCTCTCTCTACACAACCAGTAAGGGGACTGTCCCAGCACTCAATCTGCCAGCTCACAAAGGAGAGCTGTCAGCACATTCACACTTTCCTCTCAGCTGCGTATTTCTCCCCATCTTACCCCTTCCTCCTCACTCACACTGATTCTCCCCTTCCAACATTATCACCCCACTCGTCCCTCCATCTCACCATCTGCCACCGTTTCTGCATCACCTCCCTGCCTTCCACACCCACCATCTGCCTTGCTGGGTGTGACTACCAGACTTGACCCATCTCTTCCCGGTACCTGCTCAGCTTCAAGATCCTCTACTCACACATGGCTTGTCTCTGTCTCCTTTGTTTCAGCACCTCCCACTGTCCTAAGCAGGAAGGAATAAATAGCCTGGCCTAATGCCTATATATAGTAAAGTATTCAGACTTTGGCATAATCTGGGTGGGCAGCAATTCAGCCAGTGGGAGAGATCATGCATGAAATCACTGCATCTTTTCTCCCACAGGTGATGTGTGTGTTCCATTCCTCTGGGCTAGAGCCACATTCAGATCCTGCCTCAGAATAGTTACTGTTCTTATTGAGCATCAGCAATTTTGTGGTGGACACTTATAAATACATCTCTATCTACTGTGCAATTGTTAAACCTGAATCAATAGACAACAGCTATTTAATTATGTACACAAGTTTTATTATCTCCAAGGAGGAACATCTAATGGCCACAGGCACTGTGTCACTTAAATGCCACTTCACGTTTACAGTAGATCTTAAATCACATTTAATATGCTTGTAATAATGAAATTATAATTAAACACACTAATTATATTAACAATGCTTAATACTGGAGCTGGTTGAGGAATGCTCACACACACACACACAAAAACATTGGATTAAAAAAAAAAGGTTGGCAAATTTTTAATTCCCCCTCCCCCCCCCCGGTTTACATCAAAAATCTGAAAACTAAAATCATCCAAAGACTGCAACGTGTTTGGTTTTCAGGTGGTTTCGCCTTTAAGAATCCTCCCCAAAAATATTCAAAAGTGGATATTTCCCATGGGAAAATTTTCCTTCTAAAACTTGGACAGAAATGGTTTTGACAGTTTTACGTAATTCATATATAGCATTTAATGGTCATGGTCAGAACCTGTTCCCATTAAAGCACATGGGAGATTTGCCATTGAGTTTAATGCACCAGGATTTGGTCCTGATGAATCTCACAAACCCTTTGAAAGATGTCCATTTAGGAGTACAATCCCAATTTTATAGATCAGGAAAGAGTGGTTAAGTGACATGCTCAAGGGTACTATGGGAGTTAGTATCACAACCTGAAATCAAATTCAAGAGCACATGGCTACCAGTCCTGTGTTCAGAGCATAACAGCACAGCCCTCTTTGAATGTAATCCTTTTACTGAGTCAGGATTAAGAATGTGAACAGAGAAACAAAGGATGATAGAGAGCATGCAGATGGCCACAGGAGTGCAAATACAATAGGTACAGATAGCACAGTGCCACATTCCCTCCCTGTGCTGTGCCACAAGGACAAGGCAATAGTCAGCCTATGAAAGCTCAGCCTTTAAGGTCTATCCTTCACCATTCAAGTCAGTGGTAGTTCTGACTTCTTTGGGAACAGGCTCAACCCCCTAAAGTTGTATCCTAGGCTGTACACACAGGCTCTCTTGGCAGAAATGTGATCAGCTAAACCTGATAAGATCAGTTTATATCAGGGTGAGTCATACCAACTGTGAACTAATCTCCAGGATGCATTACCCTGACTGTACTCTTATTCGGGAAACACTTTTTTGTGAGCTACACCTCATTCTTGCCTGTAAAGGTATCGCATAAGGAGTGGAGAAAGCTAAATTTAAGAGCAAAGTATACAATAATTATCCAAATTAAATCAGTTATGTAGGTTAAGTTTTGGCTTGCCATTACATTATCTTCAGATTCTCCAGCCCACTAAAATGCACTATATGTTGTTTATGCAGTGCAAAATGAACCTAAACTGGCTCCCTGGAGGATTCCCCTCTGCAGGGGGATTCTCCACCAGCGTAAAGCTGATCGAGATAGTGCCATCAGTTCCTACACCAGCTTTGCTCCTCCTACTCAGGAGCTTTGCCTGCCAGAGAAAGAGGTACATCAGGGCAAGAAAAGACAGTTACCTTTTCCATAACTGGTGTTCTTCAAGATGTGTTGCTCATGTCTATTCCACAATAGGTGTGCATGCTCGCCACGTGCACCAGTGCCGGAAGTTTTCCCCCTAGTGGTACTCGTAGGGAAGCGACCCTAGCAACCCCTGGAGTGGCACCCCCATGGTGCGGTATAAGGGGCACTGCACACTTCCCCCCACCCTCAGTTTCTTCTTGCCGGACAACTCCGACAGAGGGGAAGTAGGGCGGGATGTGAAATAGACATGAGCAACACATCTCGAAGAACACCAGTTCTGGAAAAGGTAACTGTCTTTTCTTCTTCGAGTGATTGCTCATGTGTATTCCACAATAGGTGATTCCAAACTATATCTGTTGGAGGTGCGTAGGAATTCACAGACACTCGGGACGGAGTATGGCCCTGCTGAACCCGGCGTCCTCCCTGGCCTGAGAGACGATCGCATAATGCAAGGTGAACGTGTGAACTGAAGACCACGTGGCAACCCTACAAATGTCCTGAATGGGGACATGGGCCAAAAAGACAGGCGATGAGGCCTGCGCCCTAGTCAAGTGTGCCCTCACGATTGGTGGCGGAGGGATTCCTACCAGGTGACAACACGTACGGATGCACGAGCTGCTCCAGTTGGAGAGCTGCTGAGTGGAGATCGGCTGACCTTTCTGCACTCGGCCAAGGTGATGAACAGCTGCGAGAACTTCCTGAACGGCTTAGTCCGCTTCAGGTAAAAAGCGAGAGTCCATCTCACATCCAGCCTGTGGAGGTGGCCCGCCTTCCTGGACACATTGGGCTTGAAGCAGAGGACTGGCAGAAAAATGTCCTGACCCATGTGATAGTCGGAGACCACCTTTGAGAGGAACGAAGGGTGTGGGCAGAGCTGGACCTTATCTTTATGAAACACCATGTACAGAGGCTCGGAGGTCAGGGCCCTGAGTTCCGAGACCCGCCTAGCTGACGTGATCGCTACCAGGAAGGCCACCTTCCACGAAAGGTGCGACCAGGAGCACATAGCTAGAGGCTCAAACGGGGGGTCCGTGAGGTGGGCCAACAACAGGTCCCACTGTGGGACTGGGGGCCTAACATACAGGAAGAGATGATCCAATTCCTTAAGGAATCGGCCAGTCATAGCATGGGAGAATACCGTGTGGCCCTGCATCGGTGGTTAGAAGGCCATATGGCCACCAGGTGCACCTTGACTCACGAGGGCGCTAGGCCCTGGGCTCTAAGGTGAAGGAGGTAGTCAGAATCAGCTGGATCAGGGAGGCCACCAGGGAAATGCCCCGCTCATCTGCCCATCTGGAAAACTGAGACCACTTTGCATGTAGGCTTGGTGCATGGAGAGATGTCTGCTTTCCAAGAGAACGCACTGAACCCCTTCCAAGCACGTCCTTTCCTCCCAGCCTAACCATTGAGCAGCCACGCCGTGAGGTGGAGTGCTGCTAGGTTGGGGTGGAAGAGGCGGTCCTGGTCTGGGAGAGTAGGTCCGGGCGGGACAGCAATGGCCACAGCGGGGCGACCGCCAGGCCTGTGAGGGTCCCATATCAATGCTGCCTTGGCCATGCCAGGGCAATCAGAAGGACTTGGGCTTTGTCCGTCTTTATCTTTTCCAGGACCTTGCTGATCAGCGGGAATGGGGGAAAAGGCATAGAGAAACTGGCCTGACTAGGACAGGAGAAAGGCATCAGAGATAGCGCCCCATCCCAGTTCACTCTGCCCCAGAGGAGAAATGGGGACAGCGATGGTTCTGCCGAGGCGCGAACAGGTCCACCTGGGGAGTTTCCCACACTTGGAAAAATCTGTGCACCGCCTCTTGGTGGAGAGACCACTCATGCTGAGAGGAGAATTCCCTGCCCACGAGTTCTGGGTGCCCGGTAGGTGGAAGGCCTGTAGGCAGATGTCGTGGGCTATAGAAAAGTCCCACAGCCTGAGGGCCTCATGGCAGAGGGCAGAGGATCAGGTCCCGACTTGCCTGTTGATGTAAAACATCGAGGCCATGTTGTCCGTGAGAACCCTGAGCAGCCGACCCTCCAGGTACAAGCGGAAGGCCATGCACGCCAGCCATACCGCCCTGAGCTCCTTGACGTTTATGTGGAGGGTCAGGTCCTGAGCCGACCACAGACCCTGGGTCTGCACGTTCCACCACTCCTAGGCCCAGGAGCTGCCCCACCTCCTGCTCGAGCAGAGCTGCGTGAGAGGGGTCCCCCAGGAGGGACGGGGGCTGAGGGTGGTTGGGCGGCATGGAAGTAAACTGGAGGGTGTAGCCCCAAGAGATGGTGTTAAGGACCCACTGGTCCGAGGTCAGCCACGACCACTCCGGGAGGAAAGCACACAACTGATTGGAGAAGGGAAACTTTATTGAGGGTGGATCCCTGATAAGAACTGCCAGGGAGCCCCGAGAGTCCCGTCAAAAACACCTTTTCCCCGCCTGCTTGTCCTTGGAGGGCCAAGGCTGGGGGGCAGGTTGAGACTGCCTCTGTGGGCGCTTCTTATAGTCCTGCAACTTTTTATAAGCGGTCTCGTATTTTGAGTGGGTGGCCTGGGCAGGAGTCTGCTGCAGCTTGAACTTAGGTTTAGCAGAAGCCGGAACATAGAGATCCAGAGTCTGGATCGTGATGCGGGGAGTCTTTCAGGCCATGCAGCTTTGTATCCATTTTTTCCGCAAACAAAGCTCTGCCATCAAATGGGAGGTCCTGCAGGGAGGTCTGCGTCTCACTGGACAGCCCAGAAAGCAGCAGCCACGATGCCCTTCTCATGGACACCGCGGAGGCCATGGACCACGCGGCCGTGTCTGCTGCATCCGAAGCTGCCTGCAGGGTTCCCCTGGCAGCTGCTGTACCCTCCTCCACCAGTGCTTTGAATTGCTTCCTGTTGCGCTCCTGGAGGGAGTCTTTGAACTTGGGCAGGGAGCCCCACAGATTGAACTCATACCGGCCCAGGAGAGCCTGGTGGTTCGCCACCTGCAACTGGAAGCTTGAGGATGAATAAATTTTTCTTCCAAATGAATCCAGCCTCCTTGAATCTTTATTTTTTGGGGTAGGGGCTGATTGACCCTGCCATTCCCTGTGGTTGACCGACTTGACCACAAGGGAGTTAGGAGCAGGCCTCCCCGGGTGGGTGTACAAGTATTATGCCCCTTGGCGGGCACAAAATATTTGCGTTCTGCTCTCTTATTGCCCTGTGGCAAACCCCGACCTCATTGGCCCCCGTCATCTGAAACTTTTGCCACCCCTTCGTGGACAGACAAGGCCACCTTGCCCAGTGCCAATGAGGACAGTACATTAAACAGGGAGTCCAAGGGCTCCTCCATCTCCTCTGCCTGTAGGTGGAGGCTTGATGCCACCCTTTAAGAGTTCTTGGTGAGCCTAAAGTCCTCCTGCGGGACGGAGGGAGGAGGGGCTATAATTGCCTCCTCAGGGGAGGGTGAGGAGGCCAGCGCAGTACTTTGTGTGTCCACCGGCACCAGAGGATCCACCACCTGGTAGGTCACTAGGCATGGTGCTGAGGATGTACATCCCACCTACTCCTTCCTTGGAGGTCTGGAGAGGGAGGTCAAAGGTCCTTCTGATACTGGTACCATTGGGCCAGCCACGGGGCCCAGTGCCACCGCACCTGCTGCAGCACCGGCGGAGCTGGCTGTTCGGCCTGGCTGGCCTGGCCCATTGATGGACAACTATGAAGGGAGGCTGGGCAGACATACGACCTGCCGCTGTCCCTGGACCGGGAGGAGTGGCAGCACCGGGAGCTATGCCGACCATGGGACCGAAATCCCAATGTGGAGGATCGGTACCGTCAGTAACAGCTGCTCCACAATCGGTTCTGGCGGGCGGACCATGATGCCAAAACGCTAGCGATCGACGCCGAGGGCTGCTGGGGCAGTGTCGTGGTGGGGTCCTGGAGCAGGACAACAAATGGGAACAGTGTCGTCATTCGTGTTGTGACCAGCTGTGATAGCCCCTCCGAGACGAGGACCTTTGGTGTCGTCTGTCTCGGTCCCGTCGGTGTTTGCTCCTCAAGGCGGAGCAGTGCCAGGAGTCTCGGTCAGATGGAACCCAGCCAGACAACCTGGTGGGAGTCGACAGCGACCCACATGGACTATACATGGAACTGTCGCTGAGCAGTGAACGGCGTCAGGGACATTCCCTCGACTGAGACCAGTGCCAAGTCAGGGCGACTGCAGAGATCGCAGCGGCAGCTAGCCTCTGGAGAGTGGGGCTTACATCGGCGGTGCTCCTGGTACCGGCATGGACATGATATCCCAGGCCACCTGCAGGGCCTCCGGTGTAGAGGGCATCTGGACATCCGGCGAGGCCTCCTCCGAATGGGCTGGGCTACTCAGCTCAACTTGAGTCGGAGGCCTAGAGGCCGGTGGGGATCGAGGATTGCCCAACATGGGTCTAGCCTCTGTCTAGGGTTTACTCCGGTGCCACGGTGAAGAACTCCTCTTCCTAGCCTTCTTGGCTTTCCCCGTGGACGGGGAGCGGTGCCGAATAGTCGATGGCGCCAAAGGATTGCCATGCACCAACACTGCGGTGCCCGGTGCCGACTCGGAGCGGCGCGCCGGAGCCGGGGTCAGCATCAACTCCATCAGAATAGCCCAGAGCCTAATGTCCCTTTCTCTTTTGGTCCGAGGCATAAGCAACTTGCAAATCTTGCAGCGATCGCCGAGATGGGTTTCCCCCAAACAGCATAAACAGTCCGCATGCAGATCACTCACTGGCATAGGTAGCCTACAAGTGTTGCACGAATTAAAACCCGGGGCACGCCCCGGCCTGGGCGCTCTAGCTAAACTAAACTAATCAACTAACTAACTAACTACAGGTACCACACACCGAAAGAACAAGCAGTTCTGGGGACGCTACAGCAAAGCTGGAGCAGAGCAGTTCCAAAGCACCTTCACTGGTGGCAAGAAGGAACTGAGGGTGGGGGAGTGCGCAGCGCCGCTTATTCCGCGCCATGGAGGTGCTGGTCCAGGAGTTGCTAGGGGCGTTCCCCTACGGGTACTGCTAGAGGAAAAACTTCCAGCACTGGTGCACGTGGCGAGCACACACCCCTCTTGTGGAATACACATGAGCAATCACTCAAAGAAGAAAAAGGGGATGCCACGTCAGGAAGGGAAGACAGGGGCCTGTCAGGAGAAAGAGAAGATAAGTAGGACAGGAGAGGATGTGTTGTGTCTTTAGATCTTTATCCCAAAAAAAATAATATGAAGAAACCACATGGGCACAGTTGGGTCCAAATGAACTGTGTATACAACTATGCCAGGTTTAGCTACATACATATTGACGCTCTGGCTGGTTTCTGGCAGCTGCTATAACTTTGAACACTAGTGGGCTCACAAACTACTTAAAGTTGTACTCTCCTATTCCTAAACGTTACAGGATGGGAAGGGCAGGGGTCTTGGTGGAGTGAGGTTCACTACTGGGATAATGTCCCTGATTTGGTGTCCTTTAATTAAGTCTAAAAATCAGAGCTCAGTAAGGGTTCCTCCCAAATCATGGGTAGTGGTAATTTCATATAACTTGTGGTCAGTCTTGTTAAAGCCAGAATCTGATTCTACACTTGCCCTTTTGTTAACGTAGTTACACTGGCGCAAAACTGAAGTAAAGTGGCGGTGAACCAGGCACCAAGACATTCCTGGGGAGAGCAAGAGTATGAGTTTTGATTTCCTACTGCCTGTTCCCTGGTGCACTCATTCATACTTATGTAATGTAAGTGCAGAGTGGGTGTGAAATGCAATCATTATGATCTGGTAGTGGCTTATACTCATCTTGCACAGGTGTGAATGACTAGATCAGGGGTATGGCAGTGGAGATTCAGGGCCAGATCCTCGCCTAGTGTAAAGCAGCAACGCTCCATTAACTAATGTAAAGTGACTTATCACACGTTCATTCAGACATTCGCTGTAAATAGTCCTGTCCTGAGAAAGTGAAATATTTTATTTAAAAAAAAAAACCAAACCTGCCTGAGATCCCAAATTAGAAACAAAATATTCTCGACATTACTGTTTAGGGTGAAAACCTGGCCCGGTTGAAGTCACTGGCAAAGTTCCCATTGATTTCAATGGAGCCATGATTTCACCTTTAGTGTTTTATATATCACTTTCATCATACACAGATCACTGAGGACTTTAGAGAGGTGCAAGTCAGGCCATTTTTATTTAGGCACCTACATGTGGAGCCTCTCTTTAGGGATATGTATTACTATGCCCAGCAAAGATGTGAATAGGTATGGAGAACAAACTAGCCCCTCATCCCTAAAAATTGTTCCGTTAGGTTAGGGCTGAGGCATGTTGGCAGGGCAACGTGGGGAAGCTTGCCCTGCTGCTGCCTCTATTGTCAGGGCCGGCTCTAGGCACCAGCTAAGGAAGTTGGTGCCTGGGGCGGCAAATCAGAAGGGGTGGCACTCCGGCGTTGGGGTGGGTTTTTTTCATTTTTCCTTCCTCGGCGGCACTTTGGCAGCAGCTTTTCCTTTTTTTCTTCTTCGGTGGCCGCTTTTTTTTTTTTGGCTTCGCTGCTTGGGGTGGCAAGAAAGGTAGAGCCGGCCTTGTCGATTGTGTCTGTCCTCTGGTCAGATAGAGCAGTGGCGCTCAACCTTTCCAAACCAAAAGCATGGACTCCGTGGGTGCTCCGGGGCTGGAGCACCCACAGGAAAAAATATGGTGTGTGCTGACCACCCACCGGCAGCCCCCCTTCTCAGTTCCCCCCCACCCTCCCAGTGCCTCCTGCCCGCAGGCGACCCCACAGATCAGCATCTCCCCCTCCCTCCCCGCACCTCCTGCCTACCGCAATCAGGTGTTTCACAGCGTGCAGGAGTCTGGGGGAGAAGAGGGAGGAGCAAGGACACAGCACACTCAGGGGAGGGGGCAAAACTGGGTGGGAAGAGGTGGGGCAGGATGGGGCCTTGGGGGAAGAGGTGGAGTGCGGGCGGGGCCTGGGGCAGAGCCAGGGGGTCAAGCACCCCCCGCACTTTGGAAAGTCGACGCCTGTGGTCCAGACTACTGTAATCCTTTCAGGAGTCTGATTTGTCTTGCGTACCCCAAGTTTCAGCTCACTTAAAAACCACTTGCTTACAAAATCAGACATAAAAATACAAGTGCACACTATTACTGAAAAATTGTTTACTTTCTCATTTTACCATGTAATTATAAATCTATTGGAATATAAATATTGTACTTACATTTCAGGGTATAGTGTATAGAACAGCATAAACAAGTCATTGTATGAAATTTTAGTTTGTACTGACTTTGCTAGTGCTTTTTATGTAGCCTGTTGTAAATCTAGGAAAATATCTAGATGAGTTGATGTACCCCGTGGAAGACCTCTGCACATCACCAGTGGTACGCTTACCCCTTGTTGAGACGCACTGACAGAGAAGACTATAACCTGCAGGCCTATTTACACGGCATCTTTGATTTTGGAGGCATCCTGGAAACTCCAGTGTTAATGTGGTGTTGAGAGAGACAGTCAACTATTTCTAACCTTAATGACTGACCTTAATCTCCAAGCCTGATTTGAGGCCCCATTATGTCTGCTATGATGGCACAGAGTAGTTTTAAAGGCACAAAACCGTCCTAAAATCCTGTCGTGGATTTCCTTTGCCTAGAGGGAATACTCTAATGGGTTAAAATGGGCACAGAGCCAGGCCTACATCAACCCTCTGCCCCACAAAGCTGCAGTCTAGGGGATAGGTCAGTGGCATGACTGTAGGAAAGGAACTTAGTTATGCTCTGGTGAGCATGCGTCAGCAACTGAGACATGGGTGGCCTGACCTATTGGTTTGAGCCAAGGCTAAGGTCAGGGCCAGAGTCAGAAGCTGGGCAACGGAGCAGGGCTAGGAACAAGGCAGGCACAGAAACAATCATAGCTGCAGCCATAAGCATTGGGCAACCAACAGTCCACTGCTCTTTCTGGGCTCAAAAGCATGCCAATCAGGCACATTGGCCAATCAGGTGGCTCCGCTGTGTTCATTATTCTGCCTGCAGACTAAGCTAGTTAGTCCCAGGCTCAGCTGCAGGCCCTTGTTCCTGAGACTCAGCTGCTGAAGTGGTCCATTAACAGCTGTTGCAGCTGGGAGTAACTCAGAGCAGCCCTTACTCTCCCCAACCAGGGGCAGGAAGACAGGAAGCTTGCAAGTGAAGTTGCATCAGAAGTGGTAGTCAAATCCCTATGCCCTCCCATGGTGCTGCTCTCTCCCCCATATCTCCCCACAGCATGCCTGGGCAGCTGATAGGGCAGGTGGAAAGTGTGGTGGGAAGGGGACTGAGCCAAGATGGGAAGGGGAGTTGTATCTTTGCACTCTGCATAACATTAAGAATGTGAGGAAACCACAGGGACACAACTGGGTTCCAAATGACTGTGTGCTAACTATAAGTATAATTTGTAGCTAGGCCTGTATATTTATGTACACTGTTGCTCCAGCAGGGGTCTGGTGGTTTCTGCAATAGAAGACAGGGAGGACTACTAGATCCCTCCCAACAATTTAAAGGGATACTTCCCCCATTCCTATACATCACAGGGAGACGTGTGATTGAGGGAACAAGGCATTGGCAACTGAAGGACTCCATGGTGCTGCTATCTTGGCACACAAGACATTGACACACAGCAAATTTGGCTCCTCCTGAGTCCCACTCAAGATGAAGCTGCAGTCAAACAAATTCTGACTTCAGAATTTTTAGGTAGTAATAGCACACGACATACTTTTATAGTCAATTCTGTGACTCAGGGGGACGTATCAATACAGTAATACGGAGGCTGGAGTTAAGGTTTGTACATTTGAAAGTGAGCCTAAGGAAACGAATGTGTGCAATGTGGGTGGTCATACACTAGAACTGAAACACAGCTTCTCCTAGAGGGGATAAGTCCCCACATAGGATGGAGTATTAGTATGTCAGTTGCGATTGGTCTGGATATTAGTGGTAGCTTAATTGTAATTTTGTTGGTTTTTAGTGACTGCGTTGACAGGAGGTTTGTTTGAACAACCTTAACTATAGGCTAGCAAAATGTTTTGTTTGGAGGCCAACGATTAAATTCACATGGAAAATGTAAAAGAAAAATAGAATTGCTAGTGCAGATCTTCATTAGATCTTCACTGAAGTTATGTAACTATATAGCAGCTCAGGATTTGTTTCCCTCCTTCTTTAAGCTGTGAAAAGCAGGTCTCTGAGAATCAGCCAATCAGATTGCCTGGGAAAGAATGACCAGCAGCAGAAACACTAGCTCTGAATTGGTCTTTTCTGCTGCCTTTATTTTTGCCACTTGCATTCCCCAGGGCAGCATTCAAACTTTTCGGTTGTCCCTTTCAAATGAAAATCTGTATCCCATGAGGCCCAGCAACCAGAACCATCAAGATGTTCACCCTCCCTCCCACTATTGGATTCCCGAAGGTCAATTCTAGTTTCTAAATTTGGCCTGTTAACTTTGGAGAGCAGCTGATCGCTTTCCAGTCCTTCTGTGTTCATGGTTCACTAGCAGTAGTGTCTGATGTTTTTTGAGGGGGAAAAAAAGAGAATGCTCCAGTAAGTTTTGCCATCAATGTCTAAGTAGCAAATGAGTCAGCACTTCCTTGTAAAACAGTAGTCCTGAAAGAGTGCTGAGTCACAGTTTCTAATATACGCTAAGGCTCTCCCTTATCTGCATGGGCAACACATTTTCTGTTTGCTTAAGCAGTGAGACTATTACTCCAAGGCTTTAAAAATGGTTTTGTGTTCTCATGTCTTATTCTCAGATCAGCCTTTAACGGTTTCATTTCATTACACCTGCACTTTCACCTGGGAGTTGTAATTATACTAAAATTCATCCTGATGAAGCTAGAAAACATTCAGCCCCAAGCCCTTCTCCCCTAATATCACCCACCACAACTGCTAATTCTATGGAGTAAAAGCCTTGGTGAATGATGTGGGTGAGAGTGGTCGTGGGAGGGAGAGTCATGAAAAATGAAACCATGGTGGGGTGCGGGAGAGACAGAAGCTTTTGCTTAAAATTAATACAGAGCAAAAGGCCAAGCACAAAAGTCCCACTGATGATAGAGACAAAAAGCCAGGGTGACAAATATGTTATATATGGAAAAAATAAAGTAGGGCTAAAGAGCAGCAGATGTGTTAATTTTATATGGTGTTTAACCCTCAGGTTTTCCTGGTTCTTCTTGTAAGCGCTTCTTCATTCCTGTGGTTTTATTGGACACAATAGTGGCACCATGGCACTATATAGTTCCTCAGAGGAAGGGATGAATACTGTTGTTTCTTTCCCATCTCTCTACAAACATCCCTGTTTCAGATAAAAAAGAGTTTGGTGTTTTTCACCCTGCTCTGGGATTCCAAGATGACACAGTTTGTCTATTCAGGGCCCAATCCTCTTCATGTTGACATCATTGTTAAATTGCCTATTGACTGCAATGGGTGTAGAATTGGTTCCATAGTGACTCTTAAAACTACAGTGCCAGATGGGTTCCGCTTTGTGGCTGCAAAAATCAGTCTCAAGAACGGAGTTCATTCCCAAACTACTGAAATCAACTTTAAAGAGTTTTTCCATCAACTTAGTGGGTGAAATGAACAAGCATTAGTTTCCCTTTAGAAGTAAAAACATGCAGTCACTATCTCATCCCAGAGCATGATAAATATTGCCTACAATTTACCATTCAATAGTGCATACTGTTTTTTGGTCTCGTACAGCTCCTTTTTGTTCAGGGATTTCTTTTGTAAACCTTCCCTTAACACCCTCTAAGGAAACAGGAGCAACTAGTTGCCAAATGCCACATTTCCCATTGGGAAACAACATTTTCAGCCATCTGAAAGCTCGGTGTACCACTGAACAGCAAAGCAGCACAAAGTATGGTATTTATAGTACATTTTATGTGACCAAGACATTGGCAGTTAAACCACTAGAAACCAATAAATGTCCTGGTGCCATTTAAGTTGTCAACAGGATATAAGTTGATGTAAGGGGAACACCTACGTTTCTGCAGGCTCCTTTTGTATGATTAAGTACAGTCAATATTCACACTTGATTTTATAGGAATGTTTTGACTAAGGAATACAGTAATTTCCTCCACTGCAACAATGCAACGCCCATCAAACCACTAAAAGCTGATCTAGTGTCAGCTCAATTCTTCAAAATGATGCTTCTCAGCACAGAAACTTCTGTATTTTATGGTAAACATTCTAACATGTAACAGCTCTGTTTGTGTAGGAGGTAGCATAGGAGAAATCATTATATTCAACAAAATCTCTATGCTGCAAATACTGGAGCTAAAAAGCGCAGTGTTGGATGAAATTCTGATTCCCCAACCCATAAGCAAATTAATTTTGAAGTAAATTAATTGTGACTGTAAAGCTGAAGTTAGTCATTTTAAACATTTTTGGCTATTTAATACCAATCTCCCTCCCCCCGAAAAACAAACAAAAACAAATACTCTTTCATAGATCACATCCAATTCTTAAATTACAAAGGCCCAATTCACGGTTTGTCCAGAGTATAGTGGAGTTAGAATAATTATTCCAAGTCAGCAAATTTATAGACAGGCCTGGATCACAGAGCTAGATTCTAATCTCGGTTACTAATTCTTAACTCATCTGGAATATAATCAAAGTGACTCACATCTCTGGATGTATGCCAAAGTAATTGAAATCAGAAGGTGGACCACAAAGTTTGGATCCATACTGGGGTCCAAATCCAATCTTTCTGTGCAGATTTGCGTTTTCCTGTTTAGCTGGATTACAGATATCTGTCAAGTGGGGCAGGAGGACCAGTTCACATAAAATCAGAAGAGACCCAAACTTTTAACCGAACTGCAATTTTTTTTGAACATTGCAGTTAATTATTTACAAATATTTTTCATGCACCTTTGCCTTCTATCCTGGCATGAATGGGACGAAATCAGGATCCATTCACGCACATTTTCAAGGCAATCTGCATAAGGAACAGGGGTAGAGAGAGACCCATGTTTATTTTTAAATGAAAGCCAAGATTCTTCTTTACAAAGTTTACATATCTACATTCTCTCTCTCGCTCACACACACACACCAAAAAGACTAAATGATTGTTCTTCCTACATGCATCCCAATGTTTCAGTGGCTTTGAGTCCCATTTAGAGATAATCTGCTTTCAGTGGCTTTGAGTCCCATTTAGAGGATGGGAAGTAGTTGAAATATGGTAGGAGAGATTTTTCTAGCAGTATTTCAGGGGTGGCTGAAAGAAGGAAGTAATGGAAATCTCCCTAGGGAGCATCATCTTGAGATATTTCCAGATGAAAGGTGTTTAGATTAGAGTCAGATAAACATTCCAATGGGCAGTTTAGCCAAACCAAGCCTTTGCCTCTCACTAATATTCTGTTCTAGTCATATGCTTATACTGCATCTATCACCGTGAAATCTGAGTGCTTATCATTGGGAACTTAAAAGAAAGATGGTTGAGGGGCTTCTATGTAGATGCCAGCACTTACAGCAAGGAACAGGTTCGGTGTCAAGTGTTTCTGTTCATCTAATCTACCCTAGAACTAACATCCCAACAAAAAAACCAAACCCAGCTCTCTGAGATGAAACACAATTTTGAAACGATTGCAGTATTCAATGAAAAATATTAGAAAAGGATAAGGGCCACCTTTTATTGTCACTTATGCCACAGTACACATGGTGCAACTGAGAAAAGAACTTGGCAGGAGGGCCTAGATTCTCTGGTCTGGCTGTGTGGGGGAAAGGACTAAGCCGGTGGGGAGAAAGGGCACAATCGCAGCACCCCAAACCTGGAGGCATCTGGGAGCCAGTATGGTGCCTAGTGACACAGAGCAGCATTAAGGTGGATCTGATCTAGACCTGGCTGCCTATGGCCCCAACAGGCTGTTCCAGCAGTCAGAGAACACCTGAATGAGGAACCAGTCTGGCCATGCCCCCTTTCTCCTAGAAGTGCTCCCATACCAGGCAGGAGGGGGGTGACATAGAGCTGCTACGCTCATTCTATTCCATCCAGGGATTCCTCTAATGTAAGAGAAATCCCCAGATAACAGGTAAGATCATTTTCTGGCTGCTTTGCTGCATTGGAGTGAAATCCATCTGCTGGTTGGTAGGAGATAATTAAGGACTGATGGCCAGGTCCTCAGCTGGTACTAATCAGGAGAGCTTTAATAAAGCTCCATCAGTTTACACCAGCTGAGGGGCTGGTTTGTCCTGAACATGCTCCTGGCATAAATGTGTAATGTATTGGGGTGGGGGTCTCTAACTACATTTTCTTCTTTTTATTCTATGAGTCACATGTGCTTTTGCCATGTGGGCTTTCTTGTATTTGTAATTTGGAAACTAGAACTAGGCATCATTATACTAGAACCAGAGCTAGATATGAATGGTCTGTTCTTTAAAGTTGGGTGTGCATCACTCTGCACCTAATGTGAAGGACCAAGAGAGCTGGCTGAGCTATTCATAACTTATCATTTATCCAGTTCCTGTAACTGCTTTTTGTTTGTGAATTGTTCATGAATGGATGACAATCTTCCCCAAATTTGGTCAATATTCATAATGAAGTCATTTGTGCGGACAAATTACAACCTCCCCACAGGTTTCAGCGTGGTAGCCGTGTTAGTCTGTATCAGCAAAAACAACGAGGAGTCCTTGTGGCACCTTAGAGACTAACACATTTATTTGGACATAAGCTTTCATGAGCTACAGCTCACTTCATCGGATGTATGGAGTGAAAAATACAGTAAGCAGAATATATATTATAGCGTCCAACCTGAAACAAATACTCACCAGCAACCACACAACAAAGACACTAACCCAGGAACCAATCCCTTCAACAAACCCCTTTGCCAACTCTGTCCGCATATCTATTCAAGGGACACGATAATAGGACCTAATCATATCAGCCACACCATCAGGGGCTCATTTACCTGTACATCTACCAAATGTGATATATGCCATCATGTGCCAGCAATGCCCCTCTGCCATCTACATTGGACAAACCAGACAGTCTCTACACAAAAGAATAAATGGACACAAATCAGACATCGAGAATTGTAACATTCAAAAACCAGAAGGAGAACACTTCAATCTCCCTGGACACTCAATAACAGACATGAAAGTGGCAATTCTTCAACAAAAAAACTTCAAAAACAGACTCCAACGAGAAACTGCAGAACTGGAATTAATTTGGAAACTGGACACCATCAAATTAGGCCTGAATAAAGAATGGGAGTAGATGGGTCACTACAAAAAGTAATTTTCCCTCTGTTGATACTCACACCTTCTTGTCAACTGTTTGAAATGGGCCACCTTGATTGCATTGGCCTCGTTAGCACTACAAAAGTAATTTCCCCTCCCTTGGTATTCACCCCTTCTTGTCAACTGTTGAGAATAGGCCACTTTCACCTTAATTGAATTGGCGCATTAGCACTGACCCCCCCACTTGGTAAGGCAACTCCCATCTTTTCATGTGCTATAATATATATTCTGCTTACTGTATTTTTCAGTCCATGCATCTGATGAAGTGGGCTTTAGCCCACAAAAGCTTATACCCAAATAAATTTGTTAGTCTCTAAGGCACCACAAGGACTCTTCGCTGTTTTAACCTCTCCACAGTATTTATATGGCCCCTATTACCATCACATCTGAGCGCCTCACAATCTCTAATGTATTTATCCTCACAACACCTCTGTGAGGTAGGGAAGTGCTGTTATCCCCCTGTTACAGATTGGGAACTGAGGCACAGAGAGGTTAAGTGACTTGCCCAAGTCACACATGAAGTCTGTGGCAGAGCAGAGAACTGAGCCCAGGTCTCCCAGGTCCTGTACTAGTTATCTAACCACTGGGCAATCTGTTTTCTGCTTTTGGATTATCTGCAAATTTAATGATGTGATTGTTTCTGTTCCTTCATTGGAGGACCTTAGCTCTATAAACAAGAGGCATGTCTGAGCAGGTCATTGGGGCTTTGATTCTCTCATAGAGCAGAAAAGAAGGGAGCACTTTGTAGGGGTAGGAAGAAATAGCAGGCGTGGAGAACTGTAGGACATTTTATATCTTTTCCTATCCTCTTTTTGATTATATTAAGTTACAGAAGTGGATCTCAGTTTTAAAAATAGCTGGGGTCCTTCATCACTGAGGTAGAGAGAAAGACCAAAGCTATCTACCACACTTTACATTTACTTATTTCTTGCCATTCTGACACCAGGTAAGTGCATATGCATGTACATACATGGTCCTATTAATGAAGGTTGCAGCAAGATCCCTATGTGGATAATTTCATTGCCTGAGTTTCAGAACTTTGGCCAGGCAGTTTCAGAGAACTGCTGTGTAAGCCTCTGTCCCCATATACATTACACTACAAAACTACATACATAGCCCTGGTCTGAATGTAGATATGGTGCTGATCTTCCTGCTAGAGATTCCCTTCAACTTTACCCACTCCTATCACCTCCTCAGTGCTGATCCTCCTCATGTTATACGAAGTTTATTTGAAAGCGCCAGTGATTTCTTTTTTAAACCTGTCTCTTCCTCCCTCCTTAGATCCATTCTACCAAACTCATACTCTGATATCTTCAGAGGTGGATATGCCAGCATTTCTAGCAGGAATCTGCTCATTTACACACAAATGCCCATTTTTAAAGAAATAAACACTGTTCCCCAAACAGTCATTCAAACAAAAAACAGTTGTCCAAATGTTTGCAGAAAAGTGAATAAAGAAGGTTATAAATAAGGTCCGATCAAACTGCAAGACAGATTTAGTGAACATATTTTGTCACTATTTGCCTAGCCCATGATCAATTATCTTGACTGTGCATTCAAAATGCATAACTGGTTGTTTGCCCTTAACAAAAACTGATTTATGCAAATTAGGCCCTCAATTACATTAAGATTTTTTTGCATGGGCAATTTTCAAACTATGCCCCACAGTAGAACTAGATGAAACCAGAAATAGGAATGTTAAACATTAAACTAGAACTGGACAAGCAACTAAACATGGCTGCATCATAGTTTCTTTAAAAGTGTCTCATGCCTCTGGAAGGGAGGATGAGAACAATGGAGCAGACCGCATTAAACAACGTATCATTAGTCATACAGTTCACTCTGAGCAACCCATTTTCCAACTCCTACCTTTATTAGCGTGTGCCTACAAGTGACAAATAGCCCTTGCTTTGATTCACAGGCAAAAAAAAGTACTGAAAATAATACTGAGGAGTCATGTAACCCACTGCCTACATGGGCTGGGGGAGTTTGGATTCCCAAACACATGATTTACAAAACTGTAGATGCATATATGTACAATTGTAAAAACACTAACCATGCTGAGTTAGTGGGAAAGAAGCATAAATGTCCCAACGCTTACCGTTGTGTCTACAAATCTGACTGTGATATGGCTTTCCTCCAGCATTTCTAGGATGAAGCATGCTTTTGTGGTTTAGGCCCAGGGTTGAGAAATCAGGAGACTTGCTTTCTAGTCCTATTTCTGTGGAATCTTGGGCAAGTAATTTAACCCCTGTTGGCCCAAGTTAAAAAAATGAGGATAATACAACCCTCCTCAAAGAGGTGCTGCAAGGCTTGATTCATTAATGTTTGTAAAGTGATTTAACATTCTTGAATGGAAAATTCTTTAGAAAGTCAGGGCGGGATTTTCAAAAAGAGCTCGGTGCTGGCCTAACTCTACACTTATTAGCATTAATGACAAACTGTCTTCAGCAGGAGCACAGTTAGGCTGTAATATTGATCCCTTTTGCAAATCGCACCCACAGTGCATTTTCAACACCTAAGGAGTAGTGAAAGGAGCCTCAGAAATGCTTTTAATAGAAAAGAACTAATAATGGAACTGCTTTTCTTTTAGCAAACTTGATGAACGGACAGTCTCATTAAGGTTGCTAACACTCTAATCGCATAAACCCAAACACCCTTGCTCTGCCCCTACCCCACCCATTCCCCTAGGCCACACCCCTGCCCCCTTTCCCAGGCCCCACCCCCACTCACTCTAGCCCCCTCCCGCCCTTGTTTGCTCGCTCTCCCCCACCCTCACTCACTTTCACCGGGCTGGGGCAGGGGTTGGGGTGCAGGCTCTGCACTGGGGTGTGGGGCTGAGGGGTTCAAACTGTTAGAGGGGGATCCTGGCTGAGCCTGAGGCAGGGGGTTGGGGTGCGGGAGGGGACTCAGGGCTTAGGCCGATGGTTGGGGTATAGGAGGGGGTCCAGGGTGTGGGCTCTGGGAGAGAGAGTTTGGGTGCACGAGGGGGCTTAGGTCTGGGGCAGGAGGTTTGGGGTTCAGGCTCTGGGATGGAGTTTGGCTGTGGGAGTGGGCTAGGGCAGGGGGCTGGGGTGCAGGAGGGGATTTGGGGTTCAGGCTCTGGGATGGAGTTTGGGTTTGGGAGGGGGCTCAGAGTTGGGGCAGGGGGTGGAGCGGTGGAAGTGGGTTTGGGGTGTAGGCTCTGGTCAGGCGGCACCTTACCTCAGGTGGCTCCTGGAAGTGGCGGCATGTCCAGCAGTGGCTCCTAAGCTCAGGAGTGGCCAGGCAGCTCTGCGCACTGCCCCGTCCTTGTCCACAGGCACTGCCCCAACAACTCCCATTGGCCACTGTTCCCTGTTCCCAGCCAATGGGAGCTGCAGAGCTGGCACTCAGGGCGGGGGCAGCACACAGAGACTCCCCTAGATCCCTCAGCTCCTAGGGGCCATAGGGACATACCGGCCACTTCGGGAGCGGTGCGGAGCCAGGGCAGGCAGGGAGCCTGTCTTAGCCCCGCTGCACCGCCAGATTTTTACTAGCCTAAAATCTCCTGGATTAGCTTCAGTAGCCTCCGGGAGATGAAGCCCAATTCTGGGAGACTCCCAGACAAACCAGGATGGTTGGCAACCGTATCTAGGAAGTTTGGGGATATAACATAAAAACTTTGACCTAATTACTACAGCAGCAACTGTGAAATTGCTTCTAGCATCAGAGCAACCAAATAATTTTCCAAATGCAATACTGTACGTCTGTGATTTATTTTTTAAATTCCTATCAATTAAAAGGACAGCACCCAAAGCTGTGGGCTACAATAAATTGCATGTCATAACATATTAAGTGGTAATGCAAACTGCAGAAAATGTATATACAGAAGAAGAAAAACATATTTCCTGGCTGAGAACCTATAGCGGGGATCAGAATTTAAAGGCTGTATATGTGTTTCTTACTTTGGCTTCCTCTATTTCAACTGAGTTTTGACTGCCGTCTTAGAACCAAGCCTTTACTTACTAAGTAGAGTCCAAGTCACTAGCAAACATGCTGTGAGATATAGCTTAGCTGCAGTGATCTGCTTTTGTCTGAGATGCAATGTGGTTTATGATGGAAGCTGCACTTAGGAAACAAAACCACAAAAGGCTAGGATACACTAATCGGAATATCATCAGGCACCTAATCAAGCTTGACACAATTGTCAATTAGGCTGTGTGCCTTGCCAAATTGCAACCCTTCAAGCCCCTTTCCCCCTCCACACCATTTCTCCAAGGTTTGAACACAATCTACTCAAATTCTTACTCTCAAGCTACCACTCAAATTCTGTCTTCGGTATCTAACTAGATGCTGCATAACAGCAGCAAATTGCTAGGTCTCAGCCCTTTGCTGATCATGCAGAAGGTCCTGCCTGCATGAAACCATATCTAGTTGATTTAATTCTCTGTCTTTGTGGCATTATTTTAGCCAAGTTTATTAGACTATTTCTTTGCTTTAAAATTTATGTTAGACTAAAGTACACAGCTGAAATTGGCCTGAAAAATTAACCAACCCAGACACGATGAGTAAAATATTCAAAAGCATTCACTCCTAAGTGATTTAGGAGAATACTTCCCATTTTCAAACATGACTTAAGCATTTAGAAGCTTAATTCCCTTGACTTTCAATGAAGCTTAGGCTCCTAAGTCACATTTGAAAACATGACCTAGACTCCTAAATCACCTAGGTTCATTTGAAAATTGTACCCAGTATCTACTTGTCCAACTTTTGTCATAGATTGAATTATAATGAAAATATAAAGATATTTTACTCACCCATCAAAAAAAGAGAGCCTTGGTGAATGGAATTTTGCAAGGCTGAACTAGAAGTATTTTGCAGGCCATTGAGCATATAGTATTTGTGAGCTGATGAACAAACATACATGGGACTGAAAACTCTTCTTGTGGTCATTTGTGTTTTGTTGCAACTGAACATGTGTGATAAACTGAATGTTCTGCATCTGACTTACCTGAAAGAGGTAGCTCAAGGATCTAAAGCGTCAGGTGTATACTTTCTTCACTCCCTGAACCACAGGGTCAACTCCCAGTCCAATGGGCTCAGTTGTTGCTATCATGGATCAATTGATTATTGTGTAGTTTGGAGTTTGATTGTCTTTAGGAGGAGACCATATAAATCAAGGCCCCCTTAGCTCTGTGTGGGCAAGCGCCAAGAATTTCAACCTTTTCCCAGGGTCAGACATTCCTTTGGCAGTTTAATGAATCTGGTTCAATATCCTTCTCCATTCTCCCTTATGCCAGCTTCAGCCTCAATCTCCTCTCACAACTTTCATTTCTGGCTAATCTTTCCCATCTCTCTTCTCTCCCTTTCACGGTATCCTTCTCTGTCCCTGGGGCCGCTCCAAGCTCTCCTTCCTTTGTCACTCAGTGGGCAAAATTCTGGCCCATGTTACCTTCTCCAATGGCTTCTCTCAGGTAGTCATTTATCCAAAACAAGTAGGAAGTTTGCAGAAGGTTACTTACAAAACTGGGGAAGGAGGGCTGCATCACATTTTGTGCTGAGCCCCTCTGACCTGTGGAATTCCCCCTCTGAATGGATTTCCTGGAGCAGCTGCGTGGCAGGTGAAAGACTTCTCAGCATGGTATCACTGCTCTTGTGCAGACAAGGTTGTGGAGGAAAGGAGCAGGGAGTTCCAAGCAGATAACCTTAGCCTTAATGGATCACATAGAAATTAGGGGATCCATGCTTTTGAAACAAAAACCACTGCCTTGTTCCTCAGTGATTGGGCGGGGAGGGGAGCACACCAAGATTACTTCCCATGGTGCCCTTACTGAGATTCCTGTCCCTTCCCCAATTTCCCAGGTACCAGTAGGGGAACGATCTGGCCCTTTGTTCTTTAACCCGCTTACTACTGTCTCCACTCTGCCTCCCCTTCCCTCTGTCTGGCACTTTGTCAAGTAGAAATGATTGAGAGTTATCAAAACAATTTTTTCCTATGGAAAATATTTTTATTGGTCAAAAAATTTCTGGTTTTTCAATGAAAAATAGAAATAAAAAAATTCAGCAAACATTTTCAGCTAAAACCAAAAACATTTTTCAAAACTGAACATATTTTAAGTTCAGTTTTTAATTCAAAAACCAAAACTTGAATGTATTTAGCACTGTTAGGAGAAGTAGTTTATTGAGGGCCAGATCCTTCAAAAACTTATGTACATGCCTAAGTTTACTATGATGAGTAGTCTAATTGAAATCAATGGGACAACTAATGGCAGTGAAGTTAAACACATGCCTAAATATTTGTAGGCTTGGAGCCTAACGCTGTAAGCTCTTCAGAGTAGGGACTGTCTTTTTGTTCTGCATTTGTAGAGCACCCAACACAATGGAGTCCTGGTCTATGACTGGGGCTCCTAGGCACTACAGCAATAGAAATAACACTAATTGAAAACTCCAGTGTGAAACAAGAGATTTCACAGCTAATCACTACATCTAAGGTTAGGGAAGAAGAAATCCAACACAATTCAAAGGGTCTTCCATATAATAAAGCAAACAAAGAAGTTAGGAGCTTGACAGCTTAAACGTGCTAAACAGAAGTGAGAGACCTATTTCCCTGAAAGGAAACTTTGGGAATCATATTTCCAAAGTTGCTGGGAAAAAAAGTTTTATAATTTTTAAAGACCATTTTTTAAAATTAACTTTCAAGTTAGTAAGTAACTTTTACATTAACCCACATTTTTAACATGCAGGGTACTCACCTTATAACAGTTTTGAAGATTTCCATAGCCACTGCTTTCTAAAGGGAAAGAAAAGGAGTACTTGTGGCACCTTAGAGACTAACAAATTTATTTGTGCATAAGCTTTCATGAGCTACAGCTCACTTCATTGGATGTGAATTCTTTGGGCTTGATTTACCCTTGCCTTTACACCTGGGCAAAGGGAAGTGTCAAGTTGTTGAAAATGTTACCAAATCAGGATTCACATTGCACTGGTGTAAATGATGGCACAATTTGCAAGGCAGTTGGGAATTCAGGCCTTGCAATTCTATTTTGAATGATCAAACAGAGCCTGTGCCTGGAAGTATTTTTAAAAATGATTGCCCCCACTGAGACAGAACTATAGCATATTAGTAAATATGTCTAGCCTAGTTTTAAATGTCCCAAATAATAGGGACTTAAACTACTTCTCTTGAAAGACTACTTCTTTAGTCACTGATTGTCAGAAGCTGGGAATGGGCAACAGGGGACGGATCACTTGATGATTACCTGTTCCGTTCATTCCCCTGGGAGCACATTGGCCCCTGTCAGAAGACAGGATACTGGGCTAAGTGGACCACTGGTCTAACCCAATATGGCTGTTCTGATCTTCTTAAATCTGAAGTACAATCATTGTTTAAGCCAATGGGAGCTTTTGAGTGTGCATCAGCTCATAGAACTGGGTAGTTGATGATGTTATCGGTAATTCCCAGATGTCTGTTCTTTATCCTGTACAGTATTACTCAGATTAAATCAGTTTTTCTTTACTTTAGATCTTAGAATTGGTAAAAAAAAAAACCGAACAAAAAAACCTTTTCCTATTTTTTTTTTTTGCAAAAAAATCATTCTTTTTTATTGAAATTAAAAAATTTGGATTCATTATTTCATCAAAATATTGAAATTTGGAAAATTTCAGCCATCTTGACATAGTGTCATGCTTCCTATTTTTTCTTGCTTTTGGCTTTAAAAGACAATAAAAAGAGCTAAAGCCAGAGTTTAGCTGGGGTAATTATCCAGACAAGGAAATAACGGAAATTCAAAAATAAGCAATGGGACTGGGCAAAGGCAGAAATCTCAGAGCTTGTATAAACCAAACAAGTATAAACTACTTTTTGGACCTTCCTGGTAGCTTTTCACATCTCCTGCTTTCACATTCTGTAATAGGTTAAGGAGAAGGCTTCCTCAGAAGTTTTAAACATTTTAAAGACCCTGACTTTGCACAGCACTTAAGCATGAATTGAAATCTAAGTCCCATGGACTTCAGTGGGACTATTCACATGCTTAAAGTTAAGCACATCCTTAAGTACCTTGTTGAATTGGGGCCTAAACCAGTATTGCCACTTTGGCAAAGATGTGTCCCGTTGTGGCCTCTGGTATCCTTCTACGCTTCTGCAGTTAGTATTTTCAAATGCTTCTGAATGTTTTTTCCAGGCCAACAGAGTCGAACTGGAATGGATTGATAGTAAAGGATCTATTAAAACATCATTGGGAAAAGCTCTATAGTTCAAAGAATCCATGGTCTCAGTTAGTCTTTATAGGCATTTAAATGCTGTTGCTAGAAGGCCAGAGTTAGAGGGGTGGGGGAAAGACTACAGCCTTCTCTTTTACATTTCATGGATCTTTAACCCTTATTTAAAGAAAAATTTGGATTTTGGACCAAATAACTGTGCTTGTAATTATATCAAACAGTTAAAAAAAAGCTAGTTAATGATGTTCAACATAAGTAATCATGTTAAATAGTGAAATTTAATTTCTTAAAAACTTAAATCCTCATATCTTTTGGAATGCATTGTACTGTAGGATGTCTGAGTAAATTAAATTCTCCCCTGCACACTAAAGCATCAATTTCCTTATGGTAATTATCTGCTAGATTGGATCTGTCAGTAGCAGGGTAGCATGCCTGACATTATACCCTCTTTACAAAAAATGATTACAAAAAATTAAGACGAATGAGTAAAATTAAGGCTGCGGCTGGTAAGCCTATATAAAGCTCTCATAGATCACTTTACATAAGATACCATTGTACTGGATACTAAGCTTTTAATGACTAGTCGCATAATGAGGTGAAGTCCATTAAAGAACAGCCAAGGTAACCGATCACAGAGATAAGGGCTAAAAAATGATTTTCAGCCAACTAGAAGCAATTTATTATACACAAAAAACACAGCTCTAACTGAAATGTCTGGATGGATGAGGAACTTTTGAAAGTTGACAGGATTTCCTTCCTGGGAAAGTTTTACAAATATGATGGGCGATCATCTCTGTCACATTTGATTTTTTTTCTTTGCAATTCAGTACTCTAGAAATAGTTCATATAAGGCTGAACTGTAGCACTGGATTTCATTAGCCCACTTAAAAGATAAATTAGAACTAGGCATGGCTGATATAATGGAAACTCATTGCTCACCGCCCACAAGCAGAGTCTGTATGGAAGCAAGCTAGTTGTTGCAAGTCAATCGCTATTGAATAGTGCCTAGTGCTTGAAGCTGCTTTAGGAAAACAGTTCAGATCAGAATCTGTGGGCATGTCTACATTGCAATAAAACACCTGCGGCTGGCCCATGTAAGTGGGCTTGGGCTGCAGGCAATTAAAATTGCAGTGTAGATGTTCAGCCTCAGGCTGGAGTTTGGGTTCTGGGACCTGAGCCGAGCCTCCAGACTAAGCCAGAATGCCTACACCACAATTTTACAGCTCTGCAGCCCATGTCCCACAAGCCCAATTCAACTGACATGGGCCAACCATGGGTGTTTATTGCAGTGTAGACATATTCTGTGAGACAGAACTAGCTTTGGGAGTTTGCAAAGTAGCAGGGCAGGTAACTTATTGTCATGGAGGCCCTGATTTGCAAACACAAACACATGCGTAACTTTTCTCATGTATAGTCACTATGATTGCATGTGAGTAAAGGTAAGGACGTTTAAATGTTTGCAGGATTGGGGTCATGTATATATTCTATAGTTTTGAGGAAGACTGGATTTGAGACATAAAGTTTGGCCCTGGCCCTGATTCAAACATTCCTTTAGACCAGAGTTGGAGCTGGGGTTGATTTTTGGATCCAAGATATTGATTTGGCCATTAGAGAGTTAAGGCCTGATCCAAAGTCCAATGATGTCAGTGGATGTCTTTTCACTGACTTTTTATGAGCTTTGGATCAGGCCTTCAGTGGTCAGCTGCAATTTGGACAAAACTTTCCCTATAACTAGGGTTAGTCATATCTGGAATTTGGCTTTGGATCATGTCTAGGGCTCAGAAAAACTTGACTGAGACAATTTTATCAATATTCTCATTAAGCACTTAAAAACAAATAAGTGGAAGTTGCTTGTTTCTCATGAATGTATGTGACCCAGTTATTTCAATCATTTCTCTTTCATTCTCAAATCATTTTAAGGACAGTTTGGTTAGGTTTACAGTCTGCTGACTGTACCATTGTTTTGGCTGTGTAAATACTAGTGTATTTACCGTGTCAAACTGTTTGTGGCTAATACAATTATATGCTTTTTCACTGATATCTGATCTGCTAATTAGCTGGAAAAACATTTTGATTAGGGTGACTGCTTACCCAAATTATTTAATTGTCCACAAGCAAGGCTGTCAGCAAAAAATATGAAAATGAGCCTAGGAAATGCAGTAAAATTCCACTACCAGCTCTTCAAGTTAGGGTTGAACATAGAAATAGGAAATGCAATGTGGAGAATACAGGACAAGAAACTAGCTTTGTGTTGCTCTGAAATTAATTTTAATAAAATAATGTCACTTAGGTTTTATTTAGCCCTTTTTATCCCACAGGTCAAGGCAGTTTGCAAAGGCAGGTATCATTAGCCCCATTACATAGATGGGAAAACTGAGTCAGAGAGAGACAGAGATAAAGGAACTTGCTCAAAATGGATGACAACCAGGGGCCACATCATTGATTTAAAAAAAGGAACTTGATTTTAAAAAAGATGGCCGAGATCTGGGACTAACAGCAGGTGTGCAATACAATCCACTGTCAAAGGACTGTTTAGGACTCTTTACTGATACACAACCATTGAACAATTAGCAGCTGTCCAACATTACAAATAAATTCTACAGAACGAAAACAGAGTTAGCTTGGGTAGGTCTACATTGCAATTAAATACCTTTGGCTAGCCCGTGTCAGCTAACTCAGGCCTCCAGGGCTCAGGCTGCAGGGCTATAAAATTTCAGTGTGCATGTTCAAGCTTAGGCTGAAGCCCAAGATCTGGAACCCCATGAGGGGGAAAGGTCCCAAAGCCTAGGCTCCAGCCCGAGCTCTGTGAGCCCTAGTCAGCTGACATGGGCCAGCTGTAGGTATTCAGTTGCATTGTAGACAAACCCATAGTGTACAAACCTTGTCAGAAAGATGCTTCTTATGCACATTACCAATGCTTGCAAAGGACATGCCACCTCACACAGTGATCTTGTCAGATCTCATGAACTAAGCGGTCAGGCCCACTCACTACTTAGATGGGAGACCTTCAATAAAAATCCAGGGTGATACAGGAAGGGATGATTCAGTTGGTGGTGATCTGTAAGTCAATACAGAGCCAATGCCCCGTTCTGCTCTTGAAGCAAGGTGCTATTTTTCAGATGAGACATAAAGCTGAGGTCTTGACCTCTGCTTCTCTTTAAATGTCATATGACAATTTGTGTAAGAGAAGGTGGTTTTGTTAGCCACAGTGCCCTGGCCTTAATTCCAGTGCAGACAATTATATTTTCCCAACCTCAAATTACTCTGCAGTTTGTTGGATACACTATTCTGCTTCATGCATTTCCTCTCCTAACATATTATTCCCATCTCAGTATACTTTGCACAGAGCCCTGTGGAGCAGGTGGTGAGGAGCCATGCTGTCTCAGCACTGGGAGAGTCAGTGCCTCCTGAAAGGCAATCTCTCTGGGGTTCCCACATGCACACGCTGTACCAATTGGTCCAGATTTCCTCCATGCATAGAGAAAATATTTTTCTTCCTCTATTGACCTCCATCAATTCCAGTCCCACCAGAGTGGATCTCTCTGCCTATTACTAGGTAATGCTGAAGGGAAAAAAGGTAACAGTAGTTGATTGAAACTCAGCATAAACCAGGGGCTTTTAGCCACCAACTAGGCAACACTTTGCTTTACCATCTAGTTTTACCATCTAGTCTGCCAGTCTTTCTCCAATTAAATGATGCTTTTACTTTCAAATTGTTTCTCAAGGTTGGACAGATTTCTGCCACATTAGATTTCTGCTTTTTTATTTTTGATCACATTTTAGGAAATAAAAAAATGCTTCAGTCAAAAAAGAAATGAAATGAAGCTTTTGATTAGTTTATCATCCTCCTCCCTCCCCACCTCTTTAAGTATATTATATTCTCCAAAATCATTTTTGGATTTCAGGATCAGGAATGCCACGTTTTCTGATATCTGATCATTTTCTACCATAGTTGTTGATGTGTATTGTTTACCCAACAGATATTTCTCTTTCACTTGGATATTCATTACTAAATAATTCTGTGAGAAGACACAGGCCACTGATTTTTTGCAATTTGCATCACCACACTCTAAGTTATGTTGAAAGCTAAGCTTTTTGGTCCTCTTGTTTTGGAAGTACATTAATATTTCTGTGACCTTTACTAGATGGCAGACGAGAAGCATTAGGAATAAAACAACAAACAAACCAAAGGAAACCAATATTTTAAAATGCATATTTCTGATCCTGGCCTTGAAAGGAGCAAGAGAGAGAAGAATCTACTCTGACAAGATTGTAAACTTTATTTAAAGTTAAAATAATTTCTCTGCTGTAGCCTACATTTTTTTCCATGTCAAAATGTTTCATTATGATGCATACTATGCAAAAGAAGAACAAATATATTTGAGATTTTTTTAATACGCATGCATTTTAAAATCATACAAGGACTTGTTTAAAGATGTTTAAGAAGGTATAGAATGGAGTAGTTGAAGACATACTTATTCACTGTATACATTTAGGTTGCTCTATTAAAAACGTGCTCACAGTGTCATGATAATTATTTTATACCGAGTGACTTTAGGTTAATTCATTTTCAAAGCCTGCATTTTAAATAGTAATGATGTCGCCACACTTTATGAGTCGAATGGTATTTCTTTGTGTGCCCTAAATGATCAGCTTTAAATTCTTATTTTTAAAAGAAAAACAACCGATTTCTACCCAGGAAACTGGCTCTGTCTCAGCAGCATTGTTTTGCAGTGGTTTAACTGCACACCGGAAGCCAACTCTGTTCCTGTTCATCTAGGTACCAATGGCATAGCATAACAGGGCAGGTCTAGGAGTGACTTTTTAGTGACTTAAATTTCCACTGCTTTATGAGCAGCAGACACATGTTAAGGTCCTGATTCAGCAAGGTGCTTAAGCAAGTGCATAGCTTTTATTGCCAGTGAAATGAGAATGGGGGAGAGAGTCATTTGGATGTAAACATTGCTCTGCCCTGTTTGCAACCCAAAAGCTGGAGGGTTCTGCCTGTTAGGCATGTCTTACAGAAAGTGAAAGTGACTTTAAACTGATATTAACAACATTTCATTGACCCTCTTTTTCCACTGTTTACTTTTTTATTTTTCTCTCAGTTTGGTCAAACAGCATTAACAGTTAAATGTAAATCAGACTTTTAGAAGTCTTTTTATTTTTGGTCATCATTCTAACACAGAGGTAAGGACATTCGTTTTGTTATTTTAAAAATATACAGATCCTGATCCTCAGCTGCCGTAAATTGCCAGAGTTCCTTAAAGTCATTGAACATTGTTTCTGTTCATAGACATCAAAGGGAGTTAGACTAATTTACACCATCTAGAACATGGACCATATTTTTTAACTTGACAACTATCTCTTTAAATCACTGGACTTGCTGTGTGTGTCTGACTGTCATGTATAATACAATACAAAAGAGATGAGCTAAATACCTAATCTGAACCCACTTGAACTTTGGTGAAGTTTAGATTTCTATTTGATATTTGTGGGTTTGACCCATCTCCAGTTTAAAACATTAGCAGAGTTTGTTTTAGTGGAACTCAAACTTTTCAAAACTTGGGCCCTGATCCTGCAATACCCCTTCACCCAATGGGGCATTGCACAGGCACAGGGGAGGATCGGGACCCTAGAAGATTTAATCTGAATACCAGTCTCTCTCCTTCTCAAGCATAACTTTTGGAGCTGACTACAAACTTTCAAGCACCTTTGTAAGGTACATATTAATTCAATGGAACACAAAGGACGAAATTTGCAAAAGAGTCTCTGTAATTATGCCGGAAAAAGTCATATGCACACCCAATTTTGCAAACCCCACATGTACAAGCAAACCAAGTAACTGTACATCAAATGTGCACCTGAGCATTCACTTCCCTGATGTGCAAATTCACGTGTGAATTAAAATGTCTGTTTTGTAGATGTAAACACAGACATGTGTAAACTGACCAGAACAAACAGGTGAATGACTGACAGACATGTTGGATGGGTTTAAGAAGCAGGCCACAACTTTATTAATTATACCTTCGGGAGGGCATTATATTGCCTGCCCCAGTTCTCATATACCAGGCATTTAATTGGTTCCACAGTGGGTTACAAGGCTTTTACCACAAATCAAACAATAACTTGGGGTAGACCCTCCCTGGGCTTAAGGTAGATGGAGTGACAGAGGTCACAAGGCTGGGTGGGGGGAACCTCAGTCTGCAAAGACTTCAAACTCCTCCTCCTTTATAAGCATAAGATACAACTGCACAATCTTGAGTCTCATTTACCTCTGGGATCTGGCCCTTTTATGCTTTACCCACACTCGACACCGGTGGCAAGTTGTGACAAGTCAGTAATCATAACAACATTATATGAACCTCAAATCCTATTGTTTCTAAGCCAACTGTGCTAACGAGAGGCTGTAAAGAAGGCGAGAATGCCCCCCAGACTACATGCCATTGTGGCCCCAATAAAGGAAGCTAGCATGATCCAGGAGTGAGGATGCAGGAAAGGGAGTCAGGAGATCTGGGTTCTTTTCTTAGCTTTGCCACTGCCTTGCTCTGTGACCTTGGGTATAACTTCTATATCTTTCAGTTTCTCTGGGTGGATTTCTCTCCGACCCATGACCAGGACTGGACTGTGTACATCACTCTGCAGTATATAGGAGTCATAGAAATCCTCTTAGCTGGCTGTGGGAGAATTCCCTCAGTGGAGATATGCTGAATACACAGGCCCATCACAGACCATGGTGCCAGGGGGATGGCCAGGGCCTGGAATGAGTGATCGCATAGCACGATGCACATTCTTGGCAATGCTGCCACCCACAGGGAGTCCAGGATAGGCTGTTATAACCTAGCACAGAACCGCAGGCTGTCTAAATTATAAAGGCAGCCATTTTGGCTCCTGGATCATTCTGGAATTCCAAGGGTGTAAAGAAGTAAAAAAGGCACCTTTTCTTCTCCCTTTCCCCAAAGCTGTTTTGTGCTGCATCTCCAAGAGGCGTAGCCTAGACTCACACCCTATGACACCCATCTTTGTAAAGCACTCTGAGAGCTACAGATGAGAGGCACAAAGGATGACTATTTTTTAATAAACTGAAAAAATGTTATATACACAGACTACACTGCATATGCAATACAGTATATATGGGTAGCCCTTCTATACATCACTTTCTATGTTAATACTGAAATTCAATACAGTAACTATAGTTCAAACCGTGAAGAGTCCTCCTACTTCTCAAATGATTTTAACCATAAAAAATAGCAAGTCATAAATACTGAGTATAGTAAGAACATGTAATAAAGACTAGCACGTCCACACAGACACCCACTTCTGTATTCTTTTACTATGGTTCCATTTTTAAGGTGTACGTACTATACACATTTCCTTCCTTCCCACCATTAGCCATTGGGACTCACAGTCACACTGGCAGCAGGGCTGGTATTGTTAAACCTTAATAGTTTCTCTTTCCACCTTGTTGAAAGAATTTTGAGGATAAACTGGAGTAAGTATTTGAGACAAAGGGCCCTGGTGATTAAATCGAGATGAGCGGCCACACTTTGCTATGTATCTGCAATTACAAAAAGAAGAAAATCTCTTTTAAAAATAATCTTTTTTCATATTTCTCAGAAACACATTCTTTGCTAACCGTTGTGACCACTGACTCTGGAGAAACTGTATACAATTCACAACAGTTCCACACTATTAGATTCAGCCAGCTCAACAATGGTGGCAGGAAATTCATCAAAGTTGTCTTTGGTGGCACTCTCCCCCATCCAGCCCAGGCAAAGTGTTCCATTGTATTCTGAGGTGTTATGGTGAAGACATAGAGCCAGATTCTGACAGCATGTAGCTAGCAGTGAATCCCCCTGGCATAAGAGAACTCCCAGCTAGCATAAAGCTGGCATAGGCAGTTCCTACACCAGATGTCCCCAATCCCTGGCATACAGGCCATTTAAGGACCCTATACCTGTGATGTAGAAAGATTTAGAAAGTTTAGAAAGTTAGAAAAATTTCTCAGTTATTGTAATTCTCATCAGGGCCTGGGTTGGTGCAGAAAAGACCAGATTCAAGAAGCTGTAACTTCCTGGCTCCCCCCGCTTCTCCTGCACTAAGCCCAGATTGGCTGTAGGACAGAACCTGGCTCATTATGTCTTGTGGTGGGAGCAATGGCTGCGGACTCAGGTTTTACGGATTGTATGAGTGCCAACTCATTTGCTTTCACTGAGAATACCAAGATTTGTTACTGCTTTCCCATATTTTCCTTAGCAGAATTAATTTATGTTACACTGTATGTACCTATGGGATACCTACCACACATACACATGAGTGAGTCAAATTCTGCCTTTATTTACACTCGTATAACCCCACAGATTTCAATGGGTGGATTGCATTGGGTGTAAATCAGAGCAGAATGTGGTCCTATGTCTTTTAAATCCTACTTTACCTTTTGTGCACTTCCCCAAACAAATCCATTCTCCTCTTCTTTAAAGCTCCCTTTCGTGCTCTTACAAAGTGCCACTTGCTCAAAATCCAACAAACAGCATGCTGAAAGGAACCAATCCTTCTCTCCAAAAGCAATCAAATGCTATGCACACTCAATTATGAGTTTACTACTTATTTAAACAAAATCAGTGGCAACCCTGTGTTGAAAAGATAAGAAGGCTTATACAGTAGAACCTCAGAGTTATGAACACTAGAGTTACGAAAGACCATAATGTTTTGTTCAGAATTACGAACATTTCAGAGTTACGAACAACCTCCATTATTGAGTTGTTCATAACTCTGAGGGTCTACTGTAATGATAAGATCATCATATTTATACCATACTATGTATTCCATGTGGATTTTTATTTGATGAATGGCTATGGACAGATATTTCAAACAGAGACCAAAACGTTAAAAGTTGCAAAACAAAAACATTCTACATTCTCTGTAACATTCCCTAGTAGATCATGTCTCAACAAAATATTTCTAATGCAGTATTCAGCTCCCATATTTCAATTGCACTAAAAGACATTGAAATGATCTATTACCCAACACCCCAGTATCTGAGCACCACACAAATAATAATAATAATAATAATAAAAATACTTTATTTATAAAAGAATGATATTCACGTTCAAAGATGAAAGGACAATTTTGTGCTGTTGGATAGCCCATGTGACCCAATTGATTTCAGCAGATTTACGAGCAGCCTAAAGAATTTCACCCCAGATATTGTGCATCTCTATTCAAATTAAATAAAGTGCAGAAGTTGTCTAGAATATTGCCTGGTCTGTCCACAGCTGATAGTTTAATGAACGTCCATGTAAAAAGTATATTAGCAGAAGACTACAGTAATCTCCTGTGTTGCCCTTAATTGTCTTTAAGTGGGAGTTACAGAACAATGAATCTATAGTGCTATGTCAAATGAGGTAGCCACAAAGATATCCATCACTGAGAGTCCTACATATCAATAGTATACAATAAGGGGAGTCCATAAAGACCAAAATGTAGAAACAAAATGGATCATCATCCATGAAAGCAATAAGAGGATGAGATAACCTCCCCACAAAAGGAGACTACGGGTCCATTAAAAAATACACTCCATTTCCTGGTTAGAGTGATCGGACCCAGAAATACCAGAATTCACCTCTCCATCACAGGTCATTAATGGCCCCATCCTGCACCACTGAAATCAGTGGGACTTTTGCCATTAACTTAAAAAAGTGCAGGATGAAACCGTATGTGCTATTCTCCAATATGTACTGTGCTGACCAATTCCTGGGTACTCACAGGATCTGCATTTTTGTTTTTAACACAGCAGTTTCAAATATAAGGCTATATTCTGCCATCTTAACTCATGGTGAATAGTATCTCACTCCATGAGTAATCCTACTAAAAGTAAAATATATCTGTTATTTACTTATAGAGAAAGGCATTTCTCAGTATGAGTAATGGTGCCAGAATCTAGTCCACAGTGCCTGTTTATACTCTCTCTCTATGTCTTTCTCACACACACCCCTTACAAAAGCCCTGTGACTCTGCCTTGTTTCCAGAAAGACCCCATTAGCACAGGACAAGAATCCTTTCACACATTACAGAAAAAAAATCCATGTGCTGCCATATGGATTAATTTTTGCAAAATGTCATGACAAATTTTGTCCGTATTTTTAATGAGTGAAGTCCAATTGTAGAACCAGAGAAATGCTTAGTTGCACTGCTTACTGCATTTGCATGATAACCCTGCAGAAAGTCAAAGGAAATAACAGACATATTTTATTTTCTCGGATCACATTTGCACCTGATTCTTTGCTTTTGAAATCTGATATTTGTCTGAATGCTGCCAGTGATCTCTGCAGAGGCACATCAGCATCTATGTGTGTGACATTTAAAAGTAACTTGGTCTTACAGCAAGCTGATTGAGTTCAGCTCGATTAGCCTATAAAATCTCAAAGACCCGGTTGTGTATTTTCAATCTTTATAACCTGAAAACTGCTATTATAGAAGAATGCCTATTTTCCAAGTATAGCCACAGAAGAAAAAGGCAGAGGTATCAGGAGAGAGTGCCAGTATGTCACACTCAGTCATGAACCGCTTTGACAGAGGAATTCTTTAGTAGCCATTCAGCTCCCCCTGTACTGGTGAAAGTGTATATTGTCTTAAAACTAATCAAAATAAAAGAGTGTTTAAAAGATGAATGTCTTAGAAATTAGTGGAGACTTCAATGTCATCGTAAAGTCCTCGATCGCTATGGGAGAAAAAATAGTCCATGATCTAAAGGGGAGATACAAAAGCATATAGGGGAGAGGACAACAAATAATTATTAAATAATTCTCCAGCTGCTTCTGGGGAGGAAAGCAGGATAGAGAATCACAGGAGGGACTTTTACAATGAAAATGTTTGGCAAGGCGCTCAGCTACTGCAGTGATGAACCTGGTATAGAAGGGGAACACAGAGTGATGAAAACTGTAACAATTTTCTGTGAGGAAAGAATCCATGTCTTCAGGGCTTCAGACCCGCCAACAAAATGCAACCTCATATTTGGCATTATTAAATGTAATATAGTCCAAAAAATTTCAGCACAGACAGATCTCAATCAAAACTTAAACACAGGGGTCATAATCTAGCCAACATATCCAATCACATAACGTGGAAACAATCACTATTTTAGGACTCCTGGTTAACCTCAGCATTAATGTACATTTTAATGAATTCCTGTGGTAAGCTTAAAAGGAATCGTGAAAACCAGGAACGATCTTAGATTGTCTTGGCAGCCACATGATTTGATTTGACTCGCAATATTTTTCTTTAAACCAAGGAAATGTCATGCTTCAAATTTAATTGTTCTTTAATTAAATAACTATAATTAGGACTTTTCCTCTAATGTATCTGAACAAATTGAGTAATACGCCTTACACTTACTTACCCATGCATTTGTGCAATTATCGATGGGGATGTTGATGGAAGATTAGAATTTGCCGGGTGGGTTGCTGTCCAATGAACCTTGCCAGTGTATCCAGGGATATTCGGAGTGCTACAGGAAAAAGTTAAAAGGGGGAAGGGCAGGAAAGGACTAAATTAAATGAGTACAGGCTTGAAATAATCAATCACAGACAGTTGTAAAACCACTAGCTTGTATTTCTATATCCAAGGTAGATAGGTGATACAGGGTGTAAATGTGTGATATTATATTGCATGAAAGCACTGGGCCTGATCCCCAACTGATATAAATTGTCATAGCTTCTTTGACATCAATGGAGCCACAATAATTTACACCACCTGAAGATCTGGCCCACAAGCTCAATTTTGATTACAGAGGGCAAAAATCCATTCTCCAGTGTTTCTCATCTTGTTTTGAAATGATGGGTTTTATTTGATTGTCTGTACACTACTCATGACCAAGAACAACATTTCACCAAGAGGAAAGAACTAGAAAAAGTGGTTCACAAAAGCACTAAAGCCAATATTTCAAACATGGATTACATTTTAGGTGGGATTTAGGTCCCAATTTCAAACATGGCACTTAGGTGACCTCCTTTTGGCAGCTCAGTCTGAAATTTTTGGCCTATGCCCAAAGTTCTTGCAACAGAGGTTCCCAAACTTTTTTTGCTGAATGCTCCCTGTGCTTTGGAGGTTCATGTCACATGTGCAGCCGCCTCTTTCTAAGAAACAGTATTTCCATGGATGCCTGGGGTCTGGGAGTCCAGTCCGCGAGCATCCCTTGTCAGGTACATGCTCCAGGTGGGTGATCCCAGCAGGACACCGAAAGCTGGACTTCACCCCTCTCCTTGTGACCTTAGGACTCCCCTGTGTCACTGACAGGCCGCAGGCTTCTGTGGCCTTGGCATAATCCCCAGCACGCATAAGCAGGGGCCTGTGCTGGCAGGGAGAAACTACCTCCCGAGGGGACCCATGCACATCTGCTTCTGAAGAGATGAATGAGCTTGACTGAGTCACCCCCACTCCCTGCCCAGGAAGAGACCACTCCCCCTCTCTCCTTGTACCCTTCCTCCTCCTTGTTCTACCAGCCTGGCAGGAGAACGCGACTCAGCTAGTGAAACATATTCTTATTTTATCAACAATATTTTGAAGAAAAAGAAAAAATCCGTAACTAGTCAGGTCATTCAGTGCCCTGCTAAACTCCTTGTGCCCCCTCCCCCACAAGAAGGGGTCCCCCCAGTTTGAAAACCAACATCCTACAACAATTCTACAGTTTTGCAAATTTCAGGTATGATTTCTGGTATATTATTCTGGGTGATTTTCCTAAAAAAAAAATTTACATTGCTCCTGTTCTATTGGATACAAAGCATTGAACCATCAATACATTTTTATCTTATACAAGCAGTTTAAGATGTTAGACGTACATTATTAAAAAATCCAATGTAACATCTGAATTTTTACTAGTGTCTTTAATTTAATCTTATTTAGCTATCCATATAAAGAATAGAAACAAAGATGTGCAATGATACAATATGATCCAGGGAATCCATCCTGGATTATGGCCTAATCCAGTGGTTCCCAAACTTGTTCCGCCGCTTGTGCAGGGAAAGCCCCTGGCGGGCCGGGCCGGTTTGTTTCCCTGCCGCATCCGCAGGTTCGGCCGATCGTGGCTCCCAGTGGACGCGGTTCGCTGCTTCAGGCCAATGGGAGCTGCTGGATGAAGCAGCCAGTACGTCCCTCGGCCCGCGCCGCTTCCATCAAAAAAATTAAGCACATGTTTAACTTGAAGTACATAGGTAGTCCGGTTAGGACTATTCACTTTCTTAAAGATAAGTACTCGCTTAAATACTTTGTTGAATGGGCAAGAGTGCTCAATACCTGGCAGGATTGAGCCTTTGTATATTACTTGATAATTCATACAAAATGAAATACACTGACAATCAATGATAAAGAGAAAAGGAAAGTTTTCATGTGAGATGCAAACAGATTGAGGAAAGATTTTTAGCTATAGAGGGCAGCACAACTGAAAGATCAACTCCTAAATGGCAAGGGTTGTTGGGAGGGGAAGGAGAGAAGACAGAAGCAGGTTGAAAGAGAGCTGGAGGAGTAAAAGCACGTGAGGTCAGAGAGGGAGCCCATGCATAGTTTAAAAAATGTCCATTTTTATATGATATAGAATTAGGGGCAACCAGTTATTGGCATCAGTAGTTAACTATTTCCTGTTCTGCCAGCTCAAAATAGGTAACCATTGAACTATATATTTACCCAGACTGTCCATACACAAGCAGACAAGTCTTTCATGACAAGCTGTTTCAGCCTGTGACTCAGCTAAGTACAAGGGACTGTAAAGTACAAGGGACTATAAACCCTTTTGTGGGCTAGTACATTCTGCAAATAACAACAATGCCCATTTAGGAACTGCTTCCGAGGTGCTTTCTGACACCCGTGTGCTCCTTAGAAAAATAAATCTTAGTGTGTGAGATAGTACATAGCTATTAATTTTCAGTACAATGACCAGAAATCCCTTTAAGCTAAATTCAGTGCAGGATTCAAGAATCGACTTATGGGAGAGGTGGTTTATTAAATAATTCTTTGGCTGTGTACCTAGGCAATTTGTTACTCTAATTTCTTATTGGGGTAGAGATAATGTTAAAATGCTGCATCTATAAAGTATGTGATACAGAGATAAAACATGACGTATTTGTTGGAAAATTCATTTGTCCCACAAGAGATTCAATCCTCTGGACCAGCTAAGCTGTGCTCAGCATAGGAACATCAGAGGGGAAAGGTGGATTTTATGTCATGCCCACTCAGATCCAGTGGCTGATGGAAGGCTGATCTGGTCAACAGTATTACACAGGAGTAGTTTTGGGGGAGCTCTATGTTATATCTAGCTACCCATGGCTCCAAGGGGCCTTTCATGAGTTTTTTTTCTTATCCCCTTTGTCATGCTCCTACATCAGCAGAGGTGGCTTGCAGCCAGGACAGCAACTCTATGCCACCTGAGGATTCCCTTTACTTATGAGGAATCGCCACATAGCTGGTCAAACCAGCATTTCTGCTGCTTTGTGGCACCATCGCAGCACAAAGCAGCCTTAGCAGGCCTGAGGATCTGGGTTAATATTGGGGCACATTTTCTGAAATAGTTACAATGGTGTGTGTGCAAAACTCTGCCTTTTCGTGGACAAATGGAAATGATCTGGTTGTGTGCAGACCAGGCAATTGCACATACATATACCTATTTGCATGTGAAAATATCTAATGTGAGTATTCAAATACAGGGGTTTATAAGAACAATGGGTACATTTGTGCAAACACATGCATTTACCTATCTCGGATCATTTGGTCCATAAGGACTATTTTTAATCTTACTGTGATTGGAATTTTACTACCCCGACGATGTGATACATTACATTAGAACCTCAGAGTTATGAAAACCTCGGGAATGGAGGTTGTTCTGAACTCTGAAATGTTCGTAACTCTGATCAAAATGTTATGATTGGGGCTGAGTGGGGGTTGAGCACCCCCTGGGGAAAATTAGAAGCCAGCTTCTGGGTCCATGAAAAATTTTAAATCAAAATGGGGGTCCTCGGGTTGCTAAAGTTTGAGAACCACTTCAATATAATACTGTGTTAAATGTAAACTACTAAAATTAAAGGAAAAGTTTAAAAATAATTGATAAGATAAGGAAACTGTTTCTGTGCTTGTTTAATTTAAATGAAGATGGGTAAAAGCAGTATTTTTCTTCTGCATAGTAAAGTTTCAAAGCTGCATTAAGTCAATGTTCAGTTGTAAACTTTTGAAAGAACAATCATAACATTTTGTTTCTGTCTCTTTGTGTGTCTCTGCTGCCTGATTGTGTACTTCTGCCTGATTGTGTACTTCTCCAAATGAGGTGTGTGGTTAACCAGTCAGTTCGTAACTCAGTTGTTCATAACTCTGAGGTTTCTACTGTAATAAGATATCATATAAGAATTGCTCATTAGACTCTCAGTTATAGAATGAAATGCTAATGACTTCCATGGAATTGCACCAGTGTGACAGAGAATTTGGGCCATTGCATGAAATCTCATAATATCTTGCAATATATCATAAGGCTAGTTGAAATTAACTCACATAACAACTGTATAATAGTGTAGACATCTGAGTCTTATTATGCATTGTGAAGCATCTGATTTGTAAAATCTTCCGACCTTTAAAGCTTGCAAAACCACCTAACCTAGCACGGCTAGTGACACAATTTAATTTCTTTCACTAACATATTTTCCTTGGAAAGAAGATAAGAGAAAAGCAACATGAATATCCAAATGTGCTATACAAACAGCAAAATGAGCGCGAGAGACAGTCCCAGATTCAGATTTGTTCTAGATTGTTGTCTGCCTTTTAGAAGTGATTCACAGAGTTAACATACTTCATAGCATGCTGAAGGATGTTACACTGAAAGAGGAGGAGGCTGTGTAAAGAAAAGCTAAAAGTACCAGGATACTAAGAAAGCCTACACTACGTTAACCAGCTGCCCTCATGGGAACCTGAAGAAGGGATGCAGAAATGTGCTGCGGTTATGCGTGTGATAAGGTAGAAGAGACTGAGGTTAAAAAAATACCCCTTTGGTTTTTGTTTTTGGATCACGCTGTCTAGTTCTCTTGTGTTTTCTTTGCTGAGATGTTGAACCAGATCATCTCTGCTGAAAAAAACAACTGAGTGCCAGGCTACAACTGGCAACATGCAACACTCTTTGTGGTTAGGCTTCTCGTCATCAAGTTTTCTTTCTGTCAGCATGACGTTTCTCTCATCTTGCTCAGATGCTTCCTTGTTATTACACTAGCAGCCCTCACTCCCCACAAAAAACAAAACAAGCCTCCACCATATTCAACGCATAAGCAATTGAAGCTGTACAAGGCCTAAGATTTCAAACAGAAATTGGGTGCATCCATTTGTGGGTACCCATTTTGAGACACTTTAAAGGGGCCTGATTATCAGAAAGTGCTGGGTAACCGTTCTCTGAAAATCAGAAAGTGGTTTAAGTTGGGCACCTGAAAACTGAGGCACTCAGAAAGAGTAATCACTTTTGAAAATGTAGGTTTTAAAGTTCCCTGTGCTTTAGCTTGAGTGGTAAACAGGTTCATGGTCGTCGTTAACTCTCCCTGCAAAACAGAAACTTCTGCAAAAGAGTAATCTTTCACAGAGACTGCTAAATGATCATTATACACTGCTCTTAGAGCAGGGAAGAGCTCCCACAGCTTCTTACTCCTTCTTAGACCCTAGTGCTTCAGTTCCACAAACAGAAAGCACTGAATAAAGCCATAATGTGCTCACATGAAGCGTTAAAGAACACCTACAGTAGGTTAGAGTACCTAAGTCTGCTTCTGATCTCGTTTATACCTGTTTTACTTAGTGTGTGGTCTTACTTCTGATTTACATACATGTAAGATCAAAACTGGGTATTTTGTTAGTTACAACTGTGAAAAGCAGATGAAAAACACTACCATAAACTAATGGCATATTTTGATTTGGTAGTGTTTCACACTCACTTTGCACTAGTGTAAATGATCGAGCTGGGTGGGAAACAGTTTTCCTGTGAGAGTTTTCAAGAGTTCAAAATTTTTCCCATCCCAAAATGGAGGAAAAAGTTCTAAATCTCAAAAATATTCACAAACTAATAATCCGAATAAACCCTGGACTGGGTCAAATATAGTACACACGAACTAAAATCTTGAAATAAAAAATAGTTTTGAACAGAAAAATGTAACTTTTCATTTTGAAAATGTCAAAACAGGACGTTTTGATAATTTTGAACCCAATAATTTTTTTATTGGGAGATTCATCAAAATGAACCCTTTCCCGCAACAGTTTCAGTTTTGCCAAACTGTCATTTTCTGATGAAAAAGATGTTACTCAGAAAATTTCTTACCAGTTCTAGTAAATGAATACACAAGGTGAAAGACATTGGAAGGACCCTGTGTCTATCTAATTATGGTCTATGAAGTTTCTGTTATGACTTGAAGATGGTTCAGGGACACATAAAAACAGTGAGCTAGAGGCTGATCTCAACCCACGTGTATATTTGGAGTAACACAACTAAAGTCACGTGTGAGATCATAATCTGGCTCAGTGTGTTTGGGGCACTGACAGTAAGGGTGCTGATAAACTTGGAGGAACATCTACAAAGAAAGGGAATATAAGTTATCGGAGGAGAATGGTTTGAGTGCAGGACTTGGAACTCCAGGGGCTTTATCCTTTAGAGACTGCATGTACAGAGCTCCCACTGCAAACAAGAGCTTGCAGGAGTGGGTCTTCGAAGAGCTAATTCTGCCTCTGACACCAACATCAACTGTGGCCTTGCACGAGTCACTTACACTTATTTTCCAGATATGAAAATTGAGGAAATAAAGTTAACTCTTACTGGACAGAAGTGTTAAGGAGATTAATTAGTTAACACTTGAAAAGTGCTGCTAAGCAGAAAGTCTTAAATGTTAGTTAAACAGTGTGTGGGTGTGAGTGAGGGAGTGCATGTAGCACTGCCCTCTACTGAAGGGAATGAAAACTGCTGATCTATTTGTCACAGGCCTTATATCGGGGTGGGCAAACTTTTTGGCCTGAGGGCCACAACTGGGTATGGAAATTGTATGGCGGTCCACGACTGATCACGAAATTGGGGGTGGATTGCATGGATTGGGGGAAGGGATAGCTCAGTGGTTTGAGCATTGGCTTGCTAAACCCAGGGCTGTGAGTTCAATCCTTGAGGGGACCATTTAGGGATCTGGGGCAAAAATTGGGGATTGGTCCTGCTTTGAGCAGGGGTTTGGACTAGATGACCTCCTGAGGTCCCTTCCAACCCTGATATTCTACGACTGTATGAGGCGAGGGCTCTGGCTGGGGATGAGAGGTTGGGGTTGCAGGAATGTGCTCCGAGCTGGGACCAAGGGATTCAGAGGGACGGAAGGGATCAGGGCTGGGGCAGGGAGGTGGGGTGCAAGCTCTGGGCGGCGCTTACCTCAAGCAGCTCCAAGAAGCAGTGTCATGTCCCCGCTCCGGCTTCTACGTGCAAGGTGCGGCCAGGTGGCTCTGCGTGCCACCCTGACCACAGGTGCCGCCCCTGCAGCTCTCATGGGCTACGGTTCCCAGCCAATTGGCGCTGTGGGAGCAGCCTGAGGAACCTCTTGGCTACCCCTATGCGTAGGAGCCCGAGGGGGGACATGCCACTGCTTCTGGGAGCTGTGTGGAGCAGGACAAGCCCTCCACCCGACTCCCTGGTTGGAGCGCCGGAGCAGGGCAAGCCCTGGACTCCACTCCCTGGCGGGAGCTCGAGGGCCAGATTAAAACATCTGGAGGGCCGGATGCGGCCCCTGGGTCGCAGTTTGCCAGTCCCTGCCTTATATTGTTAATGAGTGCCAGATAACCTTATTTAGCTCAGGAGGCAAGGGCCAGTGCTTTGAAGCGAGAGAATTTGAGTTCTGTCCTGACTGCTGTGTAGTTCCAGGAGGCTGTGATACGGAGCAGTGTGAATAACAGAAAGTGATGTTTGTTACAATACGTAAGGTACAAAAATAGTGAGAGACAGATGCAGCATTAAAGCTGCCACTTCAGGCGATCTGTTAGCTCTCACTTTAAGAAACTTTGCTATGTAAGTTGGAATTTACTAAGTGTTACTACATCATGCATTAGTTAGTTACAGCCGTGCCAGGAATAAAAAAAAATTGTTCATGCAGTGTCTGTCACACCAAGCGTTTACTGGTGCCCCCCACATGAATGCTACAGAGGAAATCCCCTTCAACAGTGTGGGAGTTTTTTCCATTGACCCTTAGAACACCTGCAGAACTAAAATATCACTTAGACCATACTCTCATTGCAACAGCTGATGGGGGAAGGGGTCAGATAAAGGAAAAAGCTGGTGGCTGGCAGATGGAGGAGAAAAAGACCTATAAAGACATTTAAATAAACAGAGTAAGGTGGCGTCATGAATCCATGTGCTAAAGTTAGAACAGAGTTTTCTCTGTTTTCTCAAAAATATGCATTTTTGAATGAAATATTTTTGTTTGTTAATTAACATGAACATTAATTGTGTCATTACTTATAATATTCATAAATGATCTGGAAAAGGGGGTGAACAAAGAGGTGGTAAAATTTGCAGATGATACAAAATTGCTCAGGATAGTTATGTCCAAAGCTGAATGCAAAGAGTTACAAAGCGATCTCACAAACTTGGGTGACCGGGCAACAAAATGGCAGATGAAATTCAATGTTGATAAGTGCAAAGTAATGCACATTGAAAAACATAATCCCAAATATACATACAAAATGATTGGGTCTAATTTAGCTGTTCCCACTCAAAAAAGAGATCTCGGACTCATCGTGGATAGTTATCTGAAAACATCTGCTCAATGTGCAGTGCCAGTCAAAAAAAGCTCACAGAATGTTAGGAACCATTAGGAAAGGGACAGATAAAAATACAGAAAATAGACAAACGCCACTATATAAATCCATGGTAGTCCATATCTTGAATACTACGTGCCTTTCTGGTTGCCTCATCTAACAAAAGATATACTAGAACTGGAAAAAGTGCAGAGAAGGACAACAAAAATGATTAGGGTATGGAAAAGCTTCCATGTGAGGAGAGATTAAAAGGACTGGGACTATTCCTTTTAGGAAAAAAAGATGACTGAGGGGGATGGGACAGAACGACCGGGGATGGATCACTTGATAATTGCCCTGTTCTGTTCATTCCCTCTGAAACACCTGGCACTGGCCACTGTCAGAAGACACGATACTGGGCTGGATGGACCACTAGTTTGACCCAGTAAGGCCGTTCTTATGTTCTTATCATTTTCTTTTTATTTATTGGGAGAATGGATTTCAAAAGCAGGTAAGGAATTTAGGAGCACAAATCCCACTGAATCTCAGTGGGGCTTGGGTTCCTAAATCACTTTGATGTTTTTGAAGTCTCCTCCTTTGTGTAACTAGCTCACATGACTTGCCTTACTCTTTGAAAATGCACAGGAATTGGAGTTTCTCCAGGAATCAGGCTCTCTTTTCTCCCACAGTACGCATGTTTACAACAGGAGTTCACCCGGACATAGCCAAATTTTGAAAATACTCAACAGCCAACAGATCTCATTATGACACTGGGCCAGTTCTTCATAATAGCTCAGCACCCGACAAGCATCCAGCATACTGAATTCTTTTGGAAATCTGGCCCTAACTGTAGCTGTTGATCTATTTTGAAAATCTGGACCACAGTCCACTTTTCTCATTATCTCATTACCCATAACTTCTCCCTGCCTGACACTTGGCCAGCTACGTAATGTACAAAAACAGCTTCATTATTCATTTTTTACAAACAAATAAAAAAACAAGCAAACTAGTTAGTTCAAACTAGCTTGTTTCAAACCCCAAAGTAGCTCCAGAATAAACGACAAAGGCCCCAGTCCGTCAAAGCACATAAACATGTGCTCAATTCCATCCCTATAAGCAAAGCACTTACACACCTGTGTGAGTCCCATCAGCTATAATGGGACCTATGCAGGAGTGTAAGTGCTTTGATGAATTGCGGGCAGGGAGAAGAGATAAAGAGAAGGAAAAGAAAACAAATATGAAAACAGGAAGTAAAGAGATAAGTGCGAAGAGCAGGAGGAAGCCAGGCAAAAGTGACGGGAGGGACAAGACACACAAAGAGCAGACCTAACAGCCATGGTGTTAGTGTTGCCCAGCATACTTTTTTGGGGCAAAATTATATAGAAAACCGGCAATAAATAACCAGAACATTTACTTTGGAAGCTCACTTGACTATCACACACACAGAAAAGTTTTATGTCTGTCCGTTTGCTTTTCTAATGACATGTATTTCACCCTTTCTTAAAATCCTAGGTGCTTCCAGTCCTCAGACATGTGTTCCAATGTAATAAAGGTGAAAGAGGAAGGATGGATCAACCCCAGTGTGTTTATAGCTAGCTCAGGAGTGAATCTGCAAACAAAATGTCCTTAACAATGGCCTACTCAGGGCTGGCCTGGTGATATGCAGCACATTGCCATTTGGGATCTCTTACTGGGTGACGAGGAGCAAGAGATTACATTGAGAAATCAATTTCCAGGTCTCTCTCATGGCAACGCAGACTGATCATGCTAGGACACTGAGCCAGACCACAAATATGATTTTGATAATGTAAATATAGGTTCAGAAGTTTAGCATCTGTGGCTAAGTCACAGGTTTCTTATATGGGAGTGGGGTTCCACTAGTTATTTTGCGTCTGATTCACACAGGGAAAAAATGGTTTATGAGAACAAATACATCTCTGTATCTTTATTTGTATTTCACGCTAAATGAATTTTTTAACAGACCACGCTTTAAACAGTATTATAGAGGAATTCCAGTCTCGTGATTAAGGCACTGGACTGGGATTCAGGAAATGTGGGTCTGATTACTGGGTCTGCCACAAATTCTCTGTCCAACTCAGCCAAATCACTTAATATCTCTGCATCTTGGTTCCCCATCTGTAAAGTGGAATAGTACTATTTCCTGGTTACACAGCAATCTCTTCAGGGCAAGGACTATATTATGTCTATGTACAGCATCTTGCACAATAAGCCCCCAATCGTGGTTGGGGTCCTTAGTACCACAGTACAAATAATAATGACCAGAGTTTGTTTTTTTCTAATTCCTTTAAAAGTAAAAAGATGGCTTTCTATTCCCCAACAGGGGAGAACGGATGGGCCCAAGAGGAATACAGCAACCTGCTCACCACCTCTCTTCCCCTTTGTCTCTGCAATCTGGCCCACTGTCTGCCCCTGAAGGACTGGTTTCAGATTTGTTACTGCTCTTATTGATAAATACTTTCTTGCAGGGCCTGGGGAAGAACATGAACTTGCCCCAGAGCACTACATGAAAGTGATGTCATCACCTTAGTGCTTGACACAGGAATTGCACCTGATCTTTAACAAAACATTGAAAGGTTTCAGAGTAACAGCCGTGTTAATCTGTATTCGTAAAAAGAAAAGGAGTACTTGTGGCACCTTAGAGACTAACCAGTTTATTTGAGCATGAGCTTTCGTGAGCTACAGCTCACTTCATCGGATGCATAGCAATATCGTGGAAACTGCAGAAGACATTATATACACACAGTTTCCACTGTTTCTGCAGTTTCCACGATATGCTATGCATCCGATGAAGTGAGCTGTAGCTCACGAAAGCTCATGCTCAAATAAACTGGTTAGTCTCTAAGGTGCCACAAGTACTCCTTTTCTTTTTACGAATACAGACTAACACGGCTGTTACTCTGAAACCTATACACACAGAGTATATGTGTGTATATAATGTCTTCTGCAGTTTCCACGATATGCTATGCATCCGATGAAGTGAGCTGTAGCTCACGAAAGCTCATGCTCAAATAAACTGGTTAGTCTCTAAGGTGCCACAAGTACTCCTTTTCTTTTTACAAAAACATTGAAAGTGACTTACTATATAAACTGCTGTCAAATGCAGTGGGAAAAAAACAGAAAATTACTTTTCTGTTATCTGTTTAAATTACAGTAAGCTTACCATTTAATACTAGTATGTACCAAATAGTAGGTAAGGCCTAACAATAGTGGGTACAGAATTCTCAGATGGAAGTCTGATTTGCAAGACTCTTGCTTTCTACAGCAGCCTATGAGATTTCCAGCTATGTATTTGTCAGTCCTTCTGGCTACAGAAAGTCCACTTCACCTACAGTAACAGTTTATATTTCTGAGAAGCAGGAAAAGAGGGACATGGCAAAGAGAGAATGCTGGGAATGTGGGCAGGGAACATGGTGCTTATTTGGACAGTGCCACCACTTCAGTTTCAAAGGATATGTCTACACTGCAATAAAACACCCACGGCTGGCCCATGTCAGCTGACTGGGGCTTCTGGAGCTCAGGCTGTGAGACCATAAAACTGAAGTGTAGATGTCCAGGCTTGGTCTGGAGTCTGAGCTCTGTGACCCTGTGACAGGGGAGGGTCCCTGAGTCTGGGCTTCAGCCCAAACCTGGATGTCCATCTGCAATTCTATAGCCCAGCAGACCAAGCCCTGTGAACCTGAGTCAGTTGACATGGGCCAGCCATGGGTGATTTATTGCAGTGTGGACATACCCATAGGGTTAACATAGTGATCATATATTTTAAAAAATGTATTTCAGGATAACCATTTTCTATTCTTTTGTGCTTCAACTCAACCAGAAGTTATGGATGATGAAGACTGGATGAAATTCTATTGGATGAAATTCAGTGTTATGCAGGAGGACGGACTAAATGATCATAATGGTCATGTCTGCCCTTAAGATCTATAAATTTATAATCTTTTATTTAGGCTTAGTGGATATGGTGTCTATACTAGGAGTCAGATTCTGATCCCCTTAATCACAGGGAATAGCATCTTAATCTGCAAATAGTCCCACTGAAATTAGTAAGGCTACCTGAAGAGTAAGGTGCTACTCAGAGTGAGTAAGGGTAGCAGCACCTGGCGCTATTTAAAGTAATGTGCATTCTGCATTAAATTAATAGAGATGACTGGACCTAATGATTACTAGAGAACACAACAAAACCAGCCATCCCCACACCTGCTACAGACATTTGTTTAGCATATGTTCTGAAATTTGTGATGCAGGCCCATCTCTCTGACAAGGGGAGTTTGCCTTTTCTGCAGAAGAGAGGGGGGACATTTTTAGAGCTTATTTTTACCACAAAAAAATATACCTCCTGTGGTTTCCTTACAAATGTGGACTACCCCTGTTCACTGAAACCTATAGAAAGAAAAGATCTAGCCAATGAGAAACTGTAAACAAAAACAAGTTTGTTCGTCTTTTGTTTTACCACCTTTATGTGTTACCCCAGCTTTCCAGGTAAGTGTTTCTGACCAGCTCAGCTTGCTTAAGAAAAATTTAGGAAGGACATAACAAGAAAAAAAAATATTTTCAAATTCATAAAGTAAGTAAAAGGAAATCATATATTTAATAGAATATAAACACCTTTTGTAAACTCAGAGGACATCTAGTGGCCAAAGCTAGTACTCACTTGTTTAGCATTATAATACTCAATCTTATCATGAGACACCCCAGTTTTCCGTTACCAAAAGCCAAAATCCTCTGGTAAAAAAAACATTAAAATCTGCATTTTTCCATGATTAAAATGAAACGCTGAACTTTAGTTTCCTTAGCCACAACCAGGATAACAGTATTTCTTGTTTTGGACCAGGACAGTCTCCTTTTTAAGCCCTGTCCCAGACGTCCTGACTTTTTTGGCAAAACTGGGCAAAAGCAAATGGGACAAATGCCCAGTTTTGCCGTTGGGGGGCACAGAGCAACATTTGGTGGGGGCTTGGGCTGTCAGTCCCAGCCCCAGGCAGCTCAGGCCAACCCTGTGCAGTATCTTATTTTCACTTTGGGAAATATGGTCACCCTAACTTTCATTAAAATTTAGTTAATATGTTTTCATTTTTTCACAAAACATAAAAACTAAAGATTCTCTGTAAAAATGCAAATTCTGTGTTTTTCCCCACGGCAAACAGATTTCTAGGACTCCTACTTATCATTCAGAAACAATGCCTTTTTTTTTTTCTATCTATGGACTTGTTCATTAATATTGCAGTGTAACACAGTAATAGTCAGTTGTATACTAATTTAGGATTGGACTTTTCCTTACTCTCCCCTCTTTGCCCCCCGCTCTCCCCTGCGGGGAAAAACAGAATGCTGAATTCCAGAAATTGCTGTCCTTCTAGTATGCCTCAGAAAATTCAACATCTCCTTGTAGTGGTTTTGTTAAGGACGTTGTATTAAATGCATCTGATGTGACTTGACTTTTTATTTGTTTAATATTGTGATTCTGTGCATGTCACAAAAGAATACGGCTATATAGCCATGTATCCTATGTATGCAGAGTGATAGCGTACATAAATTGCTACATTCTTCTCCAAAACTATTGAGTTCTTATACTTGTTTCTCCCAGGACTTTACCCTGTTATGTTTATTGAAAGTATGGTAAAAACTAAATCTTTGCCTTGAAAGGTTTACAGCTTCAAGAAGATTATAGTTAGCAGTAGTATTAGGTGTCCAACCTTATACACATATGACAAAATTTTTAACTCAGGTGCTTAGTATCAAGCACAACTATTCATATTTAGACACCTAACAAGTGACTTTTCAGAAGTGATGAGCACTTCTAGTGCCAAATTCTAGCTCTTATTTTAATCAGTGGGAATTGCTCAGCGTCAGCCTTATCTGAAGCCCATTAAAATTAATGGAAAGACTTCAAGAGTTCAGGGGACTTTGGATTGGGGCCCCTAACTTTGGAAAGTAAAATTTGAAAATGTTGGCCCCAGAAATTGGTTTTAAGGGTACGGTGTGTCTGTATCTCCCACTGACTTCAACTGGAGTTCTGGATGCTTAGCCCCTCTGAAAATCAGGCCTGTGATATCTAAAGTTGAAAACCTGAAAACAGAAGCATCCAAACTTAGAAACTACTTGTGAAACACTGGGTCTGAGGCCATGATCCAAAGCCTCATTGAAGTTAATGGGAGCAGTCTTTCAATTGACTCAGTAGTAGATGTGGGTGAGGCCCTAATGGCCAGATTTACACAGGTGCTCAGGCACCTAAACACACAGATAAATGCATAGTGGGGCTTTCAAAAGCATCTAAGCAGGTTAGGTCCTAACTTTCATTGAAGTCACCTTTGTAAATCTGGTCCTAAGTGTTTTTCCCCAGTGGATCAACAGCAAAGGAAGGAATATATAATCCCTTATATATAATGTTTTCTGGCTCCAAACACTGTTCCATAGCCGCTGGACCATAAATAACACATTATAGAGACACAATGGTGTATAGGCACTATCGCAAGTAGTCTACACCTCCCAGTGTCTGCACTATCAGAGCAGATTTAGTTTGACAGACAACTGTGGGTAGGCTATTACAAACATGTTCTAGTATCATGGATAACACCACACTACTGAGGGATGGATATGAATTTACATATTTAACTTACATTAGTACAAATGTTTTCCAATCACAAAGATATTTTTCTTTACATATTTAAGCCAAGGTCATTTAGCAAAATATCAGTTAAACGTTCCATGAAAAGGAGTTAAATAGTTACAAGAAAATGCCCAGATTCCATGTCACTCATTTCTCCTCCATAGGGAATCAACCTGCATTGCCCTATATCTGCCAGCAGAGGAGTGACAGTATTAAGCAGACGTACAGTATGATATTTGCCATAATAATTCTTATCCAACAGAATATACACTTGGTGAAACACAGGAATTAATGAGGTTGAGAGGTGCTTCTAATTTATTTATCTTTTTCCAAAGTAACCCATCTATAGAATTGTAAATTAATGAAAACAGAAGCTTCTGCTTAACTTCATTTTCTCTGAAGTGCTTATTAAAGCAGTTTCAGGAACAACTATACCACAGGAAGTCTAATTTGGATAATGAATAAAAAGAGGCGAGAGAGAAAAAAAGCAAGACAGCTGAAAAAGCATCAGGTTTCTGAAAGATGGAAAAAGGTTTACTCTGAATTTCTGAAGGGCCAATGTTATTCCAGTTTTACACTACTTCAGCTCTACAAAAATGAGTAGCACTGTTCAGCACCAGATTGGAGTAGAGCAATGGAGAATCAAGCCCTAGGGTTCTGTGATGAATTCATTCATAGGTTAGGCTGCAGGTGGGAGATATAATCTAACACAAACATGAAGGGTAAAGTTTGCCATACTGTACAAGATAATCCTATTAGCAAAATCTCCCCCCATCTTGTAGCTGCTGCTGTGACTACATTTTTTGTATCCAGACAGAATTGTCTTTTAAATTGGCTCAAATTGATCCATGTTTAATTACATTGAAGTCAATGGCTATCTTTCCTTTGACTGTAATGGCCTTTGGTGTGCTCAGTGAGCCACACAGTGAAAACCCTCTGGTACCTAAAACCCAACAATATCACTTGTGCAACAGACCCTCATATAGATCCCTCCATCCAGAATAGGGAAAATCCTATGTCCTTTCTTGTGCAAGACCAGGGCCTTGGGCCCTTTTCTTCTTTTCAAGATGACTAAAACTCCAGCAGTAGTTAGAGTAAAAGCAAGGTAATAGAGGCAACATACTGAGCAGTTCTTGTGTAGCGAGGTTTTGAAGTTCGAACACTGCCAAGAGTAATCACATCTACACCGGCATTGTCTAGGTCTTCAAAATTCTCTGCACCAGCACAGCCACTGTTTGAATAAAAAGGAAAAGCAAAGACATATACATTATTCATAAGACAGCTGGCAGAGGCAGCTGAATCATACTTCAAGCTCCACATCTATAGTTATTTATTAAAATGGTCCACAAGAAAATACATGGAGATGAACTAGCCTTTGTGCAGTAATGTCCCAAGACAAAAACAAACACACAGAACCAGCAGCATATAATTAATGACAACTCTACCACATATGTGCAGTGATCAGTTTCGGGAAAGCTGGAAGTAACGTGAGAAACATCTGTCATCCCTATTTTTTTTTTTGACGTTTATACTGTGCCATAGTAAAGTATGATACCATTGAGATGAGGACACAATAGATCCTCATTCTTAACTCACAATATTGTAAATGAGGAGTAATTCCACTGAAGTCAGTGGAGTTACCCAAGAATAAGCAGAGGAGAATAGTCAAGCTGCAAACCTTGCATTACGAAGATGAGACAAATGGGCTGATTGCATTAAATCAAAACTGAAAAAATACATAATGTTGCTAAATCTTTACTTACGTGTAGAGAGGAATATGTTGAGTTCGAGAGCTTGGGCTTACACTGTTAAGAAAAATGCAAGATATATTAGTTATTAGAAAAAAGATGGAACTGATTTAACTGATTATTATGTTAAGCAAACTTTTTATGCAGCAAACATGAAAAGATAAAGAGGAAGTGACTTAGAGACCTATTTTTGAGGATGCACAGGAGTGGCAGAGACAAGTCCAAGTTTTGCTTTTGGAATGACGGGGGTGAAGGGAGCTCAAAATCAAGTAGTGGTGAATGATCTTTGTGCTGGGGGGCTGGCATATATGTGAATGTCCCTATTCAGGAGGCAGAGTTTTGGGGTTTCAAACCATATCACAGGTAATTGCTGTTTCAGTCACTGTGTGACAAAGCATTTTAATAACTGAGCTGCTCTTCAGAGGGAAGCTCAAATCCCATGGACTTCAATGGGAGATATATCAATTTAACATCAGGCTTGAATTTGCTCTCTGTCTCTTACTCTGTCCCTCTTGTTCTGATCCATCACATTAGGGCTTTGCTGTCCTTCCCATCTCACTCTGCTTACCTGTCTTTTCTCCTCCCGCCCTCACCCTACCGTCTTGTATTTAATCTGTCCCTGGCTCACTTCCCATCCTCTCTTTACTTGTCCCTGACTCGCCCTCTGAGCCCCTACTGATCTTTCCCTGTTTTCCCGTACTGTTCAGCTGAAATGCATTGATAATTTCTAACACTACGAAAAAGGACAAAGTCTTGGATTTTGTAAATATATGCTACTTGTAAAATCTTTACAATAAAAACGCACCTGTCAATGAAACAGTCAGAGGTGCAGCAATTATACAGGAACTAGCTACTGGGAACCTCTCTAGTTATGTTCTCATGTCTAATCCTCCCACAGGATATATCTCAGGTATATTTTTCAATAAAATTATTAATGGAATATCTTTAACCTCTCTGATTACAGTAGGTTGGTGAAATGTACAATCACTGCAAGCTCAGATGACATCACAATACACAACATGGAATCTGAGTAACTATCTTTGAAAAAAGAACTATACCATACACAGAGAGATAAACATGGTGGAGATAACATGGTGGAGATAAACTTAAAGGAAACATGGTGATTAAAAGACAATTAAAATATAAAAAAGAAACTTACAAATCAATTGGTTTTTGCGGTGAAGTAAAAGATCTTGTTTGAAATCTGTCCCAGAGGCCCCCAACAATCTAGAATCACAATCAGAATGCTTCTTGAAACATGAGCTCTGTGTAACACAATATCACTTAATTAGGTAAGCCGGATATATTTTTATGTGCTGATCCTGCAATCAGATCTGCTGGCCTGTGCAGACCCAATTGCAAAACTGGGCTTTAGTTTCCAAAATATCATTAATTAGACAACCAAAATGTAGTGTACAGTCTAGACCAAAAGATATGAAGTTTTGAATCCTCTTTTTTTTGAGAGCTGACTAAATTGAATCAAGTTGTTAACATATTGGAAGTGTCAGTCAACTGGGATGAGGGCAGTCTAGCCTACTGGCCAGGGTCAGAGCCATAGTCTATCATCAGGAGCCAAAGCCAAGGATCAAAACCGGAAGGCAGAAACTGATCTAGCAGAGCTGGGGGTCAAGCTGGAGTCCATGGTCAGGAGCCAGAGCCAAGGGTCAAACTGGAAGTCGGGAACTGGAGCAAGCAGGATATCACGCCAGGAGGGGTTCAAGGCAGGGGCAGGACAGAGACAAGGGTAGGTGCAAGGCAAGAGCAGCAGGAACAAGGTAACACAGGAGCAAACACAGAGAAGACAGCAAACTGTGCCTGCTGCTGGCCTAAGACCCAGCCTGCTGGCCTCTGCAGCCAGTCAGGTTGCATGGCTAATCAGGCAGCTTGCTGCAGGCCAGTTGCACTGATAGGCCTCAAGGAGACTAGCTCTGTTGCAGGCCCTGATTCCTGACAGGAAAATTTCAAAATGAACTGTGTTTCTCATGCACTTTTCCCTCAAAAGATTCAGTGATTTAGGTTATAACAAATAAACTCCTCTGTCCTCAGGCAATTTGTAGATATTATAGCAGTGACCTTACGACACATTATTTTAACAATTAAAATAAATAATTACATGAAATAAATACATTATATGCTTTTTCATGCTACAGGATAATTTCTGCTCTCATTTTTCACTGATGTTTTTCTTTCTCTTCTTTGACACTTTGCATGTATTACCTATTTTTCTGCATGCAGTCTTTAGAAAAGAGAAAAAAGACGCCAGTCCCTGTGAAGCCAGCTGAAATGCTGCTTTCTGAGTCAAGTGGTAGAGTCTCCTCTATGAATACAGTGACCCTGCTTTTTACTTTTGAAAACTAAAGGAAACATCCTTGCATTTGTGAGCATGAATCCCATAGTTTTGGTACTGATTTTCTAAGCAGCCTGATGCATGCCTCATGGCACTTTGTTTTCTGTTTTGTGATGTATTTGCATGCAATCAATTTGACTGGGGAGGTAAGTAAGCTACAGGTTTTGTGTATAAAGCAGAGGGAGGAGACTTCCCACACTGTACACCCAAAAGTGCCTCGATCTTGTCCTGAAGGGATGAGAGAATAGCTTATTCTCATGCCAATTCAAAACTTGGTCTCTGTTAGCTGCTAAAGGTGCCAATTAGTATAAATTGTGATGGTATTTTTTGTCACGTGAACATTTGCCCACTGGGAACTAGATGGAGACCCAGGTCAAACAGGCCTTTTAGCAATTATCGGATGGGAACATTTCTTCACCACATTTAGAGCGGTACCACAGTGGTGAAAGTCTCTATATTTCATTATCAATCCCCTAAGCAATCCAATCCTGACTCTAATAAAGGGGATTATATGTTTTAATATTATGTTACAGTTAATATTTTTAAAAAATATAGGTGAGATAAAACTATGGGCCTGATCCAATGAACACTGAAATCAATAAAAAGGAAGTCTGGTCAAAAATTATCCATCAAAATTGTTTCTCAATAGAAAATTGGGTTTTTGACTAAATGAAATTTTCCATGAAAAGTGTGCTTTCCATAAAATCAAAACATTTAGATTCAGATAACATTCCACAGTACCTCATGGGAGCTGAAGTTTGATTTCCTCATTTCCCCATTCCCCTTTATGGGATGGGCTCCTTGTTCAGACTACATCTCCTATCATGGCAAGTGATACCCGAGATATAACAACATGGAGGAGAGACTGGTGCATCATGAAAGATGTAGTCCAGTGAGAGGGCCCAAGTTATAGAGGAGAATCATGTAATTTTAACTAACCACCAACATGGCAACACCACAACAGCATCCAAACAAACAAAAAAAAAGATATTCATTGAAATAACTGAAAGTCAAAACTTTTTGAAGAAAATTTCAATTAAAACTATTTTTTCCCATTTTCACTGACATTTTTAATGGAAAAGAGCCCATTTCTGCCCAGCTCTAAAGAAAAGGTTCTGATTGACTTCAGTGGGCATTGGATTTTCAGTAAATGGCTTTTGTGGCTTGTAAATGCTCCAGTTTCACATCCTTGAATTCTCATGAACTGACTCATTTACTACCCCTTTCTTTGTCAGATACTAAGTAACAAAACAAAAGATAGGCTTTAGCCATCAAGTCAGGATCCAGTTTTCAACTTTCCCAAACTACAGGGATGTTTGGATTTAGGGTATTGGTTTGGGCCTATTTCTAAAAGGTTATGCCCACAGGCCATAATTTGTGCGTATTTCATTAGCAAAAACCATAAACTGTCATTTTAAAAAAAGGTTCACTGACTTGGCTTATTTCTGGCGCAGGGTTGTATCTCTTTAGTGTAAAACACTGGGAGATGGGATCAGCCATCACTTCTACTGTTGATTCTAGCTGTGGGATTTTGGATGGTAATATCTTATCCCAAGGAACTTCTTCATAAGCTCTAGACCATTAATAAAAAAAAGAAGAAGAAAAGGAACATATTTAAAACAATCATTAGAAGTGATGCATGGTGTGACATGTATAACTAGGGGATTAAAATGTACTTTGCATGTGAGGATTAGATTTTGTAATGCAATCTCCTAATAGTCTGCTAACATTATATTGGATCTGCACATGAGAACATATTTCAGAAACTGCAGAGAAAGAGTGATTTTTTTCTTGCTGCTCAGTGAAAGAGAATGAATGACAAAGACTTGCCTCCTGGGAGAGGAATTTTTAGCATACTGTAAGCCGCTAAAGCTAGTTAAAGTGGCCACACGTGTTTTACCAAAATACCCCTTAGTTTATGGGAAGGAGCACTGAGTTAGGATCCAGGAGATCTTCTCTTCCACTGAATGCCCTTAGCAGGCTCCGCATTTCCCACCCCTCCTTTATAAGAGGCAAATATCATATCTTCTTATCTTGCAAACAGAGTAAATAAGGACCAGAGCGGTGACCCAAGATTACAGATGAAGTCAGTGGCAGAGTTTGGGAGTAAATACAAGTCTCAGATGACAGTGCAGAATCTCATCTATTAAGCCACAGTGACTCTCTGAAAAAAAAAAGTACCTGTCTATCTTAAGGTTTTATACTAAAAAGAAAAGGAGTACTTGTGGCACCTTAGAGACTAACAAATTTATTTGAGCATAAGCTTTCATGAGCTACAGCTCACTTCATCAGATGCATTCAGTGGAAAATATAGTGGGGAGATTTATATACACAGAGAACATGAAACAATGGGGGTTACCATACACACTGTAAAGAGAGTGATCACTTAAGGTGAGCTATTACCAGAAGGAGAGTTGGGTGGGTGGGGGGAACCTTTTGATAATCAAGGTGGGCCATTTCCAGCAGTTGATAAGAACGTCTGAGAAACAGTGGGGGGTGGGGGGGAAATAAACATGGGGAAATAGTTTTACTTTGTGTAATGACCCATCCACTCCCAGTCTTTATTCAAGCCTAAGTTAATTGTATCCAGTTTGCAAATTAATTCCAATTCAGCAGTCTCTCGTTGGAGTCTGTTTTTGAAGTTTTTTTGCTGAAGGTTTTATACTGTCGTCCACCACCATAGTATATGAGTACCTTCCATGTAAAAAAAAGCAATAGCAAAATCTCTAATGGATTTCATGGAATCTCTGGCACATTTCTCTTTTTGGTGTCAAAACTCTGCTTGGGTTAGGTTTTTGTTTGTTTTTTTTTTTTTTTTTTTTTTTTTGGGGGGGGGGGGGGGGGCTGGAGAATTAGTAGAGGTTTGGCCATAAAAGGGGTGTTTGAATTGTATCACTTATGATGGAAAGGATTTCTAAAAGAGGAAGGCCTTGGAACATTTCCTAAAGAATCAGATCTAGGTGTTTGGGTAAGTTTTTAGGAACTCTATGACCACCTTTGTCATACATCTTTACATCCACAGATTAAAATGTGCATGTAAGTGTAAATCATCATTAGCTACATTTTTCAGAGAATACTATGGATAAGAAGCATGTCCTAGTTGGGATACCATGTTGCTTCTTTTCAAGCAACATTATACTAACCCATCTGTTTATCCCATCAGCATTGTCCATGGAATTCTGTTCTGGCTGCCAGGATTTGTGGAACATTTGTGTTAGATTTTCAGCATAGAATAAAGACATATGCAACCTGTTATTAGCCCATTATGTTCAGCAAAAATGATAATACCTCACTCTAGGGAGAACAGTTATTTACAAGGTTAGAAGACATTAAAGAGTTTATAATATGATTAAGTAACTGCTAGCGAAAGGGACAGCAAAGCCTCTAGTACCAGCACATCTAAGATGAGCTATAAATTTATGACCAAAATGGATGCTTCTTTTATGTAAGGCCCTATGAAATCCAATTTATTATTGTAGATTTTCAGATTTATTATTTTCTGATTGTGTTTTGTTTCCATTTAAAAATATAGTTCTTTCTTTATATTTTTTTAATCAAAATTGCTTGATACATTGACAACAATTAAGTAGCCTTCCTATAAATGCACAAAAATGTTCAGAATTGGATTGCAATAGGAAAAACTGATTTTACAAAAGAAACCCCTACAAGTTCAACAAAATATTCTGCAGATATACAGTATACAGTGAAAGTAACACATTCTAAATCACTTTTAAAAGTAGCACTCGGTTATATGACCAAACTAACATTATTGAACAGTAACACAAGAAGTCCACAGAAGAGCCTATTACAGTATCATTTAATTGAATTCATATTTGAATAATTAAAATTTAAAAAAATAATGCACTAAACATAAAATAGTTCACCCTTAGCAGTCATTGTTGCCTTTTAAATTAAACTCGGTACTTTCAAGCTTCCTACATTCTGAAGGAATGCGTCAATTAATTTCAAATTCCATTAAATAATTTCAAACTATCAAATCAATAGTTTATTGCTGAGTAGCAATATAAAGTGACAAACTTCAATGTCATTATTTTTGCCATATCTGGCAGACATCTCCATTGTGATACATTATGGTTAGCCTGTTAGTGTTTTCCTCGGAAACCGATTCCCTCTTGTCGACAAGTAGGTTTTAATATTTACTAAAGTTCCTCTCTGTGGCTACAGAGCTGACAGGGAAGAAGATGTAAGGTAGGGCAACCTCTGCTACTTTAGGCACTCGTCGCTTCATAACACATATATATGCATTCTCCTTTTGTGTGTCTTTGAGAAGGGGGACACCGATACCACATAAAGGAGCACGAAGAGGTTCTTTCAAATGAACTTGTGCTTGCTTGGGCACTGAATACTTTTATTGACACAGCACCCCAATGGAATTTCAGCTTCTCCCTTAATGTGATGCCAGTGTCCCAGAGGAGCACATCAGCTCCTGACATGAAAATGACACAGCAAGGAACGGAAATCCCAGAAGCTGCCCTTAAATCCCGGATGTGAGCCCTTCTCCCCTAGCCCCTGCACTCCCTCGTGGCCCTAGCCCCCTGCACTCCTTCCCCATGCCCTCTGCACCTCCTCCCCATGCCCCCTGCATTCCTAGCCCCCTGCACACACCCCACCCCACCCCACCGGTCTCTTATCTCCAGTGGCTGCACATGGCTCAGCCCTGCTGCCTGTCTGCTGCTGCGGTCCTAGTGCTCGGGAGAGTCTGGATTCCATGTTATTGTTTTGATTCCGCGATTCCCTCCATATTCTTATTAACCTAGATTTCATAGGGCCCTATTTAAAACTCTCCAAATTTTAATCAGAACATTTGGGTGTAAACCGACAATTCTGTGACAAACAAAGACAATGGGAGAAATAAATATGAGCATTTATTTTCATGGGAAAGGAAAATTCTAAAGTAATACACAATTTGTAATGAAATCGTCCCATAAAAGGTGTTGGAGTTTGAGGAATAGGGACACTTGACATAGATTCACTGGCAGCAGTTATTCAAAGCCTTTCCTAATTGAAATATAAAAGGAATAGAGAGCATTGTCCGCATATAGCATGCCTGCTGCCAGTTTTGAATTTCTGCACGTATTGTAACTACTCCTTAAAACATCTGCAGTTTAGGGTTGTAGGAAACAACTGAATGAATTTCTTAAATGTACAGCTACTGAAAGATGAATAGAGGAAGAAGGTGAATAAACATGAAGTAACAAAAAATCTCTTCTTGATAGAAACAGTTGCTCACTTTTGGGTACTTGAGATGTAGAAATAGTCCCTCGCTTTTTCTTCTCGCCAACTTTCAGAAGGAGGATCACTTGATTTCTAGAGAGAACATAATATGAGAGATAGCATATGACAGGATGCCCAAATTAGTTTTGGGAACTCCATGAACACTCATAAAATTCTGAACTTTTTTTTTAAAAAGATGAGCTGAATGGGATTTGTGGTCTCTTCCTGTAAAATGTTTAATCTCCTCTAATATCAGAATGTGAAACAGGCAGTTTCACATTCTTCACAAACTATCCCACTTCCACTACACAAGGCTATGCAAGATGCCTCTTTATTTGGCTCTACTTCCTCTGTGTTTTATTGATATTTCTAGTTCTCAGTCAGCTCACCTCTTTAATCATCTGAAATGTACCAGCTGACTCCACTTCTAATGTTCTTTGGGAATGGCAGTGCAAACTTACCTTTCTTAGCTCCTGACACATGCCTATTATAGTGTATGCTGGTTGTTACCAGAAAAAAATATGTTCTTGGGCAACAATCCAGCAAACTACTTAAGCATTGTGTAACTATAAGCATGACAGTAGTCTCATTGATTTTAAATAAGATCAGGGCCTTGATGTGGAAGGATGAAGGACCTAGACTAGACTTTTCACTATAGAATTGTACTGTTGGAAGTTAACTGTTTGAAGCAAAAGACTAAAGGGGAAGTAACTGATATAAACAGGGTATGCTTATTTTAATTTAAATTGTATCACATTATGTAAATTCTGGAAATCTGCATCAGCTCTGTGTGTGGTGTGGGCATGTAGGTATATATATGCCTTCTGTATATTATTATTATTTAGCTTATAGCAGCACTTAGAAACCTCAGTCAAGGATCAGGGCTGCATGTAGTTGATGAAATCATCTCACCCGTATTAATCTTACTTTTAAGCATTCATTCATGGTTTGTGATAAAAGAAGATTTTTTAAAAATCAGGGGCAGTGGTCAATATTACAAAGTGAGTATGTCAACAGGTACTATACAGTTATCTGAAATATTATGCTTATTTATCTGTAATTAGACTAGGAAAAGAATGTGGAATCCTAGATTACACCACTGCATGGTAAATGTTGGCAAAAGTTGATCATTGACTGTGGTACCTCTGAAGACTGGAAGTTTTCAGATACATGATTTAAAAGTCTGTTCTGTCATCCAGGCTTGTATAATCATTGAAACAAACAATACTAGACACACTACCTTAAGTTTTGGGTCCACATGAAATGCAAAGCTATGAATTTGAAAAGAATCTCTTTGTTTAGATGAAGCAGGAGTAACTTTCATTGGACTTGTCCAACCTGAAAGAAAAGACTTGGTATTGTGCTATTCATTCTACAACTGTACTTAATTTCTTTAACAGAAATTAAACAAATGAAATGAAATAGTTTGTACATTACCATAAAGATTATAATACAGTACATCCATATATATTTACCCATTCCTGACTCTATAGAGAGAGTTACTTACAGACCTTCAGCAAAAGTCATTCAAGTAAAAGGCAGCTGAAAGAAACAATAATTAGCATTTCATCTGCTGTGATTTGGCCCTACTTAACAAAATGCAATGTATCATCAATGAAAATGAAGCTATCTTATTTAACGTACACAGGAAAAATATCCAAATCAGTAATTATGGTAAAACTTCACTAGGAAGTTATCTATATAGTGAGCTATTGCGCAGCAAGCTAGGGTATGACTCTGCAACACTCCAGCTTGCTGCACAGCAACATCCCATTTAGACATTACTACAGCACAGTGAAAGTCATCCCCATTTGCCTCAGTGTGTTGTGAATTTCAAGGCTAGTTGGGACCAGGTAAACTCAACACACTCATGTGGGAACCTTGCTATGAATAGTTTTATTCCTGTAATGCTGTAATTAATTGGTATGTATGTGTACTACTGCCCTCTACTGCAGAGAAGCAGACCTGCTTATATACACATATAGGCACTGTCTACTGGTTATGCCAAAACATTGTTCCTTCAGCTCTTTGGTTAAAGAATGTAGATTTGGATTCAAAGGCTGTGAACATTATTCCTCATGCTGTACATATAAAGTAAATATGACAGCTGTGCTGCCACACGTTTTATACAGAAGACACAGGTAGTTCTAAATTTGCTTTACTAATTGAACACACATTTTCAGAGATCTCTGCACTATCTTATACTTTGCTATTTTCACATCTGGTTTTTGCTATTGGGATAATTAATCTTCTCACTGTTTTTTTTTTTCTCTCTCTCTCTCTAGTTTCTGTGGAGAAATTCAGCATACTTGTAGTAATTCTGGTCCAGCGCTCAAGTGTCTGGAGTTCCCAATGTCCCTCCTGGTCTTGCTTATCCCACAGGATTGAAGATGGTATGGTCTGGCCTCTCTGGACCACATTGGGAACTCAGTGGCTTGGTTGCAACAACACTTTTATTTACCAAGAACTTAATGATCCTATTTGCTATTTGAAGTTGGCCTTCACCCATCACATTGCAGGGATCAATGATATGTATAATACATTTTGGGTCCATTTTACTTGTCTTATGTTTTCTGAGCCTGAACCTCTTTAAGGTGCATTTGAGTCACAATTTCAAGATTTTCTGCACAACTACGAGAAATAAATAATTGGGCTTGTTGTTTGTTATTTTTTTAAGTGAAAGTTGTGGTTCTTATGTAATCACATAAAACCAGGAGCTGAGGCTTTATGAAAAACAACTAATATTGCGAGAGTCACAAAATTACAAGAGTTGGCAACAATGCGATCCTCTCGTGAAAGTGATGCACCGTACTGGACATCCACTGAAGTCAATGGGATTGTTGGTATTGATTTTAAAGGGAGCAAGATCAGACCCTAACAGCAGGTAATGCTGTTCACATCCCGCCTTGTTGAAGTGATTGAAGCCCTAGAGCTAAATCATTTAATCAAGCAGCAATGTGTTTTATTTTTTTATCTCTGTGTAAACTGTACTGTACTGCTTGATATAACTGAAAATAAATATACCCCATGGCTGTTCTCCTCCTATTTCTACTTCTATCCAACAAATTGAAGCTACAGATCAGCCACTGAAAAATGATTTCAGAGAAACGTAAAAATAAAAAAAGGTAGTTTAATTTGTAAAGACTTTCATGATAGGAGTAGCAACAGGGAAGGACTGGGGCTGCTGAAGATGCAAAGAATTTCTCTGTTACTTGGTACCAGTGAAAAAGTATCACACAATGAAATATGTAACTGTAAATCATAATAAATCAAATCCCTCGAGGAAATACAATTGGTTTTACTAATAGCACAGGATCCTCAAGGGATTACTGTGGATTTTTATGTGGTACTTTCTTGATGAGCTACTTACAGGATTAGCAGGAACACTATTACACATTTCAATGCATGCTTCATAATTATTTAAGAACATATGTTGCTAAGAACATTTATTTTGGTTAGTACCAGCTGGCATTTTTCAATTATTGGTTAACTCTGTTTATACTGCAGTACAAGTATACTGTGAACTATGTAATCTATGGTAATTTGGTGAGTGATTGGCCAGGCTTGATCTTTTAAAAAAAAATGTTTTCATTTTATGTTTTGGGGCTTTTTTGGTTTTGTTTACATTTTTGCCTCTGATTGTCCCCGATTCCTTTTCTTCTTAACTGCAGGTATACACCTCATCCGGGTAGATATCTACATCATTGCACAGGGCAGAGCCAGTGGGGTTAGTGCTTCCTTTCCATCTGCTCTTTGGGAGGCGGGGAAGGGACGGTGGGTCCTTTGAGTCTACCTCACACCCAAGTGTGGGGTATCTACCCAGATAAGCCTGGAGAGAAGTTTCCGGGGGTGGGAAGAACTCCTCTCTCCCTCCCTCCCAGTGGCAGATCAAAGGCCTACTGGGTGGGGACTGTAGCGGGCCACAGTCAGCTCTACAGCAGCAGGAATAGGGTGCTCAGTGCTCACAGATGGGGTCAGTAACAAGATCTAACGCTTGCATCTAGTGTTCCCTTACTCTCTCCCATCTTCTTGTGGGGGTTGTTCCCTCCCCCGCCCCAATTCCTAGGGGTGCCTCAGATTCAAGGGGGGAAAGGGGTCACAAATGCTCCTTACCAGACCATCTCCAGCTGTCTTTCCGATTTCTGTGAACAGAAGGTATTTTACCCCAACCTCCCAAAACACTGATCCAGATTCCTGGTGGTTGAATGGAGACGGGTGTTCCTGCCAGCCGCACAGCTGTCTCAGGCATATGCAACTGAATAACACTTTACAACTGGATCCAACAAGGTTTCCTGAACCTGAGCTTCTCCAGGTTCTTCTTCTCCAGCTTCTTCTTCTTCTTATACACTTAGGGCTAGATCCTTGGGACACATTAAGCAGTGTGAAGGGACCTTAAGTGAGCCCTACAGGGGACTGAGACTGAAATTCCAGTTTCATATGACTGAGAGAAAGGGAACAAAGGGAACACTACAGGCAAGCCCAATGGGCTTATTACTAACCTAAGAGCAATGAGCGAACTACTGCTGGAGGCATGCTAGGGCCAGAAACAGCATGCACTTAAGAGCAGCCTTTAGGTTAAGTTACTCCTCCAGTTGCCTTGAAATCTGGAAACTGGGAAGGTGGCTTACACTCACCTCCCCTGCCAACTCCACAGCTGTGCTTACAGATCACAGAGGGCTGTGATAGAGTCCTCCTCTCTGGGTAAGTGTACTTTGCAGTGGGGAGCGAGCCGCCGTGTCCAGGTAGCCAGACTCTCACTGTCCACCGGGACAATAATGATCAGCATATCATGAGTTTTCAGATGATACCTTACAAAACATAGTTTGTACAAAATGTATCATAGTCTTGAAAAATGGGTGGACATAGGGATACAGACTGTCATACAAAACCAGGCCAGATCACACAAGGAATTAAAAATGGTGTTCTTTGTGAGGATCCGTTGGTGGTAGAACGTCTTACTGCTAGAGAACTGCAAAAACCCATGTCTGGCAACCTCCAGGTCATAATGCAAGAGTCATCTTTTTCAGCAGGCATTCTCCAAATAGCCAAGCTGTGGAATGTCTCTGGACCTAAATTCGTAAAATTTACCAATCTTAACTCATCACATGCTGAGCTGACCAGGGCTTGCTTGACGTGTCTTTGGACTGTGAGGCTAAAATGAGGAATTTGCTTTTGCTATCCTGTTAAAACATAGCAGGACCAGTTTATAATCTCACCACTTCTTACATGCCAACTACATTTGTATATTCCCAGCTGCCACCCCAACACCACAGGTAAACTTCTAAATATAAAAACTAGGTTTGCAAAACCTTTGTCCAGCCTCCCTTAAAAACTGGTGCTGGAGTTCTCTGTGTTCTTGGATCTCTGCGGTGTATACAGATTTTTTTCCTAAACTAGACTCTAAGGGTGAATTCCTGGCCCCATTGATATTAATGGGATTTGCTGGACTTCAAGCAAGAAAAAAGCTTGGGCCCTACTGGGTGTCTGAAGAAAAGCCCCTGATGATTTGTGCCTGCATCACAGATCTATCCTCTATTTCAGGTCACTACTCTGACTGAGAATTGAATGACTGACTTGGCCACAGAGAGTTCTAGATTTATTCTCTATCCCTTCGAAATCATCTCCAGCTGCAAAGTCTGCTGTCTGCCTGCTAGAGAGGCTATAATCATAACTCCTCCATGGAGTTCTGTGTCTCCAACCTTCCTTCACTTCTCCATAACTAGCAGCAGTCCAGCATTTTACCAGTCTTTGACCCCTGCAAAGTTCTAGTTTACAACTATATATAAAAAAGAAATATTAAAAGAGTAAAAACTTTAAAAAATTGAGTCTGAGTGGTAAATCAGAACAACAACAAAGGGCTGAGAGCCCTTTAAAGGCTATGTTTCTCTTTCAAATTTCTTTCTATCTTAAAAAAAATAATATTTCTTTTAGGGTCATAGTATGCCTAAAGTTTCAGGTTTAAAGTGAAAAGTTCTAAGAGACACAAACCAGACATTAAGAACACTGCAACAATTTGTGGCACTCAGAGATTTTATGCAAAAAGAAAAGGAGTATTTGTGGCACCTTAGAGACTAACAAATTTATTTGAGCATAAGCTTTCGTGAGCTACAGCTCACTTCATTGGATGTATTCAATGGAAAATACAGTGGGGAGATTTATATACACAGAAAACATGAAACAATGGGTGTTACCATGCATACTGTAAAGAGAGTGATCAGGTAAGGTGAGCTATTACCATCACGAGAGTGTGGGGGGGGGGGGGGGGGGGCTGAAAAAACCTTTTGTAGTGATAATCAAGGTGGGCCATTTCCAGCAGTTGACAAGAAGGTCTGAGGAAGGGGGCGGGGAGAGGAATAAGCATGGGGAAATAGTTTTACTTTGGGTAATGACCCATCCAAGGAGATAGATGTTGAACAGGTCCTAAATATGAATCACTTAACACTATCAGCCAGAAAACATTAAAATGCCACAGAAGTGTACAGGATGATTTCCTTACTCTCCAAAATAATCTGCTCTATCAGCTCGCATTACAGTAGAAACTCATTTTAGTTATTCTATTTTACTTCTTTGTTTACAGAATATGAATTCTTTTAAACATCAATTATTTCCAAAGACCTTTGCTCTGTCAATGTATGCTATAATTTGCTATTTTGGCACCTGGTTGATGCTTTCAGCTAAATCAATTAATCATCCAACTATTCTACTTCTTTCCAGTTGCTGGTTTCAGTGGAAGCATCCAGTGCAAACATATTTTGTTAAATTCATAGTTTGTAAGCTCTTTGGGGAGAAGACTGTCTTTACTTGTGTCTTGTACAGTACCCATCCTTTTTTGGTGATTAACAAATAATACATAACAATAATTTGCTTTACCTCCAAGTCTTGCCCTGATAGAAGCATCTGACACTGCCCTGGAGTTCCACCGTCTGTCCTGGCTCACCTCCTCCAACAAGATGACGTGCCTTGTGTGTGAAGTCTGTGCACTCTTTTCTGGGATGGGGACCCGCTGGTGAGGTTTCACATCACTGTAATCCACCAGGGACTCAATGGTTCTACCACAGCAGGGCTGCAAATCAGCATCAGCTCCTGGGCTCATGAATCCTGAGCAGGGATCAGCTAAAGGCACATTGTCCCGGTGTGGGAATAAAGGGTAATCTGGCCCCACAGGAGGGCTGTAAGGATTGAATTTAAGAAAAGAATTACTGTCTTTCTCTTGGAAACTGGCAAAATCATGTTTGTCATCAGGTCCTCTCACAAAAGGCATGTACATTTTCTTTAACAGGCTTCGATACTGATGGTGATCCATCTTGTGAAGTGGCTCAGCTGACCGACTGGAGCTTTTAAAGGCATTTACCTGCCTTTCAGTTCCCTGAGAAACCAGGGTCATTTTCTTTTATTGTTTTATCTGATAGTAAATTAAAAAGATTCCGCTCTCTTCTATTTCTTGGACTTTCTGAAATCCTGTCCAACAAACCACAGTAAAACTAGAGATCCTCCTCCAAAAAATTACTGAACAGAAACCATAAAAGCCAAGACAGGAGTTCAAAAGGTGAATTCTTCCCTGAAAAGCAGTGAGTGATCCAGTCAGAGAAAGAATGAAGCTGTTAAATGAGCAAAGAGTCTCTTGGTTGCTTGGCAATGGTGGAACACTAGCACACAATGAAACTTGTAATTGTGTATATCATAATAATCTGATCCCTTGAGGAAACACAGTTGATATCTCTAAATAAGAGTACAACTATTTATTCCACGGACACACAAATAAAATGTTTTTAATTTTCCCAAGAATTATTTAGTATTTTTGTATCAGTACTTTTTAAAGTAAACTACAAAATTGACATTTAGATAAGCAATAGGAACAGAATAAAAACAGATTTAACTGATATGAGTTATTAAACATACAAAAGAAAAATATTATTACTAGGAGTAAATAAATTCTATTGATCACTGGCACTAACATTATCTGCTCTATAAAATATTGCTTTTCTCTAGAGCAGTGTTTCCCAAACTTGGAACGCCGCTTGTGCAGGGAAAGCCCCTGGCGGGCCGGGTCGGTTTGTTTACCTGCCGCGTCCGCAGGTTCGGCCGATCGCGGCTCCCTCTGGCCGCGGTTCGCTGTGCCCGGCCAATGGGGGCTGTGGGAAGCAGCGCGGGCCGAGGGAGGTACTGGCCGCCGCTTCCCACAGCCCCCATTGGCCGGGCAGAGCGAACCGCGGCCAGAGGGAGCCGCGATCGGCCGAACCTGCGGACGCGGCAGGTAAACAAACCGACCCGGCCCACCAGGGCCTTTCCCTGAACAAGCGGCGTCCCAAGTTTGGGAAACACTGCTCTACAGTTTCACCAGTTGTTTTTACTGCAACTTATTTTAGGAGTAATGGCAATGATCCATTAAAGGCTGAAGCCAAAGTTTTCAAAGTTGATTTCCTAATGTTAGGTTGGAAAGTTATATTTAGGGAATCTAAAAAAAGCAGCCTAACTTTCAGAGGTGTTTAGTACCCCCAACTCCCAACTGATTTAAATGTAAGTGTTCAGCACCTTCAAAAATCAAGACATTTTTAATTGGGTGTCTTAAACACAGATTTAGGGGCCCAACTTTAGGCACCCAACTTTGAAAATACTCACTTAAAACTTTAGTTTATTATTCTGTTAGGAGACACTTGGAGATGTGATTGAACAAACAGGCCCTGAATGTTCTCTCATGTACACTGGCTTTACATAGCTGCAAATAGTTGGAATTTAATAGAGAATCTGTTGATGATGCATAAGATGGAACAGAATTCACAACTCACTCAATCCTTGTTGTGTTGGCTCTACTAAGAATAAAAAGCAATTAAAACTTATCATTGGTCTTCAGTGACAAAAGTATTGCTCTGACTATCCCCAGTTTAGAGAGTAAACCTGTAGAGCCACACACAGATACAAAATTTGTATCCACATCTGATCCGCAATCTGCAAAAATGATCCGCGGATATAAAGCAGATATCCGCAGACTTCCAGGGCTCTATAAATCTGCTAAGTCTGATTATGCCATTTTCACAGAGTCACTTTTCCTAAGCACACCCTATGGATTTAGATACAAGCGCCACTCATATCTGTTCAGGCTGACCCCATACCAGCTCAATTGAATAATTGCTCATTTTTGTTAAGATGCCCAAAGAATGGCTCTTTCTTGTTTTGATTCCTTGTTGATTTACAAAGGGAGGTGCCAACTTTTTCCCAGGGCCCAGCAGTACCGGATTTACCATGGCACCACTGGCACCATGCCCATGATCCAAAGGGCCCCCAGCCTGGCCCGCTCTTCTCCGCCCACCCCTGTGGGGGCAGAAGCTTTGTGCTGCCGGACCCTGCTGGTAGCCCAACTCCTCCCCCGCCTCTTCCCCCAATGTGCTATGTTCCCTCCCCTCCCTGCCGCCGATCAGCTGTTTGCCAGCAGGAGGGAGGGGGAAGAGCAGAGCCTCAGCATGCTCGCTGCTCCGCTTCGCGGAGGAGAAGAGGGGGCAGGACCTTGGCGAAGGAGCTGGAATTGGGGCATACCCCCTCTACGTCCCTGCCATGAGCACCTCCACAACCCTAGCTCTCTGCCCACCCTGACTCCTGCACCCCCCCACACCTTCCCACCCCCCTGCCCTGACTCCTGCACCCCCCACACCCCTTAGCCCCCTGCACCACCTCACAGTCCCCCAGCCCCCTGCCCTGACTCCTGCCCCCCCCACACCTCCAGCCCCCTGCCTTGACTCCTGCACCCCCAGCACATACCCAGCCTCCACCATGCCCTGACTCCTGAACCCCCCCATTCTCACCCCAATCCTGAGCATCAAAAGGGAGCTCCTGCACCCCTCGAACCAAACAGGAGCTGCTCCAGGTAAGCGCTCCACACCCCAACCTCCTGCCCCAACCCTGAGTCCCCTCCCTCACCCTAGCTCCTGGCCAGACCTGCACCCCAATGTTTTTTTACAATATTTGGAAAGATCATTCAGTGGTCTGTTGAGACCCTCTTCAATTTTCAAGTGGTCTGTGGAAAAATAAGTTAGACTACAAGAACAATCAACATACTTCACTTTATTTTCATTTACTTGCTATTACTTATAGGAGGAGGATGAAGAAAAAAGGAACGAAAAACGTGGGCAGGGGGAGATAAGAGAGAATGTTCTTTTTCTTGGCTGGGTTCCAAGGAGGGGCCCCAAAAATGAAGCTGAGCACAGGGCCAGGGGGCCCCACTAACTCTAAATCCACCACTGGCTGTCACATCACCTGGGTTAGGGATACTGTGTCAGCTGATCCCCACAGTCTCCAACCTACCTGAGCAGTACAGCAGACATGGCCCTGCCCATTTGCTCCTCTCCACTCCCTAGCCCACCCACCCCTTACTTCCCACAGCTTAAGGCTCAAGGCTTAGCACTCTCACTTTTAAAAAGAATGTTTGCCCCTCCTACCCCCGTCAGGCTTTTCTAGAATCCCTGTTGCCAGGTATCCAGTTTTAGACTGGAAACTCCAGTAGAAAATGGGACCTGGGTGTCCGGTTAGCAGTGCTGACTGGAAACTAAAAGTCCGGTTATAGGAGTAACCACATTAGCTTCCGCTCCTCCCACTCCCAACACCCACCCCAGAGGGCTGGAAGAGAACCTGTCCTGCTGCTGCTGGATGTCACGGAGTGTGTGGGAGTCAGGGTCCTGCACCCCCCACTTCCTGTGATTCACCGTGACTCTCAGCCAGCCAATAAAACAGTAAGTTCATTAGATGAAAGGAACACAGTCAAAGCAGAGCTTGTAGGTATGGAAAACAGGACCCCGCAGTCACGTCCATCTTGTGGGGTAGGGAGCCCAGACACAAGCGCTGGACCTTCCTCTGTTTCCCCAGCCAGCTCCAAACTACAACCCCCTCCAGCTCCTCCTCTGTCCTTTGTCTCTTTCTGGGGCCAGGAGGCCACCTGATCTCTGTTCTCCAACACCTTCAGTTCGCACCTTGCAGGGGAGGGGCCCAGGCCACCAGCTACCAGGACACAGGGTGTCAGCCATTCTCTGTTCAGACAGCATCACACCTCCATAGGGCTCTGCAACAATCACACCCCCTTATCCCACCAGCTAGATACTTAAGAAATGCTTAGGGGAAACTGAGGCACCCACACAGTAGTCAGAGAAAACATTAAGAACATTCCCACTATGTCACACTGGAGGAGGAGCAGCTCAGTGCAGAGGAAGAGGAAGAGAATGGGCTTGAACCAGGGAGAAGGTAGGCAGTGGGCAGTGGAGGGGGGGAGAGGGAATCCTGTTTACCCCCTCTGTGCTTGTAGTTTACCCCTGGCCCCTCCCTTGCTCCAGGGACCAACCCTAGCTCCCTCCCCGCTGTGCTTTTGCTCCCCGCCCCTTTTACAATCACTCCCCAGGGGCCCACACAAATATGTCTGGAGCCAGGCCCACAAAAAGTTAATCCGGCCCTGGGGCCCACTAGCCAGCCATGCTCGCGAATCTGTTCCCCCCCCCCCCCCCACCGCCAAGATCAGCTTGCTTCCCACACAGAGCCCTGCCGGGCCCGGGAGGGGAGAGCGGTCAAAGCCTGGCTGCAGAGACAGGGGGCCTTGGGCTGCTCAGTCCCCATCGCGCGGGACGCTCCCCACTGCGCCGGCGCCACCTGCCAAGGAGGGGCTGGGCCGCCGGACCCGGGGGCTGGGAACGCAGGCCCGGCTGCGGAGCGCAAATGGGGAGCGCGGCCAGTCAGCGCGGGCCGTGAACACCGGCCACCCCACTTTGTCATGGAAGGTCACAGAGTACGGCGGCCTCCCCAGTCGGCACGCGAGGACCAGTCGTCGGCTGCAGGCCCTCAAAGTAAATCGCCGTCTCGAGCTTCGAGCCCGGCGGCCCCCGCGCGCCAGCAGGGGACGGAGGGGAACTGACGAGCGGAAGCGGGCGCCGCACGCGGTCGGCACGCGCCGCCGCCGGGCCTCGCCAGCTTCGCTGCCCTCTTCCCCTCCGGCTCGAGCGCCAGCGTGACGCCACCGGGGTTCGACGCCGGCTAACGAACTTTTAGGCCGCCGCGCGCGCGCGAGGCACAGGACCGAGCGGTGCGAGGCGCTGGGGCTTTAGGGATGGCGGACTCGCCCCCCGGGGCTGCGCGCCGGCGGGGCCGGGGTAGGAGGCGGCGGGTGGGGGCTTGTGCCTCCTCGGCCTTCCGCCTTCCAGCGCTCGGCGTCACCTTCCTCTTCCTCCTGCTTCAGAGACCCCCCGCAGGTACCTTCCCCCACCCCCGGCTTTGGCGCCGCCTGGGAGAGGCGTGATCTTAATTTTTGTATCGCTGATGTCTTGGTCCTTATGTCCTAAGTGTTGCAATAACGCGGGTGCAAATAAATAACATAATAATACGTGGCTAGTCATAATTAATACAATAGAATAACACAGTAAATTCACAAAAAGAACAGGAGGACTTGTGGCACGTTAGAGACTAACCAATTTATTTGAGCATAAGCTTCCGTGAGCTACAGCTCGCTTCATCGGATGAAGTGCTCAAATAAATTGGTTAGTCTGTAAGGTGCCACGAGTCCTCCTTTTCTTTTTGAGGATACAGACTGACATGGCTGCTACTCTAAAACCTGACAATAAGTTCAGTAACTTTAAATATTACATGATAGATAATAAAACTGTTGCAAATAATGAGCCTCATTTATTACAGGGGGAGCCGCTGATGGCAACTGAGTTTAGATTGCTTTAAGAGGACAAAGAACCTTGAAGAATTTTTTTGTCTCCAGTTTACTGAAAGGCATAACCCTCTGTGCCTTTTATATTTTTAAAGAAAAACTTTAGTCAGGCCAAGCCGTCTAGAAAGTCCAAAGATGTGACACACCTGCCATAGTGAAGTGTGAAATGTTTCTTTAAAATGTCTTAAGTACAGTTGGCATATTTGAGCTATCTGGCTGGGGTGTCCATCTCACTGAAATGTGATATCATTTTTGACACTAGGTTTCTTACAGTGCTATGGAAGGGACTCCAAACTAATATACAAACTGTTTTAGTAGTTGAGTAGCAGTCAAAAGAGAGATTTATAAATTTTTTTTTTAAATAAACATTTTAAGTATAAGAATTCTTATCATTAAACTGTTAGAGCAGAAAGGAAACTGGATTTCAGTCTCTCCCACTGAGCTTTCATACTTCTGTTGCTAAAATGATAGCATTTTAGCATAATCATTTCCATCATCAGACAGCTGAGAAATACCATATGTAATTAAAATCACAAGGAAAATGCTTGAATATTAGAGTAAGTAAACTAGCTAGCTATATATTTTTGCTGCAGAAATCTCTACAGAATCATTTCAAAACATAATTAAAATTTTGTAGTAATTACCATAGTCTTGTGCCAACATTTTCCATCACTTTAAAGAACTTTCATTTCTAAATAAACTGAAGCTATGCCAATTTAGCATTCTAGTAATAATATTTTATTAGTTAATAAATTGTTTAATTATTCAAAACACATCTTTAAACTCTATTTTTTGCCACTACCATTTTCAGACCAAATTTAATGTTCTGATGAATTGTTTTAAAGTTGATTAATTTTACTATTTGATTTTAGTTTTTGTTCTGAGACTGCAGAATTAATAATATTTTATAGGGTTGATAGAATTACATTGTATAGCCTGTTTTTTTTATTAGTGTTCCTTCCATGTCAAAGTAAGATTCTTGGGGCAGCAACTGTCAGGAGAAGCCCTGGTTGTATGACAACATCATTGCTCTACTGTCTGGAAGCAAGAGAAGAATAGAGGAGCCAGTTTGGAGATGCAGGGCCTCCACACAGATGGATTCCCCCAATATCTTATAGACCAGGTCTATCTGTCACTTTGGTCAAGAGTTGGAATTTGCCCCCTACAGAAAAATATCAGGGAAACTGAGCCAGATTCCCTACTGCCTTTCATGTTGTGTAGTATTTACAGCTGTGTAAAGTGAGTACAGAGTGGGTTTAAAATGCTTCCAAAGCAGACTGCTAGTATTTTATCCATATTGCACTTACTGTGACAGATCCTTGGTCTTGCTTTGGAGGCACACAGCAGTCACAATGCTGTTGGATTTGCTGTCCTGAGAATTTCCCCAGTGAATTTTTCATCAGTGAATTCAGGTGGTGTGGATTCCTCTTTACATGGCCAGTGAGCCCCCAGCACCTCAGTGATCACTACCTGCTGCAATGGTCCCACGCAGGCTGCAAAAACTTAGTGATGGGGGTTATGTTGTATCAGGCTGGTCCCATGATTGAGGAAGTCAGAGATGGTAAATTATAAGGCAATGGAAAATCAGGCCCTCTGAGGTTTCTAGTGTAGTAGTGGCATTCCACAGATATTACAAGGCAATTTGCTTTGAAAGCTGTCTTAGGAGCTGTTTCAGAACTCTCAGTTCACTTTTTTAGGATGGATAAAACTTAAAAGCTTCTGCATTTCCTGTAAAGTTCAGAAGCTGGATTGGGTTGGGGATGCTCAAAGATTGTTTTTAAAAAAAGGCAAATTTAAAATTGCTTCCATGACTTTTCCACAGTGAACTTTGTTGTCCTTTCTGCAGTGCTTTGTGGCTTTAATTAAACTTTAGTTTTTCACTTTCTGTGACTAAAGTTAGCTTGAATTGTTCAACCTATCCAATTTTAATGAATCCAATTGGAAGTGAGAGTGGGAAGAGGACTCTGTGCTCCAGACTATTGCAGTAGGAGCATTTGGGTTCATGAAGATCAGGAGGAGGGAAAAGGAATTCAAATAAAGTAGGAAATCTGAAAAAAGCTGGAGAAGAATAACTTAGACAAATGTGGTTCAAAGGTTGTCAAAAAAATATGCAGTGCATGAAGTTAGGGCTTAGACATCAAAATGACTAAGCTGCACCTGCAAACAACCGAAGGAACAAAAGCTAAGGTGTGTTTTCAAAATCTGGCACGCAGTGTCAGCATGGCTCTTGGGGGTCTAAATCAGGAGTGGGCAAACTACGGGCCGCCATCCATTTTAAGCTGTCTCTTGAGCTCCTGCTGTGGAGTGGGGTCTGGGGCTTGCTCCACTCCAGTGCTCTACACGGCTCCCAGAAGCAGCGTCATGGCCCCACTCTGGCTCCTATGTGTAGGGGCAGCCAGGGGGTTCCGCTCTGCACACTGTCCCCACCCCAAGTGCTGCCCCCTCAGCTCCCATTGGCTGGGAACCGTGGCCATTGGGAGCTGCAGGGGTGGTGCCTACGGACGGGGCAGCGTGCAGAGCCGCCTGGCCACACCTCCATGTAGGAGCTGGAGAAGGGACATGCCGCTGCTTCTGGGAGCCCCTTGAGGTAAGTGCCGCCTGGAGCCTGCACCCCTGAACCTCTCCCCAGCCCCCTGCTGTGATCTCCCTCCTGTCCTCTGAACCCCTCAATCCGAAGCACCCTCCTTCACCCCAAACCCCTCATCTCCAGCCCCACCCCAGAGCCTGCACCCCCAGCCGGAGCCTACACCCCTTCCCAGACCCCTGCCCTGATTACCCTCCTGCCCTCCAAACCCCTCAGCCCAGAGCACCCTCCTACACCCCAAACTCCTCATCCCCAGCCCCACCCCCAGAGTCCACCCCCCCCGCCAGACCCCTGCCCACCCCCCACTCCCCAACCCAGAGTCCCTCCCTCACTCTGAACTCATTTCTGTCCCCACCCCGGAGCCTGCAACCCCAACGAGAGCCCTCACCCCCTCCCACACCCCAACCCCAATTTTGTGAGCATTCATGGACTGCCGTACAGTTTCTATTCCCAGATGTGGCCCTCGGGCCAAAATGTTTGCCCACCGCTGGTCTAAATTATCTCCTGTTCTGAGGGAGAATCGGATAATTCTAGAATCTTTGTCTTATACACCCTGGTATACACAACTGCATAACCTTTACTTTTTTCAATTTTTTTTATATTAGTGGTTCAAGAGCTCCATCTTTGGGTGTAATATATTAATGTAAAATATTCTCCCCAGGATTGTATTCATTAAGTACATCCCCCTATCAATACTATACATCTGTTTTCAGCTTGTCAGTTTCCATCTTTCTAGCTGCATATATGCAATGAAACGTCTAAATGAGTTTTAGTGGCTTTTCACAGATATGTGGAACATTTCTTTCACACTGGGATTCTTGTATTATTTTGCTCTGCCCTAACATATGAAGGACTCTAGTTTGATTCCAATCTCTTGTTTGCCCAGACAGGCAAAGGTGGTGCTTGGAGATATAAATCTAAGATGATTTTGTGTGTGTGTGTGTTCGTTCTCTGGGTTCCGACAGGGACATAGAGGAATCCTTGAAAAAAATATATATTGTAATTTTAAGCATTGTTAAGCAGCTCTTTCAGAGGAGTTCGGTGAACAGGTGTCAATTTATCAATAAGTTTGAATATCAAGTCAATAAATTAGTCAGCATTGAAAAGTTAAAAGTGAAAACTTTTTGGGTAATGTTCTCATGCAACCATAGGAAGCAAACAAAAGAGAAAGTGATTACCACCAAGGTACTGCTCTGCTGGCAGCTTTCCCTATTGCTAGTTTGGCATTATTGTGGTATTAGAACTGCAACTGCTATTATAACTAATCTCTAACATGCCCATAGAGCTTGCTTAAAGAAAAATGTGTGTATGTGTAATTAAATCAGGAGTATTCACTATAGTTAAGACCCTACCAAATTCACAGTCCATTTTTGTCAATTTCATGGTCATAGGATTTTAAAAATTGTAAATTTCATGATTTTAGATATTTAAATCTGAAATTTCACAGTGTTGTAACTGTAGGGGATCCTGACCCAAAAGCGGGTTGTGGGAATGGGTTGCAAGATTATGTGTGTGTGTGGGGGGGGGGGGTCGTGGTATTGCCACCTTCACTTTTGCGCTGCTGCTGCCTTCAGATCTGGTACCTGGCCAGCAGCTGACACTCTCTGGCCATCCAGCTCTGTAGGCAGCGCAGAAGTAACGGTGGCAATACCACAAAACACCCCCCCCCCACACACACAATAACCTTGCGAACCCCCTTTTGGGACGGGACCCCCAGTTTGAGAAATGCTGGCCTCCCCTGTGAAATCTGTATAGTATAGGGTAAAAGTACACAAAATAACAGATTTCACAGTTCATGATGCATTTTTCATAGCTGTGAATTTGGTAGGGCCCTAGGTATAGTGAAGTTTGCCTGAGTGTTTCAGTTATAATCCTGTTTTCAGCTGCTTATAATTTTTTATGTTCATCCTATTGTGCAAGTTAGCCAGTGATGTCAAGATATTGTGTTATTTAGGTCCAGACCTGCTATTCAACAGGAAAGAAAAAAACAAATAAAAATCCTGGATTCATCCATTCCTACTTTATATTCTACTGCTCTAGTTAAATCAACATTAAAACGTTTAGTCATGGCATATAAATTAATCGGTGTCAGTTCATAAAATGTTCTTAATCTGTCCCAGCCAAATTATACATTATATAGTATAGGCAAAAGGAGTCCATAAAAATCACTGTAGTCCTTGGGTCATATTATGAATTGATGTAAACTAGCATAGCTTCATTGAAGTCAAGGCACTTGTTCTTATTTACATTGTCTGAGAATCTGGTCCTCTGTTCTTTGGAGGTCCATGTTTTAATGAGAAGATTGAATTCAGCTCTTGTATATGTGCAACAGTATTCTAAGAGACCTAAATTTAACAGTGGTGTAAGAAGGCTGAAATCCTTCAGGATGTCTTTTTGGGAGAAAGGAAATTTATTTGACATGGTGGTCCTTTCAAGCAAAGTGTGAAAGTGACAAAGTATAAAGAACTATTGCAAAATTAATGGAACTATTAATCACAGAAGTTGATCAGGAATGTGTCTACTCTGTGATGGCTATGACTGCATTTTTGAATGACAGATTCCAAGGGAAGACAGACTGTTGCTTTCTACTGCCTGAGCACATCTCTGTGGAGAGTTGTGCTTACCTTCTGAGATGACACATAGACAAATTTGTTGAAAGATGGTATCTCACATACTTATCTGGCTCCCATCGTGGCAAGATCTGAGTACCTCCCAAGTATTTATCTTCACAGCTACCTTATGTGGTGAAGTATTATTAGCCATATTCTGCAGATAGAGATCTGAGGGACAGAGATGAAGTTACTTGCCCATTGTCAGGAAACCTATGGTAGAGCTGGGAATTGAACCCAAATCTCCTATGTCCCTGACAAGTACCTTCCACATATGACTGTTTTCCTACAGAGTAATCAATTTATTCATCATTGCTTTTACTTTGAGAATACAGGGGAATGAAATGGTGCATGTTGTTAATCTGTACTGTCAAATGTTGCATTGTACAATGTCTTCTAAAATATGATATGAGACACACAAGGTGGGTGATGTAATGTTTTCTATTGGAACAACTTCTCTGTTGGTGGAAGTTTGTCCAGTAAAAGATGTTATCTCACTCACTTTGTCTCATGTCGTGGGATCAACACTGCAAAAAAAATTGGATGACCAGTTTAACTGATTGTTCTTCACAGCAAATTATTTGTGCTAAAACTATAATTACTTTGGATAAATTTTGTAAAATTGTATTGATATTTATATTAATGATGTATTCAAATTTTCAATATTTTTGCTAAACCTCTAAGTTGTGTTAAGTATTCTTATTTCTTAATTTATCTGGCTTCTCTTACAAGTTTCCAAGTAATCTGCCTAATTTAAAATTATATACTGGTACATATCCTTACATCATTGTACGGTTATGTTGATTCCAAATAATGGGTGGAGACAAAGAACATAGAATAATGGGAAACCGAAGCCTAACAAGAATGTTAACCGTGTACCCTTGCTTATTTCTGATTTCAGCAGGTGTACAACAGAAAGGCTTGTCTGACTTGTACTAGAATGACTGACTATATTTTTTTTTATCTTTCCTTCAGAAGTTTTATATTTCTGTCAGACCTGATTGTTTCTCATAAAACTTGCTTTTAGGGCTGTCAAGCAATTTAAAAAATTAATTGCGATTAATTGCACAATTATAAAAATTAATCAAGCGATTAATCGCACTGTTAATAATATACTATCATTTATTTAAATATTTTTGGATGTCTTCTACATTTTCAAATATATTGATTTCAATTACAACACTGAATACAAAGCGTACAGTGCTCACTTTATATTTATTTTTGATTACAAATATTTGCACTGTAAAAAACAAAACAAATTGTATATTTCAATTCTCCTAATATAAGTACTGTAGTGCAATCTCTTTATCATGAAAGTTGGACTTACAAATGTAGAATTATGTACAAAAAAAACTGCATTAAGAAGTAAAACAATGTCAAACTTTAGAGCCTACAAGTCCACTCGGTCCTACTTCAGCCAATCGCTCAGACAGACAAGTTTGGTTACATTTGCAGGAGATAATGCTACCTGCTTCTTGTTTACAGCGTCACCTGGAAGTGAGAACAGGTGTTCACATGGCAGTGTTGTAACTGGTGTCGCAAGATATTTACGTGCCAGATGCGCTGAAGATTCATATGTCCCTTCATGCTTCAACCACCATTCCAGAATATATGCGTCCATGCTGATGATGGGTTCTGCTCCATAACGATCTAAAGCACAGCGGACCGATGCATGTTCATTTTCATCATCTGAGTCAGATGCCACCAGCAGAAGGTTTATTTTCTTTTTTGGTGGTTTGGGTTCTGTAGTTTTTGCATCAAAATGTTGCTCTTTTAAGACTTCTGAAAGCATGCTCCACACCTCATCCCTCTCAGATTTTGGAAGGCACTTCAGATTCTTAAACCTTGGGTCAACAGCTGTAGCTATTTTTAGAAATCTCACATTGGTACCTTCTTTGCGTTTTGTCAAATCTGCAGTGACAGTGTTCGTAAATCAAACAACATGTGCCGGGTCATCTGAGACTGCTATACCATGAAATATATGGCAGAATATGGGTAAAACAGAACAGGAGACATAAAATTCTCCCAAAAGGAGTTCAGTCACAAATTTAATTAACACATTATTTTTTTAACGAACATCACCAGCATGGAAGCATGACCTCCAGAATGGTGGCTGAAGCATGAAGGGGCATATGAATGTTTAGCATATCAGGCACGTAAATACCTTGCAATGCCGGCTACAGAAGTGCCATGTGAATGCCTGTTCTCACTTTCAGGTGATTTAAATAAGAAGCAGTCAGCAGTATTTCCCGTAAATGTAAACAAACTTGTTTGTTTTAGTGATTGGCTGAATAAGAAGTAGGACTAAATGGATTTGTAGGCTCTAAAGTTTTACATTGTTTTGTTTTTGAGTGTAGTTACGTAACCAAAAAAAATCTACATTTGTAAGTTACACTTTCACAATAGGGATTGCACTACAGTACTTGTGTGAGGTGAATTGAAAAATGCTATATCTTTTATTTATCAATTTTACAGTGCAAATATTTGTAATAAAAACTACAATAAAGAAGTACAAAGTACACTACGCTTTGTATTCTGTGTTGTAATAGAAATCAATATATTTGAAAATGTAGAAAAACATACAAAATATTAAATTTCAATTGGTATTCTATTGTTTCACAGTGCAATTAATTGCGATTAATTTTTTTAATCACAGTTAATTTTTTTGAGTTAATCATGTGAGTTAACTGTGATTAATCAATAGCCCTACTTGCTTTATATCTGCTTGAATATATAGTACACACAGGTTAAAATAACTTTAAAAGTCTGATTCTAATTCTAAGGGGGAAATTCAGAGTTAAGAATGGATTGGTCTACTATAAGGACTCAATTAAATTTAATGCAATGGTTGCAACCTTAAGTTTGAGTATTTAAACATACAAAATAAAGTAGATTCTAAATTGTAGCTCACTCAGTAGTTGTAAGAGCTGCTTGTTTTGTAACACATCTATATCTAGATATTATGTTGTCACCAGTAGTGACTTTGTAGTTAAGATTGAGTTCTATTTTGCACTTAAATCCATGTATTCAAGTATAAATACAATACAGCATATCGTCCGCTGACTTACATCATTTACTATTTGAGTACAGCATGAATTTCTGAGCCTTTACAAGTAAATCTGTTAATTAGTGTGAGCTAATAATACTAATTAAAAACTGAGTCCTTTAAGAAATTTAGCGTGAGTCTTTTTCTCAGTTCTATATGATAACAGACTAACAAGACTCTGAATTTCCCACATAGTTAAAAATGGTATCTTGTTCATAGGCTATATTTGAAGAAATTAGATTTAATAATTTAACTTAATTACAGTGTTGTATCTAATTGTTTATGAGCATATGGAGTCAGGTAAACAGCTCAGGTAACTCTTAAATGGGCCATTGTTACCTCAGAAGTATCTCACTCGATCACCATCCTTCTACAGTTAATTTGCATGCAATGGTTATTTTGATTGTAAGGAGTCAGTGGTATGGGATAGACTGCGGTCATGTGCCATGAATTCTTATTGGCAGATTACTTTGACCCAACTGTCACTGCTCTTTAAAAGTTCCAAGACCACATGCTAGCTTTGGCATCAGTATTTGAAAACTCCTAAAGGCACTGCTGCCACAGCTCCACTGCACATCCAGACAACTCTGCTGGGGGATCTGACATAGGAATACAGTGGGAACCTTCTAAGTGGAGACACAGGGGTTCAGGTATGGGGCACCCTTCACTCCTCTCACATAGCACCAGTCTCACTAATACTGCCCAATAACCAACAAGTCAGTTGCACGATAATAGCCAGCTGTTCTGTGCTGTTCCAGTGATGCAAAGTTGCTGTGAACCCAGTTTAAATGGGTTGGCTGCTTTGTGCTGCTCTGATGTATGAGTGGATAAGGTTTAAAGTTAACAGTACATCTCTTCAAATAACTAGAAATAGCACATGGTAGCATTTTCATTGGATTTCTTATTTAGCGTTCATGTTCATTAGCTTTTAGCTTTAAAATAAACCAAGGAAATTCCAAGATAAAATACTGGTAAAATGGAGGTAAGACTGAGAGTATGTAACAGTAATTAGTGATTTTAAAAAAAATACAGAGCTGTTGTAATTTATCCCCAAACCAAGCATTACAAATTGGAAAACTGAGAGTTAAACTTGTACTTAAGAGAGATCCAAAAACATGTTGTTGTATGGAAATACAATATTAAGGCATTCAGACATCCTTAATTCTGCCCTGTAGTGTCACCATGAAAGTGAAAATATGAAAAAATCCTGTCTTTAAAAATCAGTTTAATCTAATCTGTGGCCACAAACACTAAAAATGCCTTCATTATAATGCTGTGGTTACTGCCCCCCCCCCCCCAAAGTCATGCATGTTTGTATATGAAAGGCAGTGTAGGTAGTGATACCTATTGTTAAAATTGCCCAACACTTTCCACTATAAGATGCTGTTTTCAGTTTCTTATACGTTTGTCAAACTTTAACCTTTGGCCTGTAATTTTCCATGCCAGATGCCTACCTTAGCTTGAATTGTTTTTGAAAATTTTATCAAAAATGGTTCAACCATTTCTTAGAACAAGAATTGTGGAAAAAATACATTGTTCTGTCTATGTTAAAAAATTCTTAAAACTGTTAAATTGAGATGCTCTAGTGCCCCATTCTTTGGAGCAGGGACTCAAGATTTGTCATGGGGTATTGCCCTTGTGTCAGGGATACTCTTGATCATTTCCATGAAAAATTGCCAAAATTTGACCAAATTATGAGCCCCAGAAAATCTCAGTTAACACGTTTGGCAATGCTTCGAAGATTGTACTGAGCATGCTCTAGCCCAGGGATGAAGGAGCAGAGCAAGGCTTTCCCTGCAGTTACTCCTCACTATTAAGGGCCTGGGGGTGTCAGGAACTGGAACTGATAGCAGTGAGACTGGGTCTTCGTGCTCTCAGTGGTCCCCATGCCGGCTCCCAGGGAGCTAGGGGGAGGAAGCAACTTGACTGGAATGTAGACGGGTTCCCTGAGGTGGTAGGAAAAGGGTTTGGGGGTGGTGGGAAGATTGGGACATAGAGCTGAGGAAATGGGGGCCTGGGATGAGGAACCAAAGTTGCAGGGTATAATATACATGCTGTTAAATTATGCCTTAATATTGGTCAGTAATGTATTCAAGTTACTGTTTGGGGAAGTCAGAATTCAAGGGGAGTTTGGCGTAAGGTGAGCAGGCATTGATTCTTATGTATTGCTGTTTGGTGTACAGCATTCTTATATGCAGAAAATGGTTAAATTTGTAGTGTATACATTTATTTCAGATTGGTTCTAATTATGAGATTACCGTAATAAAATAAATATGGTTAAACTTGTTTTATTAATGGTCAGTACACAGATTAAGGGACCTATTCCGAAAGGTACATGTTTAAATCTATCCCTATTCTGGACAGGACTTATGCACTTGTGTAATATTTAAGAATGTGCTTAAAGTTAAGTATGTGCTTTGGTGCAGTGTATAATAGGGATGCTTTTATGAATCCATGCCTTAGTCATTTGACTTAATGGGAGGTACTTTTGTATAAAATTGTTCTATTCAGACCTAGTATTAATGGTGCTACCCCACTACAAATAATAGGAGAACACATCTATTAAAGCTTAGAAATCAGCCTATAAATTACCCTGTTCACTTTTCCAGATAAGTTTAAATTCTTATTTTAATTTTTATATTTTGACAGTTCAGTCTTCAAGGAGATTCTCTGGAAGTGCAAATCCAAAACATAATGATTTGAAAATAGTAGGATCAACCACCTTTCCAGGTATTCATAAATGGAATAATAAACCTTAGTTTTTACTGATGGTTAAAATAATAATTATGGGGACTATGGTCACTATTTTGCCATTAGTATGCTAATAGCAAGCAACTCCTATATCCCCTTTTTAACAGACCCAGATTGTGGAGTGTGGTTGCTTTCTTTCTGGTTGGCCGAGATAGGGATTTGCATAAGAGTGAGTTGGCTAATACTTTATCCAAATAAGAAAGAAAGATGTCTTGTGGGGAAGGATCTGGAGCATGCTGGGGATGGATTCTTTTCCCATTGAGAAGCAGGTGTGCCCATCCTTCATTTATGAGATTTGTAGTTTAGAGGTACTTCTTGACCTTCAGTTGATCCCAGAGTCTAGCCTTCAGTGGCCAATGTGCTTTTTTTCCCACCGGTGTTTTTGCACAACAGTTGTGACTTTCTCTCTCAGATGCAGACCTTGCCAAATACCTGTGCCTTTGGATTGGAAATGGGATTTTATATTCTCCCTATAATTTGTGTTTTGACCTATGACTGTATTTTTTTTGCAAATTTTAAAGGATTAAGATTGGGTGAGTAATGTAAACCAAGTGGGAGGTAGTGAGTAATATGGCACTGGAGAACTAGCTGGATCCTTTAATTGTTAATTTCCCAGCCTAACATTTGGTTTATTTAAAAGGTATAGAATTTTGGTAAACAAAATGTAATACTATGTTTTGGAGTTACCTGGATTTCACTGTAACATACTTACAACCTTAATACCTTAACTAAATCTTTCTTTTTTGTGGAATAGAAGTACTCATTCATCACACACAACAAAGTTTATGTTCCATGCCACATAAGGTCAGGAAAGCAGCTTCTCAAGGTTCTTGTGGGTACTTGCTATACACCTATCTTCTCCTGAGTTATACACCAGTCTTCTCCTGAGTTAGACTCTTACTATTAAAATTATGGATGGTTCCACATAAATTTTTGAAAGGGCACAAAAGGCCCCCAATCCACATTTTCACAGGCCAGCTAGAACTGCAGGAGCCTGTTATAATGGCAAAATTACCCAGGCTCCAAGCTAACTCTCTGTCCCCGCACATTGACTTTATGTACAAATTGAACTCTGGGGGAGACAAAATAAAACTCTGCAGAACCCCACAAGTGAGAACCTATTGGATGAATGTGCAAACGTATTCTGTTCTGTCAAAAGGGTCATTGGTGGGCACTAGGAGGTACTGTTCTTTTTAGAGAACTAGATTAAATCAAGTCAGGTAGAAGAGACCTAGATGTTATAGAAGAATATGAAATAGAACTGGAACAAATCTCCAGTGCTTTTTATTTGATTTCATGTAGGACAGAAAAAGAATGTCTTTAACATTTCACGTCTGGTGATGGAAATAAGAGGACCAATCCCAATATCTTGGGTCATTCTTCAAACATATATTTTAAGATTGTGGTTATTATCTTACTTGACTGTACAGACAATTTATTACCTAAGAAACTTGCTAATTACCATATGTTGTATTTTCAGTCAAAATTTATGTCAAGTTGAATCACAACAGTCCACGTATTCTATGTGTAACAAATCGGCTACGAAATTCAGAGCTGATTGATCCAGTATTCCAATGGCATGGACCAGGAGGGGACCTTGTTGCAGGTAGAGATTTGTTTTCTTGCTTCATTCTTAATTTTTCCTATGGTGGTATATGTGTTGATATCTAACTTGGGATGGAATATTACTTACAGGATTTATGATGTTCCTGCTTCTCAAAAAGTTTTTTAAAAAAGTATGGGTAACAAAACTGCACCTAAACCACGTAGGTGGAAGGGAAAGGTAAAAAAGAAATTTTAAGATGAAATTGAGGTAACGGTTGTGACAAGATGGCCGATGTTAGTCTGGTGGGTCCTGCGCTTTTCTTGGCGGGGAGCTAAGGTGCCACCCCTTGCCCCTGTTCTTGGGGCGTCGATGGCTCCACTAGTGGCCCAGGAAGGTGGTAAAGGAGGGAAGCGGGGGAGAGGTCTGGGTTTGCTCCTCACTCTGAGCCCAATCCCCTCTCAACCCCTATGGGTTCTAACCCTCTTTCCCCTTGGGTGGGGTACCTGCTGTCCTTAGATGCTGGGGAAGGGAATCTCCCTCCCCTACTGGGCAGGGTCCCCCTTACTTCAGTTCTCTGATTTTTCCAGGTCTCACAGCACACCTCCAAGTTCCAGTCCTCTCTCCTTTCTCCTCTTTCTCTGTCTGCGTGAAGCAGGGGGTTTTATTAGGTTCCTAACAGGGCCTTAATTGATGGCAGGTGCTCCAATTAACCTGCAGCCACCTTCCCTAGTCTACAGGGAACCATGCCTTAATTAGCCTTGAGTTTATATATTTCCACTCTAGCACTCTCCCACTGCTCCCTGGCTGTCCTGTATCACACTACATATAATTATAAAAAAAAATAATTGGGGAAGGTGACGAAAAAAGTATTTCTTCTTTGAGTGCTTGCTCATGTCCATTCCATGCTAGGTGTCCATTCCATGCTAGGCCTACTTTAGTCCTGTCCAGCGGGTTCTTTTGGAAAGTAGAAAGCCCACCATGAGAGTGACTTACCTGGCAAAGTGGAAGTGCTTCTTCTGCTGGAGTGGAATATCAACCTGACCCAGTCGTCTCTGCAGTCCATTCTGGATTACCTGCTTTACTTAAAGGACGAGGGCCTGGCCTTCTCTTTGATCAAGGTGCACCTGGTGGCCATATCAGTCTTCTATCTCCACAGCCAAGGCAGATCAGCATTCTTCCATGAGATGACAATCAGGTTCCTGAATGACCTTGAAAGACTTTTTCCACCGGTCCAGGACCTGGTTCCCCAACGGGACCTCAACCTAGTCCTCTGTAGGCTGACTGGCCCTCCCTTTGAGCCTCTAGCCTCCTGCTCTCTTTCGCACCTGTTGTGGAAGGTCGCTTTCCTTGTAGCTATCACTTCAGCGAGGTGAGTCTCCGAGATTAAATCCCTTACATTGGAGCCCCCATACATGGTGTTCTACAAGGATATAGTTCAGTTGCATCCCATCCTGCTTTCCTGCCAAAGGTGGTGTTGCACTTCCATGTTAACCAGGACGTCTTCCTCCTGATGTTCTGTCCAAGGCGTCACCTGTCCAACTAAGAGGGGCGTCTGCATACCCTATAAGGCATGCCCTAGCTTTCTGTCTGAAGGGTACTAAGCCCTTCCACAGATCGACTCAACTCTTCGCAATGGCTGACTGGATGAAAGGCCTTCCGGCATCTTCTCAAAGGATCTTGCCTTGGATCACCACCTGCATCCATACTGGCTATGAGATGGCACAGCTTATGCCTCCACTGATGGCCCATTCTATTAGAGCTCAGTCATCATTGGCAGCCTTCTTGGTGCAGGTCCCTATCCAGGACATCTGCAGGACTGCAATGTGGTCGTCAGTACATACCTTCACAACGGACTATGCCATCACCCAGCAGGCCAGAAATGATGCTGGCTTTGGCAGAGCTGTGTTGCAATCGACACGTCCATAAACTCCCACCTGCATCCAGAGATACTGCTTGGCAGTCACCTAACGTGGAATGGATATGAGCAAGCACTCGAAGAAGACAAAACAGTTACTAACCTTTCGTAACTGTTCTTAGAGATGTGTTGCTCATGTCCATTCAATGATCTACCCTCCTTCCCCTCCGTCGGTGTTCTAGCAAGAAGGAACCTGGGACGGGGGAGGGAGCTGTGTGCGCCCCTTATACCAGCACATATGTGCACCACTCCGGAGGGTGCCAGAGCTGGTCCCCTATGGATACCACTGAGGGAAAAACTTCTGGCACCTGTGCATGTGGCGAGCACACACAGTCCAACTAAACCTTGAAGTCCGCTTTGACACCGGTACAGCAGATAGATTTCGTAGGGGTTTTTGGATGTGGTGGTGGGCAGGGCTTATCAACCGACTGACAGATTTCTCACCCTAGAGAATCTCATCTCAAAGATCCAACTCAGCCCTCAAACCTCACTAAGGAATTGTCTTCAACTACTGTGGCATGTGATATCTGGAGCGTTGGTTTACGAAGGTTCAAGCTTACATCTCTGATGCCTTCAAGGATGGCCCAAGACAGTGTATGTATGTATACCGAACAAGCACAGCCTGGGCAAACAGGTGCTTGTACCCACCTGCATTCTGCAAACACTCAATTAGTGGAAGGACCAAAGGGTCTGTGCCAGATTCTCTTTTGTTCAAGCTCCTCTTACCGTCATTTTAAGATCAGACACATCCCTCTTGGGATGGGAAACATATCCAGGGTCACACACAATCCAAGGCAAATTGTCCCAAGAGCATCTTCAGATTAATCGTTTAGAACTTAGAGCAATGAGAAACGCTTGCATTCACTTCCTTCCTCTGATCAGAGTCATATCCATCAAGATCATGACCTACTATTTGGCCTGCATATTCTATATCAATCAACAGGGCAGGACTTTGCTGCAGCAATAAAACTCTCTGCATAGCCAACCAGATAGTCACCTGATAGTTAGCTTCTTGCCTCCTGGGTGTATAGAAGACCACAGCTGATGACTTCAGCAGGCTCTTCTCCCAAAATTACAAATGGGAGTTTGATTCATGAGTACTCAACATCATAGTTTTAATGTATGGATTTCCAGAAGTTGAACGTCTTTTCAACTGCCGCCAACACAAATTTCAAGGAACTTTGCTCTAGAGGGGGATGAGACCTTTAATCACTAGGGGGTACCTTCCTTATTTCACCTTTACGTTTGAAGGTGTGGAATAAGATCGAACAGGACAGGGCCAAAGTCATTTTTAATTACACTGACTTGGCTGAGACAGGTTTGGTATCCTTATCTTATTTGACTTGCTTCTTGTCCACCACTGAGACTTTGTCAGTTGGCATCTGTTGTCTTAGAATGCCGATCAGATTCTTCACCCCAACCTCAAAGTACTCTGATTCCTGGTATGATTCCTCAACTGTTCTTGGGGGTAGATACCTCCTGCTCAACAGAGGTACCGTTAAATAGAAAAGAGACATCTACATGAAATACTTCAGAAGTGGAAGAGATTACACCAGTGGTGTATCTGTTGATTAGTCTTTCCTGTTCATGTTTTTCTTTCCATTATTCTGGAGTTACCTGTTGGAATTAAAATATCAGGTCTTGTTATGAGTTCTGTCAAGGTTCAGTTGGTGGCTGTAACAGCTTTTCACTCAGCTGTGGAAAGTTTGTATATTTGCTTATCCAGCAATGTCAAGATTCCTTAGAGGACTGATGAAACTTTGACAGACTAGGGAACCTACCCTGGTATGGAACTTGAATTTTGTTTTTACTTGCCTTTTGAAATGCCCCTTTTAACCATTGCTCCATGTTCACTGCTCCACCTATTCATGAAAACAGCTTTGTTGATGGCCATCACATCTGCCCAGAGGCACAGAGCACTTGGGCCTTCAATGACAGACTCTGCTTTTACAGTGTCTTTTAAGGAAAAGATATTGTTGTGACAACATCCCAGGTTTCTGCCTAAAGTGTCTTTTGAATTAGATACATCATTCACCTTTCAGTTTTTTTTCCTGAAACCACAACAGATGAGGCAGGAAATCTGCCTTTTATACTTTGGATGTCAGGAAGGTGTTCGGTGTAGTTCTGTCCAGATAGAAGGCTTTCTGAACAACTCTCCCAGACTTTCAATTGCAAACAGATCCAAGGGCTCTACAGTCTCCACCCAGAGACTCAAGATTGATCTCTGGATGGATTATTTAGTTATGATCCTGCCAATATTCAGCTTCCTTCTAGAGGGTTAGCCCACTACTCAAGATTTTTCCAGTTGCTGAAACTTGCAGAGCTGCAACTTAAACTTCAGTATATGCTTTCTCCTAACCATGCTCTGGTTCATGCCTCTAAATCAGATGTTTCAGTTGGCAATGCTGTTCACTGTTTTCAGTATCGGACTCCGTCCTCCTTATGAGGATACTGCTCAGGAATCACCTAAAATGGAACACCCATAGGGACACTACTCAAAGAAGGAGAGGTTACTTATCTTGTGCAATAATTGGAGTTCTTCGAGATGTGTATCCCTGTGGGTTTCCACTACCCATCCTTCTTCCCATCTGCTTTGGATTTTCTCTTCCAGACTTTGTGATAGAGCATTGTTATGACAAGGAACCATGCAACAGTCAAGGTTTGCTGGAGCATAATTTGCTCAGCAATGCCCCCTCCTCCTATCTGCACAGGAGGCATGAAGGGGCAGCTGAATATAGCTACACACAAGAGGGCCAGAATCTGATCTGAGTTAGACTAATATAATTCTGGAGACACTCATTTGATTTTTAAAGCAAAGTATAATTGAAAGAATCAGGCCCAAACAGTGGATACGGGGCAGATTAAATCAGTGGTTATCTGACATTCCTATGCTGATACTTCCAAGGATATAAGCGGGCAACAATGCACTACTATAGAGTAGGTTTTACTATTTGATAATATTTAAGAGTTTTAAATTCTTCTAATATTGTCAAATAATTGGACAGTTTTAAACTATTTCTGTTTTACTTTCCACTATTTTGTGTAGCTCTGAACCATTTTTGTTATCATTTGCAGTGGTCAACATTGAATTTTTTTTTACTCTGTATTTCAGAGAAGCCAAAATTAACAGCTATTTGTGTGATCAGGTCTGCTGCAAATCCAGACTGATAAATTGTCCCCCAGATGACTTGTTTTTGCAGAAGATCCAATCATCTTTTCATGCCCTTTGGGGAAGAATATTACATTATCTCTACACTCACAAGTCATCTGCCTTGCACAGGCAGGTGTGTTGTTGGACTGTACTGCAGAGGAAAAAAAGTTTCTACTCTCCTGTAAATTTTTATTTTATCTGCTGTTGGGGGGATACAGAAGGAGAAGCAATACACCACCTTTATAAATTTGACTGCAAAATATTCTCAAGGAAATATTTGTCTAGTATCTGACAAAATATCTGCTCCACATCTTTATATAGTAGAAGTAACGAACAGTGTGAAAAAATATTTGAATATAAGGGGGTTTATTATTAACAGTTTCAGTGGTCTTTAAATACGGTATCACTACTTTTTGCTTTGAAGTTACACTGACCCATAAGTTTTGTCATACAAGTAGGACCATAAGGTCATCAAGTTTAATAAGACTGGCTGGCGGTGACCAACACCTGATGGTTTAGATCAATGTCAGTGTCCCCCCTCCCCCAACTCAGTACACTTACAATATCTGTATGATGATCGGCTTTTAGCTTAAGCAAGAGATTTGTTCACCCGTAGTGCCAGGATATATTTCTGTGGCAGGCTTGTCATTTTGAAGTCTTCCCCATAAACAGATTATGGTATGTGGGTTTTCTTTTTTACCTTAATTTGTTTATTAACAAAGCCATTCTTTATCATTTATGTAAAAAAAAAAAAAAAAAAACTTGTTTTACACCTAAAATAGAGATAAACTTAGTATATACACTAATACATGATTATAAATTGGCCTATAGAAATCCCTAAAGCTGTGTTGATGGCACGTGCTACTTTCTTCAGCTTTGTGGTATCGGTCACATATTGTGGCTGAAGCTTTTCTACTCTTCATCTTCCTCCTCTGTCTTGTCAGTTGGTAATGTTGGTTAGTCTTTTATTATCTCATATTTGGGTCCAAACTTCTGTTTTTCTTAAATAAGTTTCATAACTAAAATGTATTATGTTGTCCTGTCAAAACTCTACATGTTAAATTTTTCTCCTTTATACTCCTGTTTTCCGTGCTTCAGTATCTTAATTTTGAGTTTTAATTTTGACTATTGTTTGAAGGGGTTTCTTCCTAACTATTCAAAAGTAGTTTGAGTGCTTGCTTATGTCGATTCCATTCTAGGGTGTGTGCACGGCCACATGCACAGTCGTCAGAGATTCTTGCCTTAGCAATGGTGGTAGGGTTGTCTGTGGCACCCTCTGGAGTGTCGCAGTCATGCATCAGTATATTCGGTACTGCCAGCCGTACGCCCTCTCACTTCCTTCTTACTGCCCAGGGTGGTTGGTCAGAGTGCCTTTTTTCCTTGCCTAGCAAGTGGTTAGCGGTTCTCTCCTTTTTTCGAGCTCTTAGTTTATTTACAGTAGGGGAATCATCTCCAGTGCGGGAAGGAGGTTTTGGTGTGGGCACTCGCTCCCCTACCCCAGATGAGGCGTTTGTGGGGCCCTCTCATGTCAGCCTGCCGGATGACTTTAAAGAGCATCAGGCCCTGCTTCAAAAGGTGGCCACGAACTTGAGCCTGGAGGTGGAGGAGATGGTAGAACAGTTGGACACTTTGTTTAACGTTCTCTTGGCATCTACTCCCACACATGTCGTGCTATCGGTGCATAATGGAGTCTTGAAAATAGCCAAAGTCCTCTGGCAAACCCCGTCTTCCATCCTACCCACCTTCAAGAGAGCTGAAAATAAGTATTTTGTCCCAGCTAAGGATTTCGAATACTTGTATCCTCTAGGCTTGCTGGTCACCTCTGTGGCCAATGAGAGAGACAGACGGGGCAAACAAGTTCTACCCCAAAAATAAGGAGGCCAAGAGCCTGGACCTTTTTGGAAGGAAAATTTATTCAACAGCCAGCCTTCAGGATGGCAAACCACCAGGGTCTTTTGGGGAGATATAACTTTAACTTATGGGACTCCCTCCATAAGTTCAAGGAGTCCCTGCCCCAGGACTCAGCCCAAGAATTCAGGGCCCTAGTTGAGGAGGGTACAGCTGCAGCAAGATGCTCCCTCCAAATGGCATGGGATGTGGCTGATTTGACTGGCAGGGTGGTTGCATCAGCAGTGGTCATGAGGCGCCGCGGTTCCTGGTTTCAGACCGTGGGCCTGTCCCAGGAGATGTAGTCCTCCATCCAGGACCTCCCACTTGATGGGAATGAACTCTTTGCAGAGCAAATGGATGTGGGGTTGCATGGACTAAAGGACACTTGGGCCACCCTCCGCTCACTGGGTCTGCATCCGCTGGCAGTCGGTGAGGAAGCAGTTCCGTCCGCCCCCGCCTCCAAGGCCTTGGCAGCCTCGACAGGGGTCTGCAAGGAGAAGGGATAGAGACATGAGTTTTAGTCTTCACCGCCCTTCCTCCTCTTGCTCACCTGCGCAACCCAGCGTGGTGAAGCATCATGGGGGGCCAGAAGGCACTCATTTTGAGGGTGTGCTCAAGAGCAACACCTCAGTCAACTTCCTGGACTTGCCTCATATTTTCCTCAACTGCCTATGCCCCTACCATTTGGCCTGGTCATGGGTGACCTTGGACTTCTGGGTGCTAGAAATTATTTCTGGGCTACATCCTACAATTCTCGCTCCCTCTCCCTTTTGCCATCCCTCTTTGGGGACCCTTCTCATGAGCAACTCCTCGTTCAAGAGATTGAGAACCTCCTGCAACTGCAGGCAGTAGAGGAGGCTCTTTGGGAAATGAGAGGAAAAGGGTTCTGCTCCCCATTATTTCCTAATCCTGAAAGCAAAAAGGGGCCTGAGGCCAATCCTGGACCTGCGGCGCTTCAACAAATCTCTCAAGAAGTTGAGGTTTCACGTGATCTCCCTGGCCTCCATCATCCCCTGCCTTGATCTGGGAGACTGGTACACTGCCCTCAACCTGAAGGACGCTTATTTCCATATGTCCATCTTGCAAGGGCACAGGTGGTTCCACTGTTTTATAGTGGGCCATCACCATTTCCAATTCATGTCACTGCCCTTTGTACTCTTGTTGGCCCCGAGAGTGTTCACAAAATGTATGGCACCAATGGCCGCTTAACTGAGGCGTCGAGGTGTCCAGGTCTACCTGTATCTCGACGATTGGCTCATCAAGGGTAGGTCTCGGAAACTGGTACAAAGGAGCCTCGATTTGGTATGTTCCACCTTCCACGACCTGGGCCTGTTAATAAATGAAAAGAAATCAACCTTAAGGCTGGTACAACGCAGACAGTTCATGGGGCAGTCCTCGACATCACACGAGCCAGAGTCTTCCTTCCAGAGGCCCATTTCCAGGCAATGCTGGACCTGATGTCCCATGTGAAGGACCATCTACTCACCACCGCTCGCACCTGCCTGAGATTGTTAGGCCACATGGTAGCATGTTTGTACATGGTCTGTCATGCTCAGTTCCATTTCCGGCCAATGCAAGCATGGTTGGCGTCGGTCCCCATCAGACACGGTCTAGACCGGGTAGTCACGGTGCCGGATCATATACGGTTGTCCCTGGATTGGTGGTTGGACCCCAGATCGGAGTTGGAGGGAGTTCTCTTTGTGGCCCCATTTCCGTAGCTGACTCTGGTTTCCAATGCCTTGGGCCTGGGCTAGGGAGCCCCCCTGGGTGAGCTCAGCACTCAAGGCCTCTGGTCATGGGAAGATCAGTTCCTCCACATGGGCGTCAGGGAGCTCAAAGCAGTTCGCCTGGTCTGCCAGGTTTTCCTGCCCCACCTGGAGAGCAAAGTGGTACAAGTCCTGATGGACAATACTGCTGCAATGTATTACATCAACAAGCAGGGCAGAGCCAGGTCTTTGGCCATTTGCCAAGAAGCTCTCCACCTTTGGGACTTCTGTGTGCAGCATGCCATTCATTTGGTGACCGTGCACCTTCCCAGGGCCAGGAATGTGTTAGCAGATTGCCTCAGCAGGACCTTATTTTCTCTTGCTCCATCAGGAGGCAGTCAGTGTGATCTTCCAGCGGAGGGGAACTCCCAAGGTGGACTTGTTCATGTCCCATCAGAACAGGAAGTGCTATGTTTTCTGTTTGATTTTTTGGGGGATGGACAGGGGCTCCCTGTTGGGCAATTTTTTTGTTCCCGTGGTCGGTGGTTCTGTTGTATGCCTTCCCACCCACAGAGTCCTCATGAAGATCAAACAAGACAAGGTGAAGGTTACCCTGATAGCCCTGTCTTGGCCTTGCCAGCATTGGTTTGGGATGCTGCTGTACTTTTTGGTGGCCGCTTCACTGCAGCTGCCCTTCTGGCTGGATCTGCTGTCCCAGAATCATGGCAGCCTTCTACACCCGAACCTGGCGGTGCTGCACTTGACAGCCTGGCTACTGCATGGCTGAATGCAGAAGAACAGGAATGCTCGACCTGTGCCCAACAGGTTTTTTTGGGTAAAAGAAGGCCCTCCACTAGAACGACTTACCTGGCCAAATGGAAAAGGTTCACTAGCTGGACCTTGGACTAAGGTATTCGGGCCTAACAGGCCTCGCTGCAGGCGATCTTGGACTGTCTTCTGCACCCACTACCTGGTCGTCTAGCCACACATTTACATTGCATTATGTACTTATCCAGCAGACCCGAGACAATGCTGGCTTCGGTAGAGCAGTGTTGCAAGCCGCATGAGTGTGAACTCCAAGCTTGCCTCTAGGAAAACTGCTTGTGAGTCACCCAGAATGCAATTGACATAAGCAAGCACTCAAAGAAAAAACGGTAACCTACCTTTCATCACTTGTTCTTCGAGATGTGTTCTCATATCCATCCATTACCCACCCTTCTGCCCCTCTGTCGGAGTTGCTGGCAAGAAGGAACTGAGAGAGAGTAGGGCCGGCGACGCCTAATATACTGATGCATCAGTGTGGCACTCCAGAGGGCGCCACAAAAGGCCCTACGGATACCGGTAAGGCAAAAATCTACAACGACTGCATGTGGGGACGCACACACTCTAGAATGGAATGAACATGAGCAACACATCTCGAAGAACAACAGTTACGAAAGGTAAATAACCATTTTTTCTTGGTGGTGGGCAATGACCCTCTTCAACAGACTCCAAAAAGTTCCACCAGCAATTATAGTTTTGAGTAGTTATTGTTTTTCCTTCTCCCCTGTAGAACTCTGACTTGATTTAGTTTTTCTTGTACCAGAATTTCCCACACTTCTTGATAACCGGTTTTATAGGAATCATTCCTCTTCTACCACCTTGCTGATGTTAATTTTAGCTGCAGCTAGGAGATGAGAGATCCGTTCTTTATGGCTTTTATAAAACTCAGAGTTTTCAGGACCATTTAATAAAAATACTAAGGGGTTACCTAACAGTTGACCGCTTATCTTCCTTATGGAGGCTCCAGTGGCTTTCCAAATGTCTTAAATATTGGGCACATCTATCATATGTGCAGGCACATAATGTTTTCATAGATCCACTGGTTAAGGAGAACAACAAAAGACATCTAAGAAAAGTGTAAATGGTTCCAGGTCACATAGGAAGTCAGATTTAGAAACATCTGACATTATTTCAATGTCCTGAGGTACTTTCAAGAAACAAATTGGAATGAAAGAAAATTGTCAACAACCTACTTTTTGCTTCAGAGTAAGCCTCCTGTGCCTAATAGTGACTCAGATATGACTCACTCAGGAATTGATCTGCTATAGCTCGTCAAACAGGTAATTATAACATTAAAAAAATCTTAATTCCACTAAAATGATCCTCCTGTTGAGGTACAAGAAGGCTTTTTTCTTAGTGTACATTAGAAAATAAAATAAAACTGAATAATTCTAGTTCAGTGCGAAGGTTCTTGGCTTACACTCAAGTTTCTTTACATAAACACTGAGGAATAATGCTGAAATTTTCAAAACAAGTGCAAGAAAATTGGATATCCAATCTTATTAGATTTATGTAATAGCTGTAAATGCTTCTACTAGGGAATTTCAAAAAGAACAGGAGTACTTGTGGCACCTTAGAGACTAACCAATTTATTTGAGCATAAGCTTTCGTGAGCTACAGTTCACTTCATCGGATGCATACTGTGGAAAGTACGGAAGACATTTTTATACACACAAACCATGAAAAAATGGGTGATTATCACTACAAAAGGTTTTCTCTCCCCACACCCCACTCTCCTGCTGGTAATAGCTTATGTAAAGTGATCACTCTCCTTACAATGTGTATGATAATCACCCATTTTTTCATGGTTTGTGTGTATAAAAAGTCTTCTGTACTTTCCACAGTATGCATCCGATGAAGTGAGCTGTAGCTCACAAAAGCTTATGCTCAAATAAATTGGTTAGTCTCAAAGGTGCCACAAGTACTCCTTTTCTTTTTGCGAATACAGGCTAACAAGGCTGTTACTCTGAAACCTGTCATAGGGAATTTCAGTCACCGTCGATTGCAATATTTCATCATGCGTTTCATTGTAGTAAAAAGATGGAGTTTTATAAGGAAGTTGAAATGGCAGTATGCCAACTAAGTCCTAATGTGTATGGCTATGACCATTACTATAATGGGTCTGCAGGTTTAATCTGACCTTCCTTTTTCCTCTGAAATTCTTCTAACAGAGCCCCAAAATTTCAATAAATGTTATACTAATTACAGTTTTTTTCCTCCCTAAATTTCAAGGTTCAAGAAACAAACAAATAAAACCCCTTTCAAATGTCACTAGATCTTCTAGTTTCCAGCACAACAGTCTGTCTCAGACCATAGATTGCTAATCTTAAATCTTATTCTGGATTTGCAGTGCATCTTTTTTTTCTTTCTATGAACTGCAGTAGAAATCCTAAAAGACAGTGTTATGTCCCTACCAACCAAGATGCAAAGAGGCTAAAAGGAGTCAAGAGCAACATAAAGGAGCCAGGCTACCTAACTGCTCTTATGTCATTTTGTCATTTTCAATTTAGAACTCTACTGCTGCTCTGTGTAACCCAGCCTTACCTGTTTTGTTGGTGTCCAAATTGATTTCCAATCCTGGGTACGGGTTCTTTTCAGTGCAAGACCTTCGGCAAAACAGTATCTGTTAGGGCCACTCATCTAGCAACTGTTTTCCCTTGCACAGGATTCTGAGGTTGTAAAGTGGGAAGTGGGCACAACCACACATCTTTCTGACTACCTAGGGTACAAGAGTTCAGAGCATACTCAGTATGTCTTAATGTCTTAAATTGCAGCAAGGAAGGTTTAAATTGGACATTAGGAAAAACTTCCTAACTGTCAGGGTAGTTAAGCATTGGAATAAATTGCCTAGGGTGCAATTGCCTTCCCTTGTTGGTTTTCTCCTTTCTTTGCTCCTTTTCATGATAGTCTTAGTATATAATTCACTAGCTTGTTCACCAGTCTTTTTTTCCTTAAAAACAGAAAATCCCCACTTTTTTTTTCTGCTGGTCGTGTTGTTGTGGGTGTCTTCAGAGCACAGCTGACTCGGGCTGCTTCCCCTTTCAATATCAGTTCTGTTAGATTGATTTCCCCCCTCTTTCTTGGATCCATCAATCCCACATTCTGATGATTCAATCATGAAAGAAAACCAGCTTCAAAAGCCTTGTGGTTCATGCAAAGCTGTGTTGTCTGTTACAGATGCCTATATTCAGAGTCTCTGGTGCCTAGAAGAGGGTCACAGCCCAGATGTAATTGATGTGCTTCATCTTCTCCAACTAAACTCGCAAGGATTGGGAGGCACCACCTCAGACTCCTATTGTTGACTCAGTCTAGCACCACTGATACAGAGATTTCTCCGCTGTAAAGGGACTGCTCACCAAAATGGCTTAATGACTTGCATAACTGTCTTAAGGAACTTGGTCTCATCCTGGTCAACTGAATCCAATGTGGAGTTTACAACACCAGATTTAATCTGAGAGCCACTGGGTCCTCTTTTGATAAAGATATTTAGGAATCCTGCAGTAGGCTCTGCTTCTCCCCCACCCCTCTTCTGTTGTCAGGGGATCTGTTGCAGATGTACCAGACCCCTCTTCAAGCAGGAAAATCCCCCCTCTTTTCTGCATCCTGACATAGACTCAGTGTTAGAGGAGGGGGAAAGCAGATATCATCAAGGGACAGTTTCTCCACCCACCCCAGAGTCCTGCAGGAGAGCGTCCTGGGGGCCTGGGAATATCATTCATTGCTGTGGTTTGTGGAATTTCATGTTCAAGAGTAAAAGTCATAATTTCCCCTTTTTCTGGGTGAGAAGAGACAGAAAAAGTCTTACCTGGCCACTCTTATTGTTCTCCTACTTGGAGTTCCCCAAAAAGATAGGTCTTGCCCCACACTTTTTGTCTTTAAACTATGTACATCATTGCCTGCCTGTCTATTTATTTTAGCTGTGTCAATCACTATGATATGGAGGCATCAAGCAACAACACGCCACATTATCACATCAAATACTACTTCTGAGGGCATTCTGTGCCAAAACATTAAAAATTCTGCACCAAAAATTAATATTCTGTGTACAATATTCTTAAAATTCTGCAGGTTTTATTTGTCAATAAATAAATGCAGAGACTCCAGCATAGCAGTGGGAAGCGCAGACTACTGGCTGCACGAAGGTGGGAGATCACCCTGCAGCACCCCCACCCTTTGGACACAGACTCAATGGTGAGGCTACACACAACCCTGACACAGCACAAGGCCTGGGCCTGCCTCAGAAACACCCTGTGGCCCTGCCCCTCTGCACCAGGTGTGGGGCAGGCAGCCTCAACTAGGCAGGGTCCAAGTTTGGAGGGGTTCAATGTGGGGGGATCCAAGTGTGGGGTGAGAGGATTCTGTGTGGGACAATCTGGGTGCAGGCAGCTTAGTGGGGAGTCTAAGTGTGGGGGATCTGGATGCACGGAGGCTTGTTGCGGGGGGGGGTTTCTGGTGCTGGGGCAATGGGACTCTGTAGGGGCTTTCAGGTGATGGTGGTTGGGGTTCAGCGGATGGGTCTGGGTTCCAGAGTCTCAGGGTGAGGATCTGGGTGCTGAGGAGGGTGTGGGGCTTGGTGGAGTGGGCATCTATGTGCAGTCAGTTGGGTCAGTGACATGAGGGTCTGGATGTGGCGACTCGGGGTGGGGCATCAGGGTGGGGGTTGAGTGCAGGGAGATCAGTGGTCTGGGTGCAGGGGGGCTCCAGATGCAGGGGTTGAGTTTCAGTGGTTTGGGGTTCAGGTATGGAGGGCTAGAGGAGTTCTGGATGTACTGGGGCAGGCTTGGCAGAGGTGTGTGGGTATGGGAGGTCTGTATGCACGGGAGTTGGGTGGATAGGGGAGCAGCTCCCCCCACAGCAGCCCCTCTTCCCACAGCTGAGGAGCGATGGGGGCAGGAAGCAGGGAAGGATGCTGAGCTTCCTGCAGCTGGGGGAGGTTTCTGGGCGTGTGTCTGACACAGCCCCAGCCACTCCTTGGAAGGAAGAGGAAGTCCTGTCCTCTTCTGCCTCCAGCCCAGCTGGGACTAGCAGCTGATCCCAGCTCAGAGGTAGGAACCACTGGCTGGGGCGTCACAAGCCCTGCAGTGATTTACCTCTCTGCTGGCTGCCTTGAAACGATGTACCTGTGCAGCTAGGGAGTGGTGCGTGACTGCTCTTGGAGCTTCCCTTTGCTTCCCTGTCAGAAAGTCATTTTTCTGCGGGGAAGCAAAGAAATCTGGGGGGGACATGAATTCTGTGCACGTGTAGTGGTGTGGAATTCCCCCAAGAGTAAAGTACGGATGGGGAAAATGCACAATTGACCATTGCTGCATCTTGAGGATCTAGCAGTATCTTCCAATTGTAAATCTGTGAAACTGTAACAGGAGGTGGGCTTGTGCTAATTGAATGAAGGAGTTGTTAGAATCGCTGCCATAATCTTCAGTTATCTTCTCCATTTTTTCAATATTACTTTATATGAAGTGATACATCTGTATAACAAAATGATAGTACTTCAAACAGAATCAGTTGCTGTAGTATATGGCCTTTATTACATCATGTTGTAAGCCCTGGGTGTATTTCATATGACATAGTCCTATTCTGTAGGTTTTTAGAATATAAGGTCCTCTCCTTGAATGCATACCTTGTTGTGGTGGAGTGGCTTGTGTTTCTCAATGACCCTCAGAAGTATGTTGTCCTGAGTCTTGTACTCCTGGTAGGGCCACCCTTGGCGAACAACTCTGAGGTGAGGTTCCAGATGAAGTGGGGTCCAAGCTTCTCAAGACCCCATAAGTGGAACAGATTTATTTGAGGACTTGTTAGTTCTCTGTGGTTGTGACGGTGGATGAGGGCTGCAGGAGGAAGGAGACCTCTGGTTGTCTCGGACTTCCCTGCCACTGGGTTCAGTGCTCCTTCCTCTCAAGTTTTGTGAGGTTGCCGCCTACACGCCAGCTTTCCCACATTAAGATTTCACACGTAGGCCTTTGCCAAGGGTGTTAACATCTCCTACGAACAAAGTCTGTGCTGATGGATGAGTGGTGGTGAGGACAGCACCTGGGATCATTCTACACACGGGCGGTGGCTGCATGTTGGTCATCTTGCGCTCGGGCTTGTGAGACATAAGCGCAATTCGGCAGCTGCAGCCACGACTGAGCAGTCCTTTTCAGGATCCCCTCTGCTCATCCTGAATGGGGAAGGGCCTAGAAAAGGTGCCCTGAACATAAGCTGTCTCAGACTCCCACCCCTCCCCTGTCTGGATGGCCGTGACCAACGGAATCACTCTACCTACGGTCAGAACACACAAAGTAATAAAGTTTGCCGCTTAGAGTGTTCGCACTCTCATGGATTCCCCAAACAGTGACTGTCCTAAAGGAATTGTCATAATAGCTAGAGAACTTGCAAGATATGACATCAGTAATGCTGCCCTAAATGAGACACGTCAGGCAGATGAAGGCCAACTGAAAGAAGATGGAAGTGGCTATAACTTCTTTATGGAAAGGAAAGCCATCTGAAATTCATGGGGTTGGTTTTGCCACCAAGAACAGGATTGCTAGCCAGTTTTTAGAACTCCCTGTGGGTATTAACAAACATCTCCTGACTCTTCGTCAAGCTGAGTAACAACCAGAATACCATGGGTATCAGTATGTGTGCTCTCATACTTGACGATGAAGACAACAAGGAGCAGTTCTAGTATGCTCTTGATGCTGTCCTCATTGCCACAGCCAAGGAAGACAAGCTTATCCTCATGGGTGACTTCAGTGCAAGAGTTAGGTGACACCCCAAGCTCTGGAGAGGCAGCATTGGGAAAGAAGGAGTGGGGAAAGTTAACACTAACAGCATTCTTCTGCTCAGCTGATGTGTGGAGCATGATTTGCTTATCACAAATACCGTCTTTAGACAGAGGGACAAATATAAGATCACTTGGAAACACCCATGTTCTGAACACTAGCATCTTCTTGACTACATCATCGTCAGAGCCTGTGATCGTACTGATGTCCATATTACACAAGCCATGAGAGGTACAGATGATTACTTGGTCAGATCAATCATGAACGTGCAGCTTGCACAACAACACTGTAAACCCGGGGTTCTTAACCTTTTTCTTTCTGAGGCCCAACCAACATGCTAAAAAAATTTAGTGCCACAACTGTTTTTCTGCATATCCAGTAGATTAAAAGTCAGGGTTGGCGTTAGGGGATAGCCAGCATGGCAATTGTCCAGGGCCCCACACCAAAAAGGGCCTCGTGAAGCTAAGTTGATCTGGCTTTGGCTTTCAGCCCTCGGTGGGGCTCAGGTTTCGGCTTTTTTGACCTGGGCCCCAGCAAGTCTAATGCTGGCCCGGCTCTCTGGTTTATTTTGGTGGACCCCTGAAACCTGCTCGTGGCACCCCCAGTGGACCTTGGACCCCTGGTTGAGAACCACTGCTGTAGACGAATGCAGAAGAAATTTAACATCAGGGTATTTCAGAATCATGCTAGTTGCGAGACTCTTCAGCAACGCCTTGGTGGGGAGGCTCTCTGGCCCTCCTGACAACATCAGTGACATCCAACCATGTTGGGAGGAGTTCAAGACCATTATTCACAAGGCATGTGCTGAATTGATGTGGATACTCCACTCACTGCCATCAGGATTCATTTAATGAGAATGAGGAAATCCTAGTACTTTTTCATCAGAAGAGAAGCACCCTTTGCACTTGGCAAAATGAATCCCCTAACCAGCAAAAACGAGAGACTTACCAGTTTAAAGCTGTAGTTCAAAGGAGGCTGCGTGACATCAAGAATCAGTGGTGGCAAGCAAAGGCCATGGAGATCCAGAGCTGCTCTGATCAACATGACTTGAGAATCTTTTTTTCAAGCAACAAAAGCCATCTACAGGCCAAGTTCAAACGGCACAACCGCTCTGCGATCCCTGGACAGCTCCACCCTTCTCCACCCAGTATAGTCCCCAAGCAATGTTGGAAGAAGCATTTTGAGATTCTATTGAACTGCGAATCTGAAGTCTCAGCTGCCACCTTCGAGTTCATTCCTCAGCATCCAGTAATAGACCCTCTTGTTGACCCACCATCTTCCGAGGAAGTTTGACGTACCATCACTCATTAGAAACAAGGCACCAGGCTCAGATGGCATCCTGGTGGTGGTCTTCAAAGTTTTATGCAAAAACGTAATCAACTTCTTGTTAGAATTTGGGTTAATGAGGAAATTCTGCCTGACCTAAAGAGTGCCAATATTGTGCCCATTTTTAAGAAAGGGGACAAGTCAGTGTGTGGGAATTACTGAAATATTGCCCTTGTCTCCAGGAAGATCCTTGCTCAGATCCTTTTGAACCATCTCCTCCGTTTTGCAGAAGACATCCTTCTTGAATCCCAGTGTTGTTTCAGACTGTCTTTGGGCACCACCAGTGTGAATTTTTTTTGTTGCAGGACAGATCCAAGAGAAGTGTAGCGAAGATGTCCAGCCATTGCTTATGGCATGCATTGACCTAATGAAGGACTTTGATTCCATCAATCATGAAGTGTTATGGAAGGTGCTCTCTAGGTTCAGTTGTCCATTGAAGTTCAGTCGCATTCTCAGGCTACTTCATGATGGGATGATCGCCACCATCCTCTGTGATGGGTTGGCGACAGACCATTCACCATCCATACTGATGTCAAGCAGGGCTGCTTTATTGCCCCAACCCTTTTTTCCATCTATCTGGTCATGAGCTTGATTCTTATTCATGACTGCCTTTCTTATAGAATTGGGATTGTCACGTGAGCGGCTAGCTCTTCAACCTGCGGTGTCTTCACTTTAAAAACTAAGGTCACCAGGATTGTTACTGACCTTCAGTATGCAGAGGACCATGCTATCCTTGCACACACAGAGGCTGACTTGCAATCCACCCTAGATCTTTTCTCAGGTGCCTATTATAGTCTGGGACTTTCCTTCAACATTGGGAAGACTAAGATACTTCACCAGCCTGGCCAGCACAAATTGTCCCCCTTCTCCCACAAATTGTCATAGGTGGTGAACCTCTGGAAAATATTCAGCATTTCCTTTACCTTGGTAGCCATCTCTCCTAGACAGCCACCTCTCCCAGACAGCCAATCTTGATGTGGAAATGGAACACTAGACATCCTGGCACAATCTATCCTTCGGAAAGTTGCTCTGTCATGTCTTTTTATTGACCAAGATCTGAGGACAAAATTCACAGAAACAGCATTTTATAATTAATTAAATAAAACTAGCATAAATGAGATGGACATAAGAAGAAAGCTTGTCCAAAACACGTTTTACATTTAAAACTGATTGATTTATTGAACAAAGTAAGTATTATGTGTAGTTAGTAAATTGAACTGATTGTTACTTGTTACCATTCCTTCAAGATTTTAGAATTAGTAAATCTCATCTCTTCACAGCTTGCTTTTATTCCTGTACTGGAAGAGGTAAACGAGCTTTCCTGCATTTTTAATTCCCAATTGTTTTCTCAACTCTGAATAATCTAGTCATTGAACTGAACTAGTTGACATGGGGGAAAAAAATGATCTGCACTTGCAGAAGAGGTTACTGCTGTCAAAAGCTGGTTTAGCACTTCAGCCAGTTCTGGCTCTAGGTGCCAGGCCAGTGACTTCCCCCCCAGTTCAGTGGTTTAAGTTTATTTAAAACTTTGGGACAAATGTGCTACTTGAATATTTATGTAATGCAGATGATTTTAATAGATTGACAACCAGGGAGGATTTGATTTAAATCAAATCATGATTTAAATCACTACTCAGGAAGACTTGATTTAATCATGGTTTTCTACATAAAAGTGCATTCTTGTCGGTTGTTATAACCTTAATACACATTCTTCAGAACTCCGAGATAGATGTAGGTTTCATTTTTAGAAGATGCATGCTCTACATTTTTAAACAGTGACTTATTTTGAAAACTTCAGATTAGTTTTACAGCTATATCAGAAAATGAATGATTGTTTGGTTATTTCATTTACCAAAGGTAATTGAAGCAGATATTTATGACGTCATTGGGACGTTAACTATCTCCAATTCAACAGGTTAATCATTAGTATTTGGAGGATTTTCTTGCCATGCTGTATTAGGAGAACATCACCAGACAAACAGATATTTTAAATTGTTTTATTTAGCTAAAACAACAACATTAAGTATTCTGGATTTTTTTCTTCAACAGCAACATTATAATATTTTGACAAAACAAGCATATGTCTCTCGCTTCTCACATTTATCTCCAAACTTCTTCTCCTTGTCCAGATCTATTCCACCCCCAACAATCTTCTATTAATTGAACTTTTTGAAACTTTGCACTTTTAGAGAGAGGTAAGGGATGGACTCCGTGTACACAAATTTGCAGAGGGACAATAGAGTTGAGGTCTGTTATTTCTCACGTCTACTCTTTCTTTCTTTCTCTCTCTCTCTCTCTCTTTTTCTCTCTCTCTCTCTCTCTCTCTGTATCATATATATATATATATATATATATATATATATATATATATATATATATAAATAAACATTTTTGCTGTTAACAAGCCTGTTACCTCTGGAGACACAAATCCACTGTTTGGGAACTGCAAGACTAAGCACCTCTGATGGTCTCTTCTAGACTGAGCACTGTGTCCCAGTGGGTAGATAGAAAGATTAACCTAAATAATCTATACAGAAGCCTGTGGAACCCCATAAGATTAGGTCCCTAATCCGTGAACTATTGGAGCTCATTTACAAAACGTTTCTTAAACATTACATGAATATATTCTCATACTATAGAATTCAAATTTATAATCCCTATTCCATGATGAGATATCTTTGAGCTATAATATATCTTCAGATAGGTTTTTTCCCTCAAAAAGCATTTTATCAAAAAAATCCGATTTAAATAAAAAAAATTCTATTTTTAATTTTTTTTAATCATTGATTTTTATCCACCCTGTTGATAACATATTCAGATGTGAACAATTTTAAATAGTTTTATTTTTAAACAAGAAGATGTGTTTAATGTAGATTACAAAATCTGATTTTCTTTTAAATTTTAAAAAAATCATTGACATTTATGTACCCTGGATGGAAGGAGGTCAGAAAAGAGAAATCAAAATTATGATTATCTGGTGGAACTGAGTTGTAAAGAGAGGTTAAATAAAATGACGAGGGGAGATATGAGAAGTCTACAGAACTCGTGCTGATTTGCACCCATTGTAATTCTTTTTGGTTAATAGGTTTCAGTTATGCCTTTAGGGAACTTGCACATATTGATCCCAGTCAGGCTCTGGGAAGTATTGTTGAAGGAGGTGCAATACCTCTTGGAGTTCCCCAAAAGATAGGGAAAAGTGGCCACTACTATGTATCCTGAAGGCATTAAGTGTAAACTCTGCTCCTTGACTACGGAGACATAGCTGTGTCTCGTCATCTGTTTTGTACTCCTGGGAGAATTCTGTGCCACTGAATGGGTGCAGAATGCATGACCCTGGCAGATTTCTTTGCTTCCTTGTGGAAAAATGACTTTGCTTCCCTGTAAGAAAGGGAAGCTGCAAGAGCAGTCACGCACCACTCCCTAACTGTGCAGGTACATTGTTTCAGGCACCTGGAGCAGTCAGTGGAGAGGTGAATCACCACAGGGTTGGGGACACCCCAGCCAGTGGCTCAAACCCTGAGCCAGGATCAGCTGCTAGTCCCAGCTGGGCGGGAGGCAGGAGAGGATGAGACTTTCTCTTCCCCTGCAAGGAGTAGCTGGGGCTCTGTCAGACCCACCCCCAGAAACTTCCCCCAGCTACAGGAAGCTCAGATCCTCCCCTGTTTCCTGTCCCCATTACTCCTCAGCTGTAAGGTGAGGGGTCACTGTACAGGGAGCTGCTCCCCCATCCGCCCAACCCCCGTGCATCCAGAGCTCCCATACCCAGACACCCCTGCCAAGCCTCACCCCGTACATCCAAACCCCCCTTAGCCCTCCATACCCAAACCCCACCCCATTGAACCTCAGCCCTTACAGCTGGAGCCCCCTGTAGCCAGATGAACCTCCACTGATCTCCCTGCACTCAAACTCCCACCCTGATGAGCGACATCCCCTGCACCATGGTGAGCCCCCCCACATCCAGACCCCCATGCCACTGACCTCAATTAGCTGTACCTAGACTCCTACCCCACCAAGCCCCGCTCCCCCAGCACGCAGACCCCCCTTGTGAGAGCCCCCCACTCCCAGACCCCTCCGGTGAGCCCCAACCACTTTCGCCTAGAAGCCCCTGCAGAGTCCTATTGCCCCTGAACTTAGAACCCCCCCAACGAGCCTCTGTGCATCCAGATCCCCCCACACCTATACCCCCTACTGAGCGGCCTGCACCCAGATTGTCCCACACAGAAACTTCTCACCGCACACTGAGCCCCTCCACACTTAAATCCTGCCTGCTCCACACCTGGTGTGCCTGGCGCAGAGGGCCAGGGCCCCAGGGTGTTTCTGGGGCAGGCCCAGGCCTTGTGCTTTGTCAGGGTCGAGTGCAGCCTCACCACTGAATCTGTGTGCCTGGGGTGAGTGGTGGGGAGGCTGCAGGGTGATCTCCCACTTTTGTGCAGCCAGTGGCCTATCCACCCCACTGCCATGCTGGAGCCTCTGCATTTATTTATTAACAAATAAAACTTTCAGAATTTTTAATTTTGGGGGAAAGAATGCCCTCAGGAGTACTTTTGGAGTGACTGAGTCTCATAGCATTAACGTGGAGCTAAGTTCCCTCTAAGCTGTGCGGCTGCGCAACAGGCTATCAAGGGCTGTGCAGGCAGGGAGAGGCGCCTCTCCCCTGGCCCCGGCCGGGCGAGAGGCACATGGCCCCTGGCCCCAGCGCTGCTGCATCGAGAGAGGGCTGGCGGGTGTCCTCTCTCCCTACTGCAGGCCCGGGGCAGCCCGCACCGCCAGCCAGAGCCTTCCTCCTCCCGCACTCCAACCCTCTGGTCCAGCTGTGCCAGAGCCCCCTCCCACACTCTGAACCCCTCAGCCCCACCCTGCCACACATCACCTCCATATTGGTACACATAACAAAATTAATTCCGCACATGGATGTAAAAATTAGAGGGAACATTGACATGGAGCTGTCCTTATTGTTTATGGGATCTAGCTTGCTCTTCCCTCTGATTTGGTCCTGCGCCAGGGATGAGTGTGGGCGTGTCCGTGCATGGCTCTCCTTGCTCCTCCCTGGGGTGTAGAGAAGAAACAATCCTTAAGCACTCTGAAGCACAAGTGCTGCAAGTGCAGCTGATCCTTCATGGCACATGTAAAGTGGTAGAAGATTCCTTGCCTTGTGCAAAGACATAAAGGCCAAACTGAATCTAGTCCCAAACAAATATGATATGATATAGATTACAATCTGTTAGTACTCCAGATGACAATCTATCTTCAGTTTTGGTTGCCTTATGTAAAAAAGAATTCAGTGCAAACTGAAAAGTGTCAAAATATTACTAATATGGCAGGGTTTAACTATTGTGAGCAATTGAAAAGACTGATATTGTTTAGCCTGGAAAGGAATGTAACTGAAGTTTTCTACATATCCAGCATAGTCTTGATCTGCCTGTTTTATCCTTTTACACAAGGGTAGACTTATTGAAATTAAAATATAGTCATTTGGAACCAGTAAAAGAGCCTGCATCGCACAGCAAAAAGGTTCTTGTCCATCTGTTCTGTAGAATTTAGTGCAGCTGAACAAAATAGCTTTTGAACATACTTTTTTTTTTTTAAGGATTTGATTTGCATTTCTAGCTAGTAGCTCCACGCACTTGGATCCTCTTTCAGTGGTGTAGGATTTTGACACTCAAAGGAGCCAAAATAGGTTTGCTCATTGGTGCCAATTTTGAAAGCTCTTCCAGACCTTCCCATGCAGTAAACCCCAATCATTCCGGAGACGTTAGCTTTACAAATTAGTAACAGAGCCTTGATTCAGGCACTGGTCTGGCTGTCTCGCACTGTCTGGACAACACAGAGCAGCTGAGTGGAGGGCTGAGCATGTGGCCCATATTCCTTAAGCCTCTGCTTGTCTTCTACCAAGGTGCAGCTTTCTGCTGTCTCAGCATATAACCTTCCAATTGATACCTCCTGTCCTCAGTGACCCACCATCATAAGATTCCTTAAAGGACAGGTGAAGGTATGCTCATCAATTTGTGAACCTGTGTTGATATGGAATCTCAACCTGGCATCTTGAAGTTAAAGAACTCACTCTCTAATTTTTTATTATATTCTTTATTTCACTTGTCACTAAAGAAAGCAGTTTTTTAAATCAGTCACACCTGTTAAGATTGAGTGAACCGCAAGCTTTAATAGTTGATCTTCCGTTCACTGTATTCCATAACGACAAAGTTGTCCAGTGTCCTCATGCCAAATGTATATGAATAGTGATGCATGAAATTCACCTGATTCAGGCCATTAATTTCTTTATATTTTTCCCAAAGCTTCACTCTCACTAGAAAAATCTAGGCTCCATAGCACAGATGTTTCATCTTGACAGGACTAAGATATTTAGGAAGTCCACTAAACATTTTATGCCCTTGGTAATGCCGACAGAAAGCCATTCCCACACAGCTTTTATCAAAGTGATTCAGAGTCTGCCTTGATACCTGTTGTTATTTAGTCTGGCTGTCAGTATCTGAATATCTTAGGAGCCCACTCTGCTGCCTCATGCCTTTGTAATGTTTCCATCCTAGAAATCTGTATGACTGCTACCTTCAGTCTTGTACACACATTTACACAGCACTGCTCTTGCAATTTAGCATCTCTACGTGATACTTATTTTGGGAAGCTTTGTCTTGTGGTCCCTTGTTTAACTATAATTTTTTTAGCCTACCTATTTTGGAGTTCTGATAATTGTTAAACTTCCACAACTAGTAATATGCAGGGGTAATTGTCAGAAAGATTACTTACCAGTAACTGTAGAATAAATGTATATATTTTCTTACTGTATTGCCTGTAACTATTCAGACTATCTGCGCACATTCCCCTCTTCTGGGAGTTCTCTATCATGAGACATTATAGTTTACTAAAAGGAACTGAGATGGTTAGGATCATAACATGCTTTTATAACTGAACATTTGGTGTTGTGTGAGGGTGCTTGTGCAGCCCAATGAGCACTACTTTGTGCGAAATTCCAAAAGCTCAGCAGTACTGGGGCACCTATGTATAATGGTGAATATGCAGTGTTAATACAGCCAAAGAACAACAGTTACTGGTGAGCTTCCTTCTTGTATTAAGGCTATAAGTACCATTCTGTGCATGGTTAGAACCATAGCCATTCAGATTCCTCCTTTTGTATTTTCCCACGTTATAATGAAAAGTAAGGCTAAACTCACTGTACTATTTTATTTATTTATTTACTAGAAAATAGCAGTGTGAAAATAACACCAACAGGAACCCTAATATTCAGACACTTCAAATACGACATGAGTGGAATTTACACTTGTTCCCTCGTTTTTAAACCAACTGCAGAGCAGGCTGAAAAAAACTATTTGCTCAAGTATGTTATTTATGGTAAGAGATCAAAATAGTTAATTTACAGTACAAAAATGTTTTTTCTTTCACTTTTAAAATGTATGTTGATGTTTTGAAATTCTGATAAGCCTGCTTAATTTAATTTGAGTAGAGTTGCAGAATTCTGTACATCTCTCAATAATTTGCTGTTAATTGTCACTTACCAGAGAATTCATGGAATGTCATTTTCAGTGCCTTAAAGGAAATTTTCTGGTCTTTTGATTGAGAAATTGTTAAGCATGGCTCTCTGCTTTTAAAAAGAGACATGGAACATAATTGGAAAATAGAAGATTGAAAAACTGGTTGGGTGAAAATTCTTAAAAACTATGCCAAAGTAACTTCATTTCATGCTGAATTATTCCTTTGGAGATTTATTTTAATGTCTTTTTTACCTCCTATTCCTGGGACTCCAGGAGAGTCACTAGGACACACTTTACACCAATGTAAAGCTCTGATTCAGTTTTGTTTTTACAGTGTTGTCAAGTAAGTTCTGCTCTTCTGAGTGAATATTGTGTAATGAAGTATAAAGTGTTAGCATTTTTTGAACGTGCTAATTCTGCTTCACTATTCAGAGTAAATTTTGTTGCATAATATAGCAGAATGCCCCATGATTCTACTGAAATACAAGTATTACAGATAAAATTACATTTCTTCATTACTCTTTTCTTCCCTTAGGGCATGATTCTACTCCAACTGAAGCCAATAGCAAAACTGCTGTTGACTTCAATTGGAGCTAGGTTGAAGCGAGTGTTAGCTGAGAAACATTGAGTAGAACAGAATAAGCCAAATTAATTCCTGATTTTAAATTCACCTGAATTTGGCCCACTATCTCCAACTTTAAAAAAGAAGTCTGATTGTTTTAGTAGTTTGTCAACTTGCTGAACATAGCTGAAAAGGGGGAAATTTTTCATGAAAAATTTATTGTTTCCAGCATGTTTTCCAGTGTTATCTTCCAGTCTTGTTACAGCTTGCTTGTTCCCCACAACAAGGCTCCAATCTAAATATTAGAAAGCAAAATGATTTTTATAGAAATGTACAGGGCTTCCAGAATATACGGGACCTGGGCACAGAAGCAGATGTGGTCTCCCAATGTACAGGAATAATTTATACATAAATGTATTAAAATACATGATGGTATGGCTTAAAAAATTTCAGAATGAATATGGGATACTGCATTTTAACAAGCAGTGAACGGTCTAGTGAGTTATCTTTAAATGGGTAGCAATACACCATCATGTAGTCTGTATGGCATTGTTTTTTAACTCGGCTACCTGATTTCTCTACTGTCTCCACATTCTCTTTTCCCTTGTCATGTACTCCTCGTATCCCTAATTTTTCCCTTCTCCCTTCCTTCATTCTCTATTGCTCTGACACCTCCCTGCTTCTTTTTCTTTAGCTTCTATTATTCCTCTGTCTCCTTGTGATCCATCCATTTAATATCTGACCCCTACTGTCATCTTGACCCCCTTCACCATGTGCAAGACTGTGATTGTGGGGAGCTAGGGGTAGCTAACTTCAATTCAGTACAGATTGCAGCAGAAGATACTCTCCTCACCTCCCTCTGCCGTATCAGCTATTCAGCAGGACCCGCAGAGAGACTGATCTAGAGGGACATGTTGTTGAGCCACTACTCAGTTGCTAGAGCTTTCTTGGATCTCATTTTGGGGGACAGGAATCAATCCTGAAGCTTTTTTGGTTCTCACTAGAAAGGTGAAAAATACCGTATTATAATTATATGTTATTGAATGCAGTGCCTGTGATGATAAATTGCACCTCATGTTGAATTGTCTTCTGAAACTGCTATTGTCCTTAGGTTCCTTTATATTTTTAAGCACTTATACTATAGTCTCTTCATTTCTTGAAAGTGAAACAAAAATGTATAGCGGCGTTGTCCTTGTTAGGATATGTTTTGCAAAATGAAAGGTGATATTTATCTACAGAAACAAACAGGAATGATGAATTATAAAGTATTTTCCATTGTTCTCTGACACATGAATCCTTCATTAAAATTTCTGTGGGGATGTAAATCAATTTTGTTTATGAACTACACAAAAATGCTTTCTCTTTAACTTAACCTTCATGTTTAAATGTGCATCTCTCAGTATCTTGTATTTTCTTTCACCTGCAGCTTATTCTGATCCTAACTTTTACTATGAGTTTACAGCCCGGTATCATGCAGCCCCCTGCAACAGTATCTACAATATTTCTTTTGAGAAGAAGTTGCTTCAAATACTAAGCAAACTTGTCATTGAACTTTCTTGTGAGGTTACTTTACTCAAGTCAGAGTGCCATCATGTAAAAATGCAGAAAGCAGGTCTACAAAATGAAATCTTCTTTACTTTTACAGGTAAAAATTATCGATCTTTTAAAGACTGCTTAGTGTTTTCATGGTGAAGCAAAGTTTATATCCTGGATTATCTTCACTACTCCCATTGAAAGCATTTTACATGTTTAATTCATAAAGAGGTATCTAGATTGTAACAAAACACACAAAAATAATTTACATGGTAAATCTTTGTAAAAATTACGAAAATTCAGATGTCTGACTCCAAAAAATATCCTTCACAATAGCCCACAAACCAAGTTAGGAGCTTTTATGCATTGGTGGGGCCTCCTCTGGAGTACTGTGTCCAATTTTGGGCCCCACAGGATGGAAAAGGATGTGGAAAAATAGGAAAGAGTCCAGCAGAGGGCAACAAAAATGATTAGGGGGCTGGAGCACATGATTTATGAGGAGAGGCTGAGGGAACTGGGATTATTTAATCTGCAGAAGAGAAGAATGAGGGGGGATTTGATAGCTGCTTTCAACAACCTGAAAGGGGGTTCCAGAGAGGATGGATCTAGATTGTTCTCAGTGGTAGCAGATGATAGAACAAGGAGTAATGGTCTCAAGTTGCAGTGGGGGAGGTTTAGGTTGGATATTAGGAAAAACTTCTTCACTAGGAGGGTGGCGAAGCACTGGAATGGGTTACCTAGGGAGGTGGTGGAATCTCCTTCATTAGAGGTTTTTAAGGTCAGGCTTGACAAAGCCCTGGCTGGGATGATTTAGTTGGGGATTGGCCCTGCTTTAAGCTGGGGGTTGGACTAGATGACCTCCTGAGGTCCCTTCCGACCCTGATGTTCTATGATTCTACCCACAGACACAGTTATTTAGTTGGTCTTATCATAGAGTGAGATTGTGATCCCTGAGGCATGCCCACACAGGGAAGTAAAGGGATATAATATGCCCCCTTAATATATTGTGAGGAGCAGTGCATTGGGAGAGCAGCTACTGTGTGACTGTTATTCCCCCTCCTACGCATATGTGTGGAGGAAGGGACGCCATGGTCGAGGAGTTAGCAAAACCATTCCACTGTGTCCCCCGCCCACCTCCCCACACACCACCACTCAGCCCTCTGGGGAAGTAACCTGTGCCAGGCCTGTGGCTCGTGTGTGGATTTTCCCTGAAGCAAGGAGGGACCACTGTGTGACTGAGAGTCACAGTACAGTTCCTGTTCTGCTCCTGGTGGCAAGGTTTGTGACAAAGCTTTAATAATCTGTTTAACAGTCTGCTACTGTTTTTATCCCCAAATTAACTGGGTGTGAGGGATAGTGGATTGAAGAGCCCTAAATCACAAATTGAAGAATCCATCCCTCTGCCTCCAGTGTGCTTCAGCATAGTTGTGTTGGAGCAAAATCATTTTGCTCCAGCTTTACTCCATTTTCCATTATTTAGCATTGAGTGGAGAGCTGTGGAAAAGAGAGTATATTACATCACCTTTAGAATGTATATTTTTATCAGGAAAAATTGTCAAGAATTGCTAAGCTACCTGAAACTATCACCAAGAGATGAGAAAATGATACCTATCCTAATTGATTCCTCTTCTTTGGCCCAGGCTCCAAGCACATGGCCACGAGGGAACTTATATAGCGTAAAGTTACAGCTCCTGCAGGGGCATTACAAACAGCCCCTGCAGAACAGCTATGGAGATACAAGTTGCCTCCTATGTTCCTTTCTTATTATAGCTGATGAAAGAGCTTCCAGCGGTTGCTGTGCTGGCTGGCTGCCTCAATTATCTTGCATATCTTCTGATTTGACAGCTGTCCATGTAATTTCTCCTTAAAATTCATTGGACAATTAAATCCTGTAATTAACAAAAGAAATTTTGTCCAGTACTACTCCAGGTGGCTCCACACTATTTCCAGTGGTGAGCTGGAGTCAGTTCGTGCGAACCGGTTGTTAAATTTTGAAGCAGTTTTAGAACCGGTTGTTAAAAATTGTTACGGCTCCCTGAGCTCCCGGCTAGGGAGGCTCCCGCAGTCCCTCCCATAGCTTCCCCCCTCTCACAGAGCCTCAGTGTGCTGTGCCGCTGGCACCAGCGCTCTGGACCACTCCCGGGCAGCTCTGCAGCTCCTGCCGCTTTGAGCGGCCTGGTACGGGGGGTGGGGCTGTGAGCTCCAGCGGGCCACGCGACATCCCTACACGCTTGCCCTGAGCAGCATGGTAAGGGGGTTGGGCCGGGGCTGGGAGGAGGGGTTGGATAGGGGGCGGAGGTTCTGGGGGGGGGCGGTCAGGGGATGGGGTGGGGGGCATTGGGTAGGCTTGAGAGTTCCGGGGGTCTGTTGGGGTGGTGGTGGATGGGGTCGGGGCAGTCAGAGGGACAGGGAGCAGGGCAAGTTGGGTAGGGGTGGGGTCCTGGTGGGCAGTTAGGGTGGGGGGTCTCGGGAGGGGGTGATCAGGGGACAAGGAGCGGGGGGGGTTGATAGATTGTGGGTTCTGAGGGGGGCAGTCGGGGGCAGGAAGTGGGTGGGGGTCAGATAGGGGGCTGGGACAGGCTGTTTGGGGTGGCACAGCCTTCTCTACCCAGCCCCCGATACAATTTTGCAACCCCGATGTGGCCCTCGTGCCAAAAAGTTTGCCCACCCCGGTCTAGTTTATTATTTTATTAACAGGGGTTGCACTTGCCTCGTTCATTATGTTGATATGCATTTAATAAAGCAATACTTTGTTTCTATTGTAATAAACATGTAAAAAATTTTTTTTTTATTGTTAAGTATGACTCCCAATGATTCAATGCATTGCCACTTCTTATGGAGAAAGGTACAAAAAATACATACTGTGGCACATCCCTTAAATCAGAACTTTTTATAGGGAACCGGTTGTTAAGATTTTGGCAGCTCATCACTGACTCTTTCCTAACTGTTACAAATCTGTCTCACAAGAAAATAAGACTCAGGGGGCTAGATCCACAAAGGTGCAAAAAATTAGATTCTGAAAACCCCCATGCAGCTGCTGCCTAACAGTGTAGGCTCCTAAAGTCCCTGTGCACCTAGCATTCTGCTGGTGGATATGTGTAAAATCTCTTAGATCCCAATGGATCTGCAAATTAGGCATTCCCCTCCTATATCATCTGCACATCATGGTCCAGTACGTGTCCATGGAGGAGGAGATGGTGGTAGTGTCCCCTCTAACCACTTGACTAGAACTCACAGAGGCTGTAAGAGGCCTGGATACAAATCCCTATACTTCCTAATGTAGAGCAGAAACTTAAACCCAGATCTTCCTTTCTCTAAACCCTGAGCTATGTGGTATTTTGGGGTGAAGCTCAGTCTCTCTTCCACTTTTTGTAAAATACATAAATATTCATTGGGTCAGGGAGACAGAGAATGACTGACTAGTTACGGTACTCTCCTGGAGTATGGGAGATCCATGTTCAAGTCCCTGTTCAACAGCAGGCTGAGTGAGGTTTTGAATCTGTGTCTTCCCCAGTTGGGGTGAATGCACTAACCACAGGGGAGGGAGGGCAACAGGCCCCACCACCACCACTTTTTGCATGAAAGGGCTGCCTTGGTTTAGGCACCTAACTCTAGGAGAATGTTCAAGCAGAGGGAACCTCAAGCAGAGGGACGTGCCACCAATTAGGTGGCTAACTCATTTTGAGGGGTGGTGCTTAGGCCCTGCCACCCTCCCCAAAATTTGCTATTGGCTAGCTTAGGTAGCTTTCTGTTCAGTATGCTGACTTTTGTGAATCCCATTCTTAGGCCCCTGACGCTCCCCTTATATTGTATAAGGAACCTGGGTAGCTAATCCAGGCCTGTGGAATTCCTTAGGCAGCAGGGACCTAAAAGTTAGGCACTGCAGCACTGAGTCCAAGTCCCATTTGAGACTTTGGACTAGATCCACATTCTTTTGTTTCTTTATTATCCCCTGGGGGAAAAAAGAGAAAATAAGAGGCATATTGGATCTAAGAAGAGAGTTCACTCAGTAGGTTTAGGCTTTCAATGTAAAGGATGCCTACTTTCATATTTTCATCTGTCTTATTGATCAAAAACTATATGAGCCTTGGCTTGGGTGAAGACTCCTCTCAATATAGGGTATTTTCCTTTACATCTTTTTCCTTAAGAATATTTATCAAGTGTCTGTCAGTAGATGTAAGATGTCAAGGTAGCTGTATTGGTCTCTACCCAGATTTCTTGTTGAGAGCTCAGTTTTCAAGAGGGATCCATTGTGTAGTCTATTCCAGTCAAATGTCAGTGTTAAATGTAAACTACTCATTTTTTTCAGGGTGTGAGAAACAGCACAAATAAACCTGGTGTCTCAACAGAGAATGCAAAATGTCTTCATACACGAGTAGCAGAGGTCCAAAATTTTTGATAGGTGACTTTCTACTAGATTCGCATCAGGAGTTTCTATATTACTTCCTTCCAGTAGCTCTTCTGCCATCATTAGAACGATCAAACAAGACAAAGTCCATGAGTTCATAATAGCTGCAACTGTGGCATGTCATTGTATTTTCTCAGATTTCCTGGCTCTTGCATTGAAACTCTCCTGTTCCGTTGTTCTGTTTCCCAAATTTGCCATCTCATCAAGACTAATTCTTCCACCTAGAACTGAAATTAATGAGCTCGTTGGTTTGTCTGCTGCTTTGTTGTGCAACTTAGATTGTGGTTATACTTACAGGTGCAGCAGATCTTTTTGGAGGGTGAGAAATACTTTGAAGTAGAAAGGATTCTCTCAGAAGGCTGAAATTTCTATTAATTCTCCAGTTCCATTTCTGTTGTTGATGAATCACCTCATTCTTGGGATTTGAACTTGTTTTAAAAAATTGATCAATGTGGAAGTCCTTGCAGAATGCTGACTGCACTACTTTTCCTCCTGAAGACTCCATTCACAGTAGCTGTAACATCTTTATGAAGCATTTGAAAGAACAAACCCTAAATGTTTCACCAAACCAGTCATTAATAGTTTGCTGTTTTTCTCCTCTAAATCTGTGTCATTACTGGGGGGAGTTCAGATTATATAACCTAGATATTGAGAGTTCTTAGCTATTATCTAGACTATGCAGATAGGACTAAGACAATATGTAAGTCTCCTAGACAGTGGTTCTCAAACTGTGGGTTGGGACCACAAGGCGGGGCGTGACCCCATTTTAATGGGGTCGCTAGGACTGGCGTTAGACTTGCTGGGGCCCGGGGCCAAAGCCCAAGCCCCACCACCCAGGGCCAAAGCCTAAGAGCTTTGGCCCTGGGCGGTGGGGCCCAGGATTACAGGCTTCCTGCTTTGGCCCCCCAACCCAGGCTGGTGGGAGTTAAGACTTTGGCTTTGTCCCCCACCCCCACCCGAGGCAGCTGTGCTTGGGTGGGCTCAGGCTTCGATCCCCTGTCCTGGGGTTGTGTAGTAATTTTTGTTGTCAGAAGGGGGTCGTGGGGCAATGAAGTTTGAGAACCCCTGTCCTAGACTATCTGAGGCTTATCAAAATCACAGACTGTATGATCTCTTATCCGAGATTAAGGGGATCAAAATGTGCAAACAAACCTGTTGTGAACCAGTGTCTTGGAACATATTTTACTAGATTTAAGCAGCTTCTAATGCGTATTTCAGAAATGTTTCCATTACAGAGCGATGTTAAGCTGTTGTTAAAAGGAGTTCAGTTCATACATTTACACATTTCATATTTTTCATTTGGCAGCTTACTCTAATGTAAAAGGGCGGAGAGGAGCACTTCAATCTCTATTTAATTAATATTTCTTCTGGCCCTCCATCATACTGAGTTGTTAGTGCTTGTTAATCTCCAAAGAATGGGGATCTGTACAGGCAGATGATTGCATGAGTGTAATCATTTGCCTATTTGGATCCAGGCTTCTCACCATCCTTCATGTCAGAGTTGTATAAGGATTCCTGCGAAAATGGAAGGAACAGAGTGGTAGCTAGGGCTGCAATCCATTGTTATGCAATCAGGCTTAGGCATTAGACACTTATACCTAAGGAGCATACATGTTTCACAAGAATGTAGATCCATAAGGCAATCATTTTTGAAGAACTAGAGTTGATGAAGTAATCCTTGTTATATTCTACTGTACTATTGGTCTTTCACTAGAAAGGAACTGATCATTGGAAGCACTAGGGATTATCATGGCTTTTCTTCAGGGGAAGCTCAAGATGGTCCTTGCAGAAATAATTGATTAGAACTTTGAGCTTTTGGAGTTCCTGTCTGGCCACACACTCAACCCAAAAGTGATATATTAAGACTTATACCATAATTAAACAGCCACTGTAGTTAAATAATTTTCAAGTGGATTACTCATCTGAATTTAAAGAATTAGAATATTTACAACATTGGTAGATTTCTAAGATTACTAATTTCCTAGCGATCAAAATCTGCAAATAAGTATTGCCTTCAATTACACTTTTTTTAAAAAGGAGATATCAAATAATATTTAAGTGCACCATGATCTAATTATATGTTCATGAGAGCAAAATTCTGATTATTTCTTTAAGGCAGTAATACTAGTCAGACATCCGAACATGCAAAAAATATTGTCTGTATAGTTCCTTCAGGCATAATCAGGAATGTAATTTTATAAATTTGAAAAGAAAATCTTAAAGTATATTTTTGGGATATTAGCAAGTTTAATGTTGATTTCAGTGTATTTGTTCCTTTGTAAAGTAAAGTATGTTTTGTTACAGTTTCTTCTTTAGATACAGAAAAAACCAACAATCCATGTCAGCAAAAGAGTTGTGATACTGCTAAAAGATTAAAAAAGGTACTGTAGATAAATCAAAAAACACGAAGACCAGCAAAAATAATTATTTAACTCTTTCTAGTGCCAATAAATTGATCTAAAGAATGAGTATAATAATTAAAAACGTTAACGTATGTGCAAATGGATGTACCAGTGAGCACTTACATGTGATTTATCACCTATTGTTTAATTTTTGGTTTGCCATGTGAAAAGGGTGAATTGCATTGTGCTTTATTTGGAGAACAGGCTTGAGCTGTTTGATATCAGGTGTTGAGATAATTACACAAAAGTAAGATATTGAGTGTGAATAGTAGTAAAACAATAAAAAGAGGTTTGTATGGTTATAAATCTAACCATAGTTTGCAACAAAGCATGTCTTTATGTTATTTGAAAGTAACCCTGATATTGGTGTGTGGTTTACCATGACTTTAAAAAGTAAAGTGCTACAGTAAAATAGAAAAAGTTAAATATTGCCTTACTTAATTAATGTATTATTTATAAGATGGAGAGGACATTTTTCAGAACTGTGGACTATTAAACTACATTTCAAAGACAAATATTTGACAAAGACAAAGAAGACAAATATTTTTTAGTTTTTTTGATTCCAGAACAGGTTTTATCAAACTAACCTTCAAAATTCAGTTATTTGAGATTTTCACTTAATCTGACAAAAGGAAAAATCAATTTGTGCATTTTTGTATCATTGACATAAACAGAAGAAAATCTTAATATATTAGAAATTTGGGTGTATCTATCCACTTTTTTCCCCAGAAGATTTTCTGGATGACTGGAGAACTGGTAGGATTAATATCAGAAAAAACAAGCAAATGAAACAAGCTCGAGATGGTTTAATCATCAGATTGTTCAAAAAACTCTTTGGACAACGAATCTGTGCCAATTTACACTGTCTGAGGATCCCTCCCCACCCCCAGACTTTTAACATCTGTTTGTCCAAAATGCCTGAGAAACACTTGGAGAAAAATATCTTTGTTAGAAATTCAAATCCTCTAGCTCTTCAAGTGAGTGCTGAAAGAACTCGTAGTCCATATCCAAGTTCTCAAATGAGTCCTTCAGCAAAACCAAGAAATGCTAGACTTGGCATTCCTGATAGTTCTTATGGTAAAAAAACAAAATTTTAGAAGAAGTCATTAGTTCATTTATGCATCACTAGAAAACAACAAAAAAAAGGTGAGGGGAGCACAACCCAATATTTATCTCCTTTTGTAAGACAACCCATAATGGTGCCTAGGGTAAAATTTTTCAAAGTGCCTGGAGCCCAGATCTCATTGACTTCATTAGGAGTTAGGTGTCCAAATTCCATTGAGGATCTAGACTGTTGGCACTTAGGCCCAGATCCACAAAGGTATGTAGGGGTTGCTCTGTTCAGCGTGGCAGTGTTAACCCCGAGGTGGCCTGTTGCTTACTGGAATCTAAAGCCCTTAGTTAGGTGCCCACAATGCATGGATACAGTTAGCTGTCTAGGGAAGGGATCCTCAGAAGCCAACAAGCTGAGCAGGTAGCTCTGTAAGTTGGCCATGACTGAAATGCTGAAGAAAGTGTGTGGCTTAGGCCCAGATCCTCAAGGATATTTAGATGTGTCATTCTCATTAATGTAGGCCTTCTGTACTTGGCTGATGGCCCAGAGATAGGTATCTCCCTCTTCTTGGGAGGCTCAGGTGTTAAACTCTTTCTAGAATTAGGCATCTGAACCAGGTCATCTGCTTAGGTGGCCCATGTCCTAGGTTTGTCCAAGTGGTTTTGGCTGCTTTCAGCGTTGTTAGAGAGAAAGAGAGACAGAAGCCAATAGCGTGGTGGTTAGGGCACTCAGCAGGGATGTGGGAGACCCAGTTTCAAATTCCTCCTCTTGTCTGATGCAGACCAGGGACTTGAACCAACATCCCAGGTAAGTAGGCTAACCACCAGAACATGTTTCAGAGGGGTAGCCGTGTTAGTCTGTATCAGCAAAAACAATAGGGAGTCCTTCCTGAAGCATCTATTCTCCACAGTGCTCCCTGGCTATGCCTTAGCAAGGCCTTCTGGTGGCATTGTGAGAATATTAGTTGCTCTATGCTCTGCAGGCCAGGATTCAACTCCCCAGGTCCTTACACTGTCAAGCAGTCTGAGTAAAGTACCACCACTTCAGCTGGTGTACCATGCAATGCTTTACTGACAAACTATCACAAGAGTAAATTCCAAGCTATCCTAGCATAGGCAGCATTGGGTACTGTAGATATGGCCTCCAGGGCAATGATGACAGCAGTTATGATGCATCACTCATTGTGGCTGTCCTCATCCAGGATACTTAAGAAGCAGCAGTCCATGGTTGAAGATCTACCTTCTGAGGGATGCTCTTTGTTCTACAAGACTGATGAGGCCATCAGAACCCTCAGGGACTCAAGTGCTATCTTCAGATCCTTAGTGGTCTACGCCCGGCCTTCAAACAACTGCAGTTCAGGCACACTGTGCTTCCACTGCATCAGAGACAGCCTCCTTGCTACTAATATAGGCCACCTGAGCACGCTAGAAGGAGGCAAAGGTTTTCAAGAAGGAAGTCCTTGGGTGCAACTACCACTCTGTTCCAGCACTCTCCTGCTTCCCCAAGGCAGAAAATTTGATTATGTGTCCAAGGACAGCGTATGTCTTGTTTCTGAGCCTCGGATATCTCCCCGCTTCCCTTCCTTGGCAACCATCAGGTTCATTTCCATCACACCTGGTCCAACATCATCTCAAATCTTGGGGTGTTGGATGTGGATAGAGATAGTCTATATGATACAGTTCCTTTCTTATCCTGCTACCCACCTCATCCTCCCCATCTGTATTCGGTGATCCCTCTCAATTGAGAGGCACAATCCCGCGTAGCTCTCAGTGCAATAGAAGAGGTGCTCCTCTGTCAAAGAGGGAGAGTGTTCTATTCAAGATACTTTCTCATTCCGAAGAAGAAAGGGGAACTCTGGCCAATACTGGACATCAGAGACCTGAATGTTTACATCAAGAAGTTCAGATTCAGGATGATATCTTTCACTTTGATCTCCCGTATCAGAAGGACTGATATGCTGCCCTTAACTTTCAGGATGCGTACTTTCACACTGCAATACCCCCAGCCCAGAAATGCTACCTGAGTTTCACTGTAAACAACAATCATTGCTGATGCTATTTTGCCATTTGGTTTTGCCATTTGGGCTTTCTGCATCATCAGGGATATTTATCAAGTGCTTGGTGGTAGTAGCTGCCTATCTCCGAAAAATAGGCATTAAGAAATTCCCCTGTCTAAATAACTGGTTGGTCAGAGGTGGAGAACCTAGGTGTGATGCAGAAAAAGCTGGCAGACAGCCTCAGCAGACACTTCGCTAGTGAACACAGGTGGAAACTACACAGTTTGGTGATGTGGAGCATTTTTCAACAGTGTTGTGTTGACCTTGTTGTGAAATCTCTGTGTCTGATGAGAACAAGAAATGCCTGGCCTGCTGCTCCTAATAGCCCAAGGCCAGAATTCCAAAGAAGATATATTTTTTTGTCCCAAACAGTAATGTACATTTCCACTCATCCAGTCTTACTGCAAGTCTTGAGAAAGATTAGGCAGCACAAAGTGACAGTAACCCTGGTAGCTCCTAAGTGGCTAAAACAGTTCTGGTTCACTGGCGTTCTCCAGATGACTGTGCACCATCTGCTTTCAAACGTCATCAGACCTCTTAACCCAGGACAAAACCATGTTCTACCACCCCAACCCAGCAGCTCTCCAGCTGGCAGATTGGTATTTGGGTGGACAGCAGACTTAGAGCAATTGTGTTCTGCTGCTCTATAGTCAGACCTTAGCAACAGCAGAAGAGACTCTACGGAGAAATGCTATACAGCAAAATGGAAGAAATTTTTCTATACAGTGCCAGCATTGACAGTTATCCCCAGAAGGTTCTGAGATTTCAGCTATATTTGCGTCTCTCTCCACCTTGAAAGTGTTGGGATTGTCGCTCAGCTTCTTACGAATGCAGTTGGCAGCACTTAGTGCTTTTCACCTACCGGTGGACAACTATACAATTTTTATCTCTCTGGTTACAGAGAGATTTTTGAAGGGCCTTGTCAGAATCTTTCCTTCGGTGCTGAAACCCGTGCTGATATGGGACTTCAATATAATCTTTGTGCCTGAATGAATCCTCCATATGAACCCTTGGCCTCATGTTCCTCCAGTCATCTGTCTGTGAAAGTTGCCGCCTTTGTTACAGTGACCTCAGCAAAGAGTAGGAAAACTGGAAGCCCTTATGGCCGACCCTCCATATACAGTCTTCCATAGTGTTAGTTTCCCAAAGGTTACATCTTAAGTTCATTTGGAAGGTGATCTTGGAATTAGTATCTGAAGAAGGCCATCCACTTACCTGCCTTTTACCTGAAACCATGTGCCACCAGAGAGGACATGAAGCTCCATTTTCTGGATGTTTGACGAGCCTTGGCTTTCTACCTATAGAGGACAAAACCCTTAAGATCCCCTTATCTATTTGTCTCCTTCATTGAATGTATGACAGGAGAAGCTATCTCCATTCAGAGTCATTCTGAGTTGCATCCTGCTTTGCTTCATACACCTGCCCAACAGGGTGTGAGAGCACACTCAGAGCCCAGTCAGTTTGTGTGTCTTCACTACAGGACATCCCTCTTCTAGAGATCTGAGGAGCAGCAGCAGCATGAGGCTCCATGCATGCCTTTGCAAAGCATTACACCTTGGTGCAGGCTTCAGCAGCAGACAGCTCCTTCAGCAGAGCATACATCAACCCTGCTTATCAGTGCAGGGTTTCTCACGCGCCTCTCCTCCGTGAGTACTGCTTGTGAGTCACCTTGAGTGGAGTAAACATAGGGACCATCCCAAGAAGAAGAAAGAATGTTACTTACGTTGTACGGTAACAGAAGTTCTTTGAAATGTGTGGTCCCTATGTATATTCCATCACCTTCCCTGCTTCCCCTCTGCTTCAGATAATTAGCTTAAGGTTATTCATGGTAGAGAAGAACAGGAGAGGCAGTCGGTCCACATTGCTGCTAATACTGTAAATTGGGAGCAAAAGGAGAAGGGCAGAGGCACAGACCAATAGACACTACTAATGAAAAATCTTCTAGTTTCAGGTGCGGGGAGTATATTCACGCCTCACCCAGGGATTACCCAGGGATAATACCTCTCAAAACTCCATCACAATGCACAGTCAACCTGTGGAACTCCTTCCCAGAGGATGTTGTGAAGGCCAAGACCATAACAGGGTTCAAAAAAGAACTAGATAAATTCATGGAAGATAGATCCATCAATGGCTATTAGCCAGGATGGGCAGGAATGGTGTCCCTAGCCTCTGTTTGCCAGAAACTGGGAATGAGCGATAGGGGATGGATCACTTGAAGACTACCTGTTCTGTTCATTCCCTCTGGGGCACCTGGCACTGGCCATTGTTGGAAGACAGGATACTGGGCTAGATGGACCTTTGGTCTGACCCAATAGGGCCGTTCTTATGTACTGTACAAACTAACCATTCTTTACTTATCTGTATGTCTTTCAAGATGTGTAGTCAGTATACATATTCCATGACCCATCCACCATCCCTACTTCAGAGTCTTCAGACAACAGGCTTTTGAGGTGGTGAAGGAACTGAGGTATACCTTTTTTTATCTTCACCTGAGCACACAAGGATGTGAATGGAGCATGTGTCACTCCAGCAGATAGTGCTGACTAGAAAGATCTCTGGTGCATATGCTCTAGATGTGTAACCACCTGCTGTGAAATACAAATACAGACTACACACCTTGAAGAACATCACTTACTGTTCAGTTAAGTAACCCCTCCTCCCGTCACTGAAGATGGGCTCACTTTGATGGCCATTGCTACTTGGAGCTTATGGACCATGGAGTTCCACCTGTTTTTCAGTGCTAAAATTGATGCATTAAGAGAAAAAAATAATTTGTTACCTAGAATTGGATTGCTGCGAAACCACTCCAGCAATGGGAATAATCTCCCATGTTATATTTTACGGTTACAGTAGCATAATTTTTTGTAGTTTGCTTTATTCTGGGGAGATGCTTGCATTGTCTGCGTCTTGAACAGATGACCTGTCATTGGTGAGAAGAGCATTTGAAGTGTGAGTCATCCTGTATGTCAGTAGTTGTGCAGATGGAAGACCCATGAGTCTATTTTGCTGATGCTGCATCATAGAAATCCCTATTATAATATAGGAAAAACTGTCACTCATTTTTAGAATGTTTTTGCTGGTACTCTTTAATTTTGCTGACTCATGACAGCTAATAGTGCCTGCCAAAGCTCTGACCACTTCCTGGAAATTAAAATTCACTGTTATAGTAGTCTGAATTTAAAATAGGATAGACTAGCCAGCCAGCTCTATCCCCCCCATCAGCAAAGATCAATAATGACAGTAATACATCTCCCAGATCCTGTACCCTAAGACCTCTCCCACCTTAAGTACACTAGAAAAAAAACAAAATAATTTTACTTATTTTTGAATGGAGGATTTAACAACATCTTTTTGTTTTACTTTAGGCAAAAAACCTTATAGAGAGATTTTTTAACCAACAAGTGGAAGTGCTGGGGAAACGTTCTGAACCCTTACCTGAAATATACTATATTGAAGGTACTCTGCAAATGGTATGGGTTAATCGCTGCTATCCAGGATATGGAATAAATACTCTGATACATCCAGATTGTCCTGATTGTTGTGGTATGTGATAAATTTACAAATCATACACATTAAATACATGTTAATTCAAGATAATTTTCACTTTGATTGAGCTCTGTACATTGTTTAACTTCAGAGTAGTCATTCATACCCACCTTATGGTATTATCCTGTCAGCTCTCTCTGAAGCTAATCAAGATTGATGTTTTCAAGGAACATCATGATACTGCAGAAAGCAGTCTTGATGAGTTAGGGTCTTATCCACAGTGCATTTAAGTCAATGGTATTTGGATCAGATCCTCAGATGACACTCTTCCTTGTGAGTTAAGGCTAAACATATAACCCTGCAAAGTGTTAAAGGGTCTCTGTGCTGTTCATGGTTCCATCTTTCAAGTGAGACCAAAACAAAGGCTGACTGCTCTTTGTTGTTACTAAAGGCCCCTATGACACTCTTTGTAACAGCAGAAGTATTAACACAGTGTCCTGATCATGTGACAAGTCTTGTAATTACATTTGGTTTACTTAAATTCCTTCTGTAGTTGCAATTGAAATTATGCCACATTTCCTGTTCTAAATAGTATGTAATGTGTAATACACTCTTACATAGTTGTTCAAGTTTCACCCCAAGAATGGTTGAAATTTAAGTTGTGGATGAAATGATCCAGGTGAATAGCTTTCATATCAGTAAGTTAACTTTGTATAGAACTTTTTGATCCATCAGAATGTAAGGTGTTGTACTAATGTAAGATCTTTATCAATAGTGCTGATCATTTATCTGAAGCTTCCTGGTAAAGTTAACGAATTTTGCAAAGAATATGTGCAAAGATCACTAGTAGAAAACCAGGAAAATTAATGCAAAATTTGAGGAAAATATTTACAGAGATTTTTTTAATCACAGGAGAAATTAGAAAACCAAAAATAAAAGTTGGAAAGATGAAAGGTTAGAAGCCTTCCTTGCCCTCCAGTTTTTCCCAGCATAGGGCGCATATATAACCCCCCTCCCCCCCAGATTTGTAGAATGACCAGGCAAAAGAGACTATTCTAGAATATACTAGAAGGGGAAACAAAGAATGGGCCAAATATTGCTCACTTTATTCATACAGGTTCTCTCACTGAAATCAGTGGGCTATCACACTTGAGTAAAGTGACCAAGGTTTGGATCATAATTTTAAAAAGTTACTTTGACTTTAAATTGTTCTTATATTGTTTTCCTTAATAGTGTTCAAATTATCCCAGTTAGACATTGCGGCTGAAATCTCAATAGTGTGGTGTAATGTAGAAATATACAGAAGAATAGAATAAAGCTGCACTTGCTCTTTTGGTGAAGGCAGTTTCCTGCATTGCTAGGGAATAGGGAAAGAGAACGCAGCCTTCCAGTTGTAATCCAATCTGGAGTCTTTGTTTTAAAAAAAGAAACAAAGATTATTCAAGAAAATAGAAAACATAATGAGAAGACCCTAAAACTGCAGGATCTGCAATATATTTGCATATGAGATTTTTCTATTTGCTCTGATTTATGAGAAGAAGCTTATACCATACAGGGGAATTTCCTCCATTTCTTCCAAAGGAATGTAGTGAAGCATTTGAAAGTTTTACTTATATCCATAACTATAGTTTTACATAATCATGAGGAAAACTACAATGAAAGCTCTGTGGGCTTCTTGGGAGTAAATCTCCAGGATATGGTACAGCTATCTCTTAGGAAGGTTTATAGTATATAGCGCTCCAGTTTTATCATGAATTCACTTCCTCTTCCCTTTTGCAGAGGCTAGCTCCCATAAACACAATAGTCCTAACAAGCCCTTGCACTCAGGGGCAGTGTAAGGGCTGGAAATCAGAATCATAGGACTGGAAACGACCTCGAGAGGTCATCTAGTCCAGTCCCCTGCACTCATGGCAGGACTAAGTATTATCTAGACTATTGCTGACAGATGTTTGTCTAACCTGCTCTGAAAAATCTCCAATGATGGAGATTCCACAACCTCCCTAGGCAGTTTATTCCTGTGCTTAACAACCCTGACAGGAAGTTTTTCCTAATGTCCCACCTAAACCTCCCTTGCTGCAATTTAAGCCCATTGCTTCTTGTCCTATCCTTAGAGGTTAAGAAGAACAGTTTTTCTCCCTTCTCCTTGTAACAACCTTTTATGTACTTGAAAACTGTTATCATGTCCCCTCTCAGTATTCTCTTTTCCAGACTAAACTAACCCATTTTTTTTTTTCAATCTTTCCTCATAGGTCATGTTTTCTAGACATTTATTCATTTTTGTCGCTCTTCCCTGGACTTTCTCCAATTTGTCCACATCTTTCCTGAAATACGATACCCAGAACTGGACACAATACTCCAGTTGAGGCCTAATGAATGCAGAGTAGAGCGGAAGAATTACTTCTTGTGTCTTTGCTTACAACACTTCTGCTAATACATCTCAGAATGATGTTCTCTTTTTTTGCAACAGTGTTACACTGTTGATTCATATTTAGCTTGTGATCCACTATGACCCCAGATCCCTTTCTGCAGTACTCCTTCGTATGCAGTCATTTTCCATTTTGTATGTGTGCAACTGATTTGTTCCTTCCTAAATGGAGTTGTAACGGGGTGGGTCTCACCACCACCGCACCTCCTGCTGGCCGTCCTGGGAATTAGCTCTAGGCCCTTCCAGTCCACCTTCAGCTAGTGGTGTCATGCCTGCTGTCACTGCTGTCTCCACTCTTTGGACCTGCATTGCTCCCCAGACCGCAGCGTCCTCTTCTGGGCATGGTGCTCTGGCTGTGCCCCCTCTCTGGTATCTCCCCCCTTCCAGGGGACTGGCAGTCCTTAGTCCCACCACTTGCCTCAGTGGCCAACTGCAGTCCAAGGTCCAGCCCTTTGCCTCAGGGGCAAACTGCATTCTGGATACGAGCCACTCTCCTCGTTGGCAAGTGAGGTCAGGGGGACCCAGGCCCACCTGCTACTCTGGATCCTGGCCCAGGGACCCTATAGCTGACTGTCACCTACTGTCCTCCTCCAACCTGCTGCCTATTTTCCCTTGGCCACTTCCCCCATAGCCCTGGCACCCTCTCAGCCCTTGTAGCAAGGCCCCAGCTTGGCAGTGGTCAGCCAGCAGCTCACCCTCACACTCTGTTGCTCCTGCCCAGCACTACTCTATCTATGGCACTTCTTCAGGCAGCCAGTCCTCCACCTTTGCTTTCCAGGGAGATACTGCCTACTGCTGTCCTAAGCAGCTCTTCATATATGGCCCTCTCCGGCCCTGATTGGCTGCTCCAGCAAGCCTTCCCCTATTGGTGGGCTCAATAAGCCCTTTCCTGATTTGTGGGTTCTACGCAGCCTCCCTGGTGCTGCTTTTAACCCCTTCTTCTCCCTGTGTGGGGAAGCCGCCCCACCACAGGAGTACTTTGCATTTGTCCTTACTGAATTTCATCCTATTTGCTTCAGACTATTTCTCCAGTTTGTCCAGATCATTTTGATTTTAATCCTATCCTCCAAAGCACTTGCAACCCCTCCCAGCTTGGTATCGTCCAAAGATGTTATAAGTGTACTCTCTATGCCATTATCTAAATCATTGATGAAGATATTGAACTTATCCCTTACAGGACCCCACTCGTTATGCCCTTCCAGTATGATTGTGAACCACTGATAACTACTCTCTGGGAATGGTTTTCCAACCAGTTTTGCACCCATCTTATGGTATCTCCATCTAGGTTGCATTTCCCTAGTTTGTTAATGTTGTTGTCAGCTCCTATGTGGTGCATGCTAAAAGATTATTATAATTTTGGTAATTAAAAACAGATTTTGTTCTTAGAAATATTTTAGTTATGTTCTGTTAGAGTTTTGAGGTAAAACTCAAGGGCTTGTCTACACACACATTTAGTTTGTGACATGCTGGGGTGTGAATCTACCTCATTCTAGCCTGCTGCTTTGAAACGGGAGTAGACTAAAGCACATTAATGAACTGTTAGTGTGCATCAACAGAGTCCATGTGAACAGTTAGTGTATGGCAGGCTAGTGTGGGGTAGTTCACACCCAAACTTGCCACAAACTAAATGTTTGTGTACATAAGCCCTAAGAATAACTAGTGCCTAGATTCACCAGAAGTTTTGGTTCCCACCAGCTCAACCAGATTCCCCAATGTTCTGTTTTCCAGTCTCTTTCCAAAGCTGAGCACCCTGCTCTGAATAGAAATATCTGTTCTACCTAACGCACATTTCTTCTTCCCTTAATATAGATCCAAGCAGTGTTTTTGTCTCAGCCCCAGATTTGAAGCCCTTTTCCTTCCCAGAACCAAGTCCTATTTGCTCTTCCTCACATCAAAATCTTCCTCTTTCCTCAGCCTTGGTGGACGGGAGAACAATACTAATTTTCAAACACTTCCTTTTAGCTGCCTTGTTCCTTATCCTTCCTGAAGCAGGCAGAACTAGCACATGATTACATACTGGTGCTAAGTAGTTGCTATATAGACCCGATTACCTCACATCAGTTGGGATCATAGAATTGACTGTATGATGTTAAATAAACATCAGAGAGAGGCTCATTCTCTCTGTCTCTGGGTTCCCTACAGGAATATGCCTTTCTCCTGAGCCAATTCCCTTTGCCTGCTGGTAACTTGTGATGCACCCCACTTGGGAAGGGCAGCATTCAGCCCTGAAGAAGGGGCAGAGTCCATCCTGCACCTCAACCCCTCTCTGCTGACTGCCTCCCATTCAGAGCTTCTGTATTTTGAGTGGGCTCCCAGTAATTCTGTGGCTGCTCCCTGTGACTGTCCCTGAACGCCCTTCTGGCAACACACTTGAATACAGAGATCTTCCTTTAGCCTGCCCCTTGGTAAAACTGATCTTTTCGTTTCCCAGGTCGCCAAACAATCTAAATATAGACATTACAAAAACATAGTTCTTCATGACATTGCCTCCACAGAGCCCCGCTGTAGGAACCACATGGCTGGCCATAAAACCTTTTTGATTAGTAGTTAGCATTAGGAGGTCCACACACATCTCCCTATAGCCCTACATTCTATGGACCAAGAGTATAATTGCTGTACTCCTTCTAACCATCCATCAGTTCCTCTCTGTTGCCAACTTGAGCACTCATGGAAACTATTTTAGGGCTGATATATGTGGAATTCTGTTCTCAACTTACTCCCTTGACATTTTGTCAACAGCAGACTCTGGTTTGAGAAGGACAATGCTTCAGTTGCTGTTGAACAAGCTTGCATTTTAAGGGATGTCATGGTTAGCTAGTCTCCTACAGTAGGGCTCTGTGGAGGCAGTGTCATGAAACTACAGAAGGTTGTTAACTTATTAGAGGTAATTTTTATACTCTGAATGTATTGCCATCTCAGAGCCACAGTCACCCTCTGTTAACATAACTTCAAGGCCCAGCTCCAAGTAAGATTTCTTGAGGTAGAGAGTAACTGAAGGGCGGTTAGAGGAGGCAAAGTATTTATGCCCTTGGAACTCGTAACTGCAGACTACTACTCAAAATTGTTTCTGAGGCCATGTGGGTAGGCACTCTTAATGGGTGGTGCTATAGAGGCAATACATTTGAAGATGAGTTACTAATGGTCAGTAAAGCCTTTCTACCTCATAAAGGGTGGATTGATTTAAATCAGTTGTACTCAACTGGAGGTCTTCCGGGGGTACATCAACTCATCTAGATATTTGCCTCATTTTATAATAGGCTATATAAAAAGCACTAGCAAAGTTGGTACAAACTAAAATTTCATACAATGACTTGGTCATACTGCTCTTTATACTATACACTGAAATGTAAGTATAGTATTTATATTCCAATTGATTTATTTTATAATTATATGGTAAAAATGAGAAAGCAAGCAGTTTTTCAGTAAAAGTATGCTGTGACAATTTTTTGTATTTTTATGTCTGATTTTGTAAGTAAGTAGTTTTTAAGTGAGGTGAAACTTGGGGGTACGCAAGACAACACAGATTCCTAAATGTGGTACAGTAGTCTGGAAAGGTTGAGAGCCACTAATTTAAATCATGATTTAAATCAACAAGCTAGAAAATTTGATTTAAATGATCAACTTTAATCTTGTTTTTCATTTACTTTTTTTTTCTCCTAAAGAAAAGCTCATTCTCATTGGTTGGTAACCATTAGAACTTGTTGACTTGTAACTAAATGCAGGAAAAGCTTTCTTATGTTGGGGGAATGGGGGGTGCCGGTAAGTCAACAATTCTGGTTAACTAAGAGGGAGGGAGTTTGGTTGCAGGAGGGGGCTCAGGGCTGGGGCATGGGAGAGGTTGCGGGGTGCCAGATCCAGGTTGTGCTCACCTCGGGAGGCTCCCCGCAAGCAGCAGCCTGTCCCTGCTGCTCCTAGGCGGAGGTGCAGCTAAGCGGCTCTGCGCGCTGCCTCTGTCCACAGGCGCTGCCCCCGCAGCTATGATTGGCTGAGGTTCCCACACTCTGCGCTCCGAACTCCTCATGGCCATTTCTCTGCCTAGGAGCAGCAGGGACATGTCACCGCTTCCAGGGAGCCAGGTAGGGAGCCTGCCAGCCCTGCGCCAACTGGATTATAAACCGGACTTTCAGTGAAGATCATAAATGCCGGTTTATAGAGCTTTGCTGAGTAACACAGCTTTTACTGTATAGGTCTTACTCTAAGTTTGGTACTGTTTGCTAACAAGGAGGATAAACTGTGTCTATGCTCATCTATTGAAGCAGTTTGTAGCTTAAGATTCTTTTATTCAGATTCTTGATTTTTACACTTTTTTAGAAAATGTGAATATTTCTTATTTAGTATAGGATTCATTTTTTACTCATGATTTGTGTTAAGCTGCATTTGGGTGCAAATAGTAATACAATTAAAATGCATAAAACAGCATTTTTTATTATTGAAAATTACCTTTAAATGTATTGGATACATAAGAAAAACATAAATTTATTAAAACAGGTTTTGCATTTAAAACCTGATGTATTAAACAAAGGAAGTATTCGCTGTAGTTAGTGAATTGAATTGGTCATCATGTCATTCAAGATTTTAGAACTAGTAGATCTCATCCTCCCATACACAGTTTTTAATTCAAGAAAGGAAGAGGAGAACAAGCTTTGCTGCTTTTTCAATTCCCTGTCAGTTTCTTAACTTTGAATGAACTAATCATTTAGCTCTGAATTTGTTGAATGAGCTGAAATAAAGAAAATAGTCTCTCTGCACCTGCAGAAGATGTCACTTCTGTCAGAAGCTAATTTAGTATTTTAACAAACTCTGGTTGTTCTTTGAGTGCTTGTACACATATGTTCCACTATTGGGGTATGTGTGCCTGGTGCATTCAAACCAGAGACTTTTAGTCATCAGTACTGTGTGGAGCCATGCATGCGCCCTGAGTATTATTGTCCAACTGTGGGAACAAAGAGCAGGGCTTCTCCAGCTGCCTCTCAGTTCCTTCTTCGATGGCACTTCCAGTGATGCCTCTTAGCTCACAATTTATTGCCTTGCTTATCAGCAGCTTTTTTGTAAATAGCTAGTGCTTAGCATGGTAGTAGATAGGTAGTTTAGTATTAGTTTTCAGTAAGAGCTTATTTTGTTCTCTTTCAAGAGGAGGCTATTTTCTTTCATTTGTCTCTTGTGGTGGTAATCCTTGTGACCCAGCCTCCTGCTGGGTGTGCTGGGAATTAGCTCTTGGTGGCTAGTGCACCTTCCTCTAGCGGTATCTCGCCATCATCACTTCTGCTCCACCTCTAAGAGCCGCGTCGCTCCCCGGACCGCGGTGTCCTCTTCTGGGCACGGCCCTCTGGCTGTGCCTCACTCCACTTTATCCCCCATTCCGGCGGAACTGGCTGTCTCTAGTCCATCCACTTGCTGCTGTGGCCTATTGCAGCCTTCGGTCTAGCCCCTCACCTCAAGGGGTAAACTGCATTCCGAATACCAGCCACCCCCTCTGTGGCAAGTGGGGGGGAAAAAGGAAAGGGGAGCCCGGGCCTGCCCGCTGCTCCAGGCCCCAACCCAGGGACCCTATAGCCGGCAGCCACGTTATGCTGCTCCAACTCCCGCTGCCTATTTCCCTGGGCCATTCCTGGTAGCCCTAGCACCTTCCTGGCCCTTTGTATCGGGGCCTCAGTCTGACAGTCCTCAGGCTGCAGCTCCCTATTGCTTCCCTCACCCTGCCGAGCACTGCTCTATCTAAGGTACTCCTCTAAGGCAGCACTCCAGGGCGAGACTGTCCCTGCTCTGTTGAACAGCCCTTCTTTTATGGCCTTCCCTGGCCCTGATTCGCTGCTCCAACAAGCCTTCTCCTGATTGGCTCTCTACAAGCTCTCCTCCCATTGGTTGGGTTTTGCGTAGCCTCCTTGCGGGCTGCTTTAACCCTCCATCTACCTACCGCTCCACCACACTCCTGTACAGATTAGTTGTGTTAGTACGTAAATCCTCAGATTTCAAAATTGCTTGACATGTGAGGCAGTAATGTCACTAAATGCCAGACACACTAGGCGTCTAATCTGTTAGTTCTAGTTGTGCTATATTGAGTTGATTTGGAAAAGAACCTGAAAGAGCTGGAGAGTCCTGACTTATGATGTACCTCATGAAGAGGTTGATGGCCTGAGCTCTGATCCTGGTATGCCCAGGGCTGATCATTCTGATTATGCCTCCTCCAGAAGCATTCCTGCAGCTACCTCATCTTCAGTTGCTGTTCTGTCACTGAAAGACTCTGCCTCTGACAGAAGGAGGAAGCCCCACAAAAATTCCGGAGAGAAGAGGCAGCAGTCCATTCCTGGACCTTCATCTAAAGCCCTTAAGACTTCTAGCTCTTCAGAGCATACGGGCAGCTCAAGACCGAAGAAAGGCTCCTCAAGAACCATTGGCTCTGAACATCATGCTTCAGCAAGAGGTGAAAACTTGCCTTATAAGCTGTCAGGTACCAATCTGGCTGATTAAAGGGGACAGGTGTCACTAACTCAGGTACTGTTTCCAGGGATTCAGTATACAGTGGTATCGATGACTCTGCTACCGAGGTGGTCAGTACCAATGAGGCCAGCCCCGACTATTCCATCTCTTCCTCCAGTACTGACAGCCCTGGTACCGATGCTGTGTCCAATTTCACTGTTGGCACAAATCGACTATTGTACTGATCCTATCAGTACTGTCTTCTCCTTGGGCCTGCATAGCAGCCAAAGATATATTGTGTTCACTGGTCCCAGACACTCTTCTGCTTGTGGCACAACAGGTTCCCACAGCAAACAGTGGTTTCAGTATCCACCTTCATACCAGTGAGACCGTCACATTTGAGGGCACCAGGCAAACCTGCTGGCATCATCATCCCATCCCAAGATCTGAATGACTGGTACACTGCTCTTGGGCTACAGAATGCCCACTTTCATGTGGTCAGCCAATTAAGCCACGGAAAATATAAAATTTCTAGTTGGAGTCTGCTACTACCAGTACACAGTGCTTCTTTTTTAAAAAAGGAGTACTTGTGGCACCTTAGAGACTAACAAATTTATTTGAGCATAAGCTTTCATGGGTTACAGTCCACTTCATCGGATGCATAGAATGGAACATATAGTAAGAAGCTTTTATTTTTATATATGTGTTCCATTCTATGCATCCGATGAAGTGGACTGTAACCCATGAAAGCTTATGCTCAAATAAATTATATACACACACACATACAGAGAACATGAAAAGGTAGAGTAAGAGGCTAATTAATTAAGATGAGCTGTTATCAGCAGGAGAAAAAAACTTTTGTAGTGATAATCAAGATGGCCCATTTAGACAGTTGACAAGAAAGTGTGAGGATACTTAACATGGGGAAATAGATTCAATATGTGTAATGACCCAGCCACTCCCAGTCTCTATTCAAACCCAAGTTAATGGTATCTAATTTGCATATTAATTCAAGCTCAGCAGTTTCTCGTTGGAGTCTGTTTTTGAAGCTTTTCTATTGCAAAATTGCCACCTTTAAGTCTGTTACTGAGTGGCCAGAGAGGTTGAAGTGTTCTCCTACCGGTTTTTGAATGTTATGATTCCTGATATCAGATTTGTGTCCATTTATTCTTTTGTGTAGAGACTGTCCAGTTTGGCCAATGTACATGGGAGAGGGGCATTGCTGGCATATGATGGCATATATCACATTGGTAGATGTGCAGGTGAATGAGCCCCTGATGGCGTGGCTAATGTGATTGGGTCCTATGATGGTGTAAGTTGAATAAATATGTGGACAGAGTTGGCATCGGGCTTTGTTGCAAGGATAGGTTCCTGGGTTAGTGTTTTCTTTTGGTTCCCGGAAGCTGGGAATGGGAGACGGGGATGGATCACTTGGTGATTACCTGTTCTGTTCATTCCCTCTGGTCACCTGGCATTGCCACTGTTGGAATACAGGATACTGGGCTAGATGGATCTTTGGTTGTTCTTATGTCAGTGCAGCCTCCCATAACCTTATCTTTATTCCTGGACGCAATTGCTGAGACCTGGTCAGGATCCTTGCAGTATCCACCTCACAGCAGGGATGCAGAGTGGCTAAATTTATCAGAAAGAAACTGTTTGCATAAAGTTCAAAATATCCTTATTAACAGGAGGAAGGACTCTACCAGAAAGACTTATCTGGCTAATTGGAAGAGATTTTCAGTATAGGCCTGGCATCATCAACTGTCTCCATCCAAAGCGCAGATACAAGAGGTGTTGGAATACCTACTGGAACTAAAGAATTTGGGCCTATCAGTGAGCTGCAAGGTCAACTTTCAGCAAGCGAACTCCACTATTCACCCTCCTATTCAGGGATGTTCTGTTTTCTTCATCCCTGTAGTAGGAAGACTTCTAAAAGGCCTAATAAGAGTTTGATCCATCAACAAGAGAACCAGTCCCTCTCTGGGACTTTAACTTAGTCCTCACAGGCCTTATGGGATTCCCCTTTGAACCGCTGGCATATTGCTGCCTTTCTCACTTATTAGCGAAGACAGCATTTCTAGTTGCAATAACATCACCAAAGAGAGTGAGAAAATTAAAGGCTCTAATGGCAGGACTTCCATATACTGTCTTCTATAAGTAGTCTTGGCAGAATTTGTTGGGGTTTTTTATATGTAATTGACAGATAATCTAGATGTTTACACTCCCCCCCCCCCAATTTGTATCTATTTAAATTTTCATGATTGAGGGAAATTCTGGGGCCGGGGACAATAACTATATAATAGTAGATTCAAAAAATTAAAGCATTGTAACCATTAACACACACGTTGGCAGTATCACATGTCAAAATATGTAAAGTAAATCTCCTTAAATCAAACTCTAAGTTCTCAAGCATCATTTTTCTTTTTCTGTCAATCTGTAAATTTCTGTCATTATCGATGGAAAGGGTTTTGCACTGGTTTGTGTGTACGGTGAAATGAACATTTACCAACAATTACTGATAAAAATCTAATCCTTCCAAGCCTGTCTATGAAGATAAGGTCTCATTAGAACCTCATCCAAAATTCCGGTTAAAGACGGTTTTGAAATTCCACTTAAATGTGGTTATATCACTAGTGATACTTTTTCTGAAACCACATACTAACAAGGACAAAAGCTGCACTCTCAAATGTCCATATGGTGCTCTCATTTTATAGAGAGCAAACAAGACTTTTTGTAGTTTAAACGGAAAGAATGATAGGTCAGGCCACTTCAGCCCAGAGGATTTCTAACTGGATCTCTTCCTGTATCTGTACTTATTATGAGTTGTTAAAATGTGACACCAAGTATTATTGTGCATTAAACTGGAGCCCAGGCTGCTGCTGTGGCCCTTCTGAGGAGCATTCTCCTCGTGGACATTTATAGAGTTGCTACATCCATACGTTCACTCAACTTTATGCCATAGTGAAAGCATCCAGAGCTGAGGCCAACTTTGAAACGACAGTTCTTCAGTTGCAGTTTAAATAGACCTCAGTGAGTTTCCATCTCCAAAAGAGAACTGCTTGGGAATCTCATTGGAATATAAACGTGTACAAGCACTTAAGAAGAATAAGATGAAACAATTATTTACTACATTAACTGTGCCTCTGAGATTTGTTGCAGGTATATATATTCCATGACCCACTCCCCATCCCTGTTACAATGGATTGGTTGGTCTCAAAAACGTTCCTGCAATGTTAGGCTACAGTTGTAGATGAAATACAGTACCAAAATTCATATCTTTTGTGGTCTCCTGATATATTCCTGGCAACTTGATTTCATCCCATGGCAGGGGTGGCAAACTTTTTGGCCCGAGGGCCACATCCAGGTATGGAAATTGTATGGCGGGCCATGAATGCTCACAAAATTGGGGGTTGCAGTGTGGGAGGGGGTGAGGGCTCTGGCTGGCGGTGTGGGCTCTGGGGTGGGGCCAGAAATGAGGAGTTCAGGGTGCGGGAGGAGACTCTGGGCTGGGGCAGGGGGTTGGGGCACGGGAAGGGGGTTAGGGGTGCAGGTTCTGGATGGCACTTACCTCAAGTAGCTCCCAGAAGCAGCAGCATATCCCCCTTCCGGCTCCTACGTGGCAGTGCGGCCTGGAGGTTCTGTGTGCTCAGAGCACTACGCCGCAGCTCCCGTTGGCCGCAGTTCCCAGCCAATGGGAGCTGCAGATGCAGCACTTGGGGTGGAGGCAGCATGCGGAGCCCCCTGGCTGCTCCTACATGTAGGAGCCGGAGGGGGGATATGCCGCTGCTTCTGGGAGCTGTGCAGAGTCACAGCACGCACCGATCAGGGCAAGCCCCCGACCCCGCTCCCCTGCTGGAGCGGGGCAAGCACTGGACCCTACTCCCCGGCGCGAGCTCAACGGCTGGATTAAAACATCTGAAGGGCCGGATGTGGCCCCCGGGCCGTAGTTTGCCCACCTCTGTCCCATGGGATAATATAATCAGAAACCCACACTTGATTTATAACTTAGTAGTCTTTGTCCTCATTCGTTATCTTTTATAGTTTGATTTCCTGTAGTAATTTGCTTTAATGGACTAGGTACAAATTTAGCTTGCCATTATAGTAATTTGAATTTCTCCAGCTCTCTCAAAAAAGTGAATTAAAAAAAAAGAAACTATAACTGAAGAATAATCATTTCAAAGTTCTAAATAAAATGTATTGCTCAAGCAAATATTGAAATAGTACTAAAAATTGGAGTAGAGCAGAAAATGCCAGCACATAGAATTCAAGAAGAAATTAACATGTCAAGTGCACTTAAAAGTTTGTGAGGTGTGAAATGGTATATTAAATAGGTACAAATGAAATACACGAGGTGAAGTATTTTGTGGAGATGTTTATACATGAAGGGTGAAGTTAGGCCAGTGGAAATTTATGCTCAATAAGGAAGACCGAGGCAAGTTTTGTTTACTGTAAGAAACTTTAGATCTTTTCCTGGCAGCCAGCTCAGCAAGCAGTTGGCTGTTTGCTTAAGATTTTTTCTCTTTTTCATGCCTTCCCCTAGATGGCAGACTGAGATTGAGCTGTTCACAAATAACTTTTTATATGATTGTTATCATATAACACGGAATTCTCTGGGAGAAGAAGTGGGGAGAGTGCAGTTTTGCTTCTGTTGTTGAGACACTCCGGGGAGAAGGAAGGCTATTTACCAGCCCAGCTGATGTGGAGACTGGGAAGTGCTGTTAGCTGCGTGTATATCTAGGGTTTCCTCCAGCAGAACCACAGAGATGTGCTGAAGGGTGGATACAGAGCTTCACGTACCACTTCCAGACGCACTTCCTCACTCTCCCCAGCAGTGGGAGAAAAATTGTGACTCTCCTGCAGAGAGATAGGGGCTCCTGAATCCTCCTACCAATCATCGTTACTGTGATGCTTCCCTTATGCTTATTAATGAAAATGTCTGAATCAAGGATGATGATTGTCTAATACACGTATAATGTTTGTATAGTGTCTAGCAAAATGGGACCCTGCTCTTGTTTGGGGCCTTTAGGCACTACCATAATCCAAATAGTTAATACAGTGATTTTTAGGGTTGGGATGAGGGGCCACTTGCAAGCCTCTCTTGCTAAATGGTGAATAAGCTCTGCCCATTTCTAATGGCATTTGAGAAGACCTCTAAAACTCCTTTGAGTCACCAGAAAGGAACAAGCAGAGTCAGGCAACCCCTGGTGGTTGCCGCAGGTCAGATGAACCTCGCTAAGGTTCTGTAAAAATGGGAATAGGCAGGGTGAAGCTCCACAAATCCTGTTTAATTAATAGGTGTCAGGTAGGATAAGACCTAGTGGCCACCTTTGGGCTACAAAGTGGGGAAGCAGGTGTGCTCCAGCTACAGGAGTAGGAGCTTCCCAGTTTCCAGTCGGGCTGAGCATTAACACCCTCACTGTCCCCCTTTTCCTCTAAAAATGCTATAATTGTCAAAGTATAGTGATGTTCAGGGGATCCAGGAGAACCACAGACAAACCAGTCACCTGGCTGTGATCCTTCTTGCTTCCTCCTGATGACTTATGTTGGGGGCTAACATATCCTATACAGGGTAGGGCTATAGTCAGTCCTTAGCTGAGTGTGTATTGATTTCACAGAATCGCATAGCATGAGTTAAGCAGTAGAAAAGTTATTCTGCTCACAACACCATCTTTGGCCCCACACATTGATGTCTGCTTGTTTGTTGTAGTCTCTGTGCACTTGCTACTTATTAATAGATTCTTAAACATCAGTTTTGTTTTAAATTTCCTTTTAAGTACATCTGTGTCCACTAGGTGGAGCTAAAGCAATTTAGTTCAAACATTACAGGATGTTGACCACATTAGAATCCGTTGGCAGCTGCTGCTCACTGGTTTTCAATAGTGAAAAAACTTACTTGGAGTAGAGTAATGGGGAATCAGAACGTCATACAAACTACTTTTGTGAAGAGAAGAATATTATATGTAACAAATGGACGGCATGTAAAAATAGATTTTTACATTTGTCCTTTTTTTAAAAATTCAAATATTAGAGTGTTAGAAAAATCTGATCTTGCCAATTAGTTGAATATTACATCCCAAGGAAAGGGTTTTAAACATTTCTAATCTAAGCAATATTTTAGAAATCATTCATTTAGTTTTTTTAAATTTCTTTTGTTCTGTTTTCTTTGTCTGTAGTTGTCTGCAGCCCAGGATCATATAATCCCCACGATGGAGTTCACTGTCTTCAGTGCAACCATACTTTGATATATGGAGCAGCAAAATGTTAGCAGAATGTCAGTAGGAATACATTGCTCTTCAGTAGCTCTGATGTATTTCATTTTTAATATAGTAATATCAATAAAATGATTTTAACAACTTGTACAGTTAATTTTGGTTCCATCAATTTGTTTTAAAAAGGAGTAATATCTAGTCATTTTAATAAAATATTAGGTCTTGTACCATTTTTGAGTATTTGATTTTTTTAAAACTACATTTAGTGTTTATGAAATATGCCAGATTGACTGCTATGACGACTAAAGCTCTCTAGTTACTCACAGAACAGACAGAGTACCGGCAGTGGGCATGTATACTTTCCTACAAGTTTCTTGCCAATGTGCTTCTGCTTTTTCTAGAAGGACCACCTCTAGGAGTGTACATGTAATTTAGTCTACCTGATCATCCAATCCTTTCATAGACTGTTAGAGGACTGTGAGGAGCCTAGGCTCCACAGCAGTTGCTCAGAGGAGGGGCACACTGGGACACAGATCCAAATGTGATATTCTACTAAATTGTGTTTCTTCCGCGAACAATTACCAGGTAATAAATTATTTCTTTCTGATAGCAGTGACTTCAGTTTCCATGGTAAGTAGGGCTTCAGTCATCCCACATTAAATTTCATAAGGATAAATTAGTGCTACAGGCCCATATGCAATTCCTCCCCCAAAATGGAACAATTTCAATTTAATCAATCAGTCATAATATTATCAGTATTTTCCCTGCAATCTTATGGCCGTGCCAGCAGGTCCCAAATTGAACATTAAAGCTCTCTTGGCTCTTATCTGGAGTAGGCTAAATCTTTAGATAAAAGATCTATTTATATCCTTAATGCCTTAATGCCTTCTCATTGTTATTCCTTAGTGGGCCTGATCCTTAAGGGCATGTTAAGGACAGTGACAGAAGCCAGCCTCAGATCATTAGCTAGTCGATTTCCATCCCACCATCAACCTCAACCTGGTCCAGTCCACACAAGAGATCCACTTCCTGGACACTACAGTGCTAATAAACGATGGTCACATAAACACCACCCTATACCGGAAACCTACTGACCTCTATTCCTACCTACATGCCTCCAGCTTTCACCCTGACCACACCACACGATCCATTGTCTACAGCCAAGCTCTGCGATACAACCGCATTTGCTCCAACCCCTCAGACAGAGACAAACACCTACAAGATCTCTATCAAGCATTCTTACAACTACAATACACACCTGCGGAAGTGAAGAAACAGATTGATAGAGCCAGAAGAGTTCCCAGAAGTCACCTACTACAGGACAGGCCTAACAAAGAAAATAACACAATGCCACTAGCCGTCACCTTCAGCCCCCAACTAAAACCCCTCCAATGCATTATTAAGGATCTGCAACCTATCCTGAAGGATGTCCCAACACTCTCACAAATCTTGGGAGACAGGCCAGTCCTTGCCTACAGACAGCGCCCCAACCTGAAGCAAATACTCACCAGCAACAACATACCACACAACAGAACCACTAACCCAGGAACCTATCCTTGCAACAAAGCCTGTTGCCAACTGTGCCCACATATCTATTCAGGAGACTCCATCACAGGGCCTAATAACATCAGCCACACTATCAGAGGCTCGTTCACCTGCACATCCACCAATGTGATATATGCATCATGTGCCAGCAATGCCCCTCTGCCATGTACATTGGTCAAACTGGACAGTCTCTATGTAAAAGAATAAATGGACACAAATCAGATGTCAAGAATTATAACATTCATAAACCAGTCGGAGAACACTTCAATCTCTCTGGTCACGTGATTACAGACGTGAAAGTTGCGATATTACAACAGAAAAACTTCAAAACCAGACTCCAGCGAGAGACTGCTGAATTGGAATTCGTTTGCAAATTGGTTACAATTAACTTAGGCTTGAATAGAGACTGGGAGTGGCTAAGTCATTATGCAAGGTAACCTATTTCCCCTTGTTTTTTCCTCCCCCCCCCCCCCCAACCCCCCAGACGTTCTTGTTAAACCCTGGATTTGTGCTGGAAATGGCCCACCTTGATTATCATACACATTGTAAGGAGAGTGATCACTTTAGATAAGCTATTACCAGCAGGAGAGTGGGGTGGGGGGAGAGACCACCTTTTGTAGTGGTAAACACCCATTTTTTCATGGTTTGTGTGTATAAAAAGATCTTTTGTGCTTTCCACAGTATGCATCCGATGAAGTGAGCTGTAGCTCACGAAAGCTTATGCTCAAATAAATTGGTTAGTCTCTAAGGTGCCACAAGTCCTCCTTTTCTTTTTGTGAATACAGACTAACACAGCTGTTACTCTGAAACTAGTCAGGAGATTTGCAGAGCAGCCCCTGTGGAATTCTCAATATAGTTTTAACAAAACACTAGCATTAGTGGAAACAAATTCATGTTGAAAAGTCTAATTTGTGCTGCAAAATCAGTATCAGTATTGAAAATAGTCTAACTCAGTAGTTCTCAATCAGGGGTATATATACATCTGGGGGTACTCAGAGGACTTCCGGGGGTACATCAAATCATCTAGATATTTGCCTAGTTTTACAACCAACTACATAGAAAGCACTAGCGAAGTCAGTACAAATTAAAATTTCATACGACTTGTTTATACTGCTCTATATACTGTACACTGAAATGTAAGTACACTATTGATTTGATTTTCTTATAATTTATATGATAAAAATGAGAAACTACAATTTTTCAGTAATAGTGCTGTGACACTTTTTTGTATTTTTATGTCTGATTTTGTAAGCAAGTGGTTTTTAAGTGAAGTGAAACTTGGGGGTACGCAAGACAAATCAGGCCTCTGAAAGGAGTACAGTTAGTCTAGAAAGGTTGAGAATCACTGGTCTGACTCATTTGACCCTTGATTTTTTTTTTTTCCTTTTGGATCAGTAGGTGACTTGAAGTGGGGGTGGAGTATTTCATTTGTTTTTTTAAAGTATTTCATGTTTTCCTTATTGTAGACACTTCCTTGGAGTTTATATCCTCAAAGTGGGGAAGAATTACTTTTGAAGGAAACAACTAATTCTGATCTCAGGAAATTCCGTTTGTAAGTAATCTCAGCTCACCTAGTATATTCCCTGCATGGCAAAATAAAAGAGCTGATAGCAGGGGCAGTTTCTAGCTATTTTGACACATTTCTAGGTAAACAGTTTAATACAATAGCTCTTCAAGTTTGGGATTTTCAAGTCGTAGCCTTATACACATAGACCATGTTTAAACGTTTGGATCTGTTACACTTATTACATTCTGAGAAGGAGAATTAAATACATGTGCTTCAGCATACTTAATGTTACTTCTTAAACGTAAGGGAAATTAATTAAAGAAATTATATTGCAAGCACCTATTTGTATATTTTTATACATAAAGGTCTAAGACTTCATAAAGGTTCTGATTTGATGTGAATTGTGCCAAAAAATTAAAACATTTGAAAAACCATAGTGGTTGCTTTTTCAGTTTTAATGAACTAGTTTCTCTGTAGTGCATATTTATGTATGTATATCCAGGGCCTCTAATTAATCAAAAATAAATGCAAAAACATAATTAAGATTAACAGAATGACTTTTTATTGCTGAAACAGTTGTATAAACAGCATATCTAATATTTAGCAGAATATATAAAATAGCTATTTTTATCAAACGCCATTTTAAAACAAGTAGCTGGGAAAAAGCAGTGTTTGGGGGGGGAAAAAGCTTTAGCAGTAAATTATGAAATAATCTATGTTCAACTGGAATCTACAAAATGACCAAATCCTAGTTGTTCCGCATTTTCATTGGTAAACAGGGATAAACAGAATGCAAACTGTAAGTGTGGTTACACTGATTTGAAGCACTGTACATAAAATGTCATCTCCATAATTAGCCAATCACAATAACACTAAATTACTTAGCATTAGTTTGACTTATCAATGGTTAATAAAGCATAGGAAACGGTGAGTCTTGTGCTGGTAACATGCCAAGTAATGTAAGCAGATGGAGCTTTGTACAGTACCTACTGCAAATAAATGCCAGGATTACCCTCTGGAATTAATTATTAGTTTTTAAGGCAGTAGAAATATAAATTAAGATGCACTTTTTACTTTTTTTATAAATAGAGAAGTACATTTATCAATCTGATGCACCTTTTAAAAAAAACTGTAGTTGGCACACAATTCCATCCCCTAAAGGCATTTATGAAATATCAACCATACTTCTTGGGATAGAATTGAATTGATAAGGGTTATGCTGCAATAGTTCTTTTTATTTTGATGTGTCATATCCTATAAGGGTCTTGCCTTGAGTCTCTATGCACACATTGTAGCATAGTGTGGAAAATGGTTGTTTTTTCTGCTCCTCATAATGAGTGAAATTCATTCCATGAATCAGGCCAACTCAATGCCTATATACCACTTAAATCCTACTTGAGACTTATTTGGAGGGATTAAATAGTACCACTAGTACATAGGCCTTGTGCTGTTTTACTACATAGAGGGAATTTCACCTTCTATGAACGTGCATTCCTCACAATATTACTTATACCCATTCTCATATCTGATAATTCATTAATCACAATTAAATACAGTTATGATATATAGTCTATGAGACAAATGTTGATCTCAGTTACATTGGTGTTAATCTGGAAATTAATTTACATTGGTGTAACCAAGATCAGAATTTGTGAATATATTTACACGTGCTGTCAGCAAATGTTTGTGTACATTCTGTATATAGATATGCCATTGATATTTTTCATGCTTCCCAAAATATTTCCATATTTTTCAGTTTTCTCTCTTGTATTTCCTTCAAAATACTTCCTTATTCTCTCAAAGCCTGGCTGGAAATTGCAAACTTCTTTGCATATAAATCAGAAAATTTCGTTTTCTGTCTTTTTCAGTTCTCAGTGATAATTCCATGTAAGACTTGTATTTATATTTCCCATTTAATCTTGCTATACCTGTTACTTAGTTTGCTACTTTTCATTGTTGTGCAAGAACTGATATTGCCATGTCACCTTTGCTTTTATTTTATTTTCTCATTAATTTTGTCTTTTAATTCAGACCTAGGCCCATCCTCAGCACTCCCACTAGGACTTGTAGGTACTTTGAGGGCAACCTTGCAGCTGCCTTCCACAATATTTGCACCAGGAAAATTCTCCACCCACAATCCAGTCTGCTGAGGGCCCCTTTAAGACATTCGAGCCCTTTTACTTGGTCTAGAGGGGAACCAATGGAAGGGAGGATCTCACACCAGATGAGATGCTGACTGCTGTTAAGGTGAACACCACGACTGTTGACTGATGCAAGGGTAAGCTCAATATTTACCTTGAGGGATAATGAATGTTGACTATGTCAAAATATTGTCACTTCTATGTGTTGATACATCCTGATGAAAATATTCAGAATGCAATATCTCCTTTTTATAGCCATTCATTTCTTATGTTATCATTTTTTTTTCCTTTTACAACTTAACAAGAAATGAAGTTACAGGGTCTAGATGTGTTATTAGCCTCAGTTGAGCCATCAGGAAGCAGAAATTAGTAAATGTTACCTCATAAATTCAGAGGTAAATACGATTTTTTTTCAATTAATTTAGCTCCAGCTAATCAAGGTGCAGTGTTTTCATGACTGATCCATAATTAGCCATCAAAAATATATACTAGGTCATGTTACTTATCTCTTTACCAATTCAGGATTCTGTTGTAACTTTAAACAATCCTGTTTAAAGTTAATCAAGTAGTAGCATCTCTACCTCATTTGGTAGAAGGCTGATCCATAGTCTGATATCTCAGACTGGACATTTTTTTTCTGATATTTAGCCTTGATTTTTCTGCTTCGTGGGACATTTGCTTCCATGGTTTCAGTGTTACATTAGAATCTGGTTCTTACTGCAAAGTGTTTCTATGAGATATTTCATCATCATCTACAATTTAACACTCTCAATGCCTTTTTTGTATTGGAGCGTGATTGATTTTAGGGTTGTCTTTAACATCACAAATGGTAAGATGCTTGAACTTTAATCTAAAATTCCTTTTTTACCTAGAATTGATGAATGATTTGGATGTATGGATAGCAAAGTGGAAAGTAATATTTTTTTTCCCTACCATGGTCTTGTCTTTTCTTTCCTTGGGGTTTTTCAGCAATGTACTGGGCAGAGTGTACTTTTCATGAAGCCATATAAACACAGTATATAAAGGGAACATGTTGGCTGTTAAGGGAAATGGGTTATGTCAGCCTGACTTTTAAATGAATTCCTTTTCAAAATCCCCTGTATCTAATGTGGAAATAACTCATGATCCATTTAGTATAATTGCCTTCAAAAGATAGACTTTTGACACTAAAAGTAATTAATAGTCCTCCAGTGTAATGTAAACATAGTGTGAGAATATAGAGATGAGATATTTTTTCCAAAGAGTGAGGAATCTCTTAATTATGATTGTTTTCCTCTCTTTTTTGGTGGTATAGGTCCCAGTTTAAGGATCCATCTCTATTTTGGACAGCTACATAAGCACTTTCCTAATCAGGGCCTCAGTCTTCTGCTCTTCTGTGTTGTGTCAACCTCTTTACTGCTTTGTTATTATACTCCTCATTTCTTTTGTCCTACGATATGTTATTGCAACCTCCTTGTCTTTTCCCACCCATTTTGTTCCCCCACCCCGTGAACCTCATCTTACTTTGTTAATTTCCCTCACACTCATAGTCATTCTGTTCCATCACCTTCCTATACTCAAATTCTGTAGTTTTGTCCTTATTGTTTGGCTTGATATATTTCTTCCATTGTCACACTCATACCATTATGGCTCTTCCTCTTTCTGATGTTCTGCTCTCACCTTTTTTCCCATGATAAAAACCTTGAAGAATGGCTATATTTGCCTTTACAATATTATCTTCTCTATTTGGTGACTTTTTCTGTCTTTCCTGTCCCCTTGCCCCCAAATCCCAATAAGAATAGACAGACAGGAACATACCAATGCTTCAACTTGAGCACTTTAAAGGCTCTCATAATGTACCAGGCAGTTGCGCTACAGTATAACATGGGAGCAAACTTCTGAATGCTGCTTTTTTTTTGTTTTTGTTTTTTGTTAAGCATTTAACCTTTCCATCTACTATGTTTCCATCCCTCCTGACCATCACTTTGAATCTAACAGAAAAGAACAAATAAAGAACAACTGAATGCTTCATGGAGAAAGCTGGAAAAGAAGTTATATTTATAAATAGTTTTGATCTCACATTTTCTATTTTCCCCCCCATTCTTAGTAATAGGAACATTTTATATGAAAGACTTTTTTTAAAATATTCTCTGCCTATTCCCCTATCAGAAACCATATGTGGGAAGATCTCTGCAGAACCTACTTATGCGTATTTGAGGCCAAATTCACTCCTGTTGTAAAGCCACAGAAGTCAGAGTTGCACTGTTAAGTTGGCTCTGATTTCAGATAGGAAATAAGCAGGAGAATTAAAAGCAGAGACCCTGTGTTCATGGAAGTATCACTAAAAATAACTCGGGAAAGACGAATGCCCACTCATCTTCACAACTCCCCCACAAAAACATCCATTCACCATGAAATACAGACTTATTCGTGACCCATTAGCAGGTTTTGAAATTTAGTTAAGGCCCTACCAAATTCATGGCCATGAAAAATGTGCCATGAGCTGTGAAATCTGGCTACTGTAGGGGAGGAGGGCTCCTACCATGTGCTGGGCTCCAGCTGCTAGTCCCAGCTGGACTGGGGAGGGACGGGACTTGCTCTTTCTCTGCAGGGGCCATTCCCGGGCCAGATCAGACCCACCTCTGGGAATCTCCCCTGGCTGCAGGAAGCTCCACAGATGCACTGCCTTCAGAGCTGGGCTCCCAACCAGCAGCTGCAGGCAGCCATGGGAGATTCCCGGGGGTAGGTCTCACCTGGCCCCTAAAGTGGCCCCTGCAGGACATGAGGAAGTCCCATCCCTACCCTGCCTGGCTGGGACAAGCAGCTGGAGCCCAGCACGTAGTAGGAGTCCCCAGCTGGGGCAGCCCCAGCCCTGCACCTTCCCAACTCCAGCCCCCTACAGCCCTTGGCAGTCACCAACCCATAATGTGCCCCCCCCCCCCCAAATACCCTGCAACCCTCACTTCTATGCTGGCGGTAGCACTGGCTTCAAAAGCTCTCTGGCCGCCCAGCTCTGAAGGCAGCACAGAAGTAAGGGTGGGAATCCTGCAACCCCCCCATGACTCCTTTTTGGGTAGGGACGCCCAGGATTACAACACTGTTTCAGATGTTCACATGTGAAATTTCAGAGAAATTGACTATTTTTAAAATCCCATGAGCATGAAATTGACCAAAATGGATGCTGAATTTGGTAGGGTCCTAGTTCTTGTGGATGAAAAACTGCAAGATAGAGAATTGCCAACCAGCTGAAATAAGTAACACTGCTTGAACAGCGGCAGGTGTCTTTGACCATTTTAACTGGCTTGAGGTATTTTCCCGTTTTTGACAATATACATTAAGTGATAACCCAATATTATTTGCAGTATTACATATTTTTACCACAGATTCTAAAACTATCATTTTATGGCAAACTGACATTTCTTCTATGTTTTACTTGATTAAAATTATAAATTGGAAAGAGTTAAATATAACTTCCAGTAAATTGTCTGTTAGCAAAAGAGAGCTTGTTTTCATTGTTTTAATGTTTCTTCATTTTTGTTCAAACCTCAGCTGAACACTTCTCAGTATGATAGTCAATGCAACTCAATACTCTGTGTGGCTTTGCTCATTAGGAACTATGTAGTTGGATCTTATTTGTACTTTTGCATGAAGAAATTAAACCGCATGTGCTTCTACATTCAAACAGGAATATTACTTCAGTTATGTGGTGAGAGCTAGAACAATATAGATTTCAACACCGGTATCTAATATGGACACTAGGAACATTCTGTTCTGCTTAAAAAGTTTTAGAAAAAAGTCTACAGATGGACAGTCTGTTTCCTGTATTCCATGTTGGCAAGGTTTTATTGTTCTTTTCCACTGCTATTTGAAAGACTCTGTAAGATGTACCTTCTTTCTTTCTGGTGTAGTCCTCAGCACCTGGGGGGGACAACATCCCACTGCAGGTTGTACATTCCTTTTTATTTTTGAAGGGGAGAGGATATTGTTCTTTCAAAGTGGCTAAATCAGCACTAGTCTAAAAGGTGATGATGGGAAGAATTAAGATAAACTCTAAATAAAAATTAGTGCATCTACAAGGTGCCAAATTCACAGCGCTGGAGCCTGAAGTTCACATCTACAGGTATCACAGCTACATACTGACATGCTCTCACACATTACATTGCCAATGTTCCTGTTCACTGACATAGTAGAATCACCCTTGTAGAGTACAGTGCTCCTGCTTGTTCACTTCTTTGCCTCTTTACTGAGGCTGTCAACAAGAATGCCAGTCAGAGCCCATTATGGGTTGTTTTTTGTGCAGCGTTAACATCTGCGCTAGAAATTTGCCTTTGCCCATCAATTTCACACAGGCCACTGAACAGTCCTCAACTGGCAGTAGTTACTATGGACCTGGGCTGGGTTTTGTTCAGTGACCTAGATGTAAAAGGCTCCATAGCCATCTTGCCATCCTCCCAATCATGATTTTTAAAAAGCAGTCTCTGCAACTCAAAAATATTTGAGAAACATCTTCAGTAAACCAGAGACACCTGCGAGATCATAAAAAATCACATAAATCAGACAGGAAATTCTGGATGAAATTAGAAAAAGGCTGAAATGGTTATGTTGGTGTCAGGATTAAAAATGTGAAGTGGAAAATGCTCGGTATTATCTATGCCCCTGAACTGGAACAGGGATTTGAACCCACCTCTCCTACATTCCAGATGAGTGCCTTAACCTCTCTGTTGGGTCTTTCAATCAATTCTGTTGAAGGTGGGAGACGCCTGGGTTGAGAATCCCAGGAGGGCTTTGGCTTGGGTTGATCGGAAGCCTCACTCATTAGCTGTGGGGCAACATCAGGGCTTTGCACGTGCTGACTGGTAGAAATTTAGGCACCTGCAGGGCTAGGCAGAAGCTGAGTAGTGGTTTTGAGAATGCCAGTGGCACCTAAATGTTGGAATCCTAAGTATCTTTGTGAATCTAGCCCTTAGCAACTTGGGACCAAAATCTGTTTGCTTTATTCAGCTGAGTAACATAACTACTTTTGTAAGGTGAATAGGATTTGGCTCTGATTTAGGGCCAAATGCTGCCAACTTTAGTTAGACTGAGTAGGACCTTACTGTGCTAGTAATTTCCACTCAGGGAATGAGGTACTATTGTCGGTAGAGGTAGTAGGATCAAGCACTTCTATGTCCAGATTTGCAAGAGTGCTCCACATGTTGGGTGCACACATGTGATGAAGCTCTTCACAATCTGCCCATTAGTGATTTCCATTTACTACCGCTAGCAGAGTAATATTTTTATGCTAAGAGTGAAACATTTAGGGTACATGTGTTGGACATTCTTTCTGCTGCTTATTGATGATAGCTTTTTAGTATGATATTTTGATGTACTTTATATACATGTACATAGGCTTGAGAAAAATCATTTTGATAGTTGATGGGTTCAGAACACATTTGAAAAAATCATAATCAGTCCAAAACCTACTTTCCTCAATTGTCCACCTTGATGGACTGAGGCTATATGTGAACTTGAAGTACATTTTGTTGTAGGATTATTTTTCTTCAGATTTTTAATTGTTATGGTTACTTAAGCCTGCTGTGCATTTTATGTCTTTGCTGCTTCATAGTTTCATCATTTTCTTTTCCATGATCTGGTTGAGAAACAGTTGTCTGGCGATTGATAGCTATATGAGCAAAATCCAAACTTTGGCCCTTTGAAGTCAATGGCAAAACTTCCATTGAAATCCTGATAGAAGTCTGAGAGCTAAACAGTGTAAGTTACGCATCAGGTGTCATGTAATTAACTACTAACATTGCAATAATTCAGCAAAGCATATGCTATAGTTAAGTCCATACTTAAGTGCCTTCTTGAACCTGGGCCTCACTAGTGATTCAACCAAAGTGTAATTTGAGAGTAGCAGAAAAACCAAGAGCGTATTTAAATAAAGCAGGTCTCCACTATTTTATCTTACACCTGTTAATTGCTTCTCCTGTTATACTCCCCGTCATACTCTGTTGTCAGTTGTACTTGTTTTTCACAACCATTAAATGTAAAATCATTGCAAGCTGAATTGTTTCGTCACTTACAGCCCTTATATCAGATATGGGATGCTTTACATCACAAAAGAATTCATGCTGATGTGATGTGTAAATACCTGAAATTAATTCTTATAGGATCCATGTTTAGAGTTCTGAAACAATTAATTACTATAATCAGAGTCACAATTTCATACTCTCTTCCCAGTTATACTAGTGCAGGGCCACTGGAGATGTACGCAGAATAACTGAAAAGAGAATTTGGTCTATTTTTGCACATATAATAAATTTAGCACATTATTTTAAAGCTTATACCGTATATTTTCAAAAGGTAGAACTTTGAAGTACCTGAAATATGTGATTTGCTGGCTATTTCCTGGCCACACGTCTATTATTGTTGCCCACCAAAAATAAAGTCCTAATAAAACTAAAACGGAAATGTTTTAGGCATGGTGCATGTACACAGTAGGACAGGTGACCGTACCATATTTTAATCTGTATCTATATAAAACATTTATTTTAACCTCTCTAATGGGATTATATAAATACATAGACTATTTGATAGAGTGTACTCAGTGCACTCACCATGAAAATAAAACGTTAAGACAGGATTTTTTATGTCCAAACTTTTTTAAGTATATGGATTTCTTTGTCTTGCAGTATTCCATTACTATGAAAAACAAAATACCAGTATGATGATCTTTTTCTCCTCACCAAAAATATTCTTATTACAATGAATAATCTTTCCCAGGCTTATCTAGGTTTTCACTGCAGTGAAGTATTTTATAAAAACATCATAGTACTTTGATTTGTAGATTCCCTAGATTTGTTTGCATTCATGTCTAGTGCACATAGCTTGTCGTTCAATTCTCCAAGTGCCTTCTTCGTAAGTACAGTGACATATAGTGCATTCATCAGTCTTCACCTCTCGGCCAGCTGGAATGACAGTGGTTTCTGCAAAGCAGTTTGGGCCTAAAAAAAAAAAAAAAAAATTAATATATATAAGCTGTAATATGTTTAGTTTTTGCTCCTTAATACTGCAGACCTTGTATGAAATTAGTAACAAAAAGTATGTTACTTTTAATGTCATATAGTTGTGATTTTTAAAACAGGATATTTAATTAGAAAAGGGAATGAGAACCGTCTGTTCTGTGTTTGTCTGGGGGGGTTGTATGCACATTTCCCCTCCGTTCAGGAATATGTATGTGTGTGCTAGTTGTACAGTGTTTCGTAGTAAGACCATACACAGCGATGATAGACATCTGGACAGAGTCTGTTCCTGTAGATAAATACAGATTTCAGATGTGAGAAATACTCCATATTGTCCAGAAAGAGTAGAACACTATAGCATGACTACAGGTTATCAAGCATTTTACTTCAGATTTTATTGCTTCTTCCACGGGAAACATGTTTAGAATATACTTGTAAAGTATCCAAGCTTTATTTTGTGTTAGCTGAGAAAATATTTCCTGTCTCCATTATAACAGAGTATAATGTTATAATAATAATTTAAGTCTGTATCACCACCTGTGCACTCTATATATTGATATATTAACCAGCAATAAGCGAAGCACCCTTTTTTAGAGTTCACAGAAACATGTTTGTTTCCAACTACAAGGCAGGAGAACTACCTGACAGTAGTCTCTTCAGGCTGGTACACTACCCCTTATAAAACACTGTGTTTCTGAGTTTTCTTTGCAAACAAAAAGTAGAAGCCAACTATTTGTTGAGCACAAATGGAATGATTCATATGTTAATTTGAACAACAGTCTCTTAGGATAAAAGAATATCACTTTGTTCAGGGTCTGTGTACCAGATATATTACACCTATAGGCTGAGCCAGTGCCCAATGAGTTCCAATGGACACTGCGTTAGACCCTTAGACCACTGAAGAGTTGCCCCTGTAGAAAATACCTTCTAGAACTTGCAAAACTCAAGTGTACTTTTTAAATGAAGTTGAACTTGCATACTTTTATTCTTTGTATATTTGACTGACCGTAACTTAGACAACTAAAATATTAGGCTTTGTTTTTGGATTCTTGCTCAAAGTTTTGCACATAATAGAACTGCCATCGCTCACCACTCAGAGCTTAAAATCAGCATACCACATTGAAAACATCTAATTTTATAGTGGTACCACCTTGTTCTCTGACCCTTTCAGTTTTCACAAGCTAAGCATCACTGGGCTAGATCAGTACTTGAAAGGGAGACTTCAGCTACTGCAGAAAGTGATATTCTTCCTTCTAAGTCACTACTGAACTAATGCCCCAAACACAGTCCTGTGGGTGGTATGCTATCTTTCAGATTCAATTAAAAACAACTTTGTGTGTGTGTGTGTATATATATATATATATATAATATATATATATTTAAGATTTTGGATTTGATTAAAAACAACTTTGTGTGTGTGTGTGTGTGTGTATATATACACACAATTTTTAAGATTTTGGATTTTTCCTACCAATATAGCTGTTATCACTTGTCATATGACCAGGATACTAGAGTTAACACTTTCTGATTAACTGAAAGTTTAGGCAGATACAGTATTATTATTGTACCTACACTTCTGGGGTAGAACACAGCAGTTTTCTCTTCATTGGGATATAAAGATGCGTGGGTATCATCCTATAGAGACCTTCACTGTAAAAGATATGCAACAAATGCTAAATTATTAGGGTGAAATTCACTGCTGTACAGGGAATCTACACAAGACCTATATCCTACTTAAAATCCACCTAAGCACTGAGAAGTGTAAGAGGGACATTGGAACTAAATTTTGTTCTGAGAGAGTAAATGTTATATTTTGTTGTGATGAGCAACAAGAAATGAAATACAATTTGACCCTTAGTGAATTTAATTAATTGGGCTATTTTAATTCCCTTACATTGAAAAGTATCTTATGCTATGAGCGGTGCCATTGAAATCAGTGCATTATTTAACATGAGTAACCATATCACAAATTGTTAAACTACTTCAGTTTGGAGAGGCCGTTTTATATTGGTAAGTCTAGTGTCAGACACCTACTTGAGAAGGGTAGGCCTATCACAAAATAATGGTGAGACAGCAAGATATTAACAAGGAAGATGTTTTCTTAATTTTCATGTGGATGTTCTGAATGACCACTAACTACAAGGGAAATTATCTATTTTAGGGTTTTGTATTTTCTTCCATCACTGAAGCATTTGAGCATCTTTCATGTTAATTAGATTGGTATACTAAAAATTCCTTGTTCACTTCAAGTGGTCTTAAGCTATTCTCCCTCTTTGTTACAGAAAGCTTTGATCAGGGAGCTTTCCATAACATAAACCACCATACTAAAACAATAGATGAAACTTAGTCTGGTTATGATATAAAAGTGTTACACTGAAGAGGCTACATCAAACAAAAACACTGGGAATTTATGTGCACACAGACATCAGTGTATGCTACATGTACATGTATTCTGCAGTTCTCCTTCTTCAACTTTTATGGCTTTTGATGCTAAAGCATAACTTGACTTAAGTTTGACACGCTAGCCAGAGTGGTCAGGTGAACCGTATGTGCTATCAACTTGCTGTGTGACCTTTGCCTCAATGTCCTCTTCCTGTAAAATGGGGATAACACCTCCTTACAAGAGTATTGATAGTATAACAACATATGAACAGCACTTTGAAGGTGTGAATTGCTAAATATGTGTGGGATTATACCTCCTCTTTAATATCTACACTATTGTGAATTTAGTAAGATGTTCCCCAGAAAGCTGTACTTTTTTTTTTTCTTTTCTGTCTTCTGGGCCATTTGCAAAGATAAATCTGGAGACTTCATGAAAATTAAGGTGCACATTTAATGTTTGTTCTGCCAGAGATTAGAGACTCCCTATAGACAGATGTGCAAGAAGATATTTTATGCTTAGGGACTGCTCCACTGTAGACACTCCTGACTCAACAAGAAAGGAAATATTTATATTTGTAAAGATATTTTTCAATCTTATTAGAAATATATAAAACAGTTGGTATGATTTCTCGCAACAAAATTTTTGGTGGCCTCAGAATGTGGCCACCAACTCTCCCTGCTGGCCGCACTGACACTTTTTTCCTAAAATACTTAATTAACTTTAGGAAAAACAATTAAATATGCACATATTCACATCCAAATCATTGTAATGTATATTTGTAGGTTTTTTGGCAGATTCAATAACAAAAATAATGCTGCCTCCCTCTTCTGCCCTGCTACCCAGGGCTTAATGGGTCCTGGGGCTTGCTGTGAAAAGTGATTTTTCATATTTGTTAATATCATAGCGCACTTAGTAGCTACCTGGGAGGCTGGGAAACGTGATAAGTGATATTGCCAAACATACAAGTATCCCTTTTCACAGATAGCTAGTAAGTCTGCTGTGAAAAGTGATACGTGCATGTTTGTTAATATCACTTTTCTCAGCAAGCCCCCGGAATTATTAAGCCCTGGATAGGGGGACGGAAGGGGGAGGCAGCAGTGACAGGGGATGGATACATGGGAGTGGGTGATGAGCCCCACAGTTGCATGGCCAGAGTGGTCTACTGCCATGGGGCCAGGGCTCAGTGCCCATGGCCAGAAACTGTGTGACTCGAGCTAGGGATCGGAGCCCGCTGCCACACAGCAGGAGCTGTGGGTCAGCACCCAGGACTAGTGCCTGCTGCTACACGGCTAGAACCCGGAGCTGGGTGCTGGAGACCTGGAATCAGGAGTCAGCACTCACTGCAGCGCAGCCAGGGCCAGGGGTCGGTACCCAGGACCAGCTCCTGCCACCATGTGACCACAGCCCGGGAACAGAGCTGTGGGTCAGCGCCTGGGTCAGGGGATCAGCACCAGGGGCTAGGTCTGTGTGACTGGAGCCTGGGGCCAGTGTCTGCCACCTCATGGCCGGAACTGGGAGCTAGAGGCTGACTGAAGCTCTGTGACTGGAGCTGGGGGGCAGCACCTGCTCCCCTGCGGCCAGAGCCAGGGGTTGGCACCCAAAGCCCTTTAGTTGGAACTCGCTGCCGTGAAGCTGAGGTTGGGAGTTGGTGCCTGTGGCTGAAGTCTGTGACTGGAGCCGGGAACCAGCACCTGTTACCATGCAGCTCGAACCAGGGGCCGGAGGCTGACACCCCGCAGCTGAAGGCCAGTGCCACGTGGCCAGAGCCCGGGGGGGTCAGTAACTGCTGTCCCACGGTTGGAGCCTGGAGCCGCATGGCCAGGTTCCTGAAGTCCCACAGCTGGAGCCTGCTGCCCAAACCCCCTCCTCCCCACAATGTGGGTCAATAACTCACCTTGCTCCTGCAGTGTTGTGTCCCATCTCTCTCCAGAGGCAGTGCAGGGCAGCGCATCCAGGAGCAACAAGGAGGGAAGAGGAGGGGCTGATACTTTGCCCCCCCCTTTCCCCTGATCACTCCTCAGGAGACTGTCATAGCCTCACGAAAAGCCCCTGGTGGCCGCATGTGGCCATGGTGGCCGCATTTGAGAAATACTGATCTAACTGGACATCATCGTCTCTACATCCCCCCCGTGATGAGAGGGCAATTCCTGATTAAAATATAATGAACAGTTAATAGTAAATCAGTCTGGTTATTTACTCACTAACCATCAAAACTTTTCCCCAGTGCCCTGCCTGAGCAGCCAGGGAGGGGAAGGAAGCCTCTCTCCCGTAGCTCACTCCAGGGAAGTTAAAGGGGTTTTAAGCAAAACTCTGGCGTTTGCAAATTGTGAATTTTTAATACATTATTTAATAAGATATATGGCCTGGTATATAGCTGGACACTTGAAGACAAACCAAGGTTTAAAAAATTGTTACTGATTTATCACTCAAAACATTTGAATTAAAAAAGAACTATGTGAGGGTAAAGCAGCAACTCTTTTACAACCTAAACTATCCAAATACTTGCTGATTACAATATTATGGTGATCTGGAATGTTGCTTCTCTCTGTTTGCCAGTAGCATAATGGAAAACGAATCTCTTCTCCTTGGCCAATAAAGCATGCTACCTGCCATGCTTTGTGGTTTCTAAACTTGTTCTTTTTAATACTATCGTTCCAACTTTAGCATCTGTACAATTTAATGTAGCAACAGCCAATAGCGTTTGTTTGAGGAGAATTTATTTTACAAATACCATGATTTAGGTCACCAGGTTGTGTAAACTGGTGTAGCTCCCATGAAATCAATGGAGCTGCACCTATTTAAACCAGCTGACGATGTAGCCTCATCTCGTATAGGATAGTCGCAACAGGACCAATCCCAGAAGTAGTTTGAAATTCTTCAACTTGTTTCCCAAAAGTATATGCTTGATCCTGCATTGATCCCTATTGACTAGGGAGATTTCTTTCACAAGTCTAAAGGTCTGATTCTGTTGTAACAGTGGACTAAATCAAAAATAACTTCCATGAAAACTGCAGTTACATCAGTGTAAAGCGAGTGTGAGATCAGAACCAAGTTCTTGGACAGTTAAGTAAGAAATCCTAAATTTCTTGATCACATTGAAATGTTTCAGCCTAATTAGGTAAACACATAGGTAGGTATTAATTAGGACTATATAGGTTGAGGCGGCTTCTTATATCCTCAAATATGTTTTTAAAAACAACTGTTGGCATAAATGCATCTCTTGTACAATATTTTGAGGTTTCTAATTGATACCATGAAAAGCTTCCAGTGAATTATGATGTTCTATGCTCTAATGTTGATAAATACAACAGGATTTAATTAAAATGCAAATTTGGTCATCCCAGAAGAAAACATCCTGATACCAATTATCAACAGAAAGTGCCCAAGCCATTCACCTACAGGTGCAGTATTCCTTGTAACCCTGACAACCTTTTAAGAGAATCTTTCAAGCCGCTGCTCCTCCCCTTCCATAAAAACAGTTGTGCTTTACAGTATTAATTGTGTTTAACTCCTTTGCAGAGTGACCCTGCTTTTGCATATGCACTCACCTATTCAGACAGGTGCAGTAACTTAGTCACATTGTAATCAATGATTCCATAATATATTAGGCCAAATGATGGGCAAATAACCTCTTCAATGCATGAGATACAAGTCAAAGCAAAACTTAGCCCCTTCGAAATACATGCCACCATCAGTAATAATACTTTGATGTAAGACTTCTCTGTCCTTTGGTCCTAGCTGTCCTACACTCCTTAGTAATTGCCCTTCTAATCTGTAATAGTCATGTGGCTTGTCAGGCATCGTACAGCACATCTATCTAGATATTTATATACTGCACTCACCACTGTGGTACCCAAGCACTTTACCAATTATATTTAAAAAAGCCAGTTAGCTTTGCTTTTCTCCACCTATTTAAATGGACAGATACATTTAAACCTATTTGTCCTGAAGGCAATGATATGTCATAGATAAAACAAAGTTACAGATCAATCAGTTTCACCTGACCTTTCACATACTTTGTTTAAGCAAATTCATCAGGCTCTTTCTTTGTTGAAAAGAACTTTCATAGAGTTGTACTTAGGGTTAGGCAAGCTAAGGGCCAGACCACAAATTTCAGATTATTGAGACTGGCTCCCAGTGCTGTAGTTAAAAAGATTCCCTTCAACTGGAACATTATACTCAAGACCCTACTGTGCCTGCTGAACAATTCTATGTATTGATTTTTTTTAAAAAACAGTAACAGCATGGAGAGAAAAAATAAAAAAGGAAGTCCCCCATTTAACGCAGACCCAGACTAGACATCAAACTGCAGGCTATTCCTCACCCCCCAAAATCCAATCACTGCTTTCTCAAAAGATGTATCCCTATCTGCTTCAACCTCTTCCACTCTCTGATCTCATCTAAAGAGTCTGTATCTTTGTGATTTGACTGTTTCCCCATCAGGTGTGTAGATATAACATATCTTTCACACTAATGTTTCTCTGAAAAGTGGAGAAAGCAGTTAGATGAACTAGCAGAGGTAGTCTGAGATTAGAACAGCTGACTTGCATTCTTCTAAAAAAATTAATCAATCACCGCTGTCACTGCCACACTATTGACTACCGTCAATCCAGTTTTGCCTCTTACTAGCCTAACTCTCTTGATAGATAGGTATATCTTTGGATACCGCTGTACCAGACTAAAGGAGTGGTTTTAGTTATAAAGAGTTGAATTTCAATTTTAAGAACAATTTGGAAGTCTTTAGTCCCTAACAGTGGGTGCTTTACATAGTTTAATCAATGCCTTCACTTTGTGTATTAAAGTCCTAAATCATCAAGACATCTTTTTAGAGTGGTAGTGAATGTGTATGTTCAAAGAACAGAAAAAAGCTCCCATCTGCTTGTAATTCTGTCTCGCTTCTATAGAAAAAGGTGGATTGCACACTATGCTGCTGTTCATAAAAACTGTTTTGTTCGTGCTAGACAGAATCTTAATGTGTTGCAAAAGAAAGCCAAGAATACTTTTTCTAGGGTTGATTTTCCTGTTTATATGCACAGAAAACTGAAAAAAACTGAAAGAGAAACGGGTATAGTAAAAACTATTAAACATGCCACAATTTAGGAACACGGGTGGAAGAGCATCTGTAGCCAGACCGAAGAAAGCTGAACTAAGTATTTGTGCAGTGAAGAGGGTTGGAAGTGTTCTTTGTGGCATTGCTATACAAAACGTATAGTAACAAGTGCTACCAAGTTTGCTTTTGCTGTGGTCTGCGTATACTTTTTCACCAACTAGGGTAAATCTCCATTTAAAGCTGCTTTTTAAGCTCCCTTTGAGGTTAGTGAGACTTACAAACCTTGAAATTTTACACTTCATGGCTCTGGCCCCATGTGTGATGTCCACTTAAGTGCAGAAATTCAACAAAACAAAGCCACCTTACTCAGTAAAAGTATTCTGCACTTTTCTACATAAGTGTAGAACCTGATTTTTCACTGCCTTGCTCCTAGTGGCAGCATTTACACCTGTGCGAATACAATGTAAAATGCTAGCCATTCAGAACTGTTCTGTTTTATATTAATTTTGCATAGGTGTAAATGACTGTACAAGATGCAAGTTAATAGGGAATCAGGAACACAGTATTTGTAACAACATTTCCCTTTACACATGAAAATGTGTAAGGTGTGCTATTTGAGAGGACTGGATTTTCAAAATCTTTTTAGTCAACCAAAGAAAACCAGTAAACCAGAGAAAACAAATGGATTGAGCTGAAGTAGAAAGAACACTATTATCAAATATCATATAAGCCAAACAAAGCATCAGAGCATACAAAGGGCCAAATTAAATACAGAGACTTGAGTCATAAAAATAGGCACATCAAACAAGCTTCTTGATCAGAAGAAGTAATAAAGATGGTGGAAGTGAGATACTTACCCTAAAATTATTTTCAAAGATAAGGCGTAGAAGAGTGAATCCCCTGGAGAATCTGGGGAACTGTACCAGTTAGAGATGAGGTGAATACCTTTGGGAAGTGTGTGTATTTCTCTGCAAACGTTAGTTATCCTTAGAAACTCACAAGCAGCTTAAACATTTTGTACTTGTGTTTCTTTAGAACTCAGCAGACACCAGCTTGGTGTTTATGGAGTTAGTGGTGGTGCTTTTATAAACTATAAATTCATGTTGGATGCCACAGGTTCAAAGCACTCATGAGCCAGGCTCTGCTTATTTGCATCTGCAGTCCTCTATCCCTATTAACACCAGACAGGCTAACGAGAATTGTCAGTAGAAGGAAGGAAGGTGACTTGTCTTATAGTAACTAAGGTCTTTGAGATGTGTGGTCAATATGGGTATTCACTGTGGGTGTGCATGTGCTCCTGGAACCAGAAATTCTTCAATAGCAGTGTCTGTAGGTGCGTGCCTGTGCCCTTCATCTCCTCATACTCCCTGCTGAGGAGGAAAAGGGCAACACAGACTGACCTCCTGCCCAGTTTCTACTCTACTGCAAATCTAGAGGTGAGCTGAGAATAGGAAAAGGAAGGCAGATGGTGAATACCCATTAGGACCACACACCTTGAAGGACTCTGGTTACTGTAAGGTAAGTAACCCTCCTTTTTTTCTTCAAGTGCTGGTACCTGTGGGTGACTTCCAAGCAGGCAGATATGAGGAACTGCTTTGTACCAGTTTACAGGATTGTTGAGCAGAGGCTTGAATCAGGGCACAGTGGCTGGTAGCCTTTTGAATGGAGCCTAGGTTGCTGCTTTACTGATCTCTGACAGTAGGATTCCTGGCAGGGAAACCACTGAGGCAGCTTGAGCTCTGGTAGATTGAGGAGGAGGGTCTTCCACAAGCTCATAGTAAAGGAGGATGCAGTGGGAAATACATTTTGAGAGTCTTTGGGAAGATACTGCCTCTTGGCAAGAGAGACTAATAACCTCAGATCTTGTCCTGTCCAGGTAGAAGGCCAGATTCAGATCCCAGGCAGGTTTACTGTTTTGAGGTGGGTAAAAACCAAGTAGCTCTTCACAGGAGGAGGAAAGACATCAATAACTTCTAAATGTATATACAAGTGAACTGACAGATAGGCCCTATGACTTCTGTGAGAGGAGATAGTCCAGGATAAAAGGCATCCCTGACTCCTCCAGAGGCAATTGATGCTTCTAGCACCGCAGGGAGCACTGCTTCCATTTGGCAGCAAAATACTTTCTAGTAGAGGGTATCCTGCTATTGAGGAGGATGGATTGGACCTCCTCCAAGCAAGATCTCTCTAAGTCAGTTGCCCATCCCTAAAAACAGGCTATCAGATGGAGCAATGCTGGGTTAGGATGGTTGGACCTGCCTCATTCCGTGACAACAGGTCTGGAAACAGCAGTAGGTGAATGCACAGGTGAGAAGCCATCTGCAGAGCAGTGGTGAACAAGAACGATCATGGCCACCATGGTACTGTTAGGATCACCATTGCTGTCTCCAACTTGATCTTTTAGGGGATAGAAGGTAGGAGGGGCACGGGAGGGAAGCCATACATCAACAGATTTGACTACTGCTTTATGAAGGTATCCCCTCTGAAGTTGTGCCCTTGTGCCACAACAATAGGCCTGTCTTTCCCTAGGGTGTAAAAGTGCACCATGATGGGAGTCCCCACTGACTAAAAATCCACCGGACCACTGATAAGTGGAGCTCCCACCAGTGAGTCTCATGAAAATGCCAGCTGAGGGAATTAGTTATGCCTGGTAGGTTCACTACAGAGACGGTAATCTGATGCTGAATGGACCTATTCCAGAGCTTGTCTGATTCCCTGCAGAGTAGGGCAGACCTTGCTCCTCTGTTTATCTAATAAACAATGGAAATATCTGACCTGGACATGAATAGACTGGATGAAAGACAGGAACCTCTTCCACATTTTGTGAACTTCCTGAAGCCTCAAGAAGGTTGATATGGAGTCCAGGAAATTGAGCTGTGTGGTCATCCAGGTGCAATCCCCAGCCCAGAGGCATCTGTAACAAGTGTATTTGTGAATGGTGTGGGAACAAGGGAAATCCTCTACACAAATAGCGTCCTTCTGCACCCACCAGGTAAGCAACGTCAGGACACCATGAGGAAATGAGACTTTTGTCCAGGGAGTCTGCTAGGAGCATAGACCTTCCTCAGCCAAATCTGGAGACCGTAAAGGTGGAGCCTGCCAAAGGGGGTGCATACAGTGACATGGTTTAGGAGGATCGGATTGTCATCTGAGGACTGAGTTGAAGGACTCTCATTGTGAGGCATGTGTCCTGCAGTAAGTAGGCCTTGGCTGCAATTAAGTATTGATTGGCTCCAATAAATTATATAGTTGTTGGTGTTAAAGTGGACTTTCTTGGATTTACCTGAAGTCCCAAGGAGTGACTCAGGTTAAGTAAGGATGTGACTGCTAAGTGCACCTCCTGATGCGATTGTCCCATGAGCAGGCAGTCATAGAGGTATGAAAATACAGGGTTGTGTTGATGGTGCAGGTGCACTGCTTTCACAGCCGTGAAATCTATAGAAAGTGTTGGGGCCATCAGAAGGCCCAACATGTGCATTTTGTATTAGAAGTGCTCTAAATCCACTGTAAAATGCAGGAATCTTCTGGGTGGATGTCTATATGAGAATAGGTGTCCTTCAAGTCAAGAGCCAGAAACCAGTTGCTTTTGTTCAAGGAGGGGATGATGGCCGCTAGGGTAATCATCCTCTATCTTGAGTGGCAGATGAAGACGTTCAACTGCCTGAGGTCCAGGATGTGTCTCCAGCCCCCTTTCTTTTTCCAGAGTAAAACCCTTCTCCCTATGATGAGGGGGTACAGGCTCCATAACCTCTAGCTAGATTAGGGAGTACAGCTCTTGTCTGAGAATCCTCTTGTGAGTGGGGTTCATGAAGAAGGGCAGACAGTAATTTAATTGTATAGCCAGTTAAAATGTTGCCTAAGACCCATTTGTCCAAAATCATAAGCTGCCACATTGAAAGGAAATGGGCCAGGTGGTCATCAAAATAGTGGGGGAGACTAAATGCGCAAGGACTGGTTGACTTCTCTTGTGTACCATCAAAATGATGTCTTGGAAAGCGTGGAGGGGGATAGCAGTGAAAACCAAAAAGATAAAGTGAAACCAAAGTATAATATAATGCTACCTTGGTAGTTGAGTAAGATATAAATCAATGTAAATAGTTTTACAGTCTATCTATGTAAAACACTGGGGAGCCCTCATCCAGAGTGCTGTATCCAGGTTTAGTCAATAATTATTGCTTGGTAGGCATTATGCAATTAAAAAACCAAGAATGATATCCCATATCAGCCACCGTTTAACCTCTTTTTAGATCCAGTATACTTTTTTTTTTTTTTTTTTTTTTTTACTACACAGTCCTAGTGTTATCTTCCGATTAAGGCTGCATGTCTGTCACAGAAGTCACAGATTCTGTGACCTCCGTGACTTCTGCAGCCCCCGGTGCTGGCTCAGGCAGCCCCCAGGCCAGCAACAGCAGTTTGGGTGTGTGGGAGGGGGCTCAGGGCTGGGGTGCGTGGCAGTGCTTACCTGCAGGGAGCTCCCTGGCTCCCACCGGCATGTCCATGCAGTTCCTAGGCAGAGAGGCCAGTGCTCTGCTCACACCTGCCCCCACAGCTCCCATTGGCTGAGGTTCCCTAGGAGCTATAGGGACATGCTGGTCAGAGCTGGGTAGGGAGCCTGGCAGCCCTGCCAATCCTACCCCCCACCCCCCGGAACAGCAGAGGTCCCAGGCTGCCCACTGCCACCAGCCCCCCCCAAGTACCTCTGCCCCCCCAGCACCATCCCCCCTTTGTTTTCACCTGGTAAATAATTATCATCTTTGTTTAATTTCAAACGGTACTGGTTTCCATCTTAGCTCAATAGTTCAGTCACTCATCTTATATGAGATATCTACACGCACTTCAGACAAGCATATCCAGAATATTCTGCGCATCAGATATTTCACAATTGATTTTTTACTCCAGCCATCCATCATTCTGTTCTCTCTCTGCCTTTTGGAGACATGAACTATAACTTTCAATGCTAAAGCCACACAATTATCCATCTCATGTGGAAAGCGGTCAGTGAGTTTAAGTGCAGCAAGCACATGAGAAGTGTGCTCCAGAAGTGAAGTTAATCTGCCTGAGATTTAATTTTAAAATAACATGTGCAATGGGGCAAAAATTGCCCGTCAGAGCATAGCCCTGGGGTTGTTAATAAGAAAAATGAAGTGTTTTATTAAAAAAAACTCAGGATGATTAACTTCTTTGTGGCTGAACACTGGCTGTTTTTTAAAACTAAATTCCCTTTAGTTTCCATTTGTTTGTGCCTTCCCCCCTAAAAAACATCTGTTTTCTAAAAAACAGCATCGATTTTCTGTTATGGGCACAAATGGGGTGAGGTTCAGCCTGCTAACTAGAAAACATAATTTGAGAACATTACTGATATCACTTTTTAATAATAAACTTTAACTACATTCTTTCGAGTGTATTTTCAGCTTTATTTACATGCTAAGAATATATCTTGTATAAACAGATTGCCTCTTTATTGGAATAACAGGTATGACCTTTAGAGCTGATCAGGAACTTTTTGACTAAATGTTTTAGAATTGGAAAATGCCCATCCAAAACTTTTCATGGAAACAATCTGTTTCGATGGAAATTTACTGGGGATGGTTTCTTGGATCCAAGGTGGAATTTCTAGTCAAAAATCAAACAGCACGTGCACAAGAGAGACCCATCTCAGAATAGCCAGTTGCCTGGTGGTTTGGGCAATCACCTGGGGCATGGGAGACCCAGATTCAAGTCCCTGCTCCTAGTTAGGCAAAATTTAAAGATATGATGCTGCAAATACTTATGTGTGTGCTTAACTTCACACACTGTGAATAGTCCCAGGATCAGGGTCTAACCATGTTAAACCATTCTTCTACATTTTTCTCATTAATATAAAAAATGAAGACATCCACTTAATACTTATCTCCTTGAAAACCTGCTCCTAATGCCAGCATGCAGCAGATGTCATCTCTAAGGCTATGTCTACAGTGCAAGCGAGAGATGTGATTTCCCTGTTCCTGCAGTTGCTTTCATTTAGTTAGCAAGAGTATAAAAAGCAGTGTAGCTGTGGTAGCATAGGTACATACCTACCCATTTCAGGCAGGTTTCAGCCATGCTTCCTCTGCCACTCAGGGATACTGGAGCGGTGTGTAAGCTGAGAGCCACTGAACCAAACTGACAGGTTTCAGAGTAACAGCCGTGTTAGTCTGTATTCGTAAAAAGAAAAGGAGTACTTGTGGCACCTTAGAGACTAACCAGTTTATTTGAGCATGAGCTTTCGTGAGCTACAGCTCACTTCATCGGATGCATAGCATATCGTGGAAACTGCAGAAGACATTATATACACACAGAGACCATGAAACAAAACTTCCTCCCACCCCACTCTCCTGCTGGTAACAGCTTATCTAAAGTGATCATCAAGTAGGGCCATTTCCAGCACAAATCCAGGTTTTCTCACCCTTCCCCCCCCCCCCCCCCACACATACAAACTCACTCTCCTGCTGGTAATAGCCCATCCCTCTTTGAAACCTCTCTTTATAATGCGCATGATCATCAAGGTGGGTCATTTCCAGCACTAATCCAGGTTTTCTCACCCCCCCCCAAAACCCCCCTCCAAAAACCACACACACAAACTCACGCTCCTGCTGGCAATAGCTCATCTTACAATGTGCATAGCAATAATCCAAGTTTAACCAGAACGTCTTGGGGGGGGGGGGGGGGGGGGGGGGGGGGGGGGGGTTTGTAGGAAAAAAACAAGGGGAGATAGGCTACCTTGCATAATGACTTAGCCACTCCCAGTCTCTATTCAAGCCCAAATTAATAGTATCCAATTTGCAAATGAATTCCAATTCAGCAGTTTCTCGCTGGAGTCTGGATTTGAAGTTTTTTTGCTTTAAGATAGCGACCCTCATGTCTGTGATTGCGTGACCAGAGAGATTGAAGTGTTCTCCGACTGGTTTATGAATGTTATAATTCTTAACATCTGATTTGTGTCCATTTATTCTTTTACGTAGAGACTGTCCAGTTTGACCAATGTACATGGCAGAGGGGCATTGCTGGCACATGATGGCATATATCACATTGGTGGATGTGCAGGTGAACGAGCCTCTGATAGTGTGGCTGATGTTGTTAGGCCCTGTGATGGTGTCCCCTGAATAGATATGTGGGCACAGTTGGCAACGGGCTTTGTTGCAAGGATAGGTTCCTGGGTTAGTGGTTCTGTTGTGTGGTATGTGGTTGTTGGTGAGTATTCGCTTCAGGTTGGGGGGCTGTCTGTAGGCAAGGACTGGCCTTTCTCCCAAGATTTGTGAGAGTGTTGGGTCATCCTTCAGGATGGGGGGAGGTGAGAAAACCTGGATTAGTGCTGGAAATGACCCACCTTGATTATCATGCGCATTATAAAGAGAGGTTTCAAAGAGGGATGGGCTATTACCAGCAGGAGAGTGAGTTTGTATGTGGGGGGGGGGGGGAGGCTGAGAAAACCTGGATTTGTGCTGGAAATGGCCCTACTTGATGATCACTTTAGATAAGCTGTTACCAGCAGGAGAGTGGGGTGGGAGGAAGTTTTGTTTCATGGTCTCTGTGTGTATATAATGTCTTCTGCAGTTTCCACGATATGCTATGCATCCGATGAAGTGAGCTGTAGCTCACGAAAGCTCATGCTCAAATAAACTGGTTAGTCTCTAAGGTGCCACAAGTACTCCTTTTCTTTTTACTGAACCAAACTGTAAACGCTATATGTGATAAAACCACTTCAAGCTACTGTGGCTACACTGCTATTTATACCTGTGTTAACTTGATGAGAGCAAGCACACATGTATACACCAGCAGGGGAGCTCACGAAAGCTTATGCTCAAATAAATTGGTTAGTCTCTAAGGTGCCACAAGTAATCCTTTTCTTTCAGCAGGGGAATCACACTCCTAGCTTGCAGTGTAAACATAGTAATAATTTTACTTAGGCTGTTTTGCCTGTGTTACAGATACCCACCCAGGTAATGAGTAGCCCTAATCTGGACAGTGTTTATCTGTATTGTTCAATAGGCAAGGCAAGAGTCACTGGATTACACAGGATAGATTTATTTCTCTCATCAGCAGCAGGCTTAATCAATTAAAGATAATGTTGTAACAGTTAAATAGTTTTACTGATCTACTAGATTAAACCTATTGGTCCCAAAAGAACTATTTACACCCACAATCAGATACATGGTAAATGCAAAATATAAAGATAAACTTTGAAAAAAATGACGGAATTCTAACTCCCTCTCATTTCCGCTCTCTCCAGTCCCAGAAAATTCAGAAACAAAGGAGAGAAATCAGCAGTTGGGTAGAGGAGATATTTGGAGGCAGGGAGCCAGAGGATGGAAGGATGATTTGAGGCAAAGAAAGAAATAATAGTTTGGGGGAGTTATAAAAAGAGTGAGAAGCAAGAGTAGCCAGGACACAAGCAATGGGGGAAATGAAGCAGGAGAGGCAGGCAGGGCTGTGGGTAAAATGGCCCAAGGGCATTAGCAACAGGGACTGTGGGGGACATTTGGACTGTACTTATTCTGTTTAGTAGGAATGGCTGGTGGGCTGAATAATCGCTAGAAGGTCAGGCTGCTTTGGGGTGAGGAGGAGGAAATCTGGCTTTGTAAAACTCAAAGGGTTGAAGTGCTCCATGAATGCTACAACCCCTCTAATCTTGCTGAAGTTGCAAGTTGGAGCCACAGGGGTAAAACAGATGAGGATCTATAGTAGTATAAGGAAATCTCTTACATTTCAGAAATTGTTGCGCAGCTCCCCTGTCTTCAGTGTTACCATCTAACATTAAACTTTCCTTGAATGTCAATCCAAGTGGAGGCCAATAGTTTGAGTCCACCTAATAATATTTCACTTTCTTCTTTTACAGTTGTTTAAGAAACAAGGTAGGGGAGGTAGTATCTTCTGTTGGACCAACTTCTGTTAGTGAAAGGGACAAACTGTTAAGTTCCCTAGAGCTCTTCTTCAGACTGTTATAAGCACATACTTGAAGCTCTTCTCTGTGTTACATGAGTCTCTGAAGTTGGGAAGGCCAGGGTGAAGAGGTGAGTCTTGTAGCTGTTTCTAAAAGGGCCAGGTTTCTGCATAATTGAATGTTTTGATGGGAACAAGTTTCAGAGGAGAGCTAAAGGAAGAAAATATAGCCAAGATTTCTCCCTCAGTCACTCCCAGCACAACTTTTCATGAGCTAGCAACAAGCCTGGTTTGTACTGTCAGCCTTCAACATTAATATTGAGATATCCCTCTTCAGTATTTTGTTCATATTAACTAGTTCAGCCTTCTATAATGATGCACTGCCACATTCCTCTCCCCCTAGAGAGGTCAGAGTGCTTAGAGAGAGATCCAGCCCAGGCTCATGGTTTTGTGTGAACCAGAGTCCCACAAGCTTAGCAGCCGGGCATATGGCTCCTGTGGGCTTCTTTCTCCTTGAGGTAGAGTGGAGTAGATGGGATGTCTTGAAAATGACTGACATTTAAAACTTCTTTCCGCCCTGGGATAGAAAGCATACTGGTAGCAGGCACTTCTGTCCTGATTGCTGGTATTTCTGGAAAGGAGCCTTTATGGCCCTAATAATGGAAACCTCATGAGAAGATAACACAACTCAGGCCTTCTGCTAAAAAATGACACTGCAGCCTAGCTAAGAGCAATGCACCTCCAGCTCCTAGGCACCTTACTGTTGTAGGGAGACTTAGTAACCTGCAAGTACCTCCTTTTCTCCAACACATCAGGCATCTGGAGCAATTACTGAGATATGAAAGCTAGTATTTGTATTTCCTGTAATTTAATTATTGTAAACCTGTTCTGAAATATTTCTATATTATATGTTTTTTCTTTGTAAAATTATCTTCAAAGGCAAGTATTATGGAAATGTAAAATTCCAGGGGGGGGGGAGGGGGAAGAGAACAGCTGGTACTTTAATGTTTATCTTCTTAGGCAACACTAGAACTACAGGAAACTAGAAATGACTCTCCAGCCTGATTTTCATAAAACTCAGATTAATGCACCAGAAAAGAGTAAAAAAAAAAAAAAAAAAGAGGGAAACTGACAAAATAAAAAAGTTCCATTTTACTCTTCTAATTAAATTGTTTCCTTCAAGCGACAATTAAAAGCTCAATTTATGTGCATGATTACATTTGCCAGCCATTCCATTTATCTTCATACCATTCTTCTGTTCAACAGTAATAAAAGTGAATTTCTAGACCACTTCCACCAATGATTACCTACTACAAGCAAAAGCAGGCCGAGGCAGTTGTGCCACTGTAAGATCTCTCATGTAGCTGCTCTATGCTGACAGGACAGAGCTCTCCTGTTGACATAGCTACTGCCTCTCATTGGGGGTGGTTTAATTATGTCAGCGGGAGAAGCTCACATGCCCACATAACGCTGTGCAAACTATCACATATGTTGCTCCGGGGGGTGGGGAAGGGTGTTTTGTCACACCCCTGAGCGACATAAGTTTTGCCAACGTAAGTACTAGTGTAGACATAGCCTAAATGAAAAGCAGCAGCTATTAATTATTGTGCAGATATCTTAGATGTCTGTCTCCCATATATTTTTGTAGTACTATCAGTATGGTTCCAATGTGAGAATCACATGCACTGAAGGAATATGGGACTTTTGTTCCAATGGGGAGTAAACTTCCTCTTCTTGGACTCGTTTGTCTTTGCCCAGTGCGATTCATCCCCATGTCACACTTTCTCACTTAGGATCTGATCATGCTAACATTTACTGCTTACTATTGTGAGTGGTACCAGTAACTTGATACATGTAGGTAGAGCCACTGAAGTCAGTGTATTACTTGCATGCATAAAATTAATCATGAGTAAGAATTTTTGGGGTGTGGCTCATCTGGGACCCAGTAAATAGGGCACTGGCAGGGAAGTCAGGGGACCTGAGTTTGATTCCTATCTCTAACCACTGGACTGTTGTATGACCTAGGGCAAGTCACAATCGCTGTGCCTCTGTTCCCCTCCCAACATTTCTATCTTGTCTATTTTTGGACTATAAACTCTTCAGGACAGGGATTGTTCCTTACTATTTCTTAGTACAGCACTTTGCATGATGGGGTACAAATCTCAGCTTGCGTCTCTGAGTGCTACAGTAATACAGTTAATAATTATGTCTATGAGCCATCCAGAACTAGGTCCTCGATACTAAATAACAAGGCTGCTGGCTCTAAGGTGACCAGATGTCTTGATTTTATAGGGACAGTCCTGATATTGGGGACTTTTTCTTGTATAGGCTCCTATTAGCCCCCACCCCCAACCCGATTTTTCACACTTGCTATCTGGTCACCCTAGCTGGCTCAGAAATTTGAGTTAAACCAAACTGTGTGGCGAGAAAAAGTTAAATATAAATGAATTTTCTTAGAGATATCTATGAAACAAAGGAAACATAAAATCTCTAGATTGGCAGTTTGAAGGATGCAGATCTTTCAGGACATTGACAATAATAAAACCATACCATATGGTAACATTCACAAATACCAAGGAGTTTCTGCAGCGATTGAAAGGTTGCAAGTATATCTCCATTTACCCAGTACTAAAAATACTGTAGGCAAGCAATAGAAAGATTTCTTTTGTAATTTACTCTTCAACATAGCAATCCAACAAAAGTATTTTATTAAATTTCCATCACAAACATAAAAGAAAAAATAGAAGATTATGCTGGCCTAAATATCTTCTCCAAAAGGCCACTAATTTCAACATTGAAAAGAATATTCTGCCCTGCACTGTTACGTTGGCACAACATAAAATAAAAATACTGTTGAATTGGGGTTAAGCACTTGAAACAATCAGGTTAAAATTATGCACATGCATAGGCAGCTTCCTGAATTTAGCGCCTCTATTATCCCCAGAATTCTGTGAAATTACTTATTATGCCCTACCAAATAAGTCATCTCAACTACTATAGGAGGCAGGGAACACCTCTTTGTACCATCCTTCAATCAGCTCTCTATTAAATGTGATAGCTGGATAATGAAGTCATGTTATATCATTTAAATGACCACTTGGGGGATCTCGAACCCTTTTAAATGGTCCCCTTCCCAAAGTGGATTAAAATAATAAAATATTTTTATTAGATTTGATTAAACTTAAATTTGAAATTATGACAACCTACTTTAAGTCCTAAACTTACCATAACCTATTACAATCATTTAAATCAAATAAATAATATTCAAACAGTAGGTGTTTGCTGCCAAAGTTTTAAAAAAGACCACTGAACAGGAGGGAATCCCTGGCTAAGCATCTGGAACCAGTTTGTGCTGTGTGTTAAACCAGCTTTTGACAACAGTAGCCTCTTCTGCAGGTGCATAAAGAATATTTTCTTCCTTTCAAGTCATTCAACTAATTCAGTTCAATGACAGGAGTTTAAAAAGCATGGAAGCTTGTTTTCCCTCTTCCAATCTATGACCAAAAACTCGGTGCGGGAAGATGAGAGTTACTAGTTCTAAAAATCTTAGAGGACACTATGACTAGAACAATCAGTTCAATCACCAACTTCAGATAAGGCTTTCCTTTGTTTAATAAATCACTTCATTTTAAAAATGTAAAATATATTTTGAGAAATTTATTTTCTTATATGCTCAGCACATTTAAGATTATTTAACTAATGAAAAACAGTTTTGTGAATTTTTAATTCAGTTTCCATCAGAATGCAGTTTGACACAACAACAAGTAAAAAAAAATTAAGCATCATCTAGTAAATAAACATCATTCCCCATTTTCTAACAAAAAAAGTAAAATGAAAAAGAATGTACGTTGAGCTAAATAATTGCTTAAATAAACATATATAGCTATAGAGTATCTTCCTGGTTAGCAAAAAAGTACCACATTTTGAATGAAGGCTATATTTGTTTGTAAATCAACATGTTTTAATGGCTACCAATCAATAAGAATCAACCCTTTAAGAAAATTAAAAAGTACAAATGCGAACAAGATTAAAATTGATGATGCCAATAAAGGTTTTCTGTTCACTAATTTAAATCATTATTAAAATCAGTGATTTAAATCACTCAGATTTAAAAATCGGTCTACGTTGTCCCCTCCACACCGAGTCTACCCGTTTCTTAACCATTACTGAAGAGGGAAGCTAGTTTACATGCTGTCATTTTGAGAAATCCTCACAATTTGGGTGTCACATGATCACAATGCAATCACTCAGTCATATAATCAGAAGGGAATGGATGTAACATCCTAAGTGATATTGCAAGTTCCTGGGTCATAATTATGAGTTTTAGTTCTTTACTTACTTTTTAATACATGTTTTAGGGGAGAGCCACAAAACTAGATCAAACCATTTAACTGATTAAAACAAAAAAAGCCCACACTATTTAGTAGGTTATGTATGATACAGAATCAGCACTGGTCTCTAAGAATCCTGACTCCTTTCCTCCAAAGTTACTGATAGGCATAGAGATTAAGGCCCCAATCAAACCATTTCAGCATGTTCTTATGTTCAATTAGATGAATGGAATTTAAGCAAGCGCTGAAGTGCTTTGCTGAATCAAGGCCTGATTGAGGTTAGAACTCTGTTTAAATTATTTTTCCCCAGAAGAAAAGATGTTCTAAAATTGCTTTGAGAGTTGTATTTTCTCCTCCTGAGGACCGTCTTTATCCAAGGCACCATAGCTAATGGGGTTGATATGGAGTGGAGTTGTGGATGTGTCAAAGGCTGTTGCTAAAAGTACTACTGTAAATAGTAATTAGTGAAAGTGTGTCAGATATTTGCAACAGTAAGTAAGACTTCTATGTTTGGAATCAGATTTATTTTTTTTAAAACATTTCATTACAAAAATCTAAAATGATCCCAACTTTATTAGGGAAAATCTACAATTTTATTTTGCTTAAAAAGTCATTTTTACAGTGAAAGGAAGCCCACTGTAAAACAAAAAACTGACCTGTTCTGAACAACAGTAGCTCTGAAGTGTAAAATTCAAAATTCAATTTAAAAACTTTCTAAATACAAATATTAAAAATATATTAAAATCCATTGATATTTATTGTGATTTATTTTATTATTCAATATTCCAGAGCTGATTATATAATGAGAACATTTTCTGTTAATAATGTATGCATTAATTGAAATAAATGCTGTCCACAAATACAACTGCTTTATATTCATAATTGCCAAGTTTTTCAAAAGCACCTAAGAATTTTGGAGGGCTGAAGTTTTGTTTGCTCAACCTGAAACACCTGAAAGGGGTGTGACTATCAAAGTGGTCAGCACTGACCATCTGAAAACCAGTCCTCTTTCAGGTGTTTCAGGTTGAGTACCCAAAAATTGAGGCACTAAAAATCACTAGGTACTTTTGGCCAATAATATTTGGCTTATAATATTTGGCAGATATGCCCTGTGGAGCTTGGAAGTTTCATGAATGAGAGCTGTGGGGCGGACAGAGCTTAACACTTATGCCAGTGTAGCCAGGAGAAGTTATAAACTCTGTAAAACCTGACAAGGAATTTTTAATCTGATTGAGTTTAGAGAGACTGAATTTGTATTTTCTGAAAAAATAACTCTTAACTCTTTCGTCTCACATCAGAAAACTGTCCTGTGCACTGAAGGACTGACCCAAAGTCAATGTGAGAGACTTTCCACTGACTTCAAAGGACTTTGAATCAGGCTCTAAACCTCATTCAGGACTAATGAAGAAACAAATTTAAAATTCCTAGACTATCCTATTTTTGATATAACTTTGCAAAATACATACACTACCCCCCATGAGACTTTTAGAAAGTGAAAAACATTTCCCCCAAAGTCCCATATCTGAAAAATGCCTTGTCCAATCAACATCAAGATTTCCCCCCCACCCCAGTCCTTCCCCTCAGAAAATCCTACTCTCAGAAATAATATGAGGTGGAAAGGAGCTTTTTCAGAAAGTTGAGTGGGTAGGGTTAAGATCTGGTTTACATTGGAAAATGACTTACTTTGCAATCATAACTGTGAAGTCACTATTGCAGTTTCATAAGATGATTTGCTTGAAGTCCTTAATAAAAGGCTTTGAGATCCTCAGCTGGAAAGCACCACAGAAATGCAAACAATTTAATGGGACACATGCTCTGCTTGGTGAAACTAGGTGCTCTGAATGCTAATTCAGAGGGCGCCATCCTCCTTTTAAGCACAAGCATACCACTTATTTTTCAAGATACACAGGGAGGCCTGCTCAGTTCTTTGAGAAAACTATAAATTGTGTAGTCCCTTAGCAAAAAGTGACATTTTTTCTTAAGCACATGGGTAAAGAGGCACTAACCAATTTCTAAAAATGTCTAAATTGTTCCCAATCCAAAATGCCCAGGGAATATTGTTCCCTTATGTCCTTGTAGACTTAATCCTCATATGCAAGTTTTAACCTGCATCAATATTTTATGTCTGATTTCTAACTTGTGAAAAACAGTAATTTATAATGGAAGTCCTGGCAGACCCTTGACTATAAAAGGCCACTTTAACACTTGAAAGGAGACTAAAGCATTTAGAAATGGAAGCTTTAGTGGAATGTGTGTGGTTTCTGGTAGACATTTTACACCCTTCTTTGAGGATTTGCGTTGCCACATTAGTTCAATTCTATTGTATTAAGAACAGGGCTCTAGGTAAAAATGTACCAACAGCAGGACAAAATAATCCAGCTGTAAAGGTAAGATTATCTGAGGGACTCATGTAGCCAAAATAATATAGCAACTGGTCTTAGAATGCCTTTGACAACAACTACAGCTTAAAAGCATCTGCATCTCTGGCTAATGCTACAGGCACCAGAACTGTCAAAGAAAATTGGGACAAAGTCAAAATACCCTAATCACTGCTAAATAATCACATTGATAAATTTAGATTTTACATTTTAAACACTCCTGGCATGTTGTGTCATTTTCCTTAGGCACGAAGTCTTAGCAAATAAAAGAACTTTACACCTGTAATTATGGGACTCTTTTTAGCTAATTATGTCATATTTATTCATCCTAAACAAAACTGTGTTGACGGGGAGTGATTGAAGGCAGATACTGACTGTCAGAAAGAGGTGAACCCTTCAGATTGGATAAAATGTCAAATCTAGTTGAAGGCAGCTGTAGAAACCTGCCTGTTATCTCTAATAGTTTCCCACATGAGGAGGCTACACTCAATCACTTATTTCTAATAGCTACTCTATTGAAGCTTTTTCTTGAATATGACATTGCTGTTAAACACATTCCAAACATAAGGAGATTTATTAAAAGCCAGAATCTACCCCAAGATCATCAGAAAGTGGAAGACAGTGATTAAGGGACAAGGCTAGAAAGCTCAGGTATGACTGACATCTCATTCTTATCTAAAGATAGGCTACAGCCCCTGGCTGTAGATGAAAATATTCAGATTCTAGAAAATATAAAACAAAAATGGATGTTTCCAGGCATCCTTTCATCCAGACCATTTTGAAACACCAGAAGCAATTTCCTGCATTTTAGAAGATGTACAAATATTTTAGGACTTTTATTTTAATTATAAAGAAAGTAGCTATCTGGAATTCTCTACTAGGGAAGTTTTACAGTATGACAGGTTAGGTTCTGTGACAGCAGTTAGTGCACACTAAGCACTATGAAACCAGGCTTCCAAATGCCCTCACATTTCCCATTTGATGCTGTCAAGGTTCCTTCCCCACTCTGAACTCTAGGGTACAGATGTGGGGACCTGCATGAAAGATCCCCTAAGCTTATTCTTATCAGCTTAGGTTAAAAACTTCCTCAAGGTACAAACTTTGCCTTGTCCTTGAACCCTATGCTGCCACCACCAAGCGTGTTAAACAAAGAACAGGGAAAGAGCCCACTTGGAGATGTCTTCCCCCAAAATATCCCCCCAAGCCCTACACCCCCTTTCCTGGGGAAGGCTTGATAAAAATCCTCACCAATTTGTACAGGTGAACACAGACCCAAACCCTTGGATCTTAAGAAAAATGAAAAAACAATCAGGTTCTTAAAAGAAAAAATTTAATTAAAGAAAAGGTAAAAGAATCACCTCTGTAAAATCAGGATGGTAAATACCTTACAGGGTAATCAGATTCAAAACAGAGAATCCCTCTAGGCAAAACCTTAAGTTACAAAAAGACACAAAAACAGGAATATACATTCCATTCAGCACAGCTATTTTACCAGCCATTAAACAAAAGAAATCTAACACATTTCTAGCTAGATTACTTACTAACTTTTACAGGAGTTCTGAGCTGCATTCCTGATCTGTTCCCGGCAAAAGCATCATACAGACAGACCCTTTGTTCACCCCCCTTCCTCCAGCTTTGAAAGTACCTTGTCTCCTCATTGGTCATTTTGGTCAGGTGCCAGCGAGGTTATCTTAGCTTCTTAACCTTTTACAGGTGAAAGGGTTTTGCCTCTGGCCAGGAGGGATTTTATAGCACTGTATACAGAAAGGTGGTTACCCTTCCCTTTATATTTATGACAGATGCATATAGAAACATTTGGGGCCTAATTTTCAAAGAGGCCTTAGTGTGGCATTCTTCTGTGCACATGGCAATTTGAGAGCACAACAATTTTGTATGTTCTATACAAGCACTGATGACTGAATCTGTTAGCTACCAGTGCAGTTAACTAACTACACAGGTGTCAATGCTTGAAGAGTTGTGGCACTCATGTTGTACTCAAGAATTTGTATGAATGCTTTCTGAAAATCAGGCCCAAAGTGCATAGAAATATTCAGTTTCTTTTCATCACCTTTTTCTCTAATATTTCTTTTCCAGCCTTCCTCCTCCTCCTGTGCTCCCATCTCCACTGTGGAATCTACAGTGTTGGGGATCACAATACAGTAGTGCCCCATCACTGGTAAAATATGGTTTCGTAGACAGGTTTTAAACTGTATTTGATTTGTGCTCTTAAATCATGCTAGAACCCTGTTAAAAATTTAAGGGTACAGCAGTTTGGGAACATGGCTTGGTCTGTCTACACTGCAAGACCAGATTTTAGAACATCAAGAGGACCTAATTCTCTTCCTGCCATGGCTTCAACGCTTTCTGCACTGGACATTTCTTACCGATGTCGTCTCTGCTGCCTTCCCTGCTACATCACTCTTTTCTCCAGTCTCTCCTTCAATCATCCTGGGCACACACCCTTGGATTTCTCTTTTCTGAGAGTATTTCCCCTGGTCTCTCTTCATTCTCTTAGTCACTTTCTGCCCTGCCATACAGGATCTCTTCACTGAAATCTCTCCCCTTTGTGATCTCAACCCCTTTTCCTCCCTGCCTCAATGACCCTCCCATTATTCCAACTTAAGCTCACTGCAGCCTGCCCCCAGGACCTCACAATGCTCAGAAGCCTTCTCTGTCTCTGTACGCAAGTTTCCACTACCTAGGTGGTATCTCTTGAACAGCTTCTTTCGGCCTCTTCTCAACGTGCAGTAAGAGCTGCAAGAGGAGACAAGATGGGTGAGGTAATATCTTTTATTGAAATAACTTCTGTTGGTGGAAGGTACAAGGTTAAGAGCAACACAGAGCTCTTCTTCAGGTCTGGGGAAGGAAGCACTCTTGGAAATCATGTCAGAGAACTCTCCTGACACACAGCAAGAGTTCTTTCCTAACTCGGGCTCCAACTCAGGGAAGCATTTAAACCCATGCTTAATTTTTAGTTTGTGCTTAGATCTCATTGACTTCATGTCCTGGATATACTTTCCTGACTCAGGGCCTGAATGAAGAAGTGGGGTGATGAAGAATTCTTAAAGATCTGCAGTCCGAACTGCTCAAGCTCTTGGGCTGATAGTTACATTTCAGAGTTGGGAGAGGAAAAAAAGTTAGGTAAAGGAATGGTAAACTGTATTATACTGTTCAGCCACTAGGTGATGCTGCGTGTAAGAGACAAAGTGAACCTTAGCTATACCTGGCAGTGTGTTAAATGATCTTATGATGAACATGTCTCATGTATATGAGCAAGCTGTGAGAACATAAATGGAAGGAAAAATAGCAACAAAGGTTGCAAGACCTCATCAACATGCCACTTTTCAATGTCTCAGAGAGCATCAGCTTTGACAAACCTTCACAATGGACAGACTGGAAGCAGTACTTTGCACAACTTTGAATTGCAAACAAATCCACAAGGAAACTGGAAATATGCAGGTATCTTCTTTAATTTATGCTATGGAAAAGCAAGCAGAGCATACCTTTAAATCTTTTGACTTTACTCAGGACAGTCACAGATGACTATTACTGTTGACAGTCATGAACAGCTAGGTTTGATGCATACTTTATACCACCGAGAAATGGTATTCATGAAAAAGCATGTTTTCACCAGAGAATTCAAGAACCAGTGGAAAATATTGAATGTTTTGTAAGAGTTCTACATACCTTGACTGAAAACTGATTTTGGGAATGCAAAACTGGAAAATATCTGACACAGGTTGTTTATTGGGTTAACGGATAAAAACCTTTCACAACAGCTACAATTGAAGAGAGATGTAACCCTAGTCCCAGCTATTCAAATAGCAAAGCAGTCTGGGCTGGTAACACAGCAAAACTAAGAGCAACTTCCCAAATTTGCAAAACAAGATACTAGCTTAGAAGATGTTGACACATGCAGTATGAGTCCTAAAAGCCATTACCATAAAATCCTTGAGACACTTAGAGAGAACTCCCAGGCTAAGGGGGACAAACTGCAGCCTACGTGCACAAGCTGTGAAAAAGAGATGATGCTTAGCCAGCCAGAAGCGCACAGTGTAATAAATGATGAAATATGGACATTTTGCTGCTGTTTGCCACACAGTTGGGGAAGTTAAAACTTGTATTACGTACAATTAAGAGTCATTGTTTCTGGTCTCTATCATGTATGAAGACACAGAACCTGCCTGGAAAGTGAAACAGACTATTTATGGCAAGACTATTGACCTTAAAATTGACTCAGGAGCTGACGTCACAATCATCTCAGAAGGGATTTACAATCACCTTCAACCCTCCCAAAGCTGAAGTCAATTGATCTAGCCCTGGATCTATTCTGAATTGCTTGGGGTAGTTCACCACAGAAACTGCTTAGACAAAGACAAAACTGCAAAGACAAAAGCTATGCATTCAGAGAGTGTGATCAAAGGACCATAGACCAACAGCTTTCTCAGCTGCAGTGTGGTAGCCATCAGGAGTGGCGGAAGCACCCTAAAAGTTAAGAAGGCACAGGCACCTGAGCCACACACCCCCCGGTGCCCCCATCGCTCAACTCTACAGCCAAAAAGTGGGAGAGCATAGCCCTCCCTCTTTTAATTGTGATGGAACCATGGCCCCCTGGCCTCCCCTGTTCCAGGACCCCGGCCATCATGGGCCTAGTGAGAAAAGCAGAAGAACTTGACAGAATATTTGTTTATATTAGATTTTTGAAAGGAAATCCAGTACAAACAACATTAAGAGACAATGTTGAAACATACAGCGTACACACACACACATTGTGGGATTCCTATCCCACTACTTCATAAAGTGGAAACTTAGTTAAAGAAAATGGAGCAAATTGGCCTAATTCAGAAAATCTTTGAGCCAACAGCATGGTGTGCCCCAATGGTACAAATTATAAAGAAAATTGGAAAAATACAAATCGGTGTGGATCTTAAAAAAAGGTCCTAATGAAGCGTAGTGAGAGAAAAGTATTTCCTCCCAACATTAGATGACTTTTTCCCCAAAGAGAAAGGAGTTACAGTATTCTCCAAGCTCGATGTCTGGAGTGGTTTCAGGCAAATTCTGTTAGCCCCTCCCCCCAAAAAATGCTAAACTGATTAAATTTTCACACCCTTTGTGAGATTTTGGGATTTCCAGTGCACCTGAAATTTTTCAAAGAAAGATGGCAGAACTGTTAAGGAACATATTAGAGTTGTAGTTTTCATGAACGATATTCAATGGAAAAAATTCCAATCAGTCTGGACTGAAGCTAAACAAGGAAAAATGCATTTTCCACTTACTCCCAATTGAGTTTTTTGGGACATAAATAAAGATGGAATCAATCCTAACCCTGATAGAGTAAAAGCAATTTGCGAATTGAATATACCAATTAAATGTACCAGAACTGAGACATATACTGGGGATGGTAAACTACCTTAGTCGATACCTACAAGACCTTTCTGTAGTAACAAAACCACTGAGTAAAATATTAAATTAAAAACATATTTTGGCTATGGGGGCCAAATCAAGCAAATTGCCTTTAAAAAGGTTAAAAAAAATCCCCCTCCCCCCCAAAAAAATCCCAAAATTCAACACCTTAAATTCTCAAGTACTGTAATGTGAACAAACCCACAGTGATCAGCGTGGCGCCAAACAGCTACGGCCTAGGCAGTGTACTGTATGGCTCTCAGTGGAAGCCAGTTGCATTTTGCTCTCTCACACTCACAAAAGCAGAAAAATGATATGCACAGATTGAAAAAGTGTGCCTGGCAAGTGTATGGGCATATGAGAACTTTTACAAATATATCTGAGTGAACTGGATTCATTTACACTGAAAACAGACCATAAACCGCTTGTAACCCTTGTATCAGTGGAGAAAACCTGATCAAGTACCTCTGAGATGCCAGTGTCTATTGCTAAAGTTAATGGGATTGAACCCAATTGCAAAATATGTTCCTGGGAAAAATCAGGTAGTAATAGACACTCTGTCACAGAGCCCAGTATCACACTCAACTACCCATGAGCTTGAAGGTAATGTAAAAGCATATGTAGATGCTGTGGACACTGTGACAGGGTCAGGCCACATGGCTACAGGAGAGTGATAGAAGGCAGATATATTAGCCCCAGGTTAAGTAGGTCCCTTTTCCCTGGGTAAAGTAACAGGGAAGGTTCCAGAACAATCAGCAACTTTCTAGAAACTATTAAGGCAAACAGGCGGATTAGAACACCTGCAGCCAATCAAGAAGCTGCTAGAATCAATTAAGGCAGGCTAATCAGGGCACCTGGGTTTAAAAAAGCAGCTCACTTCAGTTTGTGGTGCGTGCGAGGAGCTGGGAGCAAGAGGCGCAAGAAGAGAGTGAGAAGGTGTACTACTGGAAGACTGAAGTGCAAGCATTATCAGACATCAGGAGGAAGGTCCTGTGGTGAGAATAAAGAAGGTGTTGGGAGGAGGCCATGGGGTAGTAGCCCAGGGAGTTGTAGCTGCCACGTAGCTGTTACAGGAGCCACTGTAGACAGCTGCAATCCACAGGACTCTGGGCTGGAACCCGGAGTAGAGTGCGGGCCCGGGTTCCCCCCCCATCCCCCCCAACTCCCTACTTGATACTGGAGGAATTGAACTGGACTGTGGGTTCCACCAGAGGGGAAGGTCTCTGGCCTGTTCTCCGATCCACTAGGTGGATCAGCAGAGACTGCAGGGATTGTTCTTCTTCCTTTCCCCATGCTGGCCAGTGATGAGGCTAACAATGAATGGCAGATTTGAACCACGAAAGTGGCTAAACTGAGGGCTGCCGTAAACCTCTGAGGCAAGAAAAGCTGCCAATAAGCGCAGGACCCACCAAGGCAGAGGAGGAACTCTGTCACAACACATACAGACCAGTGTCAGAAAAGAGACTACACCAGCCACAAAAAGCAACCTTGACAAACATGGCAGCTCTAGCTTACATTAGGGACGGCTGGCCCAAGTATCTAAAGGACACTAAGGAAGTGACAAGAGACTACTTTGCAGTGTATGAACAATTAAGCAAGTCAAATGGACTCAGAAATAAAGGTAATTGCATCGTAATTCCAAATTAAAATGAGAGGAGAAATCTTAAACCTCACCCATTGAAGGACATCAAGAAATTAACTAAATGTCATGAATGGGCCAACCAGTCAGTGTGGTGTCCGTACATCAGCAAGGACGTAAAGTTCTTCTGCGTGTGAATACTGCAGAACTCACAAAGCAATACAACACAAAGAACATTTAATAACACCACCTCTATCAGACAGACCTTGGAAGAGACTAGCTGCAGATTTATGCAAATTCAGAGGACATCATTATCTGGTGACCATGGACTATTTTTTCAGGAATATAGAAATAATGTAATTGAAAGATATAACATGACACAGTGTTATCAAGAAACTGAAATGCACTTTTGCTCACTGCAGCAGAATTTAAGTCATTTCAAATGAAATATGATCTTGGTCATATTAGTAGCAGTCCATTAGCTTGTGGTTAATATGAAGAAGCTGAGAGAGCTGTACAGACAGCCAAGAAAATCCTACAGCAGGAAGATCCATTCTTTGCTCTTCTGAGTTACAGATCAACAACAAGCACAACTACTGGATATAGTTCCACACAACTCCTGATGGGAAGACAACTCAGAATTACCATTCCAACTTTGGAGAAGAATGTGTCTCCAAAGTGGACAGACATGAAGAGAATAGCCAAAAATTCAATTAAAAGGCTAAAAGAGCTTCATGCTTTTACAACAGAAGTCACTCAATTAGATAACTGCTGGGTCCAGAACCTGGAGACTATGTTTATTTCAAATCGGATGAAGAAAAGGGATGGACAACTACAAGTTTCAAAGAAAACAAACTCAGCACCTAAATCATATGTGATTGAGACTGACAGCAGAGTTCATCAAAAACTGTCAACATCTGCAGTTTGTTCTGCAGAGAGAACAATGAACAGAGCATACTCTGCAGATGGTAGGTGCAGATCAAGATGACAACTCAAGAATTCAAGACCAAAGATAGCCAGTTATTGCAACTAATGGATAGCCAATGAACCAAATTGTTATGCTTTTGTGTCATGTAAGTAGGAAACCAGTATGATTCAGAGATGCTTAACAGACTGATACATACTGAACTTCAAAGACACTGTGATAGTGTAAATTGTAGGAATGTAAAACTTAAACAGGAAAATGGAGTGTGAAATTGAATTATACTCAAAGTATCAGAGGGGTAGCCATGTTAGTCTGTATCCATAAAAACAACGAGGAGTCCAGTGGCACCTTAAAGACTAACAGATTTATTTGGGCATAAGCTTTTATGGGTAAAAAACACCACTACTTCAGATGCATGGAGTGAAAATTACAGATACAAGCATAAATATACTGGCACATAAAGAGAAGGGAGTTACAAGTGGAGAATCAATGATGACAAAGCCAATTCAGTCAGGATGGATGTAATCCACTCCCAATAATTGAGGCGGAAGTGTCAATACCAAGAGAGGGGAAATTGCTTTTGTAGTGAGCCAGCCGCTCCCAGTCCCTATTCAAGCCCAAATTAATGGTGGTAAATTTGCAAATGAACTGTAGCTCTGTAGTTTCTCTTTGAAGTCTGTTTTTGAAGTTTTTTTTTTTTTGGTTGAGGATGGCTACTTTTAAATCTGTTATTGAATGTCCAGGGAGACTGAAGTGTTCTCCTACTGTCTTTTGTATGTTACCATTCCTGATGTCTGATTTGTGTTCATTTATTCTTTTACATACAGATTGTCCAGTTTGGCCAATGTACATGGCAGAGGGGCATTGCTGGCACATGATGGCATATATCACATTAGTAGATGTACAGGTGAATGAGCCCCTGATGTGTTGCTGATGTGGTTGGGTCCTCTGACGGTGTTGCTAGAGTAGATATGGGGACAGAGTAGGCAATGGGGTTTGTTACAGGGATTGGTTCCTGGGTTAGTGTTTCTGTGGTGTGGGGTGTGTATAGTTGCTGGTGAGTATTTGCTTCAGGTTGGGGGGGCTATCTGTAAGCGAGCACTGGCCTGTCTCCCACTGTCTGTGAGAGCGAGGGATCATTTTCCAGGATATGCTGTAGATCATTAATGTACTGGATAGGCTTTAGTTGGGGGCTGTACGTGATGGCCAGTGGTGTTCTGTTATTTTCCTTGTTGGGCCTGTCTTATACTAAGTGACTTCTGGGTACCCATCTCGCTCTGTCAGTCTGTTTCCTCACTTCCCCAGGTGAGTATTGTAGTTTTAAGAACGCTTGATAAAAATCTTGTAGGTGTTTGTCTCTGTCTGAAGGATTGGAGCAAATGCAGATGCATCTTAGGGCTTGGCTCTAGACAATGGATCATGTGATGTGTCCTGGGTGGAAACTGGATGCATGTAGGTAAGTATAGCTGTCCTTAGGTTTCCAGTATAGGGTGGTGTTTATGTGACCATCACTTATTTGCACTGTAGTGTCCAGGAAGTGGATTTCTTGTGTGGACTGGTCCAGGCTGAGGTGGAAACTCACTCACCATTCATTTGGGCTTGAATAGGGACTGGGAGTGGCTGGCTCACTACAAAAGCCATTTTCCCTCTCTTGGTATTGACACCTCCTCCTCAGTTATTGGGAGTGGACCACATCCACCCTGACTGAATTGGCCTTGTCATCATTGAATTATACTGTTCAGCCACTAGGCGGTGCTGTGTGTATACCACCTTATTTAAACAAACCTTAGCCACACCTGGTAGATCATGAAAAGATCTTATGATGAACACATGGTGTGTATGAACAAGTTCTGTAGCCAGTCCATATCTGGAGCAGAAGTCCATGATGGATTATGTAGCCCAAAGATTACTTCATTCTCCAGTTGCCAAACAAGCAACAATTGCAGGACGAAGAGTGAACCTCCTCAATGATAATCAGTTTGTTTCCTCTTCCACTTGCTTTTATGGCCTAAACATTGAACTAGGAACCCCAACTTTCCTATTTGAATCTACAAAGTGAGGGTTACTTTATGGACTCACTTCTGCAGAGTGAACAGATGCAGAGAAAGTTTGACAGGTTGACCAAGTATAGGGACTATTAATGTACGCAAGGCTGGGAACTCCTCTGCACAAGCTTTTTCCCCTAGAAAGCTCCACAATGCATAGACATAGTTTTATTTGTTCTTTTCTGGCTTCCACTGCTGACTGCCTGTTCCCAGGTAAACCTGCCACAGACCCAATGGCTGCAACCTTTCACAATTTGCGTGGTTCAGAAGACGAGAGATATATTTTGCTGGAATGGGCCCATAAGTTTTTCCATGAACTCCCTGATCTTTACTGCAGTGTGGTCTGACTTTCTTGTTTGCTGAAAGCTAGTGAGTTGATACAGAATTGATTTTCTGTAAGGGTTGTTGTGGCTAAACCTCACAGTTATCTCCTGTTTTAGAGCAACCAGTTAATGCCATCTACTGCTGCAAAGTTGCAAGGGAGATGATCTGCATCAGGGAATTCTCTCACTGCAATAAAGGGTTGAACTTGGCAGGGGATTTGATTACATCTGTACAGCGTCACCACAATCTTTCTAAACAAGAAATTTTAGGTTGGGGGGAGGAGGAAGATCCATTGATCCATTAAAGCACAAAAAAAAAAGACTGAAAATTTTGTTCATCATGAAATCTCATTTTAAGGTATTTCACATGAACATTAATCATTTATGAACAATGAAAGTCCACAATAAAAACAGTGACAGCATCAGAGTGATTAAACAATTCCCTCGTCTTCCTGCCAGCAACCCTTACAAATAAATTCATGGAGCTACATTCTACTCTTTTACAATGCAAGAAAAGCTAAGCTGAAGGCAAGATTTGACCCATTACATATTTAGGAATATATAGTAATGGAGTATCTGGAGCTCTGAATGCCCTGCATCAGAAGTATGACATGCATAAGCCTAGGGGAGCTATAGATGAATACAAAGCTTTCTTTGACCTATGCCTAATTAAATTAACATACAACAATATAAAGAAAAGCTGTCACCATCTGCTTCACTCTCCACAGTCTTTTTGCTACTGGTTTGTCAACAGGATTCTCAGACAGCCATAAAATAATTTTTAAGTGTGTGCACTTGAACACAAAGACCTACCAGTCAGAGTTAAGAGGGCTAAACACAGCACAGCCTCAAATGTGCCTTGATATGTACCAAGTGTCTCTCTAGTAAGGCTGGTTGAAAAATATAAATTAATTTGTTACAAAAATATTATTTCCATTCTAATGAAAAAATCTAAACAAAATATTTTTATTCTGCATCTACCCCCATTTTACTTTTGGAGTCTTTTTGTCCCTCTGACTCCTTTTCTATCCCATTTTTACTTCCCCTAAACCTCTTTTTCACTTTTACTCCTCTTTCCTTCCCCCCGCCCCCATTATCTGGAGGGGGGGGGGGAGTAAAAAAGGGAGAGAAAGTAGCAAGAAAACTGCAACTTTGGAGTTTTAAAAACTGCAATGAAACGAAAAAATCTGGTATGAAATGAAAAGTTGTTAGTTTATTTTGAAAAGCCTGTTTTAATTGAAAAAAGTTTGGATAATTATGTATAATCAGTAAATGATATCTAGGAAGTAGGGTTAGTAAAACATAATTATCCAAACTTTTTTCAATTAAAACAGGCTTTTCAAAATAAACTAATTTTTCATTTCATACCAGATTTTTTCATTTCATTGCAGTTTTTAAAACTCCAAAGTTGCAGTTTTCTTGCTACTTTCTCTCCCTTTTTTACTCCCCCGCCACTGGATAATATATCTATATATAGATCTATATCACCTTTCGCATGCCTCAGAGCACTTTTACAGTCTCTAAAGTGAGTATAAACCCACAGCGATTATTTAATCCAGGAATGAAATGCAGCTGATTCTAGGGTAGAACAAGGCAGCTATAGTGATAACCACCATCACAAACGGTTTAGGGAAAATGTAATCACCCAAGATAGAATTTGGCCAGAGTACTTTTGGGCAGACTCACCAAGAACTGTTATGAAAACTTAGGGACAAAATGGACCTACATCTCATTGTAAAAAAGGAACCTCCAGCCCCACAATGCCATTTTGGTGCATTGGTTGAGAGGGAAGGAGCAGCTCCCATAGAATCTCCAACATTACTTTCTGCATCACCTTAATTTATCCTTGGTGACGTCCCACTCAAGTGCACACCAAGCTCAAATCCCTACTTCAACTTGTGAGATCTAATGAGGATTGCTCTATGAAGGGGACTGGCAGCCCATTCATTTGAATGAACCTTGCGTTTGAAATGCTCCTAAGACCATAAATGCAATACCGCCACAGAGCAGTGAAATAGATAATAATATTAAATGACTTTGGTTAATAACATTCTAATTTAAATGGTTCCAACGAGGCATCTCATTGAGGTAAGTATAGTGGTACTAGCCTCATAACATTTGCTGAGGCTAGCATTCTCTGGCTGAATTTCTCTCTATGCAAGACTGCCTTTAGAGTGCAATATTGTGATGGTTTCAACAGGGAGGTCAGTCTTTGCAAAAAAGTGAGTGATCTACATTTTTTAAAATAAGCTATTAGCAAAAATTGTGGAAAGACCTGTCATTATCTACTGGCCTTAAACATTTAAAATATATAGGCCAATGTTTACAAACCTTGGGGTCTAAAGCGACTGCATTGGTATTTGTGGGTGCCCAGTATCTCTATAACATTTTTATTGAACTGTCTAAATATGCATTTAAGAGCTGAAGATAGTCACTGTGAAACTTTTAGCCATAACTTTTAATACACACATTTAAGTTGTATATATTATGGATTCTTTTTAGAACACCTTGCTAGTTGCATAGAACTGAATTCAGAAACACTTTTAGTGTGTATCTACGTACCAATTAAAAAAACCATGACATTGAGTTCCAGAGCCCAAGTCAGCTTACCCAGGCTACAGAGCTAAAAATAGCAGTGTAGACGCTTGAGCTGGAACCCGGGCACTGAGCCCCTCCCATCTTGTGGGTTTTCGTAGCCCAGGCTCCATCCCGAGCCTGAACATCTACACTGCTTTAACCCCGCAGGCCAAGCCCCACAAGCTTGAATCAGCTGACCCAGGCTCTGCGATTCAGTGCCAGGTGTCTTTTATTGCTGTATAGACAGACCATTAGACTGAAATCCTGGCTCCACTAAAGAGTTTTGCTATTGACTTCAAACCAAGCCAAGATTTTAACCCTTAATTACAATATTTTTTATTGTGTAATAGAACGGGGGAGTGGGGGAGAGGGAAGAGTTTATGCTGGGAACAAAAGGCAACGTGATGATACCTGACACTACACAATCAATTATATTCGCTATTAAACGCAGACAGTATTAATATCATTGTTCAAAATTGTCATTGCTAGTCGCAGACTTGATCATTCCAGCTCGAATTATGCTAGAGATTATCGTTTGGCTGCTTGCATGTATTTGTAACTTACTATGGATGATAGTATGATACCAGGCATTGTGGCAGATAATTTTACTGACAAGTCAATTTTTTCCATTAGAAGAATATCCCATAATTTAACAAAAGGGATATTTGTGCTTCTCCAATGAGTAAGAACTCTAATTCTAGCTGCAACAAAGAATGAACTTTAAAAGCTCTTTCAGTTAATGGCTATATATTGGAGTTTTAGTAATTTCATGTATGTGTAAACTTATGGAGATTATTTGAGTATGATTCTGTCACTTCTTGTGTAAGTGCACCCTTCCCTCTGAATTTCCTGGAATTTTAACTGTTAACTCTAAGTTTCTCAGCAGAACACAGTGTTTCATTATCTTCCGTGATCCTTTACCCACAAAAAAAAAGTTAGGTGAAAGTGAGCAGTAATGTATTTATTTATTTTTAAAGCTCCCTGCTGGAGAGGAGCCCTGTCCCAGCAAAACCTAGGATGTTGACAGGAGTCTGCTCCAGCACACTCTGCTAGGATCACAGAAGGGGATGCCCTCTGACCTGCTGGCCACTAAGGAGACATCTACACTGCAGGTAGACACCTGGCTACGGGTCTGTTTAATATCAGCGTGGACATTGAGGCTCACACTGCAGCCTGAGCTCTGGCTCCCTCCCATTTTGCAGGGTCCTAGAGCTTGGGCTCCAGTCTGAGCATGAACATCTACACCGCAATTAAACAGCCCTTTAGCTCAAGCCCAAGCCAGCTAGTATGGGCCAGCTGCAGGCTTATACCTGCAGTGTAGACATACCCTTAGTCTCCTTCCTAACCACACTATACTGTGGAGAGGAGTACTGATGATTCAGACCCCATCAAACAAGAGATCTACTCTTGAGAGCCTCTGCAGAGTAGGTCCTCACAAACAGGGCATTTCTCATGCATAGCAAAGGAGATGGGTGTGTAGGCGTGTGGGCCTCCTACCATACGTCTAAGCTGCAGCTGGGAGATGCGACTCCCAGCCTACCGTACTAGCTCAGCTTGACCTAGCACACTAAAAATAGTAGTATGGACATGGGAGCAGGACTGGGTGTTCTTCCTCTCCTACCATTTGAGAAAGTCTGGGGCTACTACCGCTGGATTACTGTGGTTCTCAGATCTGCAAAAGCTTCATCAGCTGCATCAGTCCACTTCACTATGTCTGGGCCTCTGGCCTTTACCAGACTCATCACAGGTAAGGTGGGAAATGAATCACCAAAATACCCCACTCTTCCCAGAAATGCTTTGACCTGTTTCTTCCAGATTGGTCGGGGCCAATTTTGTGTCACCACTAACTTGTTCAGTAGGGGTTTCACTATGCTTCCTCCCACAATGTACCCAAGATATTTGGCTTCTGGTAACCTTACTGCACATTTGGATGGATTAGTGGTGAGACCTGGATTCCCCTGGGTATCCAGTACTTCTCCCACCTTTTCTAGATGCATCCCCCAGTTTTGGCTATGTATGGCCACATCATCCAGGTAAGTAGCGGCATACTTGGCATGTGGATAGAATAGATCAGTGAGTCTTTGGAAGGTTGCTGGAGTCCTACATAATCCAAAATGGAGGACAGCGTACTGGTATAAGCATTCTGGTTTAGAAAAGGTGGCCCTCTCCTTGACCTCCTTTGCCAGAGAGATTTGTCAATAACCTTTGGTCAGGTCAAGGGTTGACAAGAATTGTGCTTTTTCCAACTGGTCAATTAGCTCATCTATCCAAGGTACAGACTAGGCATCAAACTGGGACACATTTAATTTTTGGAAGCTGTTGCAGAACTTTGTGGTACCATCTGGCTTAGATACCAGAATGATAAGGCTGAACCATTGACTATGGGACTCTTCAAGGACTCCTAGCTCCAACATTCTGTTAATTTATGGGAGTCATCTCCTCTGTTTTAGCCTCCGGGATCCAACATGGTTTAACCGTCACTTTTACTCCTGAATCTGTGATGATGGGCTTCTGTGGCTTTTCCAGTAACGTATGGCTCTGCTCAATCATTTTAATGGCCTCTGAACATTGTTCAGCAGTCATTTCAGGTGATATTTTTACCTGTTCATGAGGTTGATTTTCTTGGGTTGGTGTCTCTAGTGTGACCATATAAGTTTCTCTGTCTTGCCATGGCTTCACCATGTTGACTTGGTAGATTTGCTCCTGTTTTGGGGGATCAGGCTGTCAAATCTTATAGTCAGCCTCCCCAATGGATTCTATTACTTGATCGGTCAATCTCCTGTGGTATTCCTACCTTAGAGAAAATTTGGATTAACTCCTTTACTACCACCTTGGACACTGTTTCACACAGAGGTACCGTAGTCCAGAAACAGGAGCACACATTGATGACCTTGGGTCGACTTCTCCAAAGGCCTATCAGGTGCATCGCTATTCTCTCAAATGGGACACCGATAATTGGTATGGGTATTAAAGGGTCCCTTAAATGAGGTCATGGGCCGTGCAATTGGCATTCTGGGCAGGAGGCTCAATAGCGTCGGACCTCCAAATAGACTCCTGGCCAAAAGAACCTTTGTAGGATTCCATCTAGGAATGTAGGGTTTTACCCACCCCTAAATGTCCCCCACACAAATAACTGTGGGCTAGGTCTAATACTAGCCTTCGGTGTTCTCAGGGTACCAGAAGTTGCTCCAGTTCTTCCTCCTATAGTTGGACTAGTCTAGATAATAGGTCTCTCTTCATCATGAAATGCGATCCTGGGCCTTTGGTTTTCCCCTCTACCAGGACCCTGTTCAACTCAACAACTTCTTTTCTAATGTTATAATAGAGAGGATCATTGGTTTGGTCCTGCCCAAAATTCTTACATGACAAACACAAAAGGGACCTATTTCTATACCACTCCCAGGATTGATCTCAGTGGAACTGGGCCTACTCTCAGGTTCGCCAACCTTCCAAGTTGCTTCCCTGCCTTCTGGACAAGACCGCTGACCCACGAGCACTACCTTTTGATTCTGAGCCAAGACTTTGGTCCCCAGTCCTTTATCTACCCTCCTTTCTTGCCTAGACTTCCAGGATTTCCCAGGTACAGAAACTAAGTCCTGAGCAATGCAGAAAAAATGAGAGAGAATGGCTATTTCCTGGGGCCATGGTATTGGCCCCAGGGTTACTACCTTCTTTTGACCCCTCCACTGGGAGTAGATTTCCAAATCCTGCAAAGTCTTGTCCAATGAGCACTAGATATGGGAGTTTAGGAACCACTCCTGCAGGCACCCTTGTTGTGTTTCCCTGAACCTTTGTACAGGAATGGCTGGGTAGTACTTAACTTGTCCATGTACACAGGTTTTACACAGGTTGGCTGAGATAGCTGGTTCCACCCCACCAGTTTCCCAGAGACCAGTGTGATGCAATTCTTGAGTCTACTAATGCAATGGTCTCTATACCATTCATTCTAACTGACCACGTGTATCTATGTGGGGTCATAGCAACTCTGACAAGGTTGATTAGTCCACACAGATCTTCACAATCACCCAGACTGCACTGCATGGGCTCCTCAATTTTAGGACATGGAGCATTTATATGCTCTAGTTCTCACAAGCTTAACATCTACACACAGCCTGGCATATCCCCCTGTTCTTTAGGCTATTGGGTCTCACCCCTCGGCCTTCTCTGTCTGGCTCCCCTAGTCCCTTTTAGGCCTCAGGCTGCTCTTTAGCAACCCTCCTCCCCAACACAGTCCTACCTGAACTTTTTGGAGTTCCAGATCTTCGGGGCTGGGACTGCCCTCTTGGTCCGGTGCATCTCTTCCCCAGTAATCTGAGAAAGCTCTCTGACCATTAACTGCATCTCCACAAAGGTGACCAAATCATCATATGCAAGAGAGTCATTTTGGCCAACCTACCCTCATAGGTCTGGTTGTAGTCCTCTCATGAATCTGTCCAAAACCCAAGAGTTCTGTAAGCCTGGATCGTGGAACTAAGCCACCTGGGTGAGAGATGGATCAGGTCGAACAGTTGGTACCTGGGCACTTTGTTCTCCTGGTACCTCCACTTGTAGAATCTCTGAGCCATTATTGCAGTGGGCATAAGCAATCTTGCCAGGATCTCAGCTGTCAACTGGGAGTAGTCTGTAGCAGCCTTTGCTGCCATGTCATAGTAGGCCTTCTGGGCCTCCCCACACAGGAAAGGGGCAAGGATACTGGAGCAGGCCTCACGTAGAGCTGTTCTTTCAAACATGAGGAAATACACCTCAACATTATCCATCATCATCATCTTTTGCAGGTAACTGCTGGCCCTCAGGGATTGTCCCCCATCATGGCCACATGCCAGAGCTGTCAGAGCTTTCAGTTGTTCCACTAACTCCTGTAGGGTGGCTCTGTCCTGAGCTGCCTGGTTCATCAGCAGTTGATTTTTCTTTTCTTGTACCCACATATTCCTGCTTAGCAGCCATCTGGACTCTGGTTAGCCTCTTGTGCCATTGTGCCTGCACCAGCACCCTCATTACATCATCCATTCTCAGGAGCAATCTATGTTGCTCCCAGGCTAATCCACTGCGTCAAATCCCACTCGTGACATCACATGGCAAAGCTCCTCTTTTGCCTCACTGGACTCAGCATTTCCCCCTCTGGCGGTGGGGGCCTGGAATGAATCCGTCCCACCCCAGAAAGTTTTTATTCCTCACTCAGGTTTTATTTTTCAGTATTTACAAGGTGGGCCTTAAGGTAGGCCCAAGGAGTTCTCTTCAATCAAACAAAAACAAACAAGTTCAAAACACAAAAAGGGAATACCTCTCCCTGCCCACTCTCTGGAACATTGCTCTGGTATGCTGACATCTGGGTGCCAGTCCTTCCCCAAACAGTCTGTTAGCTCAGTTGCTTCCCCTATATGGAGGGGAGCAACCTTCCACCAAAGCAATGCTTTTTCCCCCCAGCTGCCACTACCCCTGCTACAGCTTGTCTCTCATCTGTCCCCTCCCTCTCTTTCTCACCAGAAGACGGGTTTTTAAAGGTCACCGGCAGCCCTTAACTGGACTCAGGTGTCCCTAATTGACTTGAGGTAACCTCTTTTCAGGTCATGGGGAAAAGGGTCTTTCCCATTCTAAGACTGATATAGTTGCCTGCCACACTCCCTATCTGTGGCCCCACAAAGTCGCAGGACCTCCTTGTCAGCCTCCTCCTAGCCCTGGCCAAAACGATCATCTACAAAACCAGGAAGAGGAGGTTGGCCAACGGGGTTTCCTGCAACTGTGCGGCCTGTTTCCGCTTCTCAGTCCGTTCATGCATCCGGGCAGAGTTCCTCTGGGCGGCGTCCGCTGGCTCCCTTGACACCTTTGAGGAGCAGTGGGCGCTGTCCGGAATTCTCAGCTCGGTGTCCACGTCAGGTTCCTTTCATTTAGCCCTGTGACCTCACTCCCATTCCTGTTATATCTTTAGCTGTCCCCCGCAATCATTTGGAATCCTGGACCTTTGGATCCTCCCCTTAGGCTGGGGGGAGGTCCTTTAGCAGTGGGCGGTTTCCTGGATCCCAACAGGACCACTCTGGTGGCTGTGTGGTTTGACTTTGTCACATACTGCACATACCTATCATAACCTTGATTTGATGTAAATCAGGAACGAAGCAGGGGGTTGCAGCTCATTCTGTACAATTATTTGTTCTACTTAAACTCTTTCCTGCTAAGAAGACACACTATAAACATGTCACTTAGAGTGGTGTTTATGGCAGTCTGCCCAACTTTCTGTTAATAAGAAAAAAATTATTAGTCTTTGGTGATATAACCTAGAGTTAGGGTTTTCTGTATATCAGGGCAGGTGATAAAAGAAGAAAAACATTATGACAGCTAACAGATTTACAAATTTTCAAATTAATGAGTAGATGTCAGTTGGTATAGCAATTAGAAATTAAATCTCTTTGTACTACGTGATGTCAAATACCAACTACCCGTCAGTGTGTTCTCTCCAGATGGAGACCGAGTACTAGTGTGCCATAGAGCTACAAAAAAATTGCTTCATTTTAACTGGAAATTGTTTAGAATATAGTAATAATAAATATTATTTGTATTACATTAGTGACTAGAGGCCACAAGCAAGACTGGGGTCCCATCACGCCACACTCTGTGAAAACATAGTTCCTGCCAGAAGCAACTTACAGTCTAAACAGACAAGACAGACAAAGGTTGGGAGAAAGGAAGTTTTCTGTTGTCTTCATTGTACAGATGGGGAACTGAGGCACAGAGACATTAAGTCACTTGCCTAAGGTCACAAGGGAAGTCTGTGGCAAACTGAGGAACTGTATAAATGTGCACTAATAACAATTAGTGTAGCAAGTGAAGAATGGGCCAGAGCCCAGATGGTATAAATCAGAGTGTTCCACTGACTGCACTGCATTAATTTCAGAGGACCTATGCAAATTTACACTAGCTGTGGATCTGGCTTACTGTTATTTTGCAATGAGGCCTTTAGCCATAAGGCTACATACAGTAGGCACAGTTTAAAAGTTTTCTTTTAACTCTTTCCAGGTAGAATCATAGGACCTTGAGAGATCATTTAGTCCAGTCCCCTGCACTCATGGCAGGACTAAGTATTATTTAGACCATTCCTGAGACCATTTGTCCAACCTGCTCTTAAAAAATTCTAATGATGGCGATTCCACAACCTCCGTAGGCAATTTATTCAGTGTTTAACCACCCTGACTGTTAGGCAGTTTTTCCCTAATGTCCAACCTAAACCTCCCTTACTGCAATTTAAGCCCATTGCTTCTTGTCCTCAGAGGTTAAGAAAAACATTTTTTCTCCCTCCTGCTTGTAACAACCTTTTACATATTTGAAACCTGTTATGTCCCCCTTCTGTCTTCTCTTTTCCAGACTAAGGCTAACCCATTTTTTTTTTCCAATCTTCCCTCATAGGTCATGTTTTCTAGACCTTTAATCATTTTTGTCACTCTTCTCTGGACTCTCTCCAATTTGTCCACATCCTTCCTGAAATGTGGTGCCCAGAACTGGACACAATACTCCAGTGGAGCCCAATCAGCGTAGAGTAGAGCGGAAGAATTACTTCTCGTGTCTTGCTTACAATATTCCTGCTAATACATCCCAGAATTATGTTTGCTTTTTTTGCAGTAGCATTACACTGTTGCCTCATTTAGCTTGTGGTCCACTATGACCTCCAGATAGCTTTCCACAGTACTTCCTAGGCAGTCATTTCCAATTTTGTATGTGTGCAACTGATTGTTCCTTCCTAAATGGAGTACCTTGCATTTGTCCTTATTTAATTTCATCCTATTTAATTCAGACCATTTCTCCAGTTTTTCCCCATCATTTAGAATTTTAATCCTATCCTCCAAAGCACTTGCAACCCCTCCCAGCTTGGTATCATCTGCAAACTTTGCAAGTGGACTCTCTATGCCATTATCTAAATCATTGATGAAGATATTGAACAGAACCGATCCCTGAGGGACCCCACTCATTACACCTTTCAGCATGATTGTGAACCACTGATAACTACTCTGTAGGAATGGTTTTCCAACCAGTTTTGCACCCACATTATAGTAGCTCCTCTAGGTTGCATTTCTCTAGTTTGTTTATGAGAAGGTCATGCGAGACAGTATCAAAAGCTTTACTAAAGTCAAGATATACCATGTAGGTAAGGCATTCCCAGTTTTTGCAGAATTCCCTACTATAAGAATAGGAAATACCTGCTCAAAACGATGATCTTACCTAGTGGGAAAGACTTAAAACTATCTGTGTGCACTGTGAGGTATAAGTATGTCAGGCATGGGTACATGGATTTTTAAGAGTGAACTTTCTGCACATGTTCCTCAATAATCATGGATAGTCTTACAACAGGTAAAATAAGTGAAATATCTTAAGGAATATTAATTTCATTGGACATAACAGCTATTGAAGAACAATATTACTAAAGTGGTTAGATGATTCATGGACTGGTAATGGGATAAGAGACCTTTCACCTCCTGGTCACACCTGGATCAGAAAAGACAACGTAAGTACTGTCTGATGGCTCTTCAGATGGGAAGCTGTCAGGGTTCCCTCCCCACTCTGAACTCTAGGGTATAGATGTGGGGACCCGCATGAAAGACCCCCTAAGCTTATTTTTACCAGTTTAGGTTAAAAAAAACTTTCCCAAGGCACAAATTTTGTCTTGTCCTTGAACAGTATGCTGCCACCACCAAGTGATTTAGACAAAGAACAGGGAAAGGACCACTTGGAGTTCCTATTTCCCCAAAATATCCCCCCCAAGCTCTTACACCCCTTTACTGGGGAGGCTTGAGAACAAACAAGATAAGCACAAACCAGCCTTGGATTTTTAAGACCCAAAAAACCCAATCAGATTCTTAAACAGAACTTTATTAGAAGAACAAAAAAAAGATAAGAGAACTCTGTAAGATCAGAACGGAAAATAATCTTACAGGCAGTCAGATTCAAAACAGAATCGCTCTAGGCAAAACCGTAAGTTACAAAAAGACACAAAAATAGGAATACACATTTCCTCCAGCACAGCGAATTTCACAAGCTAAAACAAAACCTAACACATTTTCTAGCTAGCTTACTTACTAACTTTACAGGAGTTGCAGGGCTTGCATCCTTGATCTGTTCCTGGCAAAGGTATCACACAGACAAACAAAAGACTTTTCCCCCCTCTCCAGATTTGCAAGTATCTTGTCCCCTCCTGGGTCATTTTGGGTCAGGTGCCAGCCAGGTTACCTGAGCTTCTTAACCCTTTACAGGTAAAAGGACTTTGCCTCTGGCCAGGAGGGATTTTATAGCACTGTATACAGAAAGGTGGTTAATCTTCCCTTTATATTTATTGCAGAATCATTGAAGGAGTCACTCCAGTCCTTCATGGACAGGTGTCCCTGTCACAAAAAAACACCTTGATATTTGGATCTCTGTAGAAAGGACACAAAGCCAGATTTTCAGGTGCATATAGCCACTTTGCTTTGTTTGGGAATCTGAATATAGACTGAAGTTTATGAGATCCCAGTGCAGGTGGGATCCTCTGGTGACACAGAATCCACTTAGAGCCTCTTGCATGACCCTACTCCCTGCTGCAAGTGTAGCAGGGGGAAAAAGTTATGGGCAGAACAAAAGGAGGCTGGCTGGGATGCCCACAGGTTATGCCAATTCCTAGGCTGCATTTTTAGTCACTTTGGATCATTTACTGATTGCATAAATTGGAGCAATTCACAGGTTGCTGTAACTCAGGACTGGCCCTGCACATAGCAGCTACAGGATCAGCAGAATCCAAAGGTTAGCTTTAAGCCACCCTTGCACTCCCAACCTGACTTGCACTGCATATAATTTTGCCAGGTATCTGTTCCATTGATATTGATCTACCATATCAGGTGTGTAAGGGGTAGGAGAAGCTTACATGGTGACTGCGTATACTGTACCATGCTTTGACTAAATGGGTACTTTTGGTCTCATTAAGCCAGTCAATCTGGCTCCTTTCACAAGCCCTAAATTCACAATAAAAATAAAGACAGTTCATAATAAAAGTTTTTAAAAAATAAAGTAAAAAGCTCTAATTTCACCCTCTCACTCACTCAAACCTTTACTCTGTCTATAAATGTTATACTAATTAGTGCTAGCTTCTATAATCCCAGGGGAGAGGGGGGTCTTAGGAGGAAGGCAGCCATCATATCTGGACATCTTGAACTATATCCTTGCTTTTCACCGATGACTAGCTCAGTAGATGATGCAAACAGACATAGATGCTAAACAGCTTTAGCAGCAGATTGTAAGCCAAGGCTTTGGAATAGGAGGCCATTTGAAGGATTAGAGGAGAAAGAAGATCAGGTCTGAATTAGCATCACACATCTTACATTACGTAAGTCCAAATATGTGATATGGGAAGTTGCACCAAGTGAGAGATGCAATTAGAACAAATCACAAAGCTAAATATGTTTACAATGGAAATTCATACTTGCACTCCAGAGATTTTTACTTACAATTCTGCATGTAATAAGAAATAGTTAACCAAGAGCTAATAGCTCCTCTTTGGTTTTTTACTTTTACCTCCCAATTTATTACATGATCTGAATGGAGGTTAACTCTTTACTCAATATCTGTTTTACCTCTCTTGCTTGAAATAAGGAACTAACTCCAAGGACTTTACATAACTTCGGGGCATTTATCAGTCTTGCTGCCACTGTGTAAATGATACTGTTGGGTCTTTGATTAAAGTGATTGTTTGTAACTTCCTATATCAACGCTCTCTGTTGGACCATCTCACAATACCACCTAAAAAGAGGCACACATACTAGTTTATTTGTCATTTGTCCAGTGTTGGAGTACACCATTACAACAAATGGATCTGTAGACTTCATTCTCTTCCACTGATCCTGCAATTAAGGCACAGACTTATAAGAAGGTTGGATGGAGGAAAAATGTGGAATCGTTTACAATCGTTTATATTAACCCATCTGCCCTTTCATGAAAAGATTTTCAGAGGGTGTGAAGTTCTTGTCAAGAAAATGTATCTGGTGTGACTGCCTAGTTCATCAGGAAGGAAACTAATTTTCTGTTCCATATAGACTATTTTCCAGTAAATAGATGCCCTCTCCAAGTCTCATCCTATTAATTCTATTTTTATTAAATAAAATTCCATATGTCAAAATTAAAGAAACATCCTGGGGGGGAAAAAACCTACACAAAATATAGAGCATCAATGCAGTTAGGGCTTGATCCTGAGCCATTCAAAACAATGGGAGCAGCATCAAGCCCATAGTCACAGCAGCAACTGCATTCAATCCATGGTTGCAAGAGAAAAAAAATACCTTGCAGAGCTTTGTGACAACAGCACTTATCCCTCCAAGTACAGCAAATCCTGATCATTCCCTGTGATAGCCGCAGGCTCACTCTGAGTCTCCAGCTCTCATTCATGGAATGGAAAGGAGCAAGATGCACACAGGTCCAGATATATGAACTGAAAGAATTTATCTTGAATGCATCCATAAAAGCTTTTTAATGACATCATATACTTTGGAAAACAGCAAGTATAACAATTATGGCACCACACTCTATGGTCAGTATCTTAAGGTGCTAGGCCCTGATCCTGCAATAAGCAGCTCTGTGAAGGCAGACCTCTTTACCCACATACTGAAGTCAATGGGCCTCTGTGGGAAGACCCATAGTGCTTATTGCAGGAGCAGGGCCTTAAAGATTAAATGATTTTTGTTTTATAGAGAAGGAAAGATATTCCAAACCAATAACCAAGTGTGCACACACTTAAAAATGACAAATACAATTTAAAACAAAATACTTCCAATGAAAATCAGTTCCTTTACATACCTGCCAAGACCAGGGTCTTATGTTTCCCTTGATACAATTGACAAGGTCACTATCACTAAAGCGGTGCAAGGAATACAGGAAATACATACTTCTGCTCTAGAGGACATTGGTGTTATCACTGTTGTTGTGTGAAAAATATTGAACTCTAACACAGGTCTTACCAGGCAAGCAGCTTTCCACAGTTCACCTGTAAATCAGTATCATAAGGGGTGCTGTCCAGTGATGAGCTGCCAAAACCTTAACAACAGGTTTCCTCCTCACCCCATGAGGGGGTCGTTCCCCACCCCTGCCCCCCGGGACTCCTGCCCAGCTCCAGCTCACCACTGGTGCTGTCAGACCTGGCCAGTCTAAGCTAAATATGTGTTCCAAATAGTGAAAGCCACCTGAAATCTCACCAGGCTTTCTGGAGAAAAACACATTAAAGAATTAATGAAAATATTTTTCTTATTTTACTCTAGCAAAATAAAACCATAAATTCAGGGCCTGATTCACCACTGTATTACTCTAGTTTTTACATGGTTATAATTCCACTGATTTCAATGATGTACAACTGAAGTAACCTAGTGGTGAATCAGGCCCTATAAATTGTTCTTTTTAAGTGAATTTCATGCTGGTGAAAGGTGCCAGATTGGTAGTCCAGGAGATTGAAGTCCTCCACAGAACAGATAGTGTTGCCACCAGTCACCTTAAATTTACATAAACCAAGAGAAAAGGCTGACAGGAGAGGGCTCATTCTTCTGCTGAGATTTTACAAAATGCCTGTGCTGAAGTTTCCAGTGTGATCATGAACCCTGCATGTTTTGACAGAAGAAGGGCTCGATCCAAAGCCCATGGAAGTCAGCAAAAATATTCCCACTGATTTCTATGGAATTTGGATCAGGACCAATCTGTAACGTAACAAACCATGTAAACAACTGCATGTTTTTTAAAGCAAAGATACTACGCCAAAGCCCCACAGAAACGTCCATCTGTTTCTCCTCTTCCTTTCTTGACTTTGTTCCCATTCTCTGGGACTGATCTCTCTCATTTTTTCCTTTTGGCAAAGAAACCAGACTTGCAGCTTACAAAATTTAAACCACCTACCCAGGTGTCTGTACGGGTCAAACTGAAAGACTAAATTTAACCTAAAACTCCTGGAACTTTGTGTGAACTAAGAAACTTTACATCTGCTTTTAACTGCCTGGCACTGTTACTCAAGAAAACACTGGGACTCGCTGGACCTAGATGATGAGACTTGCCACACCTTTCAACACCCGAGAGAGCTAACTCGCAGATGTCCAATAGAGGGAATAAAGTCCAGACCAGAATAAAGTATACACCAGTGATCTCTCTCTCTCTCTCTCTCTCTCACACACACACACACACACACACACACACACACACTCAGTGCATTCAAAAGGGTCAATTTCACAAAGCTGAAAACTATGAGCCAAATCAGCTGGGAAGAAGAATTTAATCAGAAAAATGTGAATGATAACTGGGAGTTGTTCAAGAACACTGCATTAGACGGCCCAAAAGCCACAATCCCAAAATCAAGGTAGAAGGCTGTAGTGGTTTAAAAACCCAACCTGGTTTAGAGGTGAAGCAAAGGTAGCAACACATTATAAACAAATGGAAGAAAGGGAAACCTGATAGCAATAGATATAAATCAGACGCCAGGAACTGGAGAAAATTGATACGGGAACCAAAGGGACACAGGGAGAGATCTATGGCCAACAGAGTTAAGGCCAAAAAGGAGGCGTATTTAAAGTATATTAGGAACAAATAGAAACCTAATAATGGTATTGGTCCATTATTAGATGGAAATGGTAGAATTATCAATAATGCAGAAAAGGCAGAAGTGTCCAATAAATATTTTTAGTCTGTATTTGGGGGAAAAAAAACAAACAGATACAGTCACATCATATCATGAGGATACACTTTCTATTCCACTATTATCCCAGAGTGATGTTAAACAACCGCTATTAAAGTTAAACATTTTTAAATCAACAAGTCCAGATAACTTGTATTCGGCAGTTTTAAAAACTGGCTGAGCAACTTGCTGGACCATAGTTGGTTTTCAATAAATCTTGGAACATTATGAAGTTCCAGAGGACTGGAAGAAAGCTAATATTATGCCAATATTTTAAAAGGGTCCACAGGATGACCTGGATAATGATAGGCCTGCTGGTGTGACATCAATCCTGGGCAAGGTAATGGAGTGGATGATATGGGACACAATGAATAATTAAAGGAAGAGAATATCATTAATGCCAATCAACGTGGGTTTATGGAAAACAGATCCTGTCAAATCAATTGGATATCTGTTTTGATTAGATTACAAGTTTGGTTGATAAGGGTAATAGTGTTATTGTGATATACTTAAGACTTATGTATAGCATCGATGACTTTTTGACTCAGAAATTAGAGTATAAAGCCAACATGGCACACACCAGCGGAGGGGAACCCTGGAGCTCCCAGCCCACCCACAGCTGGCCAGGCTTCTAATTTTATCATGGATATTTTTAGTAAAAGTCAGGGACAGGTCACGGGCGCCTGTGAATTTTTCATTATTCCCAGTGACCTGTCCGTGACTTTTACTAAAGATATCTGTGACAAAATCTTAGCCTTACTTACAGTGACTGAGCTTCTTGGGTCTATTCAGCTTAACAAAGAGATTACAGTAACTTGATTACAGTCTATAAATATCTACATGGGGAACAAATATTTGATAATGGGCTCTTCAATCTAGGAGAGAAAACTATAAACAAAATCCAATGTCTGGAAGCTGAAGCTAGAAAAATTCAGACTTGAAATAAGGCATGCATTTTTAGCAGAGAGTGTAATTAACCACTGGAACAATTTCCCAAGGGTTGTAAAGGATTTTCCATCACTGGCAATTTTTAAATCAAGATTGGATGTTCTTCTAAAAGACGTTCTATTGGAATTATTTTGGAGAAGTTGTATGGCCTGTGTTATATAGGAGGTCAAACTAGATGATCACAGTGGACACGTCTGGCTTTGGAATCTATGAATCCACACATCTATGAATAAGGAGAAGGAGAAAAGAGATGAAGAACAAAAGGAAACAGGTTGCCAACCAGAGAAGGAGTTCATGTCATTGTTCCTTCTTTTGTTTTTGTTTACTTTTCCCTATGTGTAGTTGTCTTTGTCCCAGCATGAAGTGTTCTAAATGGTGGTGGTAACCAGCACATGATTTGAATGAAGGAGGGTTACTTCAATTACACTGAGAAAGGATCACATACTGGTGTTCTCAGTCTCCCTTACTAAATAAAAGAACTGGCATTTTACCATTAAAATGCACTGTCCAGAGTATTAAAAAAAAAAAAAAAAAAAATCACTGCAGGATCCAACTTCTTATCTAATAAAATCTGAATAACTAATACAAGCTGACACATGCAGTGTCCATGCACACACTTCTTTACACACAAAAGTTATAGCTCCTTAACTGCACTAGGACAGCTAAAGAACCCTCAGCATAGGCACAATTATTCAGTATTAAGTGTTTTATACTGGTATAGTTTATTTGCACAAGAAAAGGGGTATAAGCTAGACCAATATAAGGTATTGTCTACACTACAAATCCTTTGCCAGTATAGCTATACCAACAGCGCCCCCTAGTGTAGACATTAGCATATGCTGACAGGAGATTTTCTGTTGATAAAGGACCACCACCTCCCCAAAAGACATCAGTGTCCCGACAGAAGCTCTCTTCTGTCAATATAGCTTTGTCTACAATGGGGGTTTTGCTGGCATTGCTATATCAGGTAAGGGTGTGTGGTTTTTTCACACCCGTAACCAACAGTGCTATGCTGACAAAACTTTGTAGCTTTGGACCTGGCCTAATCCTTTATACCAGTGTAAATGTGTCCTCATTAGGTGTTGTACTGATATAATCATTTGGATAAAACACACACACACACACCCCTACCTGAAATACTATATACTGGTATAAAAACCGTACAAGCTTCTCCACACTACCCATTCCCAAGTGAGTCAACCCTGACCCGGACGGGCCAATGGCAAGATCGAAGGGATAGCTCTGTTCTTATTCAGTCCTTGGCTTCTCTGCTTAGTCTGCTAACAAGAGTGTCAATTGTGGTGGTGGATTTTGTGATTGGGACCCTTGTCCCCCAGACCAAACTGATTTCACAGTCATCAAATGGAAATCACTTTTGGTCACCACTAATCAAGCCCAGATTCACATCAATTATATAGTGGGGGAAAGGGACTGTATTACATTTCAAATTCTGTAAGTCATCCAAAAAAACAACAAAAATCCCCAAAACAGACTATAATCTCAAGCTTCTAAAAGACTGAAAATGATTTTTAGTTGTTCAAAGCACCTAACAATGCCCTCGTCACATGATTTGAATACGATAATGTCATTCAGAAATATTGGAGAAAGGAATAAATATTCCCAGGTTTCAAAATTTTAATTAACGCATCTTCTTGTAGTCAGACTAAAATGTGATTAAAGTGTCTGGCCAATGGAATTTCATAGAGTGTTCTTGTTATTTACAGTAGCTTTTGTCAAGTTTAAAAGCTGAAACCATTAATTTAAACCCTTAAAAATCTCTACAGAATATGTTTACTACCAAGTCTTAAAAATAATTGGGTCATTATCATTAAAGCCTCTTTAACTGACTCCAACTTGAAAGCCCTTGGAATGGCTGACAGATGATATATAAAATGAAGATATTTTTAAGCCCATTTTTAATGCTATGTGATCTAAACAACCAAAACAAAGGCTGAAGGGTTTTAATGTTGATTTTTTTCAGTTTAATGACCATTCAATTTAGTATTCTATTTTCCCCCTACACACACACACACTTTTCCACTTGTTTTGAAATTATATTTGACACTTATGGCAAAGACAGATGCAAAATGCTGAACCTAATCCTTGAGGTCAACATTAGTGCAACTGAGAACTCCAGCTCAGAACACAAACACAGTTCAAGTGACCAAGTTATGTCATTTCCAGATCGTCAGACAACACAGACAAGTGCATCAACATATCCCTTTATGTCACTAACCCAAAGATGAGTTCCCATTTGCACAGAAAACAGAAGATAAGCTTGGATTGGATTTTTCATAGCCAGGCACATATTGCTTGTTAATTTTTCTCCTGATGAAGACACAGCTCTCCTTAGCACTCCACTCCAATATGGTGAATATATATTTTACAGTGACCTTGCACATAACTCTTCTATATTGAAAAATTTCAAAGCAAATTTGCAGTGTAGAGGAGAGGGAAGCTTATACACTATTCTGTTCTCTGATGTGTAAGGAACAATCCCTGGTGCTGCAGACAGTTTTCTCACTTGGGGGAATGAATACTGCAGGCAAGACTGGCGGACACCCAGCACTGAAGCAGCTCATTTATCTCAAACCTAGTGAGACGGACTCCGGTGAGACTGCTTTCTCTCCCAGGGCTGTAGTAATCTTTTCTGGTTGACTTGTGAGAAACTTAACAGCCTGGTTTTTCAATAGGAGTGACAGATGGCTCAGCAGCATTGAAAAATCAAGTCAGAAAGGCATTTGAATCTAAGTACTGAATTTGGATTTGGCTTATTACATGAGTGGATAGGATTGATGGGAGAGCCTCAAAAAGTTTGAGCATTGGCCTGTTAAACCCAGGGTTTTGAGCTCAATCCTTGAGGGGGCCATCTGGGGAGTTGGGGATTGGTCCTGCTTTGAGCAGGGGGTTGGACTAGATGACCTCCTGAGATCCCTTCCAACCCTGATATTCTAGGATTCTAAGTTTGGCGGTTCACTTTAAAATAAAAGCACTCAAAAGCTCACATACTTATATCTGCCTTGCTATCCCTATAGTAGCACCTCACTGGCAACCTTGTCCTTACCAGTTCAGCATCATTCCTTCTTCCAAATACCAAGTGTCACTTCTCTTGCTCCTTCCCATGCCCCTTTATCACTGCTGTACTCCAGTTTCCCCATCTGGCCCACAGTCTCCCCTCATGCCTCCAGCTTGGTCTACCTTTTTGAAATACACTACAGATTCCAGCTATAACTCTGCTAGGCACTGCTGTCTCCACTTGCAGTTCTTTCACGCTTTGGCAGGCTCTGAGTGTGAGGAACTTCATGCCACTTTGCCAATCAGAACACATGAGAATTGTAAGTGGGGCACCCTGGGTCCCCATAATACATTTGAAGAGTTAACGTGAAGAGCGTCTGACCTGACAGAGCAATGCAGGGTTATATTTTTGGTGGTGAGGGGAGGCCTGAGTTTGAAGAAAGAGGAGGGTTGATGGGAATAGGAGGGGAACTAGAAGCCTCTGAATAGGCTGGGCACCTTCAGAAGGCCATAGCTTGGGGCCTGGTTTGTGGGGTAGATGGAGGTCTCCTCAACTGAACTCATTGTGAACCCGTACAAAAGATTTAGGCTCAATTTGGGAGAGAAAAGCTGCAGTTATAGCTGTAGATCTACGCTACCTATACCACTCTCTGAAAAATTACTAGAACGACTTGGTTAAGAAAGACTTAATGTCATAATTTGATTGGGGGGAAAGCATTCAAAAGTCAAGAAATGTTGAGTTCTGCAATATTGCCACAGGGGAAGACAGTGCCACTTGACTGAGTCCCTCAAGCTGTGCACAGAGCTAAACTATGTAAAGGTAATGTAAATGGGCAAGCTTAGCACCATCCTCCACTCCCTCCTTTTGTTTGCACACTCAGATACAAGTTTTTGTCTTCAGTTTAATCCTGAGTTCTTCAGAGCAGGCCTACCCTATTATTTATAATGAGTAACACAACTTGTCTCCTGCAGGAATGATGGAGGATGAAGATTCTATTACTGCCTTCCCAGTACCAGGAGGAGGGAGAGAAGAGAAAGTTGGTGTGTCAGTAGAATCTACCACCTTTTCCTCTCTGTGCACACGTGCTTGCACACACATGAAGATTCTGACATTGCCTGCCTCTTCACACAGTGGGCTGAAACTGATATCATCACATACACCCTGGACCATGTTACACCCACTCTGCACAAGTGTGACTATAAGAACTGCAAGACAGTGGAGAGTCAGGCCCTAATTTTGTAAACCATCTATGACGCCAAATCAATAGCAGAATTTTTTTTTTTTTTTTTTTTTTTTTTTAATATATATGTGTCTGTAAATGAAATCCTGGATTTTCATTTTCTATTCAAAAATCTCTCGCTCTCATTAGCAGAATTATAGAAAGGCCCTACTTAGCTTGCAATGCTACAGAAATTGTGGATTCCAAAATATTAGGCTTCTACTGCAGTTTTGACAGATGGAGCCTCATCCCCCACTTAGCCCTGGGTGGCCATTAGCAGAAAATCGTGGAAAAGTAATAATGGACTTTATTACTGCAAATAATAAGGTCCATTATTGGTTTTCCACTAATTTTCCATGGCTTGCCCACAACTCAGCCACAATTTTTTGACAATCATCCTGCAATTCAATTTTATGTAAGTTCTGCTAATGATACACACACAAATAAAAATTAGGAAGGGACATACAACATTTTCAAACAACGAAGTCGACTTTCTTCCTTTCCTTAGTTGTCAAGATCAAAATTCAAACCAGGTAGAGTTTTCCTCTTGCAACAATTGAGGAGCAGCAAGCAGACCAGAGGGACAAGTCCCTTTTGCTGGTTTAGATGTTTGTTATTGGGCCATGTGCTCCCCTTCACCATGACGTGCAGAGGGGGAAAAAAGATTAGAATAGACCTTAAATCTGCTCAAAAGCAATAGCCCTGAGGGAGATGTACCTCCATATTTGTGTTCTCTCTAAGCTGCATGGTCAGGCGGCCGCCCAGGAGTGATTCAAGTGCCACGCATTTGATTAGCAGAGCCACGCTCATCCGGCAGCGTGTGTTCATATGCTCCTCCCCTGCGCTCTGCAGCCATGCTCCTGCAGCTATTCCCGGTACTCTCTTGCTGGCTGTGCAGAGTGTGGGGGGGTGTGCTGATGTCAGGGTGTCCCCCACCCTATCCTTGTACCCCTCTCCACAAAGCAGGGGACAGGGTTCAGGACTTGGAGCAGGAGAGTCGGAGGTCTGGATAAGCCTTCCAGGCGATGAGTGAGTACCTTAAAGAGATAGCTCATGGTCTCTCAGAGACTTCCCAGCAGCCAGCACACACAAAAATCTCTCTCTCACACAAACAAACACACGTCTCTCCCCCTCCCTGAGGCCCATGCACCCATCTCTGCAGTGCTGGGGAGGAGGGATATGGCTCAGGAGAGCTTTCAGTGAGTGCCTTAAAGAGACAGCGCATTGTCTCTCTCAGAAACATCCCTAGCAGCCAGCACACACAGTTTCTGTGTCACACACAAACACACAAAGTCTTTCACACTCACCTCCCAACACATACTTGTATTACTGTTGTTGTTACTTCCTAGTACTTCCTGCAATGCACATATATTCTCTGTAATTTTATTCATGTGAAGTGTGTTATTTTAGTTTTTTTGACTAGTCCATGCATTTCATAATTTTTATTTCTCAAAGAATTAAATTTAATTCTTGGAGTAGTGAGTTCTAAAATGCCTAACCTGTCCTGGCTGGAGTAGTTATCCCTGTGGTAACTTTGTGGGTATATTATGTAGGCATATTAAAGAAGGTCTATATTCACATCAGAAGGGAGTGTGATTCCCCATAATTAGTCCCCCACAATTTAAATTCCAGGGCATTACCAATTAAAAGATCTCTTGTTAACTTGCAAGATGCTGACTGTATCTGTGTAAAGCTTGTAAGCAGTTAATTGACTCTGCGCTCAAGGAGATACTTTGCAAGGGATACCTTGTAACAACAACTGTTCTTAGAACTAGCACATAGAGACTCCCACCCTCCGTAGTTTTTAATCTCGATTTATCGTGAATGTTAAAAGGCAGGGAGTCTCAAATAAATTCATAACACCCCAAAAGTTAAAGACAGTGAAATAATAAATGTGATTAAGATAGAGAATGTATTTGAATGAATGCTTTGTTTAGATAAATGAATGGTCAGGGAGGTGCCAGCCTAGGAATTCAGTGTCAATCGGCCAAAGAAGGCGCCAAGTGAAAACAACCAAGGACCCCCGGAGGGCAAACTGGAATCCACCCGACCATCTCAAAGGATGAGAAAACTGATAAGCACCTGACAACAATCATGGAGCCTTCATGATAAACAGCATGACGAAGCAACTCCCATGGACTGGCATAGGAATAAATTCCTATAAAAATAGATGCTAAGGACTGGGAACTTCGAGTCTGGTTCTGCTACCACCCTCCAGGAGCATCGGATGCGCACCTGACATGGACTCGGCTCCGCTCTCGTGTACAGGCTACCTGGCCCGTACTCTGTCACGAGCAGCTTCTAGGCTGCTAACTATAACAACTATGCAGAACTTGCATGAATGATTGTATGAATGGATAGATGAATACATAAAGAGTAGTAGTAGTATAGAATTGTGTTATCTTTTTATTGTGTTTACAATAAATGCGGCATTTTGCCTTATCCCTCTTACAAGATCCTGTTAGTCTTGTTTTTATGATATAACATAATTGGTGGAGAATTGCGAAAAGGGGAATATTGGTAAAAAACCTCAGTTATTGTAAACATTAGTGTGCACACCGCCAAGTGATTTGGCAAACTACGATCGGGTTAACCAAACCTGCTGGCCTCCGGGAAGGTAGCAGGGGAAAGTGTATAATATAAGATTAAGCTACGATTACCGGATCCAAGTCCTATTGTTCACTGAAGTATCCGAGGCAACAAGAAGGCCCGAGGGCCAGGCTAAGCTACTCGCTGGAACGAGAAGTAGCAGGATCAGAGAATCTAGGCTGTGTCACCCGCTGAGTAAAATCAGGAGCGACGAAGAAGCCACTCGCTGAGTAAGATCGGGGTGACAGGGAAATTAAAAATTTGTTAGGATGTTTAGGAAAAGACAGGGTAAATCAGGTACAGAAGGAGGAATGGAACCGGAAGGCACTCCAACCTCGCCTTTCGTTAAAGAAATTACGCCTTGCAAACAAGTCCTTCAAAGATATGGGCACAGTCCTTGGACTGAACAAGCCCTAAATGTCTGTACTATTTTAGATCTAGAGGATAGATTGGCACAATACACCCTCATGTACAAAGCTTCTAGCGCTGCCAAATGAGACGCGGCACCAATTTGGCTATTATGGGAGGCATGTAATGACAGTTACCTCCGCTTAGCTACCTGCAAAGAAAAGAAAATCTCTCTGCAGGAACAGCTAACTCAATTAGAAAAGGGGATAGAAAATTGGAAAGTGATGGCAATAAACTCACAAAATCAGATGGAGATGATAAAGGAAGCACTGCAGGAATGCAAAGATAAAGAAAGATTCCTGACTGAACAAGTTACCACACAAAGAATTACAAGGCGAAAATCAAGCCCTAATTAAAGAAAATCAGGTCCTACAAGGGACGGTTAAAAAGTTAGCATTGGAACAAGGCAGAGCCCCAGCAAACCACAATCGCTGTGAATCCATTATTAAGCAGCTAAAACTAAAATTGGGCTTCACTACCCGCCAGATAGCGGCCGCTAGCTCAGGAGAATGGAATCCTGCCAACCTTAAACTGAAATCCGATTGGGAAGAAGCAGCCTGGGACCCCCTGGAAATTTAGGATGATCTAAAGGAAAGTCCTACGGCTCCCGTGGCCGCTTTAGAACAGCACACCATAACTAGCCCCAGAGCAGATGCCGAGGGTGGGGGTAATGAACAAATTACAACTATCCCGGTGTCAGCAGCCGACCTAAAGGCAATGGCTGACCACCTAGGTATACTAAGTAGAGAATCCTTCTCCCGGTGGTGTACCAATGCCTTCCTATTAGCAGGGAGGGAAGCACTAACCACTACAGAAATTTATCGGCTTATGGGGATACGTGCAGCACCAGAAATAAGAGCTATTCTGGACCGCATTAGAGTAGCGGAAGCCGCCAATGAATTATCTTTAATGGCAGTCTTCGGGGAACAAATAGGCAGGAGAGATTTTATCGCCCAGGCTGTAACTTCCACCCAGGGCCCCCATGAGGACCTGGAAAATTACCTCACCTGACGGGCATTAATGCAGGTAATGGCCGGTCTAGTAACAGTGACTGGCATTACTAATCTATACACATTACCATTCCCCATCTCATCCCTGAGAGATTGTGCCGCATCACTACTACCGTATTATTCAGGGAAACTTGTTGTTTGGCAGGACGGGCACCCCTCTACCCTAGAAGAATTAAGGGGGATGGTGCAACAAATTACCACGCATGCGGGACCAAAACCTAATATAAAAAAGGAAAGAGAGTCGTGTATGTGGTGGCCATGGAGCCAACGGTTACTTATTCGAACGAGAGCAGAACAAAGGGAGTTGTAGGACCCTGCGGAGGCTACTCAACAGGGAGGTCTCGAGGACGGGGAAATTATCAGCCAAGAGGGAAATTATATCCAGAATTACCCAAAACTCAAATAATTGAGAGCCTCAGGGATGTTCCGATAAGCCCGGTTCAGATATGCACCGAATGACATGGAGATTTTTAAATGCAGTTGAGGGGAGATCAGGAAAATTGGGATAGGGCTCCCATGACAGATATCATGAGGGAAATCCTAAGGCTGCAAAGTTATCAAAAGGAATGTATTGGGGTAACTGCCCCAAGTGCCCCTCCAATGAATTCGCCCCCATCCCCGGCAGAGGGCCACGAATATTTCTAGGGAAGCCTGCTGAACATAGAATCTCCACTTGGCATAGGAGCACAGCAGTGGAGATTCATAGGAAAGTTGATCTGGGATCCAGGAGGAAGACCCCACATATACGCTCAGCAGGGTAATCAAGCTCCTACCCTAGCCCTGATTGATACCGGAGCCTCAGTCTCCCTGATTAAAGCAACCCCCCCACACTGGCAAAAAGGGGCAGGAAGTGGTCCTGCAATCATTTCAGGGGAAACCCAGCATGGGACAAGAATGGGTACAAGTCCCTTTCACAGTACAAGGTTTTCCCTTCTCGGTAAAATGCTTTAACACAACCGGGAATTTAGTCCAAATGAAATACATGACTAACGGTGTAATCTTGGGAACAGACCGGCTGTTTAAAAATATCATAATTGATTCACCCTGGAGTGCTCTATGGAGGCTGGAAGCCCTCCCCCCTTTTCTACCAACAGAGAGCCAAAACATTGTTGCCAAAAGAGGAAACCGACCGATCGCAGCCCTCACCGCCGAACGGAAGGAGGGGTGGCGTGCGAAGTTTCCCACCGTCTGGACCCAGAAGATGACAGATGGTGGTAAAATCAATGCTTGAGTCAAAATTATAGGTGAACTGGTACAACCCCAGAAACAGTACCAGTACCCCAACGAAGCTGAGGCACAATTGGTCCAGATCATCAAGGACCTGGAAAAACAGGGGGTTCTCAGGAAAACAAACTCTCCCTTCAATTTTCCTGTATGGCCAGTCATGAAGGCAGACGGGCAATCCTGGTGACTAACTATTGATTACAGGAGGATCAACAAAGGAAGCGTGCCCATGGCCCCCATCGTGGCAGATGAGACCCCAGTTATCCAAAAGGTACAAGCCACCTCCAGGTACTTTTCAGTTATAGATCTGGCTAACTGTTTCTTTGCAATACCATTACACCTGGATTCACAGGACCGGTTTGCCTTCACCATAAGGGATCAGCAGTACACATTTCAGCGTTTACCTCAAGGATTCCAAGACTCTCCAGCTATTGCCCACAGACATGTAGTGGATATGCTGGACCGGTTAAGTCCGTCAGATCGACCACTCGTCTTTTCCTATGTGGAGGATATTTTGGTTCAGAGAACTCAAGTCACAGGTACAAAGACTTATGGAGGACGTTCTCACACTGATCCAGGACACCGGATTCAAGGTAAGCCTGGAAAAAGCACAACTGGTGCAAACCCAGGTCATTTACCTAGGTATTATCACTGGCCAGGAGGGAAGACGGGTAGATCAAAGGAAAATAAGGGTATTAATTGAAATGCCAGCCCCTACCGATATGCACCCATTAAGGGTTCTGTTGGGAGGATTCAACTTTTTACAGCCCCATATCTATAAATATGCAGAGATCACCCTTCCTTTATGGAAGCTGCTGAAGAAAAAGACACATTGGGAATGGGGTCCGGACCAGGATACCGCTTTAAATACCTTGAAACAAAAAAGCCCTAACCGCCCCTGCTTTATGCTTCCTGGAGAAATCTAAACCATCCAGTTAGCAGCAAATGAAGTGGCCATGGCGGCCACTCTCCTACAACAAAATGCAAAGCAGAAATTGGTACCTGTGGCATATGAAGCTAAGAAACTGCAGGGAGTTCAGTCCTTTGAGCCGCTTACTGGCAGTGCCCCAATTACTATACAAAGCACACATATGCCTCTGAAATACATCCTGTCTGGAAAATTAATAGGAGGCAGGGTGTCCAACACCCGGATGACATAATGGACTCTAACCCTGGTAAACAGAGGAGTCTGGGCTGACACAGTATCCAAACCTGACTCATGCTCTTATTGAAAGGGGGACAAGGCATGGATGTCCGGTAGTCACACTAGAACAGAGAATCGCACAAGCGCCCCCCCCCTTGAAGAATTAGATACCGTGGGTCGGGAGAGACACATTTGGTTCACGGTAAAAAGAGAACCAGATATGCAGCCATACATTTAGAAGAAGAGGTACTAAAGGGGTATTTGGATCACGGCTAGTCACAACATGCTGAACTCCATGCAATATACCAAGTCCTAAAACAGTATGAAGCAGAGAGCTGTCCCAAGACCGTATACATCTATGCTGACAGCAACTATTGTGTAAACGGGGTGCAATATTGGATGTTTGATTGGAAAGCCGCAGACAGTAAAGAGATAGCATATGTAGATGAGTGGAGATGGATCTATGCCTGGGTTACCTCTCATCCCAACCAGCTAAAAATCAAACATGTAAAGGCACACGGAAAAGGCTTGGCAGCTGAAACTGTGTGGAATAACCGTGCCAACACCATAGCCAGGGATTATGAAGGGATAGCAGCGGTAACCCGAAGACAGGAACAGAAGGTATTAGAATCAGTCCGCGTCCCAGGAAGAATTGAAAGGCAGGAACTGGTGAATACAGCTCACCAGTTCATGCATGAAGGAGTGGAAGGGACACTGGGATGGTTAAAGCAAGTGGCAGAATGGAGGGGGATAAGACATGATGTAGAAACATGGGTCAGAAATTGTGTACAGTGCACCAAAGATAAAGCTCGGCCCCCATACCAGCCTCAAATGCTACATCAGAGAAGGCTCGGTCCCTGGCACAGGATCCAAATTGACTTCACTGACAAGTTGCCAAGGAGTAAAGAAGCTGTTCTCTGAAGTATTTTGCAGATATGGGACTCCCAAGATTGATTCAGACAACAGAGGGTCATTTGTGGGAGACCTATTTACCCTAATGCTTAAAGCCTTGAGGGTATCACACAAACTCCATGTCTCATACAAACCCCAGGCCTCAGGACAAGTGTTAAGAATGAATCGCATCATTAAAGAAGCCCTCAGGAAAGTTGCAGACCATACCAGTAAAAACTGGCCTGAAAAGCTGCCACTAATACTGGCAGCCATTTGCAGCAGTAACAGGCTGAGAACTAAAATCCAGCCATACCAGATCCTCTTCGGACAGGCAACGAGGCGGGTCATCAACTCCGAGCAAGTGGCAGATACAGAGATAAACAATCTGCTTGGAACACATGAGCATTGGCAGTGGTTAAAAACAGTTACAAGAAGATAAAGCCATCCTACAGCATAGCGTGAGCCAAGCCATTGAGCTCATGAATAAAAAAAATGGATCAGAAGAAAATTGGGGACTCCCTACTGTGGGAACCAGGGGATCAGGTAATGTACTTAAAGTTGGGCAAAAGGGATCACACACTGGAGTCAAAGTGGACTGGTCCCTACTCCATAGTTGATCGCCTCAGCCCTCTCATTTACTGCATAGACAAAAAATGGTAAACTAAAGTGGGTTCACATTTCACAAATCAAGCTGTTTGCATGAATTAATTCTGTTCTGTTGTAATTATATTTTCAGACACAACACCCCGATAACAATCGCGAACCAGGATCCATGGATGTGGTGTATTTTTATTTCTGCACGACTATTGGGTGTGGAATACTGCTGCTTAGGTTGCTAGTTCTAATCATATCTCCGCTTTATCGAAAGGGCGGTGGGGCTGGGGGGGCAGAAAGGCAGAACAATGCCTTGAATGAAATGGAACACAGAGCTGCAGCAGGCGTGGCAGTTCTTGGTCTGGATTAAAGCATTCGCCCTAATCATGGTGTTAAAGACACAACCTATCCCCGAAGGAAAAATGCACCCAAACACATCCATGCCCATCCATAACAATGATATCCATGCTCCAGGATACCTGGGACAAGGTAAAACAATTCTCACCACCTTACTGATACATAACTCACAAACAGACAACATACCATGGACCCCAGTACAACAACCAGATATACACCTAAGATGGGTTGATTTAAATACTAATCTTACACTAAAACCTTTAGGAGGAAACTCATGTATACGTTGGGGGAAGGGGAACTGGGGCTACAAGCAAATATTTCAGTCCCCGCAGGAAGGGGAAAACGTTGGATGGTCAGGGTATGAACAGAAGGGTATGTGGGAGATACCAACATGCTTTCAGACTACCCCTCGCTCCCTTATGTATGGGATGGGTTCGTAAAAATCAGGGACCCTTGTAACAGTAATCATAGTACACTGCTGGAGTCATACACATGCACTGCCATTCCCTGACGGGTGTGACTGGAAATGGAAGAACAAACATGTGTTTATAAGAAACAGTCCGTTACATTTGGCAAAACCTGCCTTATTTAAAGTCCAGACTATTCCAGTGAAAGTCTTGGTGAGCCCCCTTCTGGAAGAAGTAAAAATTGACATGAATTGGACATGATTAAATGTCTCAAGAATAGAGCCCAAGTGCATGCCTTTTTCTCTCCCTATACTGCTAGCCTGGATGAGGATGCACAAATTGTCCCTCGCAGATATACCTCATCCCAGAACTAAGAGATATTATGGATACCATGCTGGGTGGGTTTGGAGCAGGAGCAGGACTTGCCAACTCAGTGGATTTGGAAACTATTAAGAACAAATTAAGCTCCCTGGCTCGACTGCAGGACAGCCTGATACAAAAACAAGTATATGCCAATGTAGACTTGGTCCAGACTTTTGGAAACCTAAAAACCAGATGGAATCTTTGGCAATGGCTTAATACTACCACCTGGCTTATGCATAAGAAAATTCAGAAATAGGAAACTACACGGTCATAGCTATGGGATGCACTGAAATGTAGATACTTGCCCTATCTACTTTGGATCACAAAATGTTCTGGGTAATATTAAGGTTTTGATGCATTTGTTAAAACAAAGAAAAAGATAATTGTTTAACACTTATCAATACGAATGGATGCAATATGTTTCCAGTGTTCTAAAACCAGACTTGTTAATTGGAGAAATTGTTGTAAAAATAGCACACCAAGTGTCTCTGGAGGCAAAGGTATGGAAGGTTAGCGCACTCCCCATATTACACATGGGATCATTCTGGCTGCCCCAAACCTCTAGCCAGTGGGCTGGGGAGGGAGGAAGACTATTGGACACTAGAGGTTGTACTGAATGGACTCCTCAAAAATGGGTATGCCTCACCTTGCCTGTTGCTCCAGAGCCTTGTAGTAAAGATACATCGCTAGGATCATGTATGTGGGATGAATTGGATAATGAAACCAAAGTGTTGTACAATGGACAAGGTGTGTGTATTAACTCTTAGGAGGAAGTATTTTGGGAAGATGGGAGTGTTAGCAGTCCCCCAGTAGATGAATGTAAGTGCAATGTAAGTACTGTATTCACTAAAAATCACATGTACTATTTACCCCAGCCAAAAAAGTCCCAGCTGACATTAAATTCTGAGCTGGCCAAGTTCTCCATTAACCTTGGAATTCAATGGCAAGAGCTTACCGATAGCCTGATAAAAAGCAAAGTAACAGTAACAGACAAACGACCAAGTGGGAAATTCAACCATTCACATTATACAAGCCAACGGGGACATGTTAAGAATTGCTACCACAGAAAAACAAATAACTTATCACTGGTATGATATATTCTTTGGATGGACCCCAACCACCACTGGCATCCTATCAGTAATGCTACACCCCTGGGTAGTAGTCTTGGTATTAAATTGTATTTGCTTAATCGTAATGTGTGGTATGTGTTTCTGGATAAAAAGAATGTACACTAAATTGGAATCACAAACTCAAATTGCCTCACAGTACCTTCTCTTAAATAGGTTACATACAAAGCGACACTGACGATTATATATTAGTGTCAAAAGGGGGATTAGGTAGGTATATTATGTAGGCATATTAAAGAAGGTCTATATTCACATCAGAAGGGAGTGTGATTCCCCATAATTAGTCCCCCACAATTTAAATTCCAGGGCATTACCAATTAAAAGATCTCTTGTTAACTTGCAAGATGCTGACTGTATCTGTGTAAAGCTTGTAAGCCGTTAATTGACTCTGCGCTCAAGGAGATACTTTGCAAGGGATACCTTGTAACAACAACTGTTCTTAGAACTAGCACATAGAGACTCCCACCCTCCGTAGTTTTTAATCTCGATTTATCGTGAATGTTAAAAGGCAGGGAGTCTCAAATAAACTTGTAACATCCCAAAAATTAAAGAGACCATGAAATAATAAATGTGATTAAGATAGAGAATGTATGTGAATGAATGCTTGATTTAGATGATAAATGAATGGTCAGGGAGGTGCCAGTCTAGGAATTCAGTGTCAATCAGCCGAAGAAGGCGCCAAGTGAAAACAACTAGAGGACTCCCGGAGGGCAAACTGGAATCCACCCAACCATCTCAAAGGATGAGAAAACTGATAAGCACCTGACAGCCATCATGGAGCCATCATGACAAACAGCATTACGAAGCAACTCCCGTGGACTGGCATAGGAATAAATTCCTATAAAAATAGATTCTAAGGACTGGGAACTTCGAGTCTGGTTCTACCACCACCCTCCAGGAGCATCGGATGCGCACCTGACATGGACTCGGCTCCGTTCTCGTGTACAGGCTACCTGGCCCGTACTCTGTCACAAGCAGCTTCTAGGCTGCTAACTATAACAACTGTGCAGAACTTGCATGAATAATTGTATGAATGGATATATGAATACATAAACAGTAGTAGTATAGAATTGTCTGTTTTTATCTTTTTATTGTATTTACAATAAATGCAGCATTTTGCCTTATCTCTCTTACAAGATCCTGTTAGTCTTGTTTTTATGATATAAGAACTTTTTAAATATATATAGATATAGTTTTTTGTTTCTACTGGTGGTGCACATCTGCACATTACCTCAGTGTACATAACAAAATTTATTCTGCACATGGATAGAAAAAAATTAGAGGTGACATGTAGGTTTGGTAGTCAGATAGAGCCTTCCAGGATAAATCAGTTGTACCCTTGACTGTTGCACAAGAAACAGGACCCCAAGACACGTATACTATGTTTGGGGTTTGTGTTTTTTTTAAAAGTGCTATACATTTTTAAAGGGTTTATCTTCATGCTTATTCACAGGGATGCGACAGGTCTCAGTCCCGAGGATTACCGGGACTTTCCTGTGTACAAATCCCCGAACAGTGAGATTAGATTATGTATTTCTTTTCCATAGGTTATCTTTAGAAACAATCCCACATCTAACTTGAATTTGCCAGGGCTGCAGCGAGGGACTGGCCAAAATTTGTGACCAAATAAATTTTGATGGTCCCTAGACCAATGCACCAAGAAGTATCACAATAGTAACTGTATCTAAATGGCCCATAATGGGGTGGGAAATCACATCCCTGTAGGTTTGTGGCAGAGAAATCCTATAAAATTATGGTAGTGGCATGCCAAACTCTCCTGTTCTTGATACCACAAAAGCCCATGGTGAAAGCTAACAGGGAGGAACACCACACAACCCTAAACTCTCTTTTTAAACCCTAAGAATTACATTGTGACTTTGTCATCACCCATAACTATTTCACATTTGGGGACAATGTATACCTTCAAATCAGCGGCACTGCTATGGGTACCCGCATGGCCCACAGTATGCCAACATTTTTATGGCTGACTTAGAACAACGCTTCCTCAGCTCTCGTCCCCTAACGCCCCTACTCTACTTGCGCTACATTGTGACATCTTCATCATCTGGACCCATGGAAAAGAAGCCCTTGAGGAATTCCACCATGATTTCAACAATTTCCATCCCACCATCAACCTCAGCCTGGTCCAGTCCACCCAAGAGATCCACTTCCTGGACACTATGGTGCTAATAAGCGATGGTCACATAAACACCACCCTATACCGGAAACCTACTGACCACTATTCCTACCTACATGCCTCCAGCTTTCACCCAGACCACACCACATGATCCATCGTCTACAGCCAAGCTCTATGATACAACTGCATTTGCTCCAACCCCTCAGATAGAGATAAACACCTATAAAATCTCTATCAAGCATTCTTACAACTACAATACCCACCTGCGGAAGTGAAGAAACAGATTGATAGAGCCAGAAGAGTACCCAGAAGTCACCTACTATAGGACAGGCCCAACAAAGAAAATAACAGAACGCCACTAACCGTCACCTTCAGCCCCCAACTAAAACCTCTCCAAAGCATCATCAAGGATCTACAACCTATCCTGAAGGACGACCCATCACTCTCACAGATTTTGGGAGACAGGCCAGTCCTTGCTTACAGACAGCCCCTCAACCTGAAGCAAATACTCACCAGCAACCACACGCCACATAACCGAACCACTAACCCAGGAACCTATCCTTGCAACAAAGCCTGTTGCCAACTGTGTCCACATATCTATTCAGGGGACATCATCATAGGGCCTAATCACATCAGCCACACTATCAGAGGCTCGTTCACCGGCACATCTACCAATGTGATATATGCCATCATGTGCCAGCAATGCCCCTCTGCCATGTACATTGGCCAAACTGGACGGTCTCTACATAAAAGAATAAATGGACACAAATCAGACGTTAAGAACTATTCAAAAAGTAGTCGGAGGACACTTCAATCTCTCTGGTCACTCGATTACAAACCTAAAAGTGGCAATTCTTCAAAAAAAAACTTCAAAAACAGACCCTAACGAGAGACTGCTGAATTGGAATTAATTTGCAAACTGGATACAGTTAACTTAGGCTTGAATAAAGACTGGGAGTGGATGGATCATTACACAAAGTAAAACTATTTCCCCATGTTTATTCCTCCCCCCCCCCCGTTCCTCAGATGTTCTTGTCAACTACTGGAAATGGCCCCCTTGATTATCACGACAAAATGTTTCCCCACCCCACTCTCCTACTGATAATAGCTCACCTTACCTGATCACTCTCCTTACAGCGTGTATGATAATACCCATTGTTTCATGTTCTCTGCATATATAAGTCTCCCCACTGTATTTTCCACTGAATGCATCCGATGAAGTGAGCTGTAGCTCATGAAAGCTTATGCTCAAATAAATGTTAATCTAAGGTGCCACAAGTACTCCTTTTCTTACTGTCCTACATCGTGAGAGTCTCTCTGCTGGTCTGAACAAAAATTGAAATAACTCATAACTGAAGACATTGCAAAATGGAAGGAGCTAACTTGTGCCCTGGCACATGCATTCTTAATAAAGGGTCTGACACTGAAGAAACGGACAATCCCTACCTCACAAATTAATTTAAATGATGCACTTTCCCTGTTCGTTTCAAGATAAATACTGCTGATTACCCTAAACTAGCAGACTTAATCCTGTGTTAGTTAAGGAAAGTCTCTGATCCAGAGAAGGTGTTGGCTACTAACCCTAACATTTAAAGTAATCTGGAAACTACTAGTTCACTATGATGAATGCAATTCCAAATGAACAATGAAAGTGCTGGCAAAATGTAGAAATCTTTATGCTAATACAACCAAACTGTACTATATTATCCAATTCAGGAACAATAATGAAGCCCAAATATTCTTCCCCAGATGATACATTTTAACCTTCTGAGAAAGATTTTAGGTTTCCAAATTTGCTCCAACAATTTTGTAGATATAAAAGATGGTGCATGAGGATGACCATTTCTAGAGGCAAACAACTGTGCATAAAAGATATGCAGGTGCTAGTTTAGGGAACGGGCTGAAGTGGAAATATTTCATCCATAATATTGACATATGCTTGTTATATTTACATAATTAGATTGTAAACGCCACTGGATGGTGCCTGGAGGTTATGGGAATTAGCTCGGTCAGGGTGATGCCTCTTCCTGGGGCTATACCAGTCAGTTTCACCTCGACAGTCCCCCTCTCGCTCTTTAGTGTTGCGTCTGTCTTCTTCATGACTCAGCCCTCCGAGCAAGTCACTATTGTGATTTCCCTTTCCAGGGGAAAGTATACTAAGGTTCCTACTTTCCAGCAGTCTCAGCCAGTCTTCTGCTTCCCGTCTCCCAGGCCACTCCCACAGTGGCTGGTAGGGGAACCCGGGCTCACCCTCTACTCAGGATTCCAGCTCAGTTACCCTCTATACAGCAACCAAGGTCTGTTCCCTGCACCCTGCTGCCTTTCCCTGGGCCGCTTCACATGTGAGCCTCTAACGAGCGGCCTCCAGCCTAAAGCTCCCCTGTTTGCAGCCTAATTCATCTCTTCTTGCAGAGCTAGTGTGGAGTGCACACACCATTGCAGGCAGGGACAGGGTTTTTGTTCTGTTTGTACAGCACTGAGCACAATGAGGTCCTGGTCCACAACTGGGACTCCTAGGCACCACCATAATACAAAACCACCAACTGGGGAGAAATTTGTCCAAACTGAAGTTCTAACTTGATCAAGGGCTTGAATCCTGCTGGTGACTGTGTGAGGGAGAAGATGGAGAGGTGAGGCAGCATATGCACACTCTAGGAAGTCACAACATGAGGCTCAATCCTATAACCAAATCCACTCCAAATCCCCGCATTGGATGCTTCTGCAAACACAAATTAAAACTATTAACATGCCATTTCGGTTAGTTTGAAAGAGTGATAATAGGCAAAGAGGAGACCTGGAGTCAGTGCTGGAAGATAAACCAAAAGATAAATCACTTCTACTAGAATCAGTTTTTGTACCATTTAAATTTTAGGCTAAATTTAAGTGGATTGTGTCCCTTTAAAATAAAATACAGCTAAAAAGCAACTCTTCTCCAATTTTCCCATGGTCAGCATCAATTATGCTGACTTTGATAGTGACAAACCAGAGTCAGGCACTGTAATATACTCTTCCCCCAAAAACAGACTGCAAGGACATCATTAACTCATCTTTGATAAGGTGGCCTTATGTCAGCCTCCCCTGGGATTCTCTCACACATCATGCTTGCCCTGGACACAGAAAGTGTGTCAAAATGGAGAATGTATAAAGGACATCACAAAAATTGAGTGCAATATTGGATTTACAGGATATTTTACTTTACACCTAGTGCTGCACTTGAGAGCTTAGATCTTCCAACAGCTATAAATATTTTCATGTGAATTTTATGGTAATGAAAGGAGCTGGAGCTTTGATAGCCTTGGCATATGTCACCCTCCTTTTAGGCACAGTGCTGTCCCATCAATACAGCCTTCCCCTGACCAGGAGGAACCATCTCTAAGGGTGCTCATTCAATCTTTAGTCTTTCAGCTAGGACTCCCAATTAGTGCCAAGCAGGGTGATAGTATGTAATAGTCAGGGCCAGCTCCAGGCACCAGCGTTCCAAGCAGGTGCTTGGGGCGGCAGAGTTTCCGTGGCAGCGGCGGCAGCTTCTCTCTCTTGCCATCCGTGGTGGCAATTCGGCGGGGACAGGTTTTTTCACTGCTTGGGGCGTCAAAAACGGTAGAGCTGGCCCTGGTTATAGTGAAGGACAACTAATTAACACCTATGAATATTCAGCTAATCAGATTGCGCAGTTATCTGAACACCCCCCTCCCCCAATACCTCTGCATGGTCTACGGATTAGAGCCAGTGCTATTTTAACAAGAGTTTCCCAAAATATATTCCATCTCAGTCACGTGAGATTTCCCTGGGGAAAATACAATGTTCCCCTCTTCTCAAAAATCCCTCAATTCCGTACTCTTTTTTCTCTCTGCCCTTAAGTCTTACAATCCTTCCACACTCATCCTTGGCTCAGTACCTCTTGACTCATCCCCTCCTCTAGTGCCTCATGGAAGCAATATATAGGTGGTTGCCCTAAATGGCGGCTATTCCTCAGAGGAGCAGCGGTGGCAGAAGGTGGGTCATCTTGGAGCTGCTTTTTATAGGGTGGTTGCTCAGGTGAGGAGTTGGTCTCCTTTGGTTCTTGAAGTGGATGGGTCTCTCCCACTGGTTGCTGGAAGTCTCCTTAGCTGATGTGGAAAGCATTGTGGGGAAGTTAATTTGGAAGAAATAAGGCTTCCTTTACAGGACTGGCTCTTCAAACTGGACTTGGGCTGGGCAACCAGGTACTGCAAGAGAGAAAATGGGGCTTCAGCAACAACAGGACTCCCCTTCATTGGAACAGAAACCTGGTTCTGCCTCCTGTTTTTCCTACTCTTAGTGTGATGCTGGAGTGGCCAGAGTAGGGTGAGGGAGGTGCAGGAATTATACAGTGCATCACTCAAACTCCTAGGAGTATTTATGGAGGGACACAAAAAGGGAGCTCCCCTTGAAGCAGCTCCTGAAGCATATGTGCGTGGTAAGGCAGCGGTCTGAAAAAGCAACAACTGGCTCAGACATGTCTGAACATTTTAACAAGGAGAGCAAACCAGCATACTTGATTGGTCCTGAAAACCATTGCTTTGTTCTCTACCAGTCACTGAAACAATTCTAGTCTATGATCCCATCGTGATGTTTAGAGCTGACGTATGGGTTTGGGGCAGAGAGAGAAGATTCATTGTGAGTGTGCATGGTGTGGAGGTAGGCTCTCTCTTGTTCTCCAGGTTTCCCATTTCTCTTCCTCCAGCTGCAGAAGAGGCACGCACCTGCTTGTTTCTTTAAACCCTAGCAATCCATTTGCATTAGTTCAGATATTTCAGGCTTGTTATTTTAGGACACACGACATATTTACTTTTAAAACAAACAAATCCTATCCTGGTGTGGGCCCCCCCCCAAAGACCGGCTGTTAACAAGGAGCTTGCATGAATCCTCACCAGCTAATCAAGGGAGCAGTTAGATAACTAGACCAGGAGTCAGATGACTTGGGTTCTAACCCAGCTCTTCCACAGACCTGGTGTGGAATGCTGCGCAAGTCACTTCATTTCTCTGTGCCCCACTTTGTACAGGGCCTTGAGATCTCTTTCAGAGTATTACCACCAGAATTACAGCTCTTCATCTCACATGTTTTGGTCGCAACTGAACTGCTGAAAGAAAGGTCTTCTGTGAAAAGAGTCACTGTCAGATGCATGTTAATATGTAATTTAAATCAATTCATAAATAAAATGGTTACTTAGTTCTCCTCTTAGGAGATTGATTTATGACTGTTTATGGTTAAAATATGGTGCTAGAGAAAGTAAAGAATCAGTAGAGCACTGGCTTGAGATGGACAAAATGCAGAGCTGTGAAAGGGGATATACCGAGAGTCCCTTTATTCTCTCCTCTCAACTCCCCAACGTTCTTCTACTCAGCAATATTTAGACTTGACCAGGAAAGAGACAGGCCATCCTTCTCCAAATCTAGACAGCAAATTAAAATGGTAGGTCAGAAGCTAGGGAATCTACCTGCTATTTCTCTAGATTTCCATAATAAATTAACTTGCCAGTCTAATTCAGGTCCATTATAATACTTCTCACCCAAACTGTACTTAGATATTTCACCATTAACTGTGTACATGAATTTATACAAGCAGCCTGAAATAGCCAGCAGCAAATGTTGCAAAAACAAACCCAGTCAAGCAGGCTAGTCCCTCTCCATACACAGCTCCAACATTCCACTGCCATCTACAGCCAAGTCCCTCATATTCCGCTCATCCTGCTCAGTCATGTCCTCGAACATCTCCTTAAAATATATAAAACCCAGCCTGTGTATAATTATTTGCTATTCTATACAATAATAAAGTAACTAAGTTCCCCTCTTTTTAGCTCTTATTTCTTCTGATTTTTTCCTATATTTTGTCATAGTTATTTCAGTCTAGTCTTTTCCAGTATCTCCTCTCCACCCTCCAGTTCATTCCCCTTCATATTTTCCTCCACTTCTCTCCTGCTAGTCTCCCTCTTTACTCCATTCTTTCCAATTTTTTTTCCTCATTCCCACAGTCTCTCCATCTTCTTTTCACCTAAATCAGGATTTGAACTCAGATCTCAGTAGAATTAAAGCCTAGTATAAATAGCCCTCTCCTCCCATGTACCATGAATGGTGCTTCAGTCAAGGGGATCTATAAACTATTGTGCCAACTCAAGCTTCTCAGAAAAGAAAACTGGAGAATAAAGCATTTTACAATGCTGGCATTTTTCAGACTGCCATCTAATTGAGGAGCCTGCAGTATTCCTCTTGGTATACTATGTTACAGGGCTTAGAAAACAAAGCTCTTCTGCAGCTTGAACATAGGTAGGTTCTTGGTCACACTAATATAATTACATATGGACACACACAAGACAAGTCTAGATATTATTGGTGAGTATGTGTGTACTTAAGGACATAACGGCCATCCTGGGTCAGACCAAAGGTCCATCTAGCCCAATATCCTGTCTTCCAACAGTGACAATGCCAGATGCCCCAGAGGGAATGAACAGAGCAGGTAATCATCAAGTGATCGATTCCCTTTGCCCATTCCCACCTTCTGTATATAATTATGCAAGAGAAAGCAAGACCACACACTCACCTCTATTCATTCAAGCTGCAGAACAGTGTTTATTGACCCCCTAATGTGTATACAAATACACCTACACCACTGCCAATGGGATTAAAGTTGTAGCACAGTCTGAATCTGCACTATGAGGTTACTTTAATTTCTCAAATCTTTTTCAGACTAAAAAACAAAATAGGTGCATCTTCCTTAGATTCCCCCGTTATCCCAGTTATTTCACTTTAACATCTATAAAACATCACCCTACCAAAATAAGACAATGAAGTTTTTGTTTTCCTTTTTTAGATTTGGTGTATTCTAAGATTTATCATTTTCAACATAGATTTGTTATGTCAGTGCTTTTGATAGATATTTTTCTTTCTGGAAAATGGCCAGTGACTGATTCTAGCTAAAGACCTGAGTAGCTATAGACCTATCTCAATCTTGCCAGCAGTCTCAAAGCTTATAGGAAAAAAATATATAGACCATGTACCCTTTTTTGGTTAAACAAAGAAAATTGGATTTTTATCTGTGTGACTGTCACCTTTTACATAGCACTGTTTTGTCAAGAGCCACTAATGAAAGCTCAGCAACAGATAAAGAACATGTTGCTTCAGCTGAATTTATAGATTCATCTTAGGCATTTAGAGGAGGAGAGAATCATATTACGGTATGTTCTTTTCAAAGCTCCGTGAAATAGGATTAACCAGCATAGAAATGGACTGCTTAAAATATATATCATATTATTACATATGTCTGAATAGTTTCAATTAATAATGATGTCTCAGGGGATTTTAGTTTCTCACAGAGCCCCACAGGGAATAGTTTAAACAGCTTCACTGTTTTTCTTCCATATTTATGCTGGCTGGGATTTTCAAAGTCTACTAGGGAAGGACAGTCTAGTAGTCGCTAGGGTGCTGGCCTGGGACTTGAGAGCCAGGTTCGTGACCCTGCTTCACCACAGACTTCCTGTGTGACCTTGGGAAATCGCTTAGTCTCTCTGTGCCTCATCTCTAAAGTGGGGCTAATAGTACTTCCTTCCCTCACAGGGTGGTTGGAAGGATAAATACATTAAAGATTTTGAGATGCTCAGATACTGTGGTAATGGGGGCTGTCAAGGCTGAATCCCAACTCCGTCACTCTGAGTGCAGAAGTGGGGCCCGCAAGGATTTTAAAAATTAATACTGGCTACTCCAGGCTTGTATTAAACTCCCAAGGTTACAGCTTTTCTCTGACCTTGGCTTGGTAAAGGCTGCCACCACCCAAATGCAACAAAACCCCCTTTGAACCTAGGAAGGAGCACTTGGGAATTCCTCCCTGAGGGGTGCCCTCAAGCCTTTTCACACCCCCTCCGGGGAAGAGCTGAAAAAGGAAACAAAGGAAATTAGCTGTGGCTACCAGCTAATCAAACAACATGCACAAACCTCTTAGGACACCAAAAATCCAATCCTGTTCTTAAAAAAAGGTAAGTTTTATTAAAAAAAGAAAAAGAAAATACTTCATCTGGAACTTAGGCTTTTGCTAGATTTTAAAAGAGCAATTCCAAAACCGCTTTCTTGGGAGTTCCACTTAAAGGTTACAAGCGAACAAAAGCATCTGTGGCTAGCACAGAGGAGTCCGCAAGTCAATAAGAAATAATAGAAATAACCCTAATTGCATCTAGTTAACATTCTGATATACTTACACATTGGAGTTCAGATAAGTAGTTCTAGGCATGATCTGATGACTTATAATCATACCTGGCTTAGCTGCTGATACCATGGCTGGCCTGTCACTTCAGCCCAGAGAGACAAAGGGAAAGTTTCTTTCCCAATTTTAAGAAGTTCTACCTTCCCATTGGCTCTTTTGGTCAGGTACCCACTTTTTCCCCGCCCTTTACCTGTGAGACTTTTTAAACCCTTTACTGGTAAAGCAAGTAAAGAAAAGCTACAAAGAGGGATTTTACAGCTAACTGGCTGTCCATCAAAGGGTGCTGTCCCCCTCTTTATTTATTACAGGGGCCATATCAGTACCTAAGAGTCACATGGCTAGTTAGTTATGTGCTAGAATTTTGGTCCCTAAGTCCCTTAGGGTCTTGAAAATTCCAGCTGTTATGGTTACTATAAGAGCATAAGAAACATCTTACGGAAATAAATGAAGAGCTGAACCAACTAACATAGTAGTAGTTTAAGACCCAGGCTTGGAGATATAGAGGAGAGTAAATAGGAAGAATGTGTGATGGAAATACCCCAAAAATGGGAGGAGGGGGGTAAAGATGATGGGACAACTCTGTGCCACATTCCTAACCTTCCAAAAAGCCCAGGAAAACCATCTGTATAAACCCAGGCAGTTGAGATTCCATGCTTGCATCTCGGGGAGGAAGGGAGGGATCGGAGATGGGGTCCAGGTGTTCCCAGCAGTTTATAACCTTGTTTTACCCTTGCTGAAAACAGCATTAAGAGTGCAATGCTGTGAATTCACTTCACTGCTTTTCTCTGAAAATGCTTCAAATGACCGAAGCATATGTATTTATGCTAATGTAGTCCCTCTAATTATCACGAAGGCTGGCGTGTCATGGCAAAAAATTGGGGAAGTCATGACTTTGTCATGGCACAAAATGCAAGAGTCATTTCACTCATAAAAAGGAAAATTGTGGCATACATTTTAATGAATGTTAAGCTTGTCATATGAAGTTTAAGAAAAATCAAATAAATATCTTTAACAATAAAAGAAACGTTGAAAATTCTGATTTCACTGGTAGTTTCAAGTCACTAGGAAAAAAAAAAAAAAAAAAAACTTTCACTGGACTTGCATAGGGACAGATTTTATAAATGCATAGAGGAATCCTGCTCCTTTGTCTGAAATCAATGGGGCCAGAATTTCACCACACTATTACATATTGTGAAAAACCTATGAGGCGTGTCTTTTGTTACACAAGTGACTGCTACAAACAAGACAGTTTAATTATAACTATTCAACCATATATACTTAGCAGATTACAGGGAAATTTTCAAAAGCACCTCAGTCACATTTTCAAATATGACAAGCTCGAGAGACTTTCTGTCCCACTGACTTTCAATAAGACTTACATAGTTTAACAGCTTGTCTATACAGTGCATTAGTCTGCACCAGAAGGGTGTAAATTCTAGTAAGCACTAGTGTGTCATGCACTAACTGGCCCACATGAACCTACTGGCATGCAATAAGAGTTTCCTAGTGCATGTTAAATATACCACTGTTTCAGGAATACATTAACACACATTAGGGTATTGGTTCTCAACCAGGGGTATGCAGAAGTCTGCCAGGTGGTACATCAACTCATCTAGATATTTGCCTAGTTTTACAACAGGCTACGTAAAAAGCACTAGTGAAGTCAGTACAAACTAAAATTTCATACAATTACTTGTTTACACTGCTTTATTTACTATTCACTGAAATGCAAGTACAATATTTATATTCCAATTGATATATTTTATAAACCTGTGGGCGGGGAAAGAGGACTCAGGAAACTCTGCCACATTTTGCCACGTGTTCACCACAGGGAGGGATTCTGAAACTCCCATCTAGACTGGAGAAGAGATTGAGACTGACATAATGACAACCATGACTTTAACATGTGAATCTCTTTCTACAATGATGGCAGAGGGGAGCTTAGGGTTGACCATAGCCTGGAAACTCACATTAAATGCTATTAACCTCTTTCTACACAAACTTGGAACTGCAACTTCTTTTCCCAATCTAGATAAGGCCCCACGGTATAGCCTCCAGGCCACACAAAGCCAAAGCCAATTCCAACCCTACCCCTGCGTTAGTCCCTCAGGAACATTGTTAATACCAGTTGCCTCTTACACCTATACCCTTGTCCTCCTGAGAGGGTAGCAGATAACTTATTTCACTTTCAGATGGAAGTATTGACAGTAGATAAAGGGAGCATGCCATGTAAACCACCTCCTGCCCATGTTCCACTCCTCCTTCCCAGACATGGAAGAACAGGCCTGTACCATACTGATGCGGGGAGGGGGAGAGGGGAGAGGGGAGAAGAGCGCTTGTATAGAGCAAGCCACCATTCCATCACTTTCCAGGTATTCTCATCACAATTCATGCTTCTGCTACCCTCTCTAGTATGGCAGTGGAAAGGGGTATGGAGTCCTAAAGGAACGAATGCATTAGTTGGTTTGTCTCTTACCTGAAGCAGTAAGAAGTTTATTTCTATATATAAAGTATCAGCTTTCTACTGGCAAAAACAGACATTTAGGTGTATCCATTAAAAATGAGAGCTAGATGTTAATGGATTTAATTAAAAAAAATAGATTCTCTCAGTTACGTTCAACTCAGATTCAGCAGCTGGTGGCCAGCAAGCTTCAGCTCTTATCCAGTCCTTATGGGGGCGTGGGGGGGGGGGGGGGAAGAAGCACAAGACAGTGAAGTGATTTGCCCAAGGTTAGATTCAAAGTCAGAGGCTCAGCCAGGATAAGTAATCAGAATCTTTAGGTCTTCCATTGGCTTTGCTCAGACTCTACATGCACATGGCCTCCTAAGTTTTAAATGATAGCACCCCCCCTTGCTGCTGCTGATTTTAACAGCAGTTCAGTTTGATCTATCACTGACAGCTGATTCAATTTACAAATTAAAAATGATCAGGATTTTTTTTTTTTTAAAGAAGAATTAATGGACCTGGTTTGCCTGTCGCCTACACTGGGGCAAACTCAACAATCACTCCACCAAAACTCAAGGGAATTATACTAGTGTAGGAGAGATTTAACCTGGTGTTTAACACACACGGACGCAACTCTAAATATATAAAGATTTTTTACTCTTTTCTTACATACACCCTGTTCCTTTTCTTGTACTATTTCTTAGCAGTGATGTCACTACTTGCTGATAAGATACTGAATATTTTAACAAATACAGCATATTTCACAGCAAGAAGGCCAACAACAGAACACTTCTTAAAAAAGGAATTAACAGAACTAAAGGTTTTACATGTTATTCCTTTTGTGACGTGAAGCTTGGATTCCTGAAAGAAGAACTCGCAGGATAGCTCCACTCGCGGCACACTATAACTTTCATACACCTATTGTGCACTCGGGCCACACGCCAAGCCACTACTGATGCACCACCCATTCAGGTGCCAAAGGCACAGTATAGAACAGATAGGTATGCTACAGGAAATCGAACGTGGATTGGAAAGAAGAGTTTTGGCCTAAAGGCAAATGTAAAATTATCTTAATGCTGACCTCTAGTGCCGGGAGGTAGGAATTTTCTTTTGGAGATGCTGCTGGGATTCAACACTACTAGGAATGCATCTCTCTACTGTTACAATTGGTAAGATTTTTCTCTGAAGTTTGCACCTTTAACTGCTCCATAAATTCATGCCCACTTCAAGGAGTATGCAATTAAAGATGAATTTGAAAGCAATTCTATATTACTTATCATCATGGCACTATAGGCCTATACATAGGCTCTTGGAACCATGATTAAATCAGAATTTCAGGTGTCATTAAAAACACACATCACAGCAATAAATCTTTGGCCCTCACAATTGTGGGAAAAAATACTTGAAAATACAAACCAAACACAACTGATGCAGTGAGGTCTACAGACAGCCTAAAACAATTGCTCTGAGAGGAGTGAACTGCCCCATTCATCTCTATGGATTGTTAACACCAAGACCTGCTGCTCGGGGCACCCCATAACACCACTCCAACGAAAGACTCGAGTGTCGCAGGAAGAGAAGGGTGCTGTGTGGCTGGGTCCATCCACCCAAGCAAATATACCATAGCTAAAGGTGGTAAGTCGGGGGGTGGGGGGGCGCGCGGGGGGGGGGGGGGGGGGAAGAGTGCCTTCCATCTCCTGCCTGCCACCTGCTCCCTCTCAGAGTATGGAAAAGGCCCCTACTGCCACTCCTAGGGAGAAGAAGGAGGTTCCATGCTGCTGTCTCTGCTTCTCTGGGAAGGAAGGGGGTCTCATGCTATTGCCATCTGGGAGGGGTGGGGGGATTAAATCATTGAGGAAAAATTGGAGACCCCTCTGAACATCAAGACACAAGAGTCAGGAATTGATCTTGGGACCTCTCTCCAAACCCTCCCCCCAACTAGAGAATGATTATAATGACGTGAATTCTAAAAAAAATTCTTCCTCCTGATCCTGGCAAAACGCATCACCCCCTCAGAATAGAAGGTGCAACATTGACAAAATCCTCCTCTGTTGAATGATCTGCCAAGGTGCTGTTTTCTCATTATCACACGTATATGCAAGTCCCACTATCCTACTCTACTTGTGAGTAGGCAGGGTTTTGAAATATACAAAAAACTTGTTCTCTGAAGCATTTGGCATAAGGGTTATATGTTTCATCTCCCTGCCAGCTCACAACAAAACAAGGACATCATGGCTTGCTCAGATACACTCACAAACCAAATCACAACCAGCAGATCTAATATTTGGGCTGCCAAGCCTTGACATGACAATAGCATTTTAATACCACCAGGCTCTGCTGGAAACTTTCAGCAAAGAGATTTTTCCAAGAAATTTCTGCTGTATTTATAATCTCAGTACTAAACACAGAAATGCTTAGGAGTTTGGGCTTGATGTCATAAACACAATCTAGCCAGAACCTAAGCATTAGTATTAAGTAAATCGTCATTCCCATATGTTAATAATGCTGCCAGACCCCTGTCTAAATCAGTTCATGAAGAATATCTTAAGCTAGCAAACTGCCATTACTGGAAAATAATTTGTTTTCCCTCTTGGGGCTGCATGTTTCTCTCTCACACAGACAAGCAGTAACTGCACACATTGCACAATTTATTTGGTCTTTAGACCTCTTTAATTTACCCTTCTGCTGATCATTTTAAATACTGAAGTGCTATATGTAGGGAGACCCCATCACTCATTAACAGCCAAGTTAGGCTGTGCGCATAGTGATTATACAGCAATTCACAGCTGACCTGCCTTTAGGTCATTTCAGTAAAGCTGATAGGATCCCTGAAAGGAGAACATGTCAAAGACATTCTCATTAGCTATTTTCTCCACCATCTGCCTGGTCTGAATGCCTTGAAGGCCTCTTTTAGAATGTACTTTTTGTGTTCCATGACACATCAGAATGATTATGAAATGCATGTGTGGGAAAAAGCACTATATTAAAGCCAAGATTCACTAATAACCATTAGTAACAAATGACATTTTTTCCCAAGCAAAAATTCGATTGGGCTGGAATTAAGGTAGCTCAGAAATGTCAATCACATTTCTGAAAATTGCCTTTAACAAACAAACCCACAATGCAATTTAAAAAGAAAACATAAAATGTAGAAAGCCTGAAAATCTGAAGTTTGATTCCATGGGTTAAAAATAAATAAATCACGACCTTCCCTTCCATCATAAGGGACAGTCATGAAACAACACGCTAATGGGAGAAGTTTCTTCCTGCCTCCAGTCTCTGTAGCATGAGGGTTGATATCCCTCAGATATATTTACCTTAGTGTAACTGGGGGTACTTTTACCATTCATATCAAAGGTCTCTTTTTTCCCCACAATCTAAGTAAATGCTGTGAATCAATAATGTGTGTCTGTTTTACACAGGCTAATTACAAGCTGCATTAAAGACAGTATTATGTAGGTTACCTTTCATTTTCATTGAATCCTCCCTTGACTTTATAGATTACGTTTCCAAAGCCAGAAGGGACCATTGTGATCATCTAATTTGACCTCCTACATAATACAGGCCACAGACCTTCTCCAAAATAATTTCTAAAACTTTGCCCCCCCCCCCCAAAAAAAAAAAAAAAAAAAAACCACAACAACTACAACAACATCCAATCTTGATTTAAAAATTGTCAGGGATGGAGAATCCACCATGACACTTGGTAAACTGTTCCAATGGTGAACCACCCTCTGTCAAAAATGTGCAGGGCTGTCCTCAGGATTTAATGGAGCCCTAAACAGTATTATTAAACTGGTGCCCGTATGCCCAACGGCAACCAGGGCTCACAGCTGGGGGCGGGGAGCAGGGGTGGGAAGAGAGACAAGGCAGCAAAGGATACTGAGCTGCCTGGCCCGCCTCACAGTGGTGGAGAGTCACAGCTCCCCACAGAGACCCCCGTACCCTTTCCCTCACACAGAATACACGGTGCTGGTGCATTCGGCTCTGTGAATACAGTCCCTGCCTAAGGAGGCTACAGTGTGCACTGAGTGTGTGGGAGCTGATACGCTCTTACCTGCTGTCATGGGCAGTGGGTGAAGCTGCTGCTTGGGGAGGCTAGCTCCCCAGTCCACTTCTTCTACCTGTGGGCCCCACCCATACTCCACTCCTGCTCTGCCCTGGCCCCGCCCCACTCTGCTGAGGCCCCGTCCTCTCCCCACTGTCTCCCTCCTCTCTTCTTTCCCCCACCCTGCTCACCCCCTTCCAGCCAAATACCTGGACCCAAATGAGCCATTTTTTCAGATGTCATTTGCTTCTTCTGCAATTTCTTCCTAAAGAAAATGGAGCATGTTTTCCACTGCACGCCAGATGGTGAAGACTGGACTTGCAGAAGATACCTAATTAAAAGCACTAAACTTGGGAATAAAAAATGTCAATCACAGGTTTTTTGACATATCCTGAAGTTTGTCAGATTTATTTGCAAAGACTTGGTAGTAAGGGCAAGTCAGCTGTCTTGCTGAATACAACATTATTTTAAATTAATCAGTCACAGAGGTTTAGTGTGTGCATCCCAGACCATCTTAGCTAATAGCCACTGATCAACATATCCTTCATAAACTTATCTAATTCTTTTCTGAACCCAGTTACACTTTTGGCCTTCACAACTTCATCTGGCAAGGAGTTCCATAGGCTAACTGTGTGGTGTGAACAAGTACTTCCTTATGTTTGTTTTAAACTTGCTTCGTATTGATTTCATTGAGTGGCCCCTGGCTTTTGTGTTATATGACCAGGTAAATACTTCCCTATTCACTTTCTCCACACCTTTCATTCGTTACTTTATAGACCTCTCTCACATCCCGCCTTTTGTCTCTTCCAAGCTCAACAGTCCTGGTCTTTTTAATCTCTTGTCATATGGAAGTTGTTCCATACCCCCTGATCATATTCATTGCCCTTCTCCATACTTTTTCCAGTTCTAATATATTTTTTGAGATGGTGCAACCACAACTGCATGCAGTATTCAAGTTGTGGGAGAACTATGGGTTTAAAATAGTGGCATTATAATATTTTCTGTCTTATTATCTATCCCTTTCCTAGTGGTTTCTAACATTGTTAGCTTTGACTGTTGCTGCATATTGACCAGATATTTTCAAAGGACTATCCACAATGACCCCAAGATCTCTTTTTTGAGTGGTAATAGCTAATTTAGACCACATTATTTTGTATGTACAGTTGTATGTACAGTCTCCAATGTGCATTACTTTGCATTTATTAACAATGAATTTCATTTGCCATTTTGTTGCCTAGTCACCCAGGTTTGTGAGACCCCTTTGTAACTCTCCATAGTCAGCTTTGGACTTGAGTCCAACTATCTTGAGTAGAATTGTATCATCTGAGAACTGTCTCACCTCACAATTTACCCCCTTTTCCTGATCATTTATGAATATGTTGAACAGCACAAGGTCCCAGCACAGATCTTTGGGGAAGCCCACTATTTACCTCTTTCCATTGTGAAACTGACCATTTATTCCTACCCTTTGTTTACTATCTTTCAACCAGTTACTGATCCATGAAAGGACCTTCTTTATTATCTCATGACTGCTTACTTTGCTTAAGAATCTCCTTCTGTTATAGGTTTAGCTAGACCCAATAGTAGTACAAGATCCCCAAGGGCACCACATTTAATCTCTTTCCAAGATGCTCTCCATTTGAGCACTTAAATCTCCAGAGGTATTTAGATCCAGGATTTTGGTTTATACGATCATAAAAGGAGGGACCACTTGGGACACATTTGTGAAACCTTTACTCACAATGAACAGTGCCTTATAATTGTAAGCAGTGCCAGTGAAGTCAATTGAGTTACTCTGGAGTGAGACAACATATTATGAGAGAGGATCTCTCAATCTGGCCCAGAACTGGGATCTGGATCCAATCTGGAATTTTGATCGTTCCCTCAAATTCAGAGGTGCTTGGATCCAGAGTTTTGATTCAGAAGCATTTCTCAAATAAAACACTGACAACTTGGTTTACACTGCCTTTTTGCTGCTGCCCTCATTGATCAATCTCCTTGGAAATGAAACCTACATTTGGGTAGAATGACTTTCTATGCAGGATGCAAAGAGAGGGTGGGAAGTGGTCAGTTACCACTGTTTAAAAAACAAAAAACAAAACCACACACTATTTGGTTTGCAGTGGCAAAGTTCCCCAAGAAGAAGCAGCACAATATTGCTCAACCATAAAATTAACAGGCAAACTGGATTTGTGCATATCATTTCAGAGACCACAAAAACCAACCACAATCCAGGGGTTACTAACATAGAGCAAATAAAGAGCTGAACAGTCAGCTAAAATATGGAATGTTTGGAAGAGAGAGTGATGTTTTTGGGTGGAGAAACATCACTGAGTTGCGAGTTTAAATAGCCCTGTACTGCAAAAAGTTAGGCACACATGTTTTCCTACTCGAAAGCATGATCTTCACAGTATTTGGATTTTTTGTTTTTTAATGTTCGGAAAACTAAGCAAAGCCCTACTTCCTTGGAAATTCTTCATTTTGATAATGATGCAGGTAAAGCTAAGGAATTGCTTTAAAAATACAAATTTTAAAAATAAAATGATAGCTGCACAGAGGATTATACCCAGGGCAGCAATCCAAAAGTTCACAAGGTGAGGAGTGCTTACAACCAAGTACGAGGAGTAGATTTAATATGAAGTCATAGTTTTTCAAATAAGCAAGCAATTGAGTCTCCAACTGGTGGTGGCTGTACAGCTGGGCAGGAATATCACCTGTCTCCTAATACAAGAGTCTGATGTCAGAGAGGGTAAGGAAGTTCCCATGATGCGCCACTTAAGCAATAGGAACGGACAGGGACTTAAAGAAAGATTGCGGAAAGATTGCGACTTAAAAAAAAAGGCACACGCCCAACCAGGCATAATTCACTCACACCTCCCCCATCCCTTCTGTGGCCTTGTTACTGTTGCAGCAGAGAAATCCTGCTTTGACGGGCTTCATCAGATGTGTCAGAGCAGGGCTCTGTGTACTTCACATGCTATATCAGCCCAACCGTTTGGTGCTCATTCAGAAAACTGGGAAATCCGCAAACAGTAAAGTGAGAAGATTTTTTTTTTTTTTTTTTTTTTTTTTTAAATGTAAAAGTGTTTTTCACTACAGTACAGGTAAACCACCATTCTCAATATTCATATTTTTAACAAAGTTATATACCTTTTAAAAAGGTTTGCCCATCGCATAGAAGGTAAAAAAAAAACAAAACAAAAAAAAAAAAACAACCTTCTCCATCTCCATGGAAAATGTGGAGTTGACAGGGAAAAACTAAGCAGCAATTTATTTCCTATAACAACATTATATGGCTGTTTGCACACAGGTATGTCCCTGTCTGAATTGGGAGCAGCCCCCATAGCTGGGTAGTCTGGGAGGCATGCAACTACAGCTGAAGGCTGAGTAAGTAATTTACTTTATAATTAATATTATCAAGAACATCAACACTGACACTTGAGTGTGCACTGGGTCATTTGGTGTCTCAGAGCAGTAACAGGGATAAAATTCAAGTCTTTCTACTTCAAACGATAAACTACAATATCTATTATCAATATAGGTTGTGTAACACACAGTCGGGCAGTTCTGATTCCACCCAGTAGATGGTAGTGGTTCGCATACATACTAGCCAGTTCACCACATAATTCTCTATTCCTCTTGCTGCTATTCAAGTGACATGTTGAAATAAGGTCTCTCTCACATTCCAGCATCTTTTTCTGTTTAAGCCCACTGTGAAGTCATAGGGCTCTGTTTGTAAAGGAGGAAGTTGCCATAGAAATTATTGCAATGTTGCAGAATAAGCCTTATGACTTCACTGCAGTATCAAATAGAAACAGAAAATAGTTTGTTTGGTGGGGGGAGGGGGATGGAAGGAGGGGGAAACTTAGTCTGGGCAGAACTAACTAATAAGAAAATATGGCAAAGCCAATTCTGGAAAACCTGTGAGGAAACTGCTTTTTATGTTTTAATAGAATATTTTACATTCCCCTCCTCCCATTCAACTATAAAAGTTTCACTTTAAATATTAAGCATTACTGTAGCTGTTCCAATTGTCCTTGTACGCATGAACAGAAAGACAAGATGTTATATCCTTAGGGCCATATACCACTGTCTATCCACAGCAGAACCCCCACTGAAATCAATTTGGCTTCCCAGTGTCAAAAATTTAACTTTCTTCATCCCTGTAATGCATTTGAGCCCAAAGTGATTGGATAATTTGGCTAAGTTCTGGATAAGTTTCCAAACTCTGTGGTCCTTATCCAAACTGATTCTTTTAAAGTTTGCCAATCAATTTCTCTGTAAATGAATATAATGTAGTGTAGGCTATAAATACACTGGCATAAGTTCCTTAAGAGACCTTATGAAGGACAGGACACGTAGAGATCTGCTCTGCTAGGTCATGCCCTCACTCCTCCCTCACGCTATGGAGAGGATTGCTGATGCAGGAGGCAACAGAGCTGCCAGCCTCCATCAGCTATCTGCCGGCTGAGAGCTAGGAGACAGGTATTAACTGCATTTTGTTTTGGATGCTGCCTTAGCTATAGTAAGGAAGAAAATCTCTGTGGAGCCTTAGAAAGAAATGTCTTTGGATCTTACAACTTATCCTTTTTTTCCACTGCCTCCATTTGGGGCACTGATTTAATTGAAGTCCTACTGACACAGACACTAGGCTCTCCATTAACTTAATTGGAGTAGCAACCTTTCCAGTGAGAGCCACATTTATGGAGATGCCTACTAGAGTCTTGCATTAACAATAAAAGTGAAACAGACAACCAAGATAATTCAGTGATGAAAGAAAATTCACTTTGCAACATTGAAACACCAAAAAACCAACCAAACCACAAGTAGTAACAAATGCCCATCCTTTTTTGAGTGAAAAAGGAATCTTATGCTCGTTATTCTGGTTTTTTAAGTGAATGAAATGTATTCCAGAAGCGTGTCTGTCAGATTCTGATCTAACTTACACTGCCAGAAATAAGGATTAATTCCACTGAAGTCAATTGAGTTACGCCAGTGTAAACATGAAATGAGATAAAGAATCAGGTCTTTATACTCTAGTGTAGGCAGACTAATTTATCAGCTGCCTGAAGTGTCCCAGTCTTCTTTAATTAATCCAATAAAACTTGGCATTATAGTAATCATCAATTGTATTGAACCTTTGGGGGTACTGTGCAGCTACATTCTTGTTGTATACCCTATAGCCAAAGCTGCAAATCTTTCAGATCTTGGCCAGCATGGTCTCTCAAGCAATGTCAGGGATCTTAACCATGATCAGCGCTGAAGGTCCCAGATGCTAAATGCTCCCTTCTTCCAGTCCCTACCTTCCAAACACTGCAGATTCTCCTGAAAGCACAGATGTACATATTGACCTCCTTTCTACCAGCTGCTTTAACATCAGATATTATGATCTTTCGAGTTACTCTCTGCATAGCAAATATGCACACACTACCTATATTAGAGCAGATCTTACTGGTACGGAACCACTCCCACCTCATTCAGACCTCTAGGATATTGTGAGATTTGATTGCCACTCTGAAATAAATATGTACAAGCCCCATACCCAATCCTGGCCTAACCCAAATATTCTCCCAAAGCTCCAACACCCTGCCATCTATGTTGGAAATTTTAATAGCCACCACACCATATCCCCGCTGGGGATACTGCAGGTCAGATGAAAATGGAGTTGATCTTTTGGACTGGTTCTCACTTCATTATCTTCATCTCACCCATGACCCAAAACAATGGGGGTACTTTTCATTTTGAAAGAAAGACTACTCTCCTGACCTCCATCAGCATGGCAATTATCCACTTCAAGCTATAGCCAGTGTATTGAAAAACTTCTTTTGTAGACAACATCCTCTGATCCTCACCAAAGATGATCTAACCATACCTATTGTGAGCTCCAATAAAAACCCTCGCTGGAACAATCGGAAAGCAAACTGACCTAGCCTTTACACAGTTCACTGACTGCTTGTATCCCACACACCCTCTCTACTGAGGAAGTTCACATGAAGTACACAAAAGCCATTTATAAAGCTGCCATGGAGTCAATTCCAATAGGCTGTTATAAGAGCTACATTCCCTGGATAGATGAGGAGCATGTAGAACTCCTCAAGCAATATGAAGAAAGTGGCAATCCGGACAGCTTTTAAACAGCTTGTATGCTTCTAGAAGAAAAAGATGAGAGCAGGCCACTGCACAACTAAACATGTCAAGATCCAGCTGCAAAGTCTGGGCACAAATCTGAAAACTTGGTGCTGCTCAGAAGCTTCCACCAAAGCACCATTACCCATTCTCTCCAAACAGCATTGCTGCCCACCTGATAAATATTGCAAAAGCAACCTCTCCTTCAAAAAAGTTCAAAGGACAGGGAAGACAAAATGGCAGCAATAAAAACAGTGTGTACCTGAAATCGAATAAGACTTCCAGCCTGTCACTGAGGAGGAAACAGAAAGGGTGATCAAAACAATGAAAATTGAGGGCAGGAGGGATAGCTCAGTGGTTTGAGCATTGGGCTGCTAAACCCAAGGTTGTGAGTTCAATCCTTGAGGGGGCCATTTAGGGATCTGGGGCAAAAATTGGAGATTGGTCTTGCTTTGAGCAGGGAGTTGAACTAGATGAGATCCTTTCCAACCCTGATATTCTAGGATTCTATGAAAATAGGTAAAGCCTGTGAACTTGACAATACCTTCCCCAAACTCCTGAAGAAGTTACCCAGGAGGATAAAATACTTAAGGTTTAAGGTTTGGCACAGCACAAGAGTAATACCCTTGCTGAAACCTGAGAAAGATTACAGATTTCCAACAAGTTACTGCCCCGTCTCTTTGCTAAGCTGTGTACACAAATTACTTGAAAAAGTCTTAACCTTCAAAGAACTGCCCCCACTGTTGACGACATTCCCGAGTATATATCTAGCAGGTTTCAGACGGAATTGCACTCCCTGTGATCAAGTGCTGGCTCTCAACAACTATATAGAGAGAGAATGGCTTCCACACCAGGAGGAAGACAGGAGTAACTGCTAGATCTTACTGCTGCCTATGACACAGCCTGGCAAACGGGCCTACTTTACAAACCGTCATTGGCCCTACTCAGGTGGGTTATCATGGCTGTGGAACTATTGCTGACAGGCTGCTGGTTCCAAGTTTCATTCAGACCAAAACAAAAACAACCCCTCCCCACCCCCCCCACACACCCCCCCCTACATGCTCCTGGAGGCTCCAAAACAGGTTGCCCGAGGGCTCGATTCTAGCACCAACACTTCACAACCTCTTCACAAGTGACCTTCCCAACACCACTGCCAAGCATTTTAACTATGCAGACATCATCTGTCTGACAGTACAGGACTAGGGTTTCAGACATCTAGAAGAAGTCCTGAATGCTGACATGAAAGAGAGGCTCGCTGTTGCAAAAGATGGATACTTAAACCTTATATTTAAAAAAAAAGTTTCCATCTATGCTATACAAAGGCCAACAAACAGATCCCCCACTTCCTGAATAGCCACAGGCTGGGCCACAACCCAAAGCCTGTGTACCCAGGTGTTACACTGGACCATACCTTGAACTTCGAGGAGCATCTTATCAAGACCTCATTGAAAAGAAAGAGAAGAAACAGTCTGATCAGCAAACTAGATGGTTCTTCCTGGGAAGCCAATGAGCAGACATTGCTACAAAATAGCATAAGGCAAGCCCAGAGTTTCTCAGAGTATCACCCCCCCCCCCCCCGATGCAGTTCAAACTCTTTTCACACTAGGACTAGTCACTACTCAGCTGAATGAACCCATGAGCATAACAGGTACCCTGAGACCAACTAACTTGGCCTGGCTGCTAGTCCTGACCAACATCAACCCTTCTGATATTAGGCAACAAGTCACCATGGAGATTCTGCTCCTCAAGGTGCAAGACCGGCTATATCTATCCTGGCTTACAGATGTGTTTAATCCACCAAGCCGACACCTCAGCTCAAGGCATCCCATTTGGACAATTCCCCTAAGGAACCTCAACATCCCCTCCTGGTGGCAAGAACATTCAAACATAGTCAATGACTATCTTGTGACAGATCCAACAGTCCAGAACCCTGGTTTTGATTTTCCACACCATCTTTGGGTAAAGCACATCACTTCAGATGTGGAGTGACTAGATGTGCTACTGATGATCATAAGTGAGGCCTCTGTCACTCCCACCTTTGCCATTGTGTCCAATTAGAAGACGTAGCTCACATACTTGCAGGCTGCATCCAAAGGCAAGGGTTGCCTGGTTCTCTCATGGGCTTGCACAACACCCTGTCCTCAGCTACCAAATGGCTAAGACACTTAAATTAATGTGCTTGATTTGACAGTGTACACAGATGCAACCATAATATATACAAAAACTGTCCAGACTCTGTGGTAACTCAGCTTTCTCTACAACTCCACAAGTCCTGTCCCAGCATGTGCAAGGTCCTGTGTAAAATCTGAGATAGAGAGTCTTTGAGATGGGTCCAATATCTTGGTCAAGAATCTGCAGAGGATTTTCACAAGAAATTGCACTTCCCTGGTGTTATTTTTCCATACCAATCAGTGTAAACTAGACCTGGTTGAATTATTCATCGAAAGCAATTTATTTGCCATATTTAATCTTTACTCCCTACCTATAAGTTGTCTGAAAAGTATTCTGAATTTCCCTGTTTATTGTGTCTCAGTGATTTAGAGAAAAAAAAATGTATTCAGTTTGCCAAAACAAAACAAGGATTACTGCTCCTGCCCCCACAATTGCCAGCCCTGGGCTCAGGCAGTCTAGTCTCATCTCACAGGACTTTTTGCTTCACTATTTTGCTCCACTATTTTTGTTAGAGGTTCAGAAGACCAAATTACACCCAGAGTTATTGACCGCCTCACAAGTGGAACTTAGTACATTAATTCTTTTCACAAAGTGATTACTCTATATCTAACCTATCACTCCTCACCCTCAAAGGAAATCTGTACAACGCTTTCAAAAGACTAGCCTGGGAGCGTAAATTCATAACCATACTAGACACCAGAAATTGTGGATTTATGATTTATTACAACAATCTGTAACCTACTAATGCCCCGTTTGGGCTATGATTATAGGGAGTTAAGGGCCACTTTACCTTGAATGGTCCCTTAAAATATGTTGTAACTACTTATACTAAAGTATCTGTTCGACTTTGTATTTAGCGGTGACACTTGGAGTACCTTTCCCAGACCTGAGGAAGAGCTTGGTGTCACTTGAAGGCTGGTTTCTCTCACCAACAGAAACTGTTCCAATAAAAGATATTATCTCACCCACCATGCATTAATTCTGTTGATGCACGAGGGAAAAAAAAAAAAAAAACCACCACAAACAAAAAACACAGCTCTCTTTCTCTCAGCCATGTCGTCTCTGTATGGCTAACAGAAACAAAAAGCAGCAAAACTTATTTTGGACACTAAACCAATAAGCTAGAACTCAATGCAAAGGAGCAGAACCTTTGAGTAAGAAGGTGCCATTTTTACATACCGTGATTGCTCTTTAAACCTTTTCCGTTCCATATGAAAGAGCATTATTATTTACCTACATCCAAATGTTCCCAGATGTCAAAATACCTGATTTCCTTCTTGACTGGTGTAGTGAGACTTAAGAGAAGACATTTATTCTTAGCTAGTTAGATTTTCCCATTCACTTTTCTCATCACGTTCAATGCACCAGTTGTATTGGTGCGTATGTGCAGAGTTAAAATTTATCAAATGTGAAGCCACCTGTCTCATTTGATAGTGTGCCAGGACGGTGCTAGAGCATAGCAGGACTCCCCATCCTGTTCCATATTCCTGCAGGAGTACAGCCTGAATTTGCTCATCTCCATGTATGTCATGCTTTCACTAATCGTTCTCCACACTCATTAGTCCCATATCTGTGTACATGGTCTTATTTGCAAAGTGTATGTCTCGGTCTTTTGTTGCATTGACAGTGAGCTCTCTGGCCAGGGAGGATGAGGAACTGCTGTGTATCACTAAGTGCCAGGAAAACCAACATAAATTGGAGTTTGGATTTTGCAGTTTGCCACAAAGATCAGGAAATTTCCAGAACCCAAATCTAAATCTTTTCCTCCTGTACTCACTTCAAGGACAGGGAGAGCACAAGTCTCTTATGGAGTGGATTCTTTGGAACTAGCCTGCTCGCTCCTTTATGGACTTCTGGGTTGTAGGGTACTCCATAGTAGCTGCTTCCACATTCAGCTGGTCTTCTCTCTCCTCCCTGGTTGCATAGATGGCCTTCCCCATGTGCTCATTTAGGGTCTTCTGGGTCAGCAAGGTGATGTGATGACAATCATACTGTGAGCAACTTTGCAATGAAATACTGTGATGCACATACACAGTGAATTTGTATCACAGGCTTGCATAGGACTGATGAGGCAGGGTAGGCTTTCCTGGCTGATGAGTTTGCTCAGACATTAATTAAAAACAGTCACCATTCACTGATATCTCTTTTCTGCCTGTGAAGGCGAACAATTTCAAGCTGTGCAGGTGCCATACTCTTAAACAGCTACATCCCTGCTTTGACAGCAAGGAGCCTGATATTTTTAAAACCAAATTCCATACAGAGGAGCTTCTTTATGAACTTCTTCACTGAACCGGAAAAAGCTAAGCCTCTCAGGGACTATCTTGTTTTTGTCATTGTTAATGGCATTTTTCCTTGTCTAAAACCTAAAAAGGAAAAATATTTTCAGTTCCTTATTGCTCCTGTTAATGTCTAACATCTCCAGCAATTTTTGTCTGAAATTGTGCCAGTGATGCCTCTACACTAGAATATACAAGGCACATATGGTTACAATTACAGAAAAATATTCAATGTTCAGGATCATAGGGCTTTCATCACCCTTTATTACAGAAGAGGATAGCTCACTTAGAAAGTCAGCCCGGTTTCTTATGTGTACTTTCTAAGCACCACCCTCTCTAAGGGGAGGGAGGCTTATGACAGTACAGAGGTCTTCTCTCTTGGGGCAGGGTGTTCAATCCTCTAACCAGGTGTGCAAGGAAACCTGCGGGTCTCAGGGAATCCATTCAGAGAGCCAGACCGTGCCCCACTTCCTCCTCCTGGCTCATTCACGGTCAAGCTATCGTTGGTAGGTACCCACCACTTTGCACTATCCTTTTGTCTGAGGGAAAAATAAATAATCACGTAGGAGTTACTGCTGCTTAGAGCTGCGTTAATGCCTTCTGGGAAATCCACTGGAAAGGATGAAGTGTATGTAGCATATTGCTCTTCTAACCCAAACCCTAAAATCAGAGGAGTATATTTACACAGCAGCTGGGAAGTGGGATTCCCAGCTTGGGCAGACGTGCATGTGCTGGCTGTGCTCATGCTAGTGCATTAAAAAATAGCAATGCAGCTTAAGCGGCCCGGGCAGCTGCTTGGACTAGCTATCCAAGATCAATCCCACCCAACTCTCCGGCAACTATGCTGATTCGCTCCTGTGCCACTGCAGCCACTCTGCTATTTTTAATGCAGTAGATCGAGCAGAGCTAGTGCATGTATGTTTACCCATGCTTGGAATCACATCTCCCGGCTGCTGTGTAGACTTACCCTGGGACAGGCTTCCTCCCTGACACAACCAGTCTGTGCTAGGAGCTACAGACAATACAGCAGAAACTGAAAGCAAATACCCCTATGGGTGTGTCTTCTGTCATTCCTAAACTAAACACACTACAGGGACCTATAGGACTGGCAATGTGTCACACCCTCAGGTCCTGTATCCTGTCTTGGACAGTGGTCAACACCTAGGAAGGAGCTGTTTGAGCCTTTCCCCGCTGCTGGAATCTTTCTGGGTGGAGGGAAAGACTCCAGCAGTGTGACACCACATTGCTTAAAATATCAGCATAGACAGGGGAGGCACTGCTTACGGGTGTAGAGAGCTGTGTAGGGTACATACCCACAAGGTTCAGATGCATCTTTGCGCTAGGCACCTAAGCAGTGCCTCATCATCTACACTGCTATTGATACCCAGGATAGGGGTGCATGCAGTCCATGTACTCTTAGTGATGCCAAAGAGAAGCGTGCAGCGTAGACGTCACTTCAGAGAGTTCTATACAGTCCTCTCCATCTAGCTTTTACACAGTTTTCATTAGTTTGTTATTTCTGTATAAATATAGGGCCATTACATTAGCTAAAACATAGGACGGCAAAGTTACCTGAATAATTTTAAATGTTTTTCTCATTTTAAATACAGCTTCATTTGATATTGCAGTATTCATTTTTATTAATAATGAAGTTATTTCTTTTTTATAATTTGTTCTTCTAAATAGATCAAGACTTTGATCTAATGCAAGCCTTGCTGGGAGTAGAGACTTTCTATCTACTTTAGTTACAAAGAATATTCAAACATGGAAGTTTAATTCATTTAGTTATGAAAATTAAATGAGCTCAACAAGGTACATTTGATTTGCCTCAAGAGAAAAAAAAAAAAAAAAACTCTGCAAGGGAAGAAATATGAAGGTAAAATAAAAGTAAGTTCTACTGCTCGATAATGGAAAGTTGGTATCAGGACCCCAATATTGCCACCAACCCTTAGGCAGCATCCTTAGATGATGCACTGAACAGCTGCGCCTGACCAACGCCTCTAATGCTAAAGGCCTACAGCAGCCACACCCCAGGCCCCGATTGGATGGACAGGCAGCATTCTCACTGGGTGCCTGGACTAAACAAAGGCCCCAACTGGAAGTGGAAGCTGACTGAGCAACAGGCCGTTACCTGCTGCCTAGACTGCCTTGCTGTTCATACTGATCCGACTTTGTTGCCCTGCTGTCTCACCTGATCCTGCCTCCCCAACACACTGACCCAGCCCCTTGGATTGGATCCGCCACCTACTGACCCCTGTGCAAACTCAGACCATTGCTCTGGACTGCCTGCAATACGGATTGACCAGCTGGCTACCCAGCCACTCATGCATCATTGAGTAGGAATCAGGACTGCTGCCTAACCCACATCAGCCACCGGGCATTACAGTTGGGAAGAATCACAGGGCCTAGACTTGAAATGGCACACAAGTCACATCCACAATGACCATATGCAGAACACACAACCAGAGACTGGTGTTGATGCCACACATGATTCTCGGGCAACAAAATCTTTGTGGATCATCGTAAGTCTACTCAGGTCAAGGAAAACATTCCCTTCAACACAACAGAGCTCTCTTATATTTCTGCACATTTGCTTGGATAATCACATTTCATTCAAAGAAATATGAGCAACTGGTAGCTCTGAGAAAGAAAAACCCCAACCACCTGGATGTTGCATTAGTTACCTACCATTTTTGCAGATGGGGCAGCACTGATCTGGCTCGTACACTGGATCCACACATTCAGTCTGAGGACAAGCAGACACTGTGCACAGCACTTCACCATTAGCTTCGCAACGGCATTTCTCACATGGAGAAACCTGAAACACAAATCCATTCATTTTTTAATTCATCCATTCAATATTCTCTCCTAGACAGCATAATGCCTTTCTTTGCCTCTGTACTGTCTTTTCCTCTATTTTACATGTATCTTGTCTTCTACAGTTATTCAGACAAAAGTAGGGCTGCTGCAGTCTCAATTTAGGGCAGAAACTATGCTAGCCCCAGGCACTGTTCTGAATCCATGCTCCAAATTGAGCAACGCAAAAGGTTCTGAGGAAGAGAGTCATGTGAGGCCATTAAGTAATAGTTGGAAGACATTCCCCATGGCTCCAAGGATTGATGTGGGGTTAGTCTAGAGCTGGTCTTACATTATACTAAAAGTAATTTTGATTTAAAATGGCTTTAGGTCTAAATTTTTCATTTTATGTTGTTTTTTTTTTTTTTTAATGAAAATCCAAAACCTCAATATTTTCCACAGGAAATTCAGACCAAAAATTGAAATTTTTTTCCCCCTCAACATTTCCTGTGAAAACCAACTGGTATTTTCTATAGCTACCAATATTTGAAATTTGAAATCGGGTCTCTCCCTTCTGTTGAGGGTGTGATTACTACTGCTGTACCCCAAATGGCACCGGTACACACAGCAGAGTTCAGAGACGGAAATGTGATAGAACACTGTTTCCAGCAACATCCTCCCCTCCTCCATGTTTAAGACCTGGACATCTTCCACACCCAAACGTTTTCCTATTTCTAGAAATGAGGTTCTGAAGTGCTCAGATAAGGTTCTGCCTCCTTCTCTCCATGCCGTTTGTAATTCCAGATTCCAGTGAAACAGAAGCACCAACACACTGCCAGACAGGCTGTTCTCACTGGATCTCTGTTGAAACTCAAAGTGAAATTGCCAGAAATCTTAACGAAGTCTGTGCTCACTAGAGGATCACTCCAGCTTGCATCTTTGTGGTCATCTTTGATTCCTCCCTCAGATAAGGTTCTTACTTATTCCACTAAAACATCCCCAAAAGCCAGACCTTCCACTCTACCTCAACTTTCATTTGAGTCAGTATTCTCCTTCATCTGGACTACAGAAATATCCTTCTCCCTTGCTTCCCTACTTCTTATTCAACCTGTCACATCCAATGTTATCTTGCATACTCACAGCTACTTCTGCCTGAATTCCTCCACATTTCCTGCTTCTCTCCTCTCTTCCTCACCGTCAAATCTCGGTACACGGCTACATCAATGCCCTTGTCTCCTCCTATACACCTATGTTCTACACTCTGCCACCAATTTCTCCGTTCACTAACCTCTTCCTCTCTTTTTGCTCATGTGCTTGACCCTCTTTTCATGCTGTCCCCTCTGCTCAGACCAGCATCTCTTTCCCAGTATATCTAGCTACTTGCCCTCCTCCATTACATTTAAATTTTGTTCAGTTAGATTTCCACAGCTAGCCATCCTCTTCAAGTGCTCTTCCCTATAAAATATACTATAGCTTTAAAAAAAAAAAAAAAACACAGGTACAAAATATATGGTTTGCTTTTAAGATCTTATTCAGCAGACAAAACAATCGAGAAATCAAGTCTTGGGGTTAAATTCACCAAGAACCTAAGTTGGCACAATTCCATAGACTTCACAATACTTGGGCACATTTAAATAAGAGGTGAATTTAGCCCTGTTGTCTGACAGCTTGATAAGATCCACAGCAAAAATGGGTATTCCCTCTTCAAGTATTCCATATACTATGGTACAGCCAGCTTTTATACGAGTTTTTTATAGCCTTGTATCTGATGTGATGATGCAGCAATCAAGACTGGAAAAAAAAGTTAGGAAGAACATTTATTCAGCCTTATAAAATTTAAGCATCTTTTAATTCAGCAGCTTATTTACTGGAATTTCAACAGAAATTTGACAGAACCATGTGCCTTCAACAAAGCATAGACTGCCCAGAACATGAATCCATTTAATAAAATATTAAGGACACTGTGGAAGGAGACAATCCTGATTTAAAGTCTGAACAGATATAAGTGTTCATAAAGATGTGTTTCCCTCAAATATAATGCGCTTTTGAAGATCACACCTTTCAGAAACTGAACGCTCTATGATAAACAGATGTCCAAGTAGTAGGTCATGAACACTTTTTTGCATGTAGTATATACCAGGTTATTGCAAAGAAATATTTACAATGATCCTTTAATAAGCACTAACATCCCTCATACATTGTTTTGTTCTGTTTTTCCCCCACCCCCCTCGGATGAAACATTCTTCCCTGGATACACCACCACATATATTTCCTACATCTACAATGTGATCTATTTTACATACTTCACTGCAACTTGTTACTTAGAAGCACCTTGCACTTTGGTGATCAGGAAAAGATTTAGTACAGAGACAAATTCTCATTTCAGTTACACCAAATGTAAATATGGAGGAAATCTACTGACCTCAGTGGAGTATCTCCACACTTACACAGTGTAACCAAGATAAGAATCTGATGCTAAGGCATCCTGTTTTTCCAGCCACAACAGTTTCTTCACTTTGGACTTCATTTTGCAAATATTCACGTTGGTGATCACTAGCAGAGTCTGTTGTAGTCTATGGGACTACTCTTACTCATACAAGCTCTCCAACATGAATAAGAGTTGTACAATGTAGTCCTTTAAGAACGCAGTAAACTGAGCACATAAGTAGGTCTTTCTACTCTGTTTTGTAATATTTTCAAGAGTACGAGTCAAGTACATTTTCAGGAGAAGTGAAGCAGAATAGTTGTTAAAGCAGCATTAGCTCTGTCCCTTATAGAAATGCCCAGGGAGTCCTTATTTGCATGTCTTTGGACCAAATGCTCGCTTGTTGCTGCTTCTTTTTTCAATATAGGCAAGATGTGGTTAAAACTGTAGAAAACCAATGCCTTTTCTAATCTTAATGCCTGAAAAAGGCCAAAAAAAAGTAATATTAATAAGGATCAATGTATAAGAGATAGTCTAGAAAGGCATTTCCTTGCCATGACACCATGTAGTTAGCAGGGAATCATAAATCAGAATTGGAGAAGGCCCATTTTCCCCTCCCCTGTAATGGAAGAACTCTTACTTCAGCATAGGTTCTAATGGCTGGTGCGATGGGGCTGCCACCAGCTCCTTTGAGACACTATTCCACAATCTAACAGATCATGCAGTTAGTTGTAAAGCAATTTCAGAGTTAACACTTAAGTAGTAGTCTTCATTCCTAAGTATTAACTATATCACAACAGCAGATTTTCCTATGCTAACATATAGAAGAACTAATAAGCAGCAGATAAATCTGACCTAATTTGCCAGGCAGCCATAAAACCTATAGGAAGTCTAAAGAAGTTGTCTTCTTGAGGGTTTAAAGGAAGATTATGAACAAGTATATAAATGCTTTTCTGTGGAGCTACAGATGTAGTACAAAAGTTTGCATAATTATGTATGCAAACAAGTTGCTAGATCAGTTAAGGGTTCCCCAACAGAAGAGCAAGAAAAATTCTAGCTTAATACAGGCAGCAAGCCAGATCCTCAGCTGTTTAATGTCATAGCTCAGTTGGAGCAACAGGTATCGACCCTGTGTTGCATAAGAGAAACTGAAGATTTCCTGGACAGACGTCAGGATATGCTTCTACAGGCACAAGGTTCTGAAGATTCAGAGCAGGCTGCGCAGCACGGACAGGAGGACGGTGAAGAAATCTGGCAACACGTGACCTCCAGAAGAAGAAGGGGGAATGTCCATGTACCAGTAACGCGGACACAGGTAAGTAACCATTTTCATGTTCTCTCCACAGGTACCATTGCGGGGAGTGGCCCAGATGATACGTCTGGGGGAAGGGAGCAGAAGGAGACTCCACCAGTTGAAAGGCATGAGAGGCACTGTCCTAAGGTTGGGGGTTCCACGACCACTCCCAAGAGAAGGAGGCGGGTGGTGGTGGTCAGGGACTCTCTCCTCAGGGGGACTGAGTCATCTATCTGCCGCCCTGACTGGGAAAACAGAGAAGTCTGCTGCTTGCCAGGGGCTAAGATTTGTGATGTGACAGAGTCTGCCGAGACTCATCAAGCCCTCGGACTGCTACCCCTTCCTGCTTTTCCACGTGGGCACCAATGATACTGCCAAGAATGACCTTGAGCGGATCACTGCAGACTACATGGCTCTGGGAAGGAGGATAAAGGAGTATGAGGCGCAAGTGGTGTTCTTGTCCATCCTCCCTGTGGAAGGAAAAGGCCGGGGTAGGGATTGTCGAATCGTGGAAGTCAATGAATGGCTACGCAGGTGGTGTCGGAGAGAAGGCTTTGGATTCTTCGACCATAGGATGGTGTTCCAAGAAGGAGGAGTGCTAGGCAGAGACGGGCTCCACTTAAAGAGAGGGAAGAGCATCTTCGCGAGCAGGCTGGCTAACCTAGTGAGGAGGGCTTTAAACTAGGTTCACCAGGGGAAGGAGACCAAAGCCCTGAGGTAAGTGGGGAAGTGGGATACCAGGAGGAAGCATGAGCAGGAGCATGTGAGAGGGGAGGGTTCCTGCCCCATACTGAGAACAAGGGGCGCTCAGCGGGTTCTCTCAAGTGCCTATATACAAATGCACAAAGCCTGGGAAACAAGCAGGGAGAACTGGAGGTCCTGGCAAAGTCAGGGAATTATGATGTGATTGGAATAACGGAGACTTGGTGGGATAACTCGCATGACTGGAGTACTGTCATGGATGGGTATAAACTGTTCAGGAAGGACAGGGAGGCCAGAAAAGGTGGGGGAGTTGCACTGTATGTAAGGGAGCAGTATGACTGCTCAGAGCTCAAGTATGAAACTGCAGAAAAACCTGAGAGTCTCTGGATTAAGTTTAGAAGTGTGAGCAACACGGGTGATGTCGTGGTGGGAGTCTACTATAGACCACCGGAACAGGGGGATGAGGTGGACGAGGCTTTCTTCCAGCAAGTCGCAGAAGCTACTAGATCGCACGTCCTGGTTCTCATGGGTGACTTCAATCATTCTGATATCTGCTGGGAGAGCAATACAGCGGTGCACAGACAATCCAGGAAGTTTTTGGAAACTGTAGGGGACAATTTCCTGGTGCAAGTGCTGGAGGAACCAACTAGGGGCAGAGCTCTTCTTGACCTGCTGCTCACAAACCGGGAAGAATTAGTAGGGGAAGCAAAAGTGGATGGGAACCTGGGAGGCAGTGACCATGAGATGGTTGAGTTCAGGATCCTGACACAAGGAAGAAAGGAAAGCAGCAGAATACGGACCCTGGACTTCAGAAAAGCAGACTTTGACTCCCTCAGGGAACCGATGGGCAAGATCCCCTGGGAGAACAACATGAGGGGGAAAGGAGTCCAGGAGAGCTGGCTGTATTTTAAAGAATCCTTATTGAGGTTACAGGGACAAACCATCCTGATGTGTAGAAAGAATAGTAAATATGGCAGGCGACCAGCTTGGCTTAACAGTGAAATCCTTTCTGATCTTAAACACAAAAAAGAGGCTTACAAGAAGTGGAAGATTGGACAAATGACCAGGGAGGAGTATATAAATATTGCTCGGGCATGTAGGAATGGAATCAGGAAGGCTAAATCACACCTGGAGTTGCAGCTAGTGAGGGATGTTAAGAGTAACAAGAAGGGTTTCTTCAGGTATGTTGGCAATAAGAAAAAAGCCAAGGAAAAACTGTGGGCCCCTTACTAAATGAGGGAGCAACCTAGTGACAGAGGATGTGGAAAAAGCTAACGTACTCAATGCTTTTTTTGCCTCTGTCTTCACGAACAAGGTCAGCTCCCAGACTACTGCACTGGGCAGCACAGCATGGGGAGGAGGTGGCCAGCCCTCTGTGAAGGAAGAAGTGGTTCGGAACTATTTAGAAAAACTGGACGTGCACAAGTCCATGGGGCTGGATGCGTTGCATCCGAGAGTGCTAAAGGAATTGGCGGATGCGATTGCAGAGCCGTTGGCCATTATCTTTGAAAACTCATGGCGATCGGGGGAAGTCCCGGAAGATTGGAAAAAGGCTAATGTAGTGCCCATCTTTAAAAAAGGGAAGAAGGAGGATCCTGGGAACTAGTGTCTCACCTCAGTCCCTGGAAAAATCATGGAGCATGTCCTCAAGGAATCAATTCTGAAGCATTTAGATGAGAGAAAAGTGATCAGGAACAGTCAGCATGGATTCACCAAGGGAAAGTCATGCCTGACTAATCTAATTGCCTTCTATGATGAGATAACTGGCTCTGTGGATGAGGGGAAAGCAGTGGACTTGTTATTCCTCACTTTAGCAAAGCTTTTGATACGGTCTCCCACAGTATTCTTGTCAGCAAGTTATAGAAGTATGGGCTGGACGGATGCACTACAAGGTGGGTAGAAAGTTGGCTAGATTGTCAGGCTCAACGGTAGTGATCAATGGCTCCATGTCTAGTTGGCAGCCGGTATCTAGTGGAGTGCCCCAAGGGTCGGTCCTGGGGCCGGTTTTGTTCAATATCTTCATTAATGATCTGGAGGATGGTGTGGATTGCACCCTCAGCAAGTTTGCGGATGACACTAAACTGGGAGGAGTGGTAGATACGCTGGAGGGTAGGGATAGGATACAGAGGGACCTAGACAAATTGGAGGATTGGGCCAAAAGAAATCTGATGAGGTTCAACAAGGACAAGTGCGGAGTCCTGCACTTAGGATGGAAGAATCCAATGCACCGCTACAGACTAGGGACTGAATGGCTAGGCAGCAGTTCTGCAGAGAAGGACCTAGGGGTGACAGTGGACGAGAAGCTGGATATGAGTCAACACTGTGCCCTTGTTGCCAAGAAGGCCAATGGCATTTTGGGGTGTATAAGTAGGGGCATTGCCAGCAGATCGAGGGACGTGATTGTTCCCCTCTATTCAACACTGGTGAGGCCTCATCTGGAGTACTGTGTCCAGTTTTGGGCCCCACACTACAAGAAGGATGTGGAGAAATTGGAGAGTCCAGCAAAGGGCAACAAAAATGATTAGGGGACTGGAACACATGACTTATGAGGAGAGGCTGAGGGAACTGGGATTGTTTAGTCTACAGAAGAGAAGAATGAGGGGGGATTTGATAGCTGCTTTTAACTACCTGAAAGGTGGATCCAAAGAGGATGGATCTAGACTATTCTCAGTGATAGCAGATGACAGGACAAGGAGTAATGGTCTCAAGTTGCAGTGGGGGAGGTTTAGGTTGGATTTAGGAAAAACTTTTTCACTGGGAAGGTGGTGAAACACTGGAATGCGTTACCTAGGGAGGTGGTGGAATCTCCTTCCTTAGAAGTTTAAGGTCAGGCTTGACAAAGCCCTGGCTGGGATGATTTAGTTGGGATTGGTTCTGCTCTGGGCAGGGGGTTGGACTAGATGGCCTCCAGAGATCCCTTCCGACTCTGTTATTCTATGAAGTCAGTGGAGCTATGCCAATTAACACAAGTTGAGGATCTGGCCCAGCATGCATACCAAAGTACTCTGTTTTAGGCAATTTTTTTCTGGACTTCAGAAAAAACCCCACCTGGGTTACAGAAAGTGGAAGTTCTCTATTTGTACTTTAACCAAGACAGGGATTAAATAACTCTTAAAGAAAAAAAAAATCTAGAAGTCTATATTTCATTCCTTGCATCTCTGAAAACTAAGTAAAATCAAATAAATAAATCCATAAAACTATACCCATTTACTCTTGGGTTGGTATTTCTAGTAACATTTTCATTTCAGTTATACCCCCCAAGAGATCATGAACATGGTTAGGCTGACAAGCGCTAATATATCAGCCTTCTTTCTATTTCTCTGTGGCTTCAAAGCATAACAAATGCTTTGAAATCCATCTGGATTTGTTGTCGTCAAGAATTTCAAGTGAGTTGTTCATAAATTAAGTTATTTGACAGGACAGAAGTCGTGATAAAGCAAAATCTGTAACAGCTTTGGGGTTTTACCATATAAGCAGCATTATTAATCTATTTTAACAGCTCTAGAAATTATTCTAATTTCTGACCCTTTGTGGGGTCATTACATACAGGAGTATATTGAATTCTGAAATCATATTTATGAAGTATCCTATTTGTCTAAGTAGGAAAGCTCAATAATGATCACTGGAATGCTTCTTTAAAATTTGAATACACATAATAAAAAAAGATTCTAATACAATTCTGTCTTCATTGAGGAATTCCATTTTAATCACAGTTGGTAGACTGTTCTTTTGTATGGTACTTTTGCTCCCAATCCCATTAAAAGTTCTCTATAAGCTGAAACACTTCCCATACTGCAGCATGGCCCCCACAAAAAGCTATATGGCAAGTGATAAAGACATCTTTATTAGGCTTCTGAGTTTTGGGGTTTTGTTTTTTCCAGTTTTGGTTTGCAATAAAATTTTTCTTTGTAACTAGTATAAAACAGATACTACCACACACACACAAATACAAGCAAATTCTGTACACAGAGATAGGAGTGGAGGGAGATCAAATCTGTTTCTGTGAAATTTGATGTACCACTGCTTGGGAATTGGTACACTCTCCTCTTTGGAGAGTTGTTTTTTGTTTTTTTTTTAAATAAAGCATATGTCAAACTCCATTTATATACAATATATACATGCACACACACTTGTGTATGCACATGTGAATCTGCATACAAATTTTCTTTTATATAAGTTCATGTAATCATTTAAGGAGTCAATATGTTTTTCTTTATCAGAATACGTGACTCATTCCCATTAACGGAACACATGCATACAGAGAAAATAGACTTACCTGTTTGCAAATACTTCCCTGACCCAAATCAAATGGTAGAGAGTGCTGTACTTAACATCCACAAGACAGTTGTGACTACAGTTATAAAAATGGCTTCCAATACTGGCTGCAGTTATTTCCATCTGCAATTGTGCTAAATTAACCAATTTAGTGGTTATCTGATTGCACATATAAGTTACTTCCCTTCCATCTTAATCGCCTGCAATGGTATATGAAAATAACTGTGCCTACTGTTTTGCACTCACAAATATTATTGGCCGAGTTGAGGCCCAGCTATGCGGTCAGTATGATAAAACATGCAGTATAGGCTGCAATTAAAGTGCTGTATAGCTTTAGTTATCCACCCTGAACACACACACATCCTTACTCATCCTACTTATCACTTATTCTAACAGAGAATACGAATAATTGAAGAAAAAAAAAAAGGCACTGTATTATGGGAAGGTTTCATTAGAACTGCCAGAGTCAGAATGGGGTAAAACAAAGCTGAAAACCCAAATCTTTTTCAGAACTGTGGAACTCTTCACTTAAAGTCCTCCCAGTTAACGTTGTTACGGTGCTGATCAATTAGGGAACATAATCGTTTAAAGTTGTGCAGTGCTCCCTCATAACTGGCAATCACTTGCTTTGTCCACTGCTTTCAGGAAGAGCAGCCCGTTGGAGCTAGCTGGTGGGGGCTTAGAACCAGGGTGGACCGGCAGCCCCCCTAAGTTCCCTGTGCAGCAGCCGCCCAGTAGGCTATCAATTGCCAGCAGTTCAGCTGTCCCTCCCCCCACTGCCATGTGCTGCTCCTACCCTCTGCCTTGGAGCTGCTCCCTGGAGCCTCCTGCTTGCTGTGTGGGGGGATGGGGAGGGCTAATGTCAGGGTGTTCCCCTCCCACCTGCTCCTGCACCCTGCTTACACCTTCTTCATATAGGGCAGGGTGGGGACATAAATGGAGAGAGAGCTTGGGGGCAGGAACTGCTGCCTAAACTGCCTGATCCACTTAAAAGACAATGTACTTAAGAGTGCGGTCAGCATACTTAAAGGGACAATGCACATCTCTCTCTCTCTCTCCCCCCCACACACAGGGTCTGTGTCTGCCATGCTGCCTCCCCTCCCTCCATTCCTGCTGCCTTGTAGAGTGTGAGGCTACATTAACAACGTGTTAACCTTTGAGGGCTTAGCCAAAAGCTAGATCATTTAGCAGGAAGGCATTCCCTGGGAAATATCCCACCCTCTAACTTCACCACCTCAACCAAGCTTCACAATCATCATTCCTGTGTACAGTATTAAATTGTTTGTTTAAAACTTATACTGTGTGTAAAAAAAATTTCCCTGGAACTTAAACCCCCCCGCCCGCCATTTACATTAATTCTTATGGGGAAATTGGATTTGCTTAACATAGTTTCGCTTAAAGTCACATTTTTCAGGAACATAACTAAAACGTTAAGCGAGGAGTTACCGTATTACACTTCCAAAACTATCAGGCATGATTGTTGTATGACACCAGTGAGCCCGTTGGTTTTATTCTTCCACCACACACTGAACTGTAACCTAACTGCATTTTAAGGCTACTCTACAGTCAGTAATGCAAGATTCTTATGTTAAATGAAGACATAGATGGGGTTGGAAAGCTGTGGATGAAGAACAACACTAAGCTATTGAGACCTGGAGACAACATATGTAGAGAAGCACATTATATTGACTTTGCTTCTGAATGTACTTTGCTGAAACAGTAAAGATTTCAGAATCTGGCCCTAAAAAGGGCACACCAACCACCCACATTTCTTCATTTTTAAAGGAATAAATTGCTGTGCCAAGACTCAAGATGCTGGGGAGGGAGGAGAGGAGATGGGCCGACTGTTTGCTGGCATATGTCTTGAACAGTGCTAGTGTTCGGAGCATAGCCACCTAGGGATGGCAGGGAGAAAGTGCTCTGATTTATTCTCTGAACAGAATCATTCTCTGGCTTTTTTAGAAGGTGAAAAATATGGAAAGGCATTCAAAAGAAAAATACGTTCCTAAGATTACACAAATACCACAGGTGACACCAAAGAAGATTCAAACAAACAGTGTATTTATAACCTTCATAAAGATGAATTTTCTCTCTCAAATATATGAGAGAGAGGCATGAACTGCAAAATACTAGGCTGAATTTCTAACTCCCTTTATTATTCCCAACTCCCAAAAGTGCAGGAGCATTCAGATCTGGGTTTTGGTTCAGGCCTGCATCTTGGGAGTGTGCATCTGCTAGTGTCCATGCACAACAGTATAGCTGAGTTCTTGAAACCGGTAATGAAAATCTATTTATAAGGGGAAAAAGAAAAAGTAACTGTACAATCAGACCTTAAGTCCAACACTGTTTCAATATGCAAGATGTATTTGCAATGATAATGAACCTCCACCATTGTGAAGTTTCCTGTAAAACACAAAAAAGCTTCACTATAAAAGTATTCCACTAGATAGAAAATTGACATTTTAAATATTGCCATAATCTATCCTCTGAACCATACTCTGATTAATACACCAAGGTCCATAATCATTCCCATAGAAATTATGTAACTGACATCCCAGTTTGAACAGGCAAAAAAAAAAAAAAGTCAGTTAAAGGATGCATTACTGTCACTAACTAGCTATTAACAATGGAAATCAGCCCCAAATGGCAAATAGGTTTCAAAAGGGATAAGTTTTATGGTTAACATTGTACAATAAGGGAACAGTAAAATGTAATGCTGAAAATGCAATGGAAATCCTATGGAAACTGTCATGGCACATACATATTAATATTGAATGGCTTCATTGGGATTTTTTTTTTTCCTATAAATACCAAAGGAATTAATAAAGATCAGCTCCCTCATTTTTAAAATGTTATGGTTTCACTGAATTGGAAAGGTAGTGTTTAAAGGGAAAATTATATACCACTGCAGGTGCAATATTAACAAGAAAGAAAAAAAATCCCTCTCTAAGAAACCATTTCAAGAACATAAGATCACAGACTAACCGTCACAAATGAGTTTAAAAAAAAAAACAAACCACGCCCTTACCATGAATTCTTCTAGTGTCTGGTAGGTCTTTCCCCTGAACTCGCAGTAGTTCTTCCTCTCTTTGCACTGTGGGCAGCACTGACTGGTGTCTACATGAATACACCGTGGATGGAGTCTTGGGCACTCAGGTTGAATGCACAGAGGTCCCTCGTCAGTGCAAAGGCAGGGGCAAGCAGAGGGACCTGGAGTAAACTTCTCCCCGATAGCGTAAACGAAGCCACTCTCATCCACACAGCCTTTCCCACGGTAGTCTGGATAGGCATACTCCTCCGGAGGCTCAGGAGTAGTACTAGCAACAACTTCTGGGAGGGATGATTCTTCAGCAGCCTGAGGTTCCTCTGGAACACCATCCCTTTGCTCCTGTGCTTGAATGTTCCCAGATTTACTGCTTGTTCCCTGACTACTCCAAACCTGTTTTTGCTTAGTCCAAGATTCTTTGTTTGAATAATTTCTGTTTCCTTTGCTCTTCCAATCTCTGGTGCTCTCTTCCCGCCCATTCCTTCCAATTTCATTCATTTTCCCTGGGCCTGTCTGACTCTGACTGTCCGGCCTGGTTGATGTATGATCCCTCTTTTCCTGGCTTGTTTTTATCTCCTGTTTGTCTGGAGCCTTGGCCAGTTTTTGCACAGGTATGGTGGAGCTACAGAGAGCAACCATGAGACAGCAGGTTACAAGAAGAGAACTAGAGAGAGCTCCAATTGCCATTGCAGTAGAGCTAGGCATCACCTACGGCATCCCAGAGGGACAAGAGATGCTGCATTCACATCAGAGAGAATCACTACGTAAATCCACAGTCCCTAGGAAGAGAACAATTAGGAACACTTCAGCTCACACATTTTTCACCTTGCATTTGTACCAATGCAACATCTCAAACAACATGCAACTTTGTCTGTCTTTTGTATAAATTATCAAAGATCTTGTGCTGCATCCCTCCCTCTACACTTTGCCTGTATGTTGTTTTATAGATTGCAAGTTGTTTGGGACAGTGACCTGTCTTCTTACATCTCTAAAAATGCTACACAAACTTAGTGAGGTATAATTAATAAGAGCTGGCATAAATCAGAGGTTTTTTTTAAAAAAAAAAAAAATAAAAAATGACTGCTGTAAAGTGGATGTACCTAGAATCAAATGAAGCTCCTTAAATCACAGCAGACTCCAGAACAAACATCAACCATTCACTTCCATTTCCTGACTTCATGCATGATGATTTTCATTAATCTTTCATTCAGTCTGATAAGAGTTGTTTTAAAATAACTACTAGTGAGCATTATTTAAAAAAAAAAAAAAAAAAAAAAGTACAAGCATGTTATTAAAGCCAGCAAAGCCAAATAGATCTCTTTGCAATTTCTAACACTATGCATATGCTGCCTGTTTCTTCCTCTGGTTTACAACAGCAAAGCAAAATAGTTCAGGACTCTACAGCAGAGATTTATTTAAAGCTAATGTTTCAGGAGTTTAGCAGAAACCCTACCAACATAATTACCCCAGCTATTGATTTAAAATATATTTTAAAATTTTATGTTGTGGACAAAAAATGTGAGATGCTAGGTAAACATAAACAGCCTTTACAATTGTTTTCCAACTTTCTGTATAAAGTAACATTTGAGCTACCTTTGCACAAAGCCCTTTGAAAAAGCCACCACCACCGATCAGAATATGCTTAGCCCTAGAACAAATGCACCTCTCAGCCTCTCTCACATGTAGTTCTGGCAGACCATGGCAGGCATATCAGATATTGCACTTTGCTATCTGCTTGCTATAGAGTTTCTCATTGACGAGGCAGGTTAAAAAAAAAAAAAAACACACACAAAACTGATCCCCCACCACACACACACACCCTGATTTCTGCGGGCTCCTGTAGCTTGCGGAAGGCAAGATAATATCTAAGTCAGTGAAAAGCAGAAAGCCACCTCTGCGTCTGGGAAACTGAGAAGAGATGGAGCAGGGGATAAACAATTGCAAGACAACTGTTCAGCATTCACCCTCCCCTCCTAGGGGACTGCTCAAACTTTCCCATGGAAAGCAGACAGTGGGGGCTGACGAGCACCAGGCTATCCCAGCACAACCTACCTTTGCTAAGCCCCTCTCCAGCCCCAGGAGCAGCAGCCAGCTCTCTGCCTCGGTGCCTGCGATTTCAGAGCCAGCCCTCCCCTTCTCCGCCTGGCACTTCACTCCTCCGGCCGCCCCGCTCTCCCCTCCCAAGCAGCCCTCCCTCCTCGTCCCAACTTTCCCCGGCTGGGGCGAGCCGGCAGGAGGTCAGGCTCGGGAGGGCGGGGAAAGGCGGGCGAGGGCAGCGCCCCGTCACCTACATGCAGGCGAGCCTGAGCCCCGCGGACCGCGGCTTCAGCCCAGCAGCCGGCTCCTGGCGAGGAGAAGCCGCAGCTCCAGCTTGGCTCCCATGCTCTGGCCACACGGGGGGCGTGCGCGGAAGGGGGAAATCAGCTTCTCCGGGGACACGCACAGCGGCCACCGGCTCAGTCCTTCTGGGCTGCCCTCGCCCGGCCCCCGCTCCTACTCCTCTCGCATCCTGGCGGGGAGCCGCCCCGAGCCTCACGCCGGACTCCGGGGCTCCCCGCAGCCCGCCTCTGCGGGGACTCTGGGCTCTCTCCGGCGCGGGGAGTCTGCCGGCCGCTCGCCCAGGCTCTGCTGTGGCAGCGGTTTCTGGCTGGCTGCAAAGCCCGGGCGAGGGAGGTGAGAAGCGAAACGCCGCTGGCCGAGCGGGAGCGGGAGCTCCGTGCGCAGCCCGCACTCGGCTCTGCTGGGGCCGCAGCGGGCCCCACCCCGCCCGGCTCCCTCGCGCGCCTCCCTTCAGCTCCCGAGTCCCGCCCGCACACACGCGCCCTCCTGGGAGCTTACCTCCCCCTGCCCCTCGACCTACCCTTCCGTCCTCTTTGCCTCTCCCCTGACATGAACTCCCGCCATTGCTCGCAATTCCTCCTCCAGCTTGCCCCCTCTCCCCTCCCCGGGGCGCCGCCTCTCTTCGCCAGCCCCGGGGGGAAAGCGGGGCACTCCACCGAGCTCAGGAGGGTTCTACCTGTCTGCGGCTGCCAGGGAAGTGGGAATGGTGGGGTGTGAATTTAAAGGGCAAGAGCTACTCCTGGATAACTCCAGGTATGGCCACTCCTATTCCAAAATAGTGGTGGCCACACAGGTGCAGTGAGTCCTGGCTGACTGCAGTTGTAAACAAGCCCTTTCACTGATGTAAAACTGATGCAAATAAGATTCAGGGCTGCACTCTCTCCTTTCCTTGCCAGTTCCTTCTTTCCCTCCTTCACTTTGCCTTTATTTATATTTTCTTTCTTTTTACTTTACAGAATTCGCTTTCCTTTTTTTTTTTTGAAATTGGCATTTCACTCATTCTTTCTACCATTCATTCCTCTCTGATTTTTTCTTCTCTCCACTTACCTTTCTCTCCTCTCTCCTAGTTTTTCCTGCTCTCTTCGTCTCTACCCTCCACCCATTTTCTCCTCCCCTTAGGTGACAGAACAATTTTTATAGTGGGGGTGATGAAAGCCATTCAACAAGACCATAAACCCTGTAAATGATGGAAACCACTTCAAACCAGGTGGTGCTGCCCTATCCCCAGCACCCCTAGTTCCAGCACCTATGCAATCCCCACTGAGATTCACAGTCCCTCCTGGGCTCAGCTGAGGCACCAAACAGAAATGACCTATTTCTGAGACTTCTGCCATCTATTTGCCAGGTCAAAGCCTTTCACAGGCAGACTCACCAATTGAGGGAGGAAAAAAATAAATAGGTACTTTGGTATACATAAAGCAGGTTGGATTCTCTCAAAAACAGACAGGAAACACAGTTGAGGTTATTTCATGAAATTATGTACACTCAAACCTGTGACAGTATAATGTCACTTAGGGGTTGTGATTCTTTGACTTTGATATTGGCAGAAAACCTGAGCACAGATGCAGTTATAGCAATGCAAAAGAACTTTTGGGCTTGTATCACTTATTTTGTTCGAGGAACGGCATAAACGATATCAGCAAGAGAATTCTTTGCCAAGTATAACGTACATCTCCACTAGGGGGGGTTGCTGGTATAGCTATAGTGGCAAACTCTCAGAAGTGTAGAAAAGAACTATGACTTACCAATTCAACTTATTACCGGATGCACATTATAGTTTTGTCCCTACACATTTATGTCTGTTTCTTAAACAATTGTTACTTAAATATTTTAAACATAGAAAATGAGCAGAGCAATGCATTAAAGAAATGAAGGCAGAAACTGATACGGCCAGAATGTTAGCACAATAACTCAGACAAAGTAAAGGGGAGAAAGTAATCTCTAAAAGCATTGTCTACACTACAGAGTTTTGTCAACAAAAGGCAGCTTTTCTCAACAAAACAGTGATGGTGTATATGCTACAATGCAACTTTTGGCAACAAAACAAAATAAAATCACCTCAAGGAGCGACATAGGGCTATTTATGGCAAAGATTAATTGAAAAAGTGTCATTGTAGATACCGTGCTTGGTTTTGTCACCAAGAGATGTCCCACAATGCCCATCCTGACCACTCTGGTTTGCAGTTCAAACTCCCCTGCAGCCAGGTGTGGCACATGGCCAGAAAGGGTTAAGGATAGGGTTGCAAACTTTCTAATTGCACAAAACCAAACACCCTGGCCCCGCCCCATGCCCTGCCCCTTCTCTGAGGCGCTGGCCCTGCTCACTCCATCCTCTCTCCCTCTGTCACTCACTCTCCCCCACCCTCACTCACTCATTTTCACCAGGCTGGGGCAGGGAGTTGGAGTGTGGGTGGGAGGGAAGGCTCCAGCTGGGGGTGCGAGCTCTAGGGTGGGGCCAGAAATTAGGGGTTCAGGGTGCAGGAGGGGGCTCCAGGCTGGGGCAGAGGGTTGGGGTGCAGGCTCTGAGGTGGGCCAGGGATGAAGGGTTTGGGGTGCAGGAGGGGGCTCCAAGCTGGGAGGTGGAACTGAGGGATTCAGAGTGTGGACTGAGACAAGGGGTTTGGATGTGGGATGGGCTATGGGCTCGGCTGGGAGTGTGGGCTCCAGGGTGGGTCCTTAAATGAGGGGTTTACTCACCTCTGGGCTAGGGCAGGGAGTTGGGGTGCGGGAGAGGGTGTGGGCTCTGGCTGGCACTTACCTCGGGGGGGTCTCTCAGCTCCTAGGTGGAGGTCAGCCAGGCAGCTCTGCGCACTGCCTCCACTCACAGACACCTGGCCAATGGGAGCTGCAGAGCTGGCACTCAAGGCAGGGGCAGCGCACAGAGCACCCCTGAATGCACCTCCACCTAGGAGCCAAGGGACTTGTTGTCGCTTCTGGGGAGCTGCGCGAAGCCAGATAGGAAGCCTGCCAGCCCCACCAACTGGACTTTTAATGGCCTGGTCAACAGTGCTGACTGGAGCCGCCAGGGTCCCTTTTTGACTGGGCGTTCCGGTCAAAAACCAGACACCTGGCAATGCTAGTTAAGCATCCTGTAGGATAAATGACCCAAATTCAAACTTTAGGGACATATTGTGTGTTTACATATATATTGTTAGAGGTTAATAGTGTAACCAAATTGTTTCTGCCTATGCTGTATTCTCTTAATTCAGAGATCAAAAGGAGATCTTAACATTTAAATGAACTGTACATATAGTGATATCACTGTATTGATCTCTTTTTGAATGTATAGCAAATCACTTGTAAATAATGGAAAATGGGCAATTGCCTTATGTTAATCCATGTAGCTAATTACCATGATGCTTTGGAAAGGGGTCTACTTCAAAGTCCTGATGATTGCCTATTGTTCGCCTAAGGACTCCGAGCTGTCAAGAGAAGGCCTGGAACTGTATAAAAAAAACATTGGGTCCTGATCCTTTTTATCTCAGATCTGCTTGATGCAAGGGAAGCTTAAGTCGTAAGACTGAGATCTCCAGTCCCACCTGGATCACCCTGCATATGAACATTAGACTGAATCTATGGACTAATTCTAAGAACTTTTTGTAACTCTAAAGCTTACCATCTCCACTATGAAACTGATCTCAGAACTGTACTCATGTCTGTAATGTATACTGATCTTTTAACCAATACTCTCTCTCCTTTTTTTAAAAATAAATTTTAGTTTAATTAATAAGGATTGGCTGTAAACATGTATTTAGGTAAGATCTGAAATATTCATTAACTTGGGAGGTGATGTGTCCCACCCTTTGGGATTGGTAGAACTTTGATATTTGACTTGGGTGTCTGGGTGGAAGCCCAAGGCTGGCTTACCATAAGGGAACTGCTTATTGGCTTCTATGCAACCAGTAAGATATTGTAGAAGTTGTTTTGTGCTGGCTTTCTAAATCTAAGTATCGGAATATCCCCCAGCTTTGGGGTTTGCCCTAATTGAGTAACCTCAGTGTGGCTCCCCTGGGACTCCATCACACCAGGTAAACAAGCATCCATCCCTCCCCCTTTAAACGCCCCGGGGATTTTTGAAATTCCACTTCCTGTTTGCTTGGTATGGAGAGCTCACAATGCATCTTCCCAGCTGATCATGGCACCTCCACACGGCAAATGCTCTCCCACATGGAGCCCAGCTAAGTTGCTGGGTCTGCTGAGTATATGGGGAGAGGAGGCTGTCCAGTCCCAGCTATGCTCCAGCCATTGGAATTTCGATACCTACAGGCAGATTTCTCGCAGCTTGCGTGAAAAGGGCGATGACTGGGACAGAGTGCGGTACAGAGCATAGGTGCCGACTTTTAGTTTTCCCCAGGGGTGCTCCAATGCTGCTCCACTCCTTCCCCAAGGCCCTGCCTTGCTCCGCCTCTTCCTTCCCCGAGGACCCCACTCACTGCTCTACACCTTCCCCAGCTGTAGTTGGTGGGTGCTGAACACCCACTATTTTTTTTCCGTGAATGCTCCAACCCCGGAGCACCCATGGAGTTGGCGCCTGTGGTACAGAGTGAAGATAAAGTAGCTGAGATAGGCATACCAGAAGGCAAGGGAGGTGAACCGTTGCTCCAGTGCTACGCCGAAGACCTGCTGCTTCTATAAGGAGGTGGACGCTATCCTCGGCAGTGACACCACTTCCATCGCCAAGAGCCCCTTGGATACTTTGGTGGGACTGGAAATGGCAGAAAGTGGACCTAACCCACAAGACGAAGTCGTGGATGAGGAGGTGGAGTTGGAGGACGATGTGGAGCCCACAGCAGGGTTGCCCAATGGGGCAGCGAGTCAGGAACTCTTCACCACTCCAGAGGTGTCCAGCCAGTCCCAGCAGTCCCTCTCCGGTGAGCAAGAAGCAGGAGAGGAGACGCCGGTAAGTGATCTCTTTCTATTAATGCTACTCGGTTATATGACATACAGCTGTTCTTTGTTTTGTATACTGTAAGACTGGATGAAGGGATAGAAATGTGGAAGACAAGCTGGGTTTGAGGGCGCTCCAAATTCCCCTGTAAAGCTAAGTTGTGTGGCGGAACAGTGTGTTGATGCACAGAGAGATTACACAGGAATCCTCCAGAGAGGTCTCTAGGAATCTTTCCTGGAGGTACTTGCTAATCCTCTGCCGAAGATTCCTTGGCAGAGCTGCTTTGTTCCTTCCCCCATTGCAGGAAACTTTTCCACGCCACTCAGTAACCACTTATGCAGGGACCAAAGTGGCAGCATAAGGACTGGGTCTGAAACCACAAGCATGCAGTAGATGCACCCTTGCTTACCCTCAGGAGTGAGATATCTGCTTCAATGACCCCTGCCTGCGGAAAATGGTGCCGAATTTACAATATTGTCTCTAGTCACCTGCACCACTACCGTTGAATCACCCCCAATCACTTTTTACCCCAGCTTCAACAACCCCCACCCACCAGGCAGAACTCATCATGTTTAGGGTGTTAGCCAAGATGTGTGCTTGCTGAAGATCAGTGAGAAAGTGCTTGGTATATAACAAGAGGTATATTTTTTACTGTAATGATTCATTGCTGCGCATGAACTAACAATCATGCTTCTGTGTATTGTTTCTTGTGGTTCTGCAGACATGGCCTTCAGGGGAACCCCCTACACACCGCTGGAGCGCGTCCGCCAGACAATTAAGCGACCAAGGCAGAGCAAGGGGGACATGTTCCGGGAGGTGCTGCAATCCTCTGAGGAAGAAAAAAAGGGAACACAGGGAATGGAGAGAAATGGAAAGGCTGGACAGAAAAGAAAATCAGGAGATTGTTCAACAGGCCACCGAGTGGATGATAAAAGATGGAGCAGCAAACAGAGATGCTAAAGTCCCTAATCATGCTACAGTCAGAACAGATTCTTGCTTGCCTCCCCCTGCAGCCCATTCAGAACTGTTTTCCATGCCCACCCCAAACTCCTCCCACACATTCCTTTCAACTTTCCAGAACTTCTCAATTTCCCATTCAATCCACCCCTTCGAACAGCTTCCAAAATGATAGCTGGATTTACGCTCAGCTTAAGACCCTTCCCTTCACTGGTACCTCCCTGCCCACCGAGCCTTTGTGTGTGTGTGTTAATTGGTGTTTAATAAAAATGAAGTCTCTGAAAGATAGCGAATCTTTATTTGTGTCCTACAAATTGTGATAGCGGCTGGTAATAAAACATATACATGCAGTTTAATCATTTGCTTACTGAAAATCCCGGTCAGTAATCATCACATATGTTAGAGAAACAAACCAAACTAAAGTGAATGAAGATGGCAGATTGCTGTATACAAACACACATTACTGGTTCTCATTCTCAAAATGTTGCCTCAAAGCCTCCCTGATTCAAATTGTCCCTTGTTGTACCCCTCTAATGGCCCTGGTATCTCACTACTGAAAATCAGCAGCCAGGCAATCTGCCTCAGCATTCTGCTCTGGGCAAATGTTTTGCCCCTAGCCTCACAAAGATTATGGAGTGTGCAGCAGGCAGCTATGACCATGGGAATGTTTTCCTCACTGAGATCTAACCTGCCATCAAGGCATCTCCAGCATGCTTTTAATCTGCCAAACGCACATTCTGCACTTACTCAGCCTATCATTGAAGCTCTCTTTGCCGGTGTCCAGGTTTCCCGTTTAAGGCTTTATGTGCCATGGGAGTAAGGGGTATGTGGGGTCTCCCGGGATCACTATGAGCATTTCAACATCCTCCACTGTAATCTTCTAGTCTAAAAAGAAAGTCCCTGCTTGCGGCTTTCTGTACAGGCCAGTCTTCCTGAAGATTCGTGCGTCATGCATCTTCTTGGACCACCCCACATTGATATCAACGAAACACCCACGGTGATCCACAAGCACCTGCAATGCCATGCAGAAGTACTCCTTTCTACTGATGCACTCTGTTGCAAGATGGTCTAGGGCCAAAACTGGAATATTCCATTAGGGAAGCCCATTTCTGCAAAGCCACTACTTCATGCACATTGCCGAGAGTCATGGTCCTTCAGAGCAGGGTGCAATTAATGGCCCTGCACACTTGCATTAAAGCTGCCCCGGCAGTCGACTTCTGACCTCCAAACTGATTCGCAACTGACGAGTAGCAGTCTGGACTCACCAGCTTCCACACAGTAATAGCCACAAGCTTCTCCACCAAGAGGGCTGCTCTCACTTTGCTGTCCTTGTGTCTCAGGACAGGGCTCCGCACACAGTTCCAGGTAGGTGGCTTTCCACGTCCAAAAGTTCTGTCGCCACTGCTCGTCATCCCAGACCTGTATAACAATGCGATCCCACCACTCAGTGCTTGTTTCCTGAGCCCAAAAGCGATGGTCCACCATGTTCAGCTGCTCCATGAATGCCAAAAGTAATCTGGTGTAGTTTCTTTCCATGGTACACAGCAGGTCAGGCAATTCTGATTCCTGTTCAGATAGCAAGCTCATTATACTATGTGACCATCCGTAAAGTGTTAACGAAAGTTACCATAACAGTACAGAGCTGTGCGGGATCCATCCTTTCAGACAGAGATGGCAGGGACACAGTAAACCGGGGCAGTTGCAAAATGCCACGAAACGCAGTCAGAAGCCAATAGAATGCTGGGATAGAAAACCATGCATCATGGGACATTGAGCCCACACCCAAGATGTGCTGCCATCCACTCTGCCTTCCCAGAACTCCTAGTGGCAGAAGGCGGTGAGTAGCACAGTGGGATAGCTACCCACAGTGCACTGCTCTTACTGTCGATGATACACCACCAAGTGTGGACGCGCTCTGCCGACAAAGGGAGTGTAGTGTGAACATGCAATAGCAATATGATTGCGCTCTTTGATCATTGACATAACTTTGGTCGACAAAACTCTGTAGTATAGTCAAGGCCTTACTCACATCTTTATGTCTTTAACAAGTTCAGCAAGCTCTTCCATATACACGTAGGGCCAGATTTTCAAAAGTGCTCAGCACCCACGACTGAGGCTGCATTTTCAGAAGAGCTCAATGTAGACACCTCAACTGGTCAGATTTACAAAAGTGTTCTCATTTAGGTGGCAGCACTGCAGCAGCAAAACTCAGGAGAGCCCACTGAGAGCAATGAAAGCTGTTGGGTGATGAGCACTTCTGCAAATCTTGCCACTTCACATTTAGATGCCTAAATGGACACTGAATTTTCAGAATTGATCAGTCACTTGTTTAAGTGCCTAAATGGGAGTAGCTAGGCCAGATTCACAAAGAAACTTAGGTGTGGCAATGCTCAGTATCACCACACTTAACTTTTAGGCACCTAGAAAATCACTGGGTTCACAAATGGGGAGAGATGCGCACCTCAGAATGGGAGTAACAAAATCCAGCATGCTGGACAGAACTCTACCTAAACTAACCAATGTAACTCTGCCAAGGCGAGGGGTGTGTGGCAAGCCCTGGACATGCTTACTGGATTGGGCCCCACAGGCAAGTTAGGTGGAGGAATGCCCATCTTTCGCCAGTTTGTTCATCACTCTGGGGTCTAGCTGTCCAGATGCCTGGTACGAGGCTACAGTGCGCATACTCAGAAGCCAAAACATAGGTGCCTAGTGAACTTTTACTGCAAAAATCTAAGTGTCAAGTGAGTTTAGGCACTTACAGGGTTCAGTGGCTGCTGAGCAGGGGTTTTGTGAATCTCAGTCAGGCCTGATTCTGGGAATTGGCCCCTAAAGTGTTAGTTAGATACCTAATTCTTTTTCTAAATCAAGCCCACTCTTTTGGAAATCTGGACCTTAAGCTCTCCAAGAACAGAGAGGCAATTCACACCTCATCAGGCAGGTATGGGACAAACCCAGCCCAGCCTCACAGGAACAAAGGACGCTGGCCTAGGGAGCAACAAAATAATTTGTTAGACTCTCCAGGGAGTCACCCCCTTCCTTTGGTCAGTTTGGAACTGTGATGAGGTAACGCTCAGGGGACTCTGAAGGGGGCGGGGGGGGGGGGGGCAAAGCCAAGAGGGAAGAAAGGACATGATAAAAGGGAGAGACATTTGCCATGCTCTCTCTCTCTTCCACCTACATCTACATCTGAAGCAGTGCATTTGGTTTGAAGTGTCAGAGGCTCCCCTTGGGATAACAAGCCTGGTACATATCAATTTCTTTGTTAAATTGACAAACTCATATAAGCTTGCAGCATCCAGTGGGCATAAGTGGACACTGCAAGATGGAGGTTCCTGGGCTTGTATCTGGGACTGGAGATATTGGCTAGTGTCATTTGGTTGCAAGTAGCTGGGAGCAGTTTACATGCCAGAGTCTGTGCATGAACTGCCCAGCAGTGGAGGTTCTCAGTACACAGCAGAACAGGGTAAGGCTGGCTCCCAGAGTCAAGGATTGGAGTGACCTAGCAAATCACTGGTCCAGATAACACCAGAGGGGAACATCACAGTCTCACCACAAAAAAAGATGGAAACATGACAGTCCTATAGCAGTAGCAAAACCAAGGACTTCTTAACCTCTCAACATTAACATTTTAAAGCCAAACACCATCTTTTCTTTACCAACAAGATTTGTTAATAGAGTTCATTCTCTGGTTATCCAGATTTATAAGTGTTTCTAAGTGATGGATGCTGCACTGACATTGGAGTCATCACCTTGTAAAGCTGAGATCAGATCTCTTTGATTAATATGATAGTAGTGAAGCACACAGCGTATTGTACTCGCTTGGGCGAATGACTTACATGGAAGGAATGTGTTTCCTACCCAGCAATTTGAGTGTTGGGTTTGCAAAACAGAGAACACAGTGACTTCCAGGCCAATTTTTAATCAGTTTCTTAATGTGAATTTAGGTCACATTAATAGCCCGGGAGAATGAAGCCCTCCATTTATTCATAGAACAGGTACAACACAAGAAACAGATGTCTAAGCTTTCCCACTCATCTCTACCAATGTGATCTAGTGGGAACAGATAATTCCTCTGGCCGAGAGCATAGTCTTCATTCCCATTCAGTATTTGTCTGCATAAGAAAGTTGTGCTGACTTAACTAAAGGTGTGATTCAAAATCTGATTTAGTTAATCCAATGCAATTCCGTTTGGACACACTTATTTTGGTTTAGCTTAAGTTTATTAGGAATTGGTTTAAGCGAAACCAAAAATAAGCCAAACTGCAAAACAAATGTCTATGTAGGGGTTTGCAAAAACTGATTTACATTGAACCAGTTCAACTTTCTCATTTAGACAAAGCCTGAAGTAGCCAATGAGGGTGTCAGTTCTGATTGGTGTTTTTGTTCTGTAGATCAGTGGCTCTCAAACTAGGGGCGCCGCTTGTTCAGGGAAAGCCCTTGGCGGGCCGGGCCAGTTTGTTTACCTGCTGTGTCCACAAGTTCGGCCGATCACAGTGCCCACTGGCCGCAGTTCGCAGCTCCAGGCTAATGGGGGCTACAGGAAGGGCGGCCAGCACATCTCTCAGCCCGCGCCACTTCCCGCAGCCCCCATTGGCCTGGAGTGGCAAACCGCGGCCAGTGGGAACCATGATCGGCTGAACCTGCGGACGCAGCAGGTAAACAAACTGGCCCGGCCCGCCAGGGGCTTTCCCTGAACAAGCGGCACCCCTAGTTTGAGAACCAGTGCTGTAGATACTTGACTGCCAGTCAATGGACTAGTTAAGTAAACATATAAGCGTTCTGTTGGATCAGGGCCCGATTGCTCAGCAACTAATAGTATGGAGCTCTTGAATACCAAGTCTAAAGATGCCCTTAAACCTACATACAGATCTCATAGACAGGATGAAACATTTGCCAAGGTTGTCCGTCATCATTATCAGTAAGAAAATAATAGTAATTCTAATAATAAAATACTCAGTACCATGTTATGTTATACAGCAAGTTTCATACGTAGATTTCAGAGTACACAAAGATGAGCAAGTTCATTTTATAGATGGGTAAACTGAGGCACAAAGTGGTTATATGGTTTGTATCCAATAACCATTCGATAGCTCCCACACAACTTGGACTTTAGAACCTATTTTATTGAGACAAGAAATGTTAGTCAGGATACGAGAATTCTCTCTTACAATTGTCTAAACATGCCATGTATACACTGTGCAGCCACACCAATAGATTATTTTATGGTTTACAGGAGAAATGCAGGTTTTATTGCTTTCAGTGCACATAGCACAAGAGATCTGGTTCAGCACAATCCTTGTAACAGTTTGGTATTTTTACTGCTGCAGAAAGAAGAAACACTTTCCCTTAATTGATTGTTGCTGCAGGACATATCGGGTTTCTATTCTTGCATCTGTGTAATGAAATACTCTAGGAGATAGTGTTAGGAGCGCAGTAATGAATACCAGATACCCAGATGCTTGACGAGTTGAGGACTGGCCGTACACCTAGGCGATGTAAGAATTCAGTGTTTCCAGCTCTTGCAATTTAATCACGAGCCATGTGATATTTTGGTGTTTTTCTTACAGGTGCAGCTCAAAGATCCATGTAATTCTATGTGAATTTCAGCTAACTTTTATTATTTTTAAGGACAAGTTTCCAACCCTTGTGGCTGTGAAGAAAACACTCAAAAGTGATCCAAGTTCACACTAAAGGTTCAGAAACCAGAAGACAAAGAAAAACCTCCCAAATTATTATTTGTTTTTAAATCTCATGATTTGTAAGACAATGTCATGATTTTGGGAGGCCCGTGTCAGGATTTTTGAATGATGGCTTGGCAATACTGGATAATCTCATATGTATAAGTGGCAAAGCTCAGCTGTAAGCATGACCCAGGCAAGGTAATTTTGAACTGAATTGACATTTTTCCATAATTAACTTTTTAAATTCTACTGAGAATAGTTTGGTTGCACTGACGTGAGGCATCCCATAATTCCATTTACATCAACACTTGACTAGAAGTAAATAAGGATGTATATTTAAGGATCCACAATTCTATGTTGGTACCAAAGTCACCTCCCAGATTAGTATAGGACTAGAATAAAAGTTTCCTTTTGGAACAAGATTATGAGTAAAACTTGAATTGTACTGATTTATTACCTCTCGAAAATTGTAACGTCCAATGTTGAGTTAAATTTTTGACACTGTGAACACTTATCTAATCATCTTTATTTTGCCTTCTGTAATTTCTTATTTGCTTTAAAAGTTATTTTGGCTAATGAAACTCAACAATTTATAATAATTCTCCAGTCCACACTTTAGTTAAAGAACATAGATCTAAAAAACCTGAGAATCCTAGAATACGTAATTACATTATTTAACCGATATGCATTTTATAACCTAATCCCTCTCATAACTGTATCAGTTTAAAATAATTAATTTCCAATTGCTTTTTAAAATTAGAGTTAGGCTACGATTTGACATTAACTGTAGCTATGAACATAGCTGCTACTACAATTCCATCAAAAGCCACACAAGGGTGTCCAATCAGGCCCCTAAAAGAAATCTGTAATCACTTTAATGTCTAATGAGGAAAGTAATTGCTTAAACTAAGTAAAGTCCCATTTTTTTCTGAGCCTGTGGTGCTGAATTGTTCCTATAGACTCTGATTTACAGAGATTCTGAGCTCCCACTGAAGTCAATCGGGATTGCGGGTGCTCAGCACCTCTGTAAATCTGTGAGTTCACTAGGAAAAAAGATGTATTAACCTGAGGTAAAATCCTAGGCAATTTGTAGTTTACACACAAGTGAGCAGGTCAAATTAAAGACTAGACTCCCACATACTCCTTACCTAGGACTTTACCCCAATTTAGTTAACTCAAGTTAAGAATGTGACAGCTTCCCTCATGGCTGACACACTGGCGACTGAACCGGGGACCTGTAGACCCCAAACCATCAACTGCTACAACTTGAGCTAACGAGCCAGGTCTCTATAGCTGGAGGCTGTAACAACACTTATACTTTGTAGATCAGCACATTGGGGAATCTGTAACACAAACACACTACTGGATTATAAGAACACATCTTTTCTTGCTAGTGAAGACAACACCTTACAGAATGGAGGTAAATGTACCTACTGTTTAAGAGTAGCCTTTCTGATGACTTCCAATACATTTCAATAAAAATATACATTTTAAAATACCATTGAATGAGATGAAGGGAAACAATCTCCTCTCCTCACATATGCTTTTTTCATCGGAGCCTTTTCTTAAAAACAGAAAAGATTACACTTGCTATTGAAAAAAAAACCAAAAACACAACATCTGAAGATTTGAAACAAACCATTACTGCTGCTGAACAAATCCACTAAGAACTGCAGATGGAAAAGAAAATGCCCTTGTGCAGTGGTAAAAAGCTAACAGAAGTTCACTGTGTCTGTGGTTAGTCTCTTGTTGTGGTAGCAATGGGATTTCTTTGACAGGATGACTCATACTGTTGATAGAAGGGAGGTTTCATAATAATGTTTTCACAGTCTTTTTCACTCTTAGTTACCTGTCTTGTTTCCTGATGTTAATTTTACATTGCACTTTAGCATTCATATTGTGCAACTCTACAGAAATATTATTTAAAACAAAATATTTTTTCAGATATGATTGTTGACATAATTTGTGCTGCAGAGTTGAATACCGAAGACAATGATCCACAGGTTTGACATACATGTAACACAAATTAATTGTCCCTGACGTTGGAGGAAATCACTGAAACTGATGCTGAAGGTACATTAACTCTTGGTGCCAAAAACATCACAGGATCAAGATGCTGAGTAAATATGTAACTGTTCTTATTTTCTTGTTGGTGGTCAGAAAATAGAGTGTATTAATTAGTAATGTTGCATTTGGTGACTGGGCTTGTGGTAAATGTATTTCACACACTGCCATTGCTGAGATTCAAGCCTTCTTTGTCTTGGTCATACACAGCAGTTCCACCAGGTGAAACAAAAATAAGTCCACCTTCCTTGAGCCATTAAGATTTTATTTAGGTGGAGAATTTTTAATGCAGTCACACTTGTCTTTGTGACATTGTCAGTTAACCCTGGAACAGGGGCTCCCGAAGCGAAGGAAGTGGCTGCTGATGCCACAGAGCAGTAGAGCTGTCAATGTTGCTAACTCAAGTGCAACTATCAACAATGATTGCGCTTTTGGTAAGAAATCCGTGTTACAATCAATATATTTGAAATGTAGAAAATATCCAAAAATATTTATATAAATGATATTCTATTGTTTAACAGTGCGATTAATGTCACAATTAATTTTTTTAATCACTGGACAGCCCTAGTAATGATATATAAAAAAGTGTGAGATTGTTGCTTTGGTGGGGCAGTGCCCCAATACCCCCCATACACGAGCTGCCACTGGGTGTGGGCCTCATTCTGCTCTCGCTTTCCCCAGTATGAATTCAGGAGTACTCTACTAAAGTCATTGAATTTAAATCCATGCAAGTGAGAGGAGAATCAGCCATGGAGGCTCAAACTTCGGTAAAATAAATGAGGTGGAAAGAGCTTTAATAGGTGTGACTGGAGGAGCAAGTGACAGAGCCTTAGAAAAAGGTACCAAGGTCAACTTTCCTCTTTCCCTCAGACCCAGGCCTGTTCCTAGAGCAGACCAGCTCCTCGACTCATGACAAAAACACAGTATTCTTCTTCTGTGTTCCTTTCACATGCCTCCATTAGGGTGTGTGCCTATGAAGATGGAGCAAAAGAAATACACAGAAACCAGCTTGGAGTCATAATCTTTGCTGGCTGTATCCATTCCTCTAGGAAGTAGCTCATTTATTTTTCTAAGATCATGTCTATCATTCCCAAACCTGAGCCATTCTTTTTGGGTGACAGATCTGAGAAACTGTCCCAAATTGAGGTGTCATTAGAGGAGGTTTTGGAACAAATTGATAAACTAAACAGTAATAAGTCTCCAGGACCTGATGGTATTCACCCAAGAGTTCTGAAGGAACTCAAATGTGAAATTGCAGGACTACTAACTGTCATCTGTAACCTATCATTTAAATCAGCTTCTGTATCAAATGACTGGAGGATAGCTAGTGTGACACCAATTTTTAAAAAGGGCTGCAGAGGTGACCCTGGCAACTACAGGCCAGTAAGCCTCACTTCAGTACCGGGCAAATTGGCTGAAACTATCGTAAAGAACAAAATTGTCAGACACATAGATGAACATAATTTGTTGGGAAATAGTCAACATGGTTTTTGTAAAGGGAAATCATGCCTCACCAATCTACTAGAATTCTTTGAGGGGGTCAACAAGCATGCGGACAAAGGAGATCCAGTGGATATAATGTATTTAGATTTTCAGAAAGCCTTTGACAAGGTCCCCCACCAAAGGCTCTTAAGCAAAATAAGCAGTCATGGGATAAATAAATGTAAACAATCTTGCTTGACAAGGTCCCTCACCAAAGGCTGAACAAGAAGTAGGTCTGAGAGGACTTGTAGGCTCTAAAATTTATATTGTTTTGTTTTTGAGTGCAGTTATGTAACAAAAAACATCTACATTTGTAAGTTACACTTTCAAGATAAAGGGATTGCACTACAGTACTTGTATGAGGTGAATTGAAAAATATTTCTTTTATCATTTTTACAGTGCAAATATTTGTAATAAAAATAATACAAAGTGAGCACTGTACACTTTGTATTCTGTAGCGTAACAGAAATCAATATATTTGAAAATATAGAAAAACATCAAAAATATTTAATAAAGTTCAATTGGTATTCTAATCATGATTAACTTTTTTGAGTTAATGGCATGAGTTAACTATGATTAATCGACAGCCTTAATAATTACATACACACACACGCGCGTGCGCGCAAGTGCATCTGACACAAACACAACAAATCTATCATGGCCGTAGGGTGTCTTTCTGCTGTCCCTGTGGCACCTGTTCAGTAATGATTGACAATATCTGAGTCGGGAAAGTGCTGCAGGGATTTCAGTGGGGCTTGGAGTTCTGGATTCACTGCCCAAACCACAGGCTGCTGTGATTGAAGAGCGCTCTAACAGGTTGTGCTCTAATTGCCCGTGTAGACTGCCTGGCACCTTGTACAGCAGGGTCTACACAGGGTAGTTAGAGTGCAACACATTTGCATGCTTCACAGTCACTGCAGCCAGTGGCTTACCCCATAAGCAAAGGAACCAAGCTCACGAACATTTGGATCCCGCAGAGAATCTCCATCAGCAGTAGGTTTGGTGAGAAAAGCTCCGGGAAGGCAAAGAACATCACCTCAAACCAAACAGGGGCTTGACTCCCTTCTCCCGCAGTGCCCAGTGGCCTCAGCCCTATGACTGCTGCAACCATCGCTTGAAACAGGGGCTTGACTCTTCTGCAGCTCTACCTGCCTCAAAGTTCACCAGCCACCACTGCCCACCCCCATCTTTCTGTTCCACACACACATATTTCTTTCTTGTAGCCTCCAAAAGAGAAGAATTAACGACCTTTTCTGCCTCTATAAAATGGGAGAACACAAACTAAATGAACATTGGGTGAGATTTTGCCACATTTAGGGATTTTTTTTGTGAGGATCTCTCAGCTTTTCTCCCAAGATACCCATATGGAGTTTCCACCATCTCTGCTTCCCCTGTTAGCAGTGTTCATGGTACTGATCACAAAGAGTATGTCTACACTATGAAATTAGGTCAAATTTATAGAAGTCTTTTTTTAGAAATCGTTTTTTATATAGTCGATTGTGTGTGTCCCCACACAAAATGCTCTAAGTGCATTAAGTGCATTAACTCGGCGGAGTGCTTCCACAGTACCGAGGCTAGCGTCAACTTCCGGAATGTTGCACTGTGGGTAGCTATCCCACAGTTCCTGCAGTCTCCGCCGCCCATTGGAATTCTGGGTTGAGATCCCAATGCCTGGTGGGGCAAAAAACATTGTCGCGGGTGGTTCTGGGTACATGTCGTCAGGCCCTCCCTCCGTGAAAGCAACAGCAGACAATCGTTTTGCGCCTTTTTTCCTGGGTTACCTGTGCAGACGCCATACCACGGAAAGCATGGAGCCCGCTCAGCTCACTGTCACCATATGTCTCCTGGGTGCTGGCAGACATGGGACTGCATTGCTACACAGCAGCAGCAACCCATTGCCTTGTGGCAGCAGATGGTGCAATAGGCCTGAAAAGTGTTGTCATCATACCCGAGGTGCTCCTGGCCACCTCGGTAAGGTCAGTCAGGAGCACCTGGGCAGACATGGGCGCAGGAACTAAATTAGGAGTGACTCGACCAGGTCATTCTCTTTAGTCCTGCAGGCAGTCCTATTGTACCATCTTATGGTGAGCAGGCAGGAGATAAGGATGGCTAGCAGTCCTAATGCACCATCTTCTGCTGAGCAGCCAGGAGATGTGGATGGCTTGCCATCCTACTGCACCGTCTGCTGCCAGCCAAAGATGTAAAAGATAGATGGAGTGGATCAAAACAAGAAATAGACCAGATTTGTTTTGTATTCATTTGCTCCCCTCTCCCTCCATGAAATCAACGGCCGACAATTGTTTTGGTGAGGTCTGTCTGGGGCACCTTGAAAACTTTAATGGAGATTCAGTCCTGCCTGAAATACTACAGGGAGGGATAGCTTAGTGGGTTGAGCATTGGCCTACTAAACCCAGGGTTTTGAGTTCAATCCTTGAGGGGGCCATTCTGTGTGACAGTTGTTTTTGTTTCTCCTTGATGTAAAGCCACTCCCTTTGTTGATTTTAATTCCCTGTAAGCCAACCCTGTAAGCCATGTTGTCAGTCGCCCCTCCCTCCGTCAGAGCAACGGCAGACAATTGTTCCGCGCCTTTTTTCTGTGCAGACGTCATACCATGGCAAGCATGGAGCCTGCTCAGATCACTTTGGCAATTAGGAGCACATTAAACACCACGCGCATTATCCAGCAGTATATGCAGCACCAGAACCTGGCAAAGCGAAACCAGGTGAGGAGGCGATGTCAGCACGGTGACGAGAGTGATGAGGACATGGACACAGACTTCTTTCAAAGCACGGGCTCTGGCAATGTGGGCATCATGGTGCTAATGGGGCAGGTTCATGCAGTGGAATGCTGATTCTGGGCCTGGGAAACAAGCACAGACTGTTGGGACCGCATAGTGTTGCGGGTCTGGGACGATTCCCAGTAGCTGCAAAACTTTCGCATGCGTAAGGGCACTTCCATGGAACTTTGTGACTTGCTTTCCCCTGCCCTGAGACACAAGAATACCAAGATGAGAGCAGCCCTCACAGTTGAGAAGCGAGTGGCGATAGCCCTGTGGAAGCTTGCAATGCCAGACAGCTACCAGTCAGTCGGGAATCAATTTGGAGTGGGCAAATCTACTGTGGGGACTGCTGTGATGCAAGTAGCCAACACAATCAAAGATCTGCTGATATCAAGGGTAGTGACCCTGGGAAATGTGCAGGTCATAGTGGATGGCTTTGCTGCAATGGGATTCCCTAACTGTGGTGGGGCCATAGACGGAACCCATATCCCTATCGTGGCACCGGAGCACCAAGCTGGCGAGTACATAAACCGCAAGGGGTACTTTTCAATAGTGCTGCAAGCACTGGTGGACCACAAGGAACATTTCACCAACATCAACGTGGGATGGCTGGGAAAGGTACATGATGCTCGCATCTTCAGGAACTCTGATCTGTTTCAAAACCTGCAGGAAGGGACTTTATTCCCAGACCAGAAAATAACCGTTGGGGATGTTGAAATGCCTATATGTATCCTTGGGGACCCAGCCTACCCCTTAATGCCATGGCTCATGAAGCCATACACAGGCAGCCTGGACAGTAGTCAGGAGCTGTTCAACTACAGGCTGAGCAAGTGCAGAATGGTGGTAGAATGTGCATTTGGACGTTTAAAAGCACGCTGGAGCAGTTTACTGACTCGGTTTGACCTCAGCGAAACCAATATTCCCACGGTTATTACTGCTTGCTGTGCACTCCATAATATCTGTGAGAGTAAGGGGGAGATGTTTATGGCGGCGTGGGAGGTTGAGGCAAATCGCCTGGCTGCTGGTTACATGCAGCCCGACATCGGGGCGGTTAGAAGAGCACAGGAGGGCGTGGTGCGCATCAGAGAAGCTTTGAAGACCAGTTTCATGACGGGCCAGGCTACGGTGTGAAAGTTCTGTTTGTTTCTCCATGGTGAAACCCACCGCCCCTTGGTTCACTCTACTTCCCTGTAAGTTAACCACCTCCCCTTCTCCCTTCGATCACCGCTTGCAGAGGCAATAAAGTCATTGTTGCTTCACATTCCTGCATTCTTTATTCATTCATCACACAAATAGGGGGATAACTGCCAAGGTAGCCCGGGAGGGGAGGTGGAGGAGAGAAGCACCAGGAGGGGTGGTGGAGGAGGCCCACACAGCTCTTTAAAAGTTTAAAACTTTAAAACTTATTGAGTGCCAGCCTTCTGTTGCTTGGGCAATCTTCTTGGGTGGAGTGGCTGGGTGGCCGGAGGCCCCCCCACCGCGTTCTTGGGCATCTGGGTGAGGAGGCTATGGAACTTGGGGAGATGGGTGGTTGGTTACACAGGGGCTGTAGCGGCAATCTGTGCTCCAGCCTTTCCTGCAGCTCAACCATATGCTGGAGCATATTAGTTTGATCCTCCAGCAGCTTCAGCATTGAATCCTGCCTCCTCTAATCACACTGCCACCATCTTTCAGCTTCAGCCCGCCACTTACTCTCTTCAGCCCGCCACCTCTCGTCCCGGTTATTTTGTGCTTTCCTGCACTCTGACATTGTCTGCCTCCACGCATTCGTCTGTGCTCTGTCAGTGTGGGAGGACAGCATGAGCGCAGAGAATATTTCATCACGAGTGCATTTTTTTGCCTTCTGATCTTCACTAGCCTCTGGGAAGGAGAAGATCCTATGATCCTTGAAACACATGCAGCTGGTGGAGTGGAAAAAAAAAGGGACAGTGGTATTTAAAAGACACATTTAAAAGAACAATGGGTACACTCTTTCACAGTAAACCTTGCTGTTAACATTACATAAATGGCACATGTGTTTTCATTCCAAGGTCGCATTTTGCCTCCCCGCACCACGTGGCTAGCCCCTTCCCCTCCCCTAACAGCAGGGAACATTTCTGTTCAGCCACAGGCAAACAGCCCAGCAGGAACAGGCACCTCTGAATGTCCCCTTAAGAAAAGCACCCTATTTCAACCAGGTGACCATGAATGATATCACTCTCCTGAGGATAACACAGAGAGATAAGAATGGATGTTGTTTGAACACCAGCAACCATACACTGCAATGCTTTGTTCTACAATGATTCCCAACTACGTGCTACTGGCCTGGAGTGGTAAAGTGTCCTACTATGGTCGACGGAATAAGGCTGCCTTCCCCAGAAACCTTTTGCAAAGGCTTTGGAAGTACATCCAGGAGAGCCGCGAATGCCAGGGCAAATTAATCATTAAACATGCTTGCTTTTAAAACATGTATACTATTTTAAAAGGTACACTCACCAGAGGTCCCTTCTCTGCCTGGCGGGTCCGGGAGGCAGCTTGGGTGGGTTTGGGGGGTTCTGGCTCCAGGTCCAGGGCGAGAAACAGTTCCTGGCTGTCGGGAAAACCGGTTTCTCCGCTTGCTTGCTGTGGGCTATCTACGACCTCATCATCATCATCATCTTCCTCGTCCCCAAAACCTGCTTCCGTGTTGCTTCCATCTCCATTGAAGGAGTCAAACAACACGGCTGGGGTAGTGGTGGCTGAACCCCCTAAAATGGCATGCAGCTCATCATAGAAGCGGCATGTTTGAGGCTCTGACCCGGAGCGGCCGTTTACCTCTCTGGTTTTCTGGTAGGCTTGCCTCAGCTCCTTAAGTTTCACATGGCACTGCTTCGGGTCCCTGTTATGGCCTCTGTCCTTCATGCCCTGGGAAATTTTGACAAATGTTTTGGCATTTCGAAAACTGGAACGTAGTTCTGATATCACAGATTCCTCTCCCCATACAGCGATCAGATCCTGTACCTCCCGTTCGGTCCATGCTGGAGCTCTTTTGCGATTCTGGGACTCCATCATGGTCACCTCTGCTGATGAGCTCTGCATGGTCACCTCTGCTGATGAGCTTCTGTACTCACCTGCAGCTTGCCATGCTGGCCAACCAGGAAATTGAAATTCAAAAGTTCGCGGGCCTTTTCCTCTCTACCTGGCCAGTGCATCTGAGTTGAGAGTGCTGTCCAGAGCGGTCACAATGGAGCACACTGGGCTAGCTCCTGGAGGGCAATACCGTCTAATTGCGTCCACAGTACCCCAAATTCGACCCGGCAAGGCCGATTTCAGCGCTAATCCCCTTGTCGGGGGCAGAGTAAGGAAATCGATTTTAAGAGCCCTTTAAGTTGAAAAAAAAAGCTTCGTTCTGTGGACGGGTGCAGGGTTAAATAGATTTAATGCTGCTAAATTCGACCTCAACTCCTAGTGTAGACCAGGGCAAAGAGAGGACTCAGCAGATTTTACTCTTTGATCCCCCGTCTCATGTGAATCAAAAGTTTCAGTTTTGCAAAGCAAAAGAAAAAACATGACTGCACCCGCAAAGAACAGTTTATCCTCTCTTCTTTCTAGGTGGCTGGTGAAATGGCACACCGTCGTCAATTTTGCTCCATCAGTGGGGGTCCCCCACATCCCATTTGTTACTTGAGCAGTCACACTGCATGTTATAAAGCAGTTCAGGAAATATTCCTGAACAGTCTCTCTAGTTTCCCTGAAGTGAGATCGTACATGTGGAGAGGTGTGAAGGCTTTTTTGTTTAAAAACGTCATTTGGCACATTGCAATAAGTTGGCTTTACTTATCTCTGGGGATTTTATCTTGTCATGTTTAGCATGTTTATGGCTTTAACATTGTCTGTGACATGCTTACTGGGCTGGAACAGAAAGAAGCCATCAAAATAACATTCATTATTATGATTGGTTTAACAATCTTTTAAAATGAATTCAGTGCTTATGATGTTCTTCATCAAAGTTATTTAATCTATTCTACACCTCAGTTTCACATCTGTAAAATGGGGTAATAATATTTCCCTGGCTCTTACAGGTGCTGTGATGATAAAATTCATTACTGATTGCGTGGTGCTCAGATACTAGGTTGATGAGGGCAATTTAAATGCCTATTATAGAAAGACAATATGGTCACCACTCTGATTCTGAACAACAGATAAATAAGCCAGGTGTGAAATGTAACTGGTGTGCCTTTGTTGTCAATATAATGATCAATACATTCTTAAAGCTGTAAAATTCATCCTCTCTTGCAAAAAGAGTGCATCAGCTTTACAAGTAGTCAGTATCATTCAATGGAATTTATCCTACAGAATTGGTGGGATTTTAAGGCTCAGACCGTAGGTGTAGATAAATAGAAATTTGCTGCCATACATTTCCCTCCTGTGAATTTATTTCTGCTTCTTTGCTCTGTAATGGCTTCTAAACAGCTCAAGCTTACCATAATATTGTACAAAATAATTTGTCCAGTGCCTATTTTTCAAGCCATTGATAAAGCTGCAGCAAAACCTCCCAGCACAACATGTTTCCACGAGCCCCTGAGAACTGAGACTACTGTTTAACTGACACCATTCTCATTGCATCTGTGCCTATGCTAATGAAGAAAGATTCTTCTCTCATGTTTTATTTTTTTGTTTGTTTTTTTAAGGTAACTGCTGATGCAGAGCAAGCAGCAAGAGCACTGAGAGTGTTTAGGAATCACTTATAAATAGCAGCTGTCAGGGGACTACATAGTTCCAGGAATTGACAATAGGCTAAGGAGACTTTCAGTCTTAAAACTCAATCCTGCAAGCATCAACTATCAGGCTCAGTGCTTTGTACTGTGAATAGCTCAACTGATATCAGGGGGGCTATTCATGGCAATAGGATCCTGCCTACGAGAACACATTTGCAGGAATGGGTCACTAGATAGCTGGTTTGAATCCAGGCAGGAGGACAGTGTCCAAAAAGTTGTTAATTAGAAGTAACTCCATAGAGCTGCACAAGTTTAAAACTGGTGGGATTGGCATCAGGCCTAGGACTACAGTATCAATTTCAATCTGGCACCTTTCAGTAACCATATATTGAGACATGCAAGTTATAGCAGCTGTTGAGGAGGCCATGAACTAGGAACAGATTGTTTTGAACACCATAGTCTATGTTTAATTTTTCTAATCATTATTATTTTCATTATGCTTCTGTTGCACTCAGGAAACAACACAGCTACGACTGATATATCATAGATGAGAAAAGGATGCCATCCCCATGAATGAGATATGGTGAGAAAGTCCTAAATCACAAAGGAAACTCGCTTAAATCCTATAAAATATGTTCTCTTATAAAATTTGCCAGTAATTCATAAAAGAAAAAAAAAGTAGTGACATTGGATCCAAAAACCTTTCACTTACAAGAAATGAAGGTTAAAAGTAGCCCAATTCATCCATATAACAATGTGATGGAAAGAATTTTTTACACCCCTGACAGAGTACAAATTTGTACTCTTCAAAAACAAAAGCACAATTTTGCCCAAAAAAAAAAAAAAAAAAAAAAAAAAAAAGAAGAAGAAGCCAAACAACAACCTTGTGTAAAACCAGAAAAAAAAGACCACCACACAACAGGAAAACATAGATCCTGCATGAGTGAATTGATCATACTTGTCAGAATTTCCCGATTCCCTAGAATTTCCCATGAGTGATGCCTTGTCTGAAACATGTTCTTATAAAGCTAAACAAATAAATTATCCTTCTCAAAAATTGCACTCCAATATATTTGCTATTCAGCATGTTACCTCGTGTTTCTAAAAAACCTGTTTGATGCCACTAGTTATAATAAGAGATTATTAAATGGCTGGTGAAAAAACACAAGATTTATAGTGAAAGGACAACAAGGAGTCTAGTGGCACCTTAAAGACTAACAGATTTATTTGGGCATAAGCTTTTTCGTTTTCGTATTTTCCCAAATAAATCTGTTAATCTTTAAATTGCCACCAGACTCCTTATTGTTTTTGTGGATACAGACTAACACACTACCCCCTGATAGTGAAAGAAAAATCCCTTAGAATACATGGACTATATCTTAATAGATGTTGACTCCTGGACCACTTTCTCATTTATGATCTTGTTGGTATCCAGGCCTCCCGTTCACATCACAGTCACCTCACATCAGCTATTGCAATTACACACCAGGAAAATTAATCTACAGACAAGTATTGAATGTATTTTAGCTATCTTTTAATGGTATTTAGCAGGGGAGAGAGAGTTAGCTACATGCGACTAATGGAGTTAGTTCTCCAATGATCACAGAAAGAGAGTCACTGTTTTAGAAAGTTAGGTATTTCTGAGGAACTGGGTTGTGCAGAAGGCTAGTATTAGGCTATGGAACCTTTCACAGATTGGGCCTAGTTTTGAAACAGCGTGCTGTCATCAGTGACTAGCCTATGTGAAATAAATTGCTGGTCTCAGTCCAGTTCCCAGTGGATAAATATCCATTTCACATAGACCAGCACTAACTGGCATCCATAATGATAGTCAGGGATTCAATTGGCATTGAAATTAGAACTGCCCTTTCACTTTTAGAGGGAGTCTCACCCACGCTGAGGCATACTCATTCAGTGTGGTGTGAAGCTGACCTATTCTGCAGATTAAAAGGATTTCACTCTGCAGGCTGTCAGCCTGGCATATTTCACTGGCACTAAATCCATAACAGTGTTTAATTAAAAGGAAAGCTGTATCGGATAGAGCGTTAATGGTCCACGAAGAACCCCTTCTTAGCAGCTCACAGCCCTAAATTTTCATTGTACAGCAGCTGAAAATGTACCACCTCTTGCCTGCAACAAATGGAGAAAAAACAAAGTGTAAAGACTTCTTGGGACGTTTCACAGTTTCCTACAACAAAACAGATCTCCTCTCAGAACAGCAATGTATAGACTGATACATATTCCTGGAGAGACCAGTGCTAAAACAAAGTGCAATAAAAGGAAAGGATTCACATTTGAATGATGCAGCTTATTGATAACTAAATTAATAAATCAGTGTACTCCAATCAGAAAGTTTCAGTCCTGACAGTGGAAACAATTCAAACTAAACAATCCCTTTTGATCCCTCCTTAGCAGAATAGTTCCTCCCTCCCCCACTGCATACAAAAGAGAGGGGGAAAACTATTGCCATTTTGATCTGGGTAATATTGAAAGCAGCTGATTAATTTCAAATAAGAAGTCTCACACCCTGAAGTGAGGGAACCATGCATCATGGAAAAAGGATCAGATCAAAATGGCAGAGCTTTGTTACAAACTGAAGACACACACAACTGGGAAGCCAGTAGGGTGACCAGATACCAAGTGTGAAAAATAGGTACAGGTAGTTGGGGTAATAGGCACCTGTGACTCTGCACCCCATATTCTTCATAGAAATATTGTTACCATATGAATACGGCATAACTAAGATATGTTTTATGCAAGATAGGTCATGTGAGGTATCGTTGGAAAGGTTATGATCTACTGAATGCGTTTATCCAATTTGTAAGCATGTAGCATTTCTGTAACTGAGATTAGGAATATTGACTATGTAACAATTACAACTGTGTGTGTATTTGGGGGAACGCCCACCAGGCAGTAGGCAAGCAGCCTGAATGGGCCATTAAGATGAACAATAAGACTTGGAAGATACTAATCTCCTGCCTTCCTGAGAAGCTTCCGGGTTGCTGCTTTGACACTACAGGGTCAGGTGATTGGGTCACCTAGTACTAGACCCCCATCTTGGGCTTTCAGTGTTTTCTTCATTAAGAGGGGGTGGGGGGGGTCAGACTGGGAAACAAAAGATTCCCGCCTTATATAAATTCTATTTAAGACTGGGAAGTAAGTCAGTCAGGACTCTTCTCCGTTGCCTCCCCATCAAAGAAGGAAGATTGCTATAAACACCTGAAGGGAAAGGAAGGGGCTGAGTCCAGGCTGAGACAGGAGTTCAGTCTGTAAAGAGAAATAACTGGAACTCTAAAGCTACAGAAACTCTGCAACCTGCCTAAAACAACACTGAGGGTGAGAAATTACATTTTATAACCTGTTTCTTGAGTGTATTAAGCTTAGTGTGCTTGTTTTGTTTTATTTGCTCAGTAATCTGCTTTGTTCTGTTTGATATCCCTTATAATCACTTACAATTTACCTTTTGTTGTTAATGAACTTATTTCTTGTTTATTTCAAAACCCAGTTTGTGCAATTCATATCGGGGGCTGGGGGGGGGGGGAGGGGCAGCAAAAAGCAATACACATCTCTCTCCACATTGAGGGAGAGGGTGAATTTTTATGAGCTTGTGCTGTACAGATCTTTCTATACAGTGCAAGACAATATTATTTTGGTTCGTACCCCAAAGGAGGTGTGCACATGAGTGCTGGCCATTCTCCTAGCTTAGTCCTCCCCCATAGAGCTGATTTCAGTCTGTGTCTGCAGCTGGGTATGGCCTTACTTGTGTGTGTGCTGGAGAAGGCTTGAGAGCCTAGCATAGCAAGAACAGGGAGAGGAAACCCAGTTTGGTGGAAAGGTTGGGCTCAGTGACACCCCAGCACATCAGGTGGCATCCCAGAAGAGGGATTTGACCCATCACGGCACCTATATAAGGAAAAACCCCAAATATCAGGATTGTCTCTATAAAATCTGAACATCTGGTCACGCTAGAAGCCAGACAGGGAAGAAGAAAGGATCAACATCTTTTCACCTAGAAAAATGCAATGATGTAATATTAAGTAGCAGATTTGGGTTTTTTCCTGGTCAGCAGGTCCCTGCGTGAAGTGAAGGTGCTTTCAGGGGGAAAAAACACCACAGGAGGCCTCATCCTATAGTCCTGAAACAGGCAAAATAACAGAGGTAAATTCTGAGCTACATGTCTAAAATGGCCTTACACCACTTTTGCACCTTCTTGGTCCTGGGTTGCTCCAAGGCCCTCAGCACAACAAACATGACTCCAGGTCTAAGTTATTGCAGCCTCTTGGAAGCGTCCTATGGGCTGTAGCATGGCCCAGAACTGCTGCATTGCTGAGTGTGATCGCCCTTGCCCTGACATGTCCCCCACCCCCAAGTCCCATCCCCTGCATGGGGTCCTCAGAGGACAGCTTTAAACTTCTGCAGTGTCTGTGCAAGGGAACTCTCTCATACCCAGAACAAGGAGCTTTTAGAGTCCCTTTACACCACTCTAGGCTCTTTTATGCCGCATACATTTTCACCTGTTGGGCTGAAAATTCCCATAGTTTCACCTATTCATCTCTGCCTGCAAGTTTCTCAAACTTGAGGAAATCACAGTTCAACAGTTTTTAAGAATGAAAAAAAGTACTTTCCTATGCTAAAAAAAATTGTCATGACCTGTATTTGAGCAGCCTTACAGCTGAAATGGGTAGAGGCATGGAAAGAGTTCTCCCTGAGGATTGCACGTTCCATTGAAAATTGGGTTTTTGATTTGACAGTCAACAGACTTTGAAAATTGCACGCTGAGCACATTCAGCAGCATAAGCAACTGGTTTTGCATTCCATTTAGAAAGCATGCAGATAAGGAAGGCTGGGATTTTCAAAGGGGTCTCGGAGTTATGCACCCAAATCCCATTGATTTTCTTCAGGCTCCTTTGAAAATATCAGCACAGAGAAAATGTTGTGCATGTATGGGAGAATAAGCTAGCTGGTTATTGTAAAAACACAGGCAACATGTCCTGAGTTGAGGTGTAGGATCTGCAGAAGCCATACTCTCAGTCCCTGCAGGCTTTGTAAGGGGTGAGGGGATTGAAAGAAGATGTCTATGTCAGAATTAGAAGCAATGCTTCTCTCCTCCCCATCCTATATACATAGCAGGTGAACTCCTAAATTTCTACGAACCTGATGCATAGAAAATGTTATTCACTTGCTGAGATTTGTACGGATGCTGGTAGAAACCATATTGAAAAATGTGCAATGTTAACACACAAAGCTTTATATGCTCATTGGCAGAATTCTTCTGCTGTACATAACTATAGGCCCAGTGAAGAAATGATTAGACATCAACCCACTTCTCAGTTTCAGGATTCTCTTCTTCTCTCAAACATCCAGAGTAATTCTGCTGTCTTCAGAAGAGTTACTCTGGGTTTACGTTGGTAAAACAGACCATACTTTGGCCCTATAGAGATATAGCCACTCTCACAAACTCATTTAAAAAAAATAAAGCGATGCGCAAAGGGGTCGAGGAAAGGCTCTCTTTCTAAGGTGAGGGGTGGAGGAGTGTCCTGGATTAACCCTTTGTGAGGTGTGAAGGAACAGGGAGAGAGATTCTTGCACACTTTGTTAAGGTACTAAAAAGGGGAATCCCACTCTGGTCCACCTTAGAAATACTGCACCTGGGGAAGATACAGAGCTCCTAAAAGATCTATAGGATTGGGGCTACCTATCAGGATCTCCAAAGGCTCCAGGAAAAGGTCTCCCTCCTAAAGACCTAATGTTTGTGGGAAAGGGCATTCTTGTGGTGTCCAGTCAAAGGATTATGCAACTGGAGCACTTGGTTGCCTTTATTTTATTTTATTTGCCCACTAGACAGCAGAGCTTTGAAGTCATGGAGAATGGAATTCCTTTTTATACTTCCTTTTTTCTGCCTTCAAGGGGGCAGAGCAAAGGTTGCATTTCCTTATTTTTGAGTGCTTCATTGTGTAACCATAATGGTCTCTTAAGTTGACTACCACTTGGAATATGCACATAGTTCAGCATATATGTGCACACCTATAACACACTCACTCAGAGTATAGATACAAAACTCTGAACAGACTATTGCAGATCTGCTTCAGTTCTGAACACACTGCCAAGTCTGCTTTTGTTCTATTCCAATTTGTCTAAATTTTATTTCCTCTACAGTAGATTAAAAACTGCACATACTGACTCATGTCTCTTTAGCAACCTCTGGTGAGTTTAATAGTGCTAAGAATTTCACTGAGCCTCTGAGTCATGGGAACTAGAGACCGAAGAGTGTGAAAAAGCACTAGTTAGCTCATATCTCTCAACGTACCAGAAGACATACATAATGAATATAGAGGGCAACAGAATTCTGAGTACAGGGATATCATAGAGGTTAAGTAAAGCAACAGCCTCATCACGAGCACTTCAGAGGTTATTTTGACAGAAAAATACATTTTTGTAAACAACAAATTTTTCCTTTCCCCTATCTAAACATGTATTTTGTCTGTTTTAAAGAGGATAATTTATTCTAGGGAGAGGTCCTGTCCATTAGGAAATACTACTCAAGAAATACATTGCTCAAGATCTCATTTGCCCAGTGCAAGTTAGCTACTGTATTTTGTTATTTCTCAAAATATTGAAATCTTTAACTTCTTGTGCCCTCTTTAATTTGGAATCTTCTGTCAGGTTTGATGACACCAAATATATTTAGTTTTTGTTTGTGCATTCAGATTTAATATTCTCATGTTGTTTGAACTGAAATTATCTCATTGCTGAATATTTCCATTTAAATATGTATATGGAATGAAGATCTACACATTATCTCCTCTTTTCTATGGTTATCTTATCTTTTTTAGTCCTCCTGCCCTTACATAATGTTTCATCTCCAGTGACTGCTTCGCTATACAAAAACATTTTACTTATTTAAAATGAATGAGGAAATATGTTCCAATTCTGAACCAGCATGAAATAGTGAACCTTATTTTATGCAATAAAAGCCACGTTGCAGCACTGTATCACATAGATGCCAATCTCATATGGAATAAACAATCTAATCTATTTATAAACCACTGATCATCATAGTACCTAGGCACTAATGACTACTTATTGCTATACCAGTGGTGCACGTGGCATTATAATGCAAGGAAGCCGAATGCTGTATTGCTTGTCTCCCTATGCAATGTATAGAAACAAATCTATAATCATCTGCGACTTCACAGTTGTGACTATGCTATAGCCCGCAGCCCTTTGGAATTTCTTAGGACAATAGGAATTGCCCTGTTCCAAAACGCAAGTCCTTACACGCCAATGGATAATCTCCTTTATGTCTCTGCAGTTTAGGGTCTATGAGACACAGTTGAGTAGTTCTTGATTCCATCCAGTAGATGGTAATGATAGGTATACACAGTAACCAGTTCTTTATGTAAACCTTCTGCTAGGTGGTATCAGCAGCAAGAGGGACTGGGTTCAAATTGCTAGAGGTCCCTTTACAATTATCACATGCACAAGTCTCCAAGCAGAATTTCTGGGATCACTAAATATCTTCCCTGAGCCTCCTAACAGGTATTAGTTCCCCACTGACAAACACTGAGTCTTAATGAGGAAAACTTTATTGGAGGAAAGGGAACACAGCGTCAACTTGGGCAAGGGGAACAATAGATCTACATGAATGATAAATGAAACACTCTCCCACTGGTAACTTTGGCAGTAGTCAGTCAACTCAGTTCTCCATACACCAGTGTGAACATCCAATAGGCAAGCGTCCCTATACCATGTCATTTCCCTCTTCTCCACACACCAAACGCCACTTACAGTTTGGTGTTAGTGGGTAACAGTCCCAGAGACCTGAGGGGCACTCAGACAGGCCCTTTTCCCATCCCTTGGGAAAGTGCTGCTTCGCCTGACCTGAGGCTACACCACCTAAATCAGCTATAGCAATTTCAGCTTTATTGGTGCTGAGTAAGAGGGGCCTCACTGGAGTTTGCCCAGCTCTGCTGTTGTCTTTTGTGACTTCAGTGATGAGCCCTTCTGCATTGCATTTCACCAAGGAGCTGCCATCTCTCATCAAAGAGTCCTCCCAATGAGAAGAAATGGTAGCATCTAATATGCGTTTGCGTGCATATTTAAGAAAACTCTTTCTCAGAAACAGTACAGAAACAGCAGTATGGAATATCAAAAGAGATGTCCTGAGTCAACACACTTTCTGAGCTGCCACACTATTTAATATTTCATGTGTTTCTGGACTATTGCATTGTCTATTTTAATGAATTACAATAAACTTAAATGTCCACAAGATGGTACTATATAGGAAAGCATATAACTGAATTGTGTGTGAATTGTCACAATTTAAGTATTCAGTGTCTTTGGGTTTCATCATAGTCCCACATGCTGTAAAAGTATTTCGACATGAATTCACAGCCTGATTTATCTTCCCTTGAACCCTTTTTGGAGTTGCAGCCCACAGTTTTACCCTGCAAAGGAGATGTTCTCACATAAGAGAAAGAAAGAAAGGAGAGGTTACTTACCTGTACAGTAACTGGAGTTCTTCTAGGTGTTTTGTCCCTATGGGTGTTCCATTTTAGGTGCATGCACACACATGTTCACCTTTGGTCACAGATTTTTCTTTAGTAGTGTCCACAGGTCCATACCTGCATCCTATACATCATCCTGCTCCAAACCAAGAGTGTGAGAAGGGTCCCTGAAGAGGGACCCGGATGAGGGGGAGAAAGGAGTTGAAGGGTATAATGCAGTCTGATGAAGTTACTGTGACGGTGCACCCCATAAGGCTTTATGGAAATATGCTTATGAATATATAGATATGACATAACTGGAATATGTTTTATGCTACCTATGCCATGCAACATCTCTCTATAAAGGTTACGATCTACTGAATCTATTCATCCTATTTGTATGCATGTATCATTTTTGTATTCGAAGTTATGAATACTGGCTGTGTACTTGCTTGATTTTTAAGTAGCCTTAGTAAAGTATTTGGTCAGCTTCTTGAGAAAGGAATGTGCATGTTAAGTGCCCAATCAAGAAGCAATTAATGGACAATGGATCTTGGAAGGGTCCAATCCACATAAGAAGTCTACATGAGGCCATTCAAGCTAGCAGGTGAGCTATGGCTGCTACCTGTAACTTCTGAGTCATTCGTGGACATGTGACTTGCCCATGTCACTCCAAAACTCCATCTTGTAGCTGGACTTTGTATACAAGAGAGGAGGAGATCTCCACCCACAAGAGAAAGTCTATTTAAGCCTGTGGGAGACCCCTCCATTTTGTCTTCAGCTGGCTAAAGAGATAGCATCTCCACCCCCAAGGGTACCTAAAGGAAACTGGAAGAAAGGACAGTAACTACAGGGGGTGTGAGTGATTGCTGGACCCAGACTAGAAGGAGACTAGTTTGTAAAAGGAAGTTTACTGGAATTCCTCTAAGGGTGAGGTTTTTATCTGTATTCAGTTTTCTTAGACATAGACTTGCGTGTTCTATTTTATTTTGCTTGATAATTCATTTTATTCTGTCTGCTATTACTTGGAACCACTTAAATCCCACTTTCTGTATTTAATAAAATCACTTTTTACTTATTAATTAACCCAGAGTATGTATTAATACCGGGGGGGGGGGAGGGGAAACAGCTGTGCATCTCTCTATATCAGTGTTATAGAGGGTGAACAATTTATAAGCTTTATATAGGGTAAAATGGATTTATTTGGGGTTTGGACCTCATTGGGAGTTGGGCATCTGAGTGTTTAAAGACAGGAATACTTCTTAAGCTGCTTTCAGTTTAAGCCTACAGCTATTAGGGGATGTGATTCAGACCTGGGTCTGGGTTTGCAGTAGGCTAGCGGGTCTCGCTCAAACCCGGCAGGGCACTGAAGTCCTAAGCTGCCAGGGCAGGAAAGCAGGGGCAGAAGTAGTCTTGGCAAATCAGTTGGCAGCCCCAAGGGGGTTTCTGTGATCCAACCCATCACAGTTACTTCCAGTATCCATCTGTCTAATGTGATGAGCTTCTAAGAAGGTGTGAAATGGGAGATGCAATTCCCATAAGTTGAATGGAGGGCAGGATAATGAAGCTTAAGATCCATGGAGTGAGGCAAGTTGTGGCCCTCAACCAAATGGTCAAAATGGCTGCTTGGATGAGGTGTGGTGGTAGAAGATAATAGCTTCTTGAGGTCCCAGGAACTCTTTCTTGGTGGTTCAATCAGTTTCTGGGAGGTGAAAAATTGAGCCACAATTTGTGAGCTGCATCAAGAGAGATTTCTAAGATCCATTTTTGTTACAGATGGTCAATAAATAGTGAAAACCTTGAATAGTTAATGTAATCATATTTTACCAATGGGGCATGATAGTTAAGGCTAAGATTTGTCATGGATATTTTTAGTAAAATTCACAGACAGGTCACAAACAAAAAAGAAAAATTCATGCGTGACTTTTACTAAAAATATCCCTGACAAAATGGGGATCTGCAGGTCACCATGTTGACTGAAGCGTGGCAGATGCACAGGAGCTAGAAGCTGCCTGCAGCATCTGGGGGCTGTGGGGAACCCTCCCGCCTGCAGCTTTGGGGGCCCATGTTGGATGGGAGCATAGGGGTTCCCCCGCAGCAGCCAGGAGCTGCAGGAATCCTCGCCACCCATAGCGGCCAGCAGCTTGGGGGTTCCCCTGCCGCCAACGATGCTGGGAGCTTCGGGCTTCCCCTGCTGCAGCCGCCTGCAAACTTGGGGGTTCCCCGACCACTGGCAGTTCTGGGGGCCCCACTGCCCATGGTGGCCAGGAGCTTGGAGGTTCCTCCACCTCCAGCAGCTCCAGAGGTCCCCGGGGGTTCCCCTGCCGCCCATGGTGGCTTGGAGCTCCTGACCACCGCAGGCTGAAGTCACGAATCTGTGACTTCCAGTGACCTCCATGACTAAATCATAGCCTTAACAATAGTTAGTAACTCAGAACTGTAACACAGGCGAGGATCAGCTCTTGTGGAGAGAAGATATAGTCACCTGAACTCTTTGTCATGAGAGATAGACTGTATTGGTGTTATCTATTCCGCTTGTTGACCACGTCGACCAGCACAGTGTTGGGTGTGGGATGAGGAAAAAAAATGCTATTTGAAGCCCTTGGCCAGAAAATGGATTTTTTTTGTCAGCCCTCTTGCATGTGGGTGGAAAGATGGTGGGTATCTGCCAGATGTTAATGGCTGGTGACAAGAGGGCACCACTAATAGCCAGCTTGCCTTGAGTGTGAATGATATTCACTGTGGAATGCTGGGGATCCAGGACTTCCTCAAGGGGAATTTGTAGTGTTTTGGCCACCGCTTCATGAAGTCCTGAAATACCTTTAAAAATCAATTGTGTAGGATGGTGGATGGGGCATGACACCTTCATTAGAGGATGATGAGGATTTATTGGTTTCTGCAACAAAACCTTGGTTCTTGGTTCCTCATCCTCTGTGAAGTTTCCTTGAGAAGGTGGAGCTTCCTGAGGAAGAGGCTCTCCGTGTACCAGAGGCTGGTCCTCTTTGCGGACCTTTTATGTGAAGGCACTCTGTAGGGGGCCTAAGGGTTCCATAATGCCCAATGTGGCGGGGCACCTGGAAAAGGAGCGGGACACCAAATGTGTTAGTGCCAGAATTGGCAATGAGAATGGCCACTTGTTCCTGAAGTCTCCTCATCAGGGTATGCCACAGGGGACAGAGGTTGGAAAGGAAAGGTGGTCAAATCCTGCACAGAGATTCATTCCCCCTCCATTGGAATCAGAGCTGGTGGTCATATAGGTAGCAGGTGGCATCCTTGTCGGTACCAGTGGTCAAGATTTGGGTGGGGGGGACACGGCAGTACTGATTGATAGGTTGGTGCAGGAGAATGTGCGTGTAACAGGAAGGGAATCTTCTCCACATCTCTCAGAAGAGAGGAATCAGGATCCTCTGTAACATGGAGGTCCTCATGGGAAAGGAATGACGTCGGTATTTGTGACTCCGACAGTACTCCTTGAGCTGAGTTGAGTCAAGTGATACTAGGCATGTTACACATGAATGGCCTTCATGCGCCTTATGCCCATGGCCCCAAAGGGTGCCAGTGGTTTCTTTAAGGAGTCCCTGTGTCTGGAGGGCTCCGAAGGTACTGAGGCTGCTGCTGAGCAGGAATTGTTGGCCAAGAGACTTCTCAGTGTGCAGAATTCTAGAAGACTTTTTTGGTGGCACTCAATGAACTAGGCACCTCAGACCAGGACTTGCCAGCAGACTGAGATCTCTTAGAGCATTTGGAGGTCTCTGAAGTTGCTTCTTGTTCATAGAATCATAGAATATCAGGGTTGGAAGGGACCTCAGGAGGTCATCTAGTCCAGTCCCCTGCTCAAAGCAGGACCAATCCCCAATTTTTGCCCCAGATCCGTAAATGGCCCCCTCAAGGATTGAACTCACAACCCTGGGTTTAGCAGGCCAATGCTCAAACCACAGAGCTATCCCTTCCCCGAAAATTTCTGTTTTACATTGCAATGAAACCAGTCAGGGAGTTGAACTTAGGTCTGCTACTTCCAAGGTAAAGGCCTTAACCACTGGGTTATTGGCTACTCTGAGGTGATCTTTGCCCGCTGAAGCCAAAGAGGTCACTGGAGGCTGACAGGCTGAGGCTGTGTACTGGAGGGTGGGGGTAAGAGGAAGAAACCAGACCCTGCAGATTTTAGTGAGCAGCTTGAGATTGTCCTCCCTCAGTTTCCTCAATCTCTCCTTGACTCTGGTGCAGACTTTTCACTCCAACGGAATGTGGGACTCTGAGGCAGCAGAGACAGGTAGAATACCCTTCACTGAGGGGGAAAGACCTTGGGCAGGTGTGGCAGGGTTTGAAGCTCAGAGTTTGAGGCATAACCTACAGAAGGAAGGCCACAGGGAAGGAAAGGCTGAGGATAGCAGAGGCCTTAGCCATGGCCAACAACCAACAAAAAAGCAGGGCGGGTGGGGGGAAGGCACAAACTTGTGCCAAGGGAAAATGAAATACTACTACTACTACAAAAAAAGAAAAAAGTAAACAAAGAAACATGGATAGGTAGAAGACAAGCTAACTGACACCGCAACACTCTGTCTCTAGTCACAGGCAGTTGAAAAAGAACTGGAGGGGTGGCAGGTCTGCCCCTCTCTATATATGCTCAGTCTGAAGAATGCAAAGGGTGCAGGGGCAGAACCATGGACATTGCTGGAGACAAATCACCAATCAAAGGCACGTGGGTGCATGCACACAACTAACGTGGCACAGTTAGAGGGATGATAACTCAAAGAAGAATTCCATATTACTAATGTTTAGAAAAAACACACACAGCTTTCTACAAAAGCAATTCCCAAGATCTCTGGATATTTTAATATCAATATAATACTTCTTGTTCATGAAACTGGCCTACAGAAGAGAGATTGTACACCAATTTCAGTGTAAAACTATACCCTTCTTATGATGTTTCCTGTTACTTAAGTGAGCCTTAAAATGCAACACAGTGATTAGCAAGGAACTGAAATCAAGAACCCTGTGTTCTATTCCCCACTCTGCTGCCAACTCACTGTGTGACTTTGGGCAAGCCAATCAACCTCCATTTGGCTTATTTAAAATTGTATTTGAGTTGTAGCAAACAGAAGTAGGTAGGTATTACAATATACAAAACCCATGTATAGTATCTATCACACAAGTGGCTTAATTATCTGGAACCTGTTGGAAAGGATAGGTGTCAAGTTACAGTATGGCAGCGAGGATCCAAATAAGATGTAATATTAGTATTAAAGTGAACTTGCAAATCCCTGTGTTAAGTCTCTCGAATGGCTCATTGTGAATGAACCAAATCCTGAAGCCTGCACAGACTCAGAATGATCTGAATACTTGTGCAAGCTTTAATAATAAAAAATAAAATAAAATAAAACAAAACAAAAAACAAAACCCCCGTGACTTCTTTCTTGATAAATCTGACCCCAGACAGGTTACTGTCAATTGCAAACTTCCACTACAAAAGCAAATGAGCTCAACAATGGTTGTGGCCCAGCCAAGTTAATATGTTGTTTGGGATGGTCTGTTGCCACCAGAGGCAAAACATATAACTCAATTAAAGTACCAGGCTACAGCCTTTATCTTTACCTTTAATATTAAAGTATATATTTTTAAGCATGGTTATAACATTTGGCTCTGATAACAAACATTGGAACACACCATATTGGAAAATGGGTGGGCCAGAACCAAGTTTAACCAACATTCTTAAACTTATTTGCTTTTATAGTGTAGCGAGAAACCTAATGATTTGAAGAATCCTGAGATTAAAGAGGCTACATAGTGCAACGTATTATTAGTAGTAAAAATTACTTATCTATTCATTCTAAATCTGAGTGCTCAGCATATCAAGTAAACTGTTTTTAGAGAAAAGTACAGTCATAATTTAGATGATAAAACTAATGTGTTCTGATGAGAAGAATGCCCCCAGGCTTTATATCTGCCAGATCTACCAACTAAAGGAAGACTCATCTGAAGCCATTTGTACAGCTTTAGGACACAAGTGATCCAAAGATGATGTAAAGTAATAATAGAGATGCCTGGAAATGTACTGGACAATTTTCACAAGATTTAATCAAGCTGCAAATATTTAAAAGAAAAGGTTGTTTTAGAAATATTACAGTTCCCCCCTCCCACCGGTACATACATTTCTAATTTAATGTGAAAAAGACTAGTAATCACCTCTAAGACCTCTAGTATTAATTATTATTCTAAAATACACTCCATCTCAATTTTCTTCTCCTGGAACATACTAAATAAGGTGTTCTGTATCTTTCATTGTTTATTTGGGAGTAAGACTCTTTAACTGCATTGGCTTAATATACTGTATGCTCAGATTCTCAGGAAAATGAGCACACACAGTAATGTGTGTGCATTTGTGTTTGTGATCTGATTGCAGAAATATTATACAAGCTTATTGCAGAATGCACATGCAAAGTACCAGTTACACATCCAAATCACAGTTGCCAGCTTTCATGTGGTACATAAGCACCCTGACTTTCACAATAAACCAAAAATCAAGCTAATCCCATTTCAAAACAAGGCGAAAACAAACCAATCCCTAAGAACCCCAACACTCTATGTGACTAGATCCCCCTGGTGTGCAGTCTGGGACTGTGGTGGGCCCTCTGTGCATCCCTGACTCGCTCCGCCTTGCCCCTGCTTGCCCCTTACCCCTGCTTGCCGGGAACAGATTTAAAAAAAAAAAAAAAAAAGGCAACAAGCTGCAACAAGCCAAACAAGCAAAAAAACTAGCCAACAAGTAACTCACAAGCCAATTAAGCCAAAAACAAGCCAATTTCTGCCTTTTTTTTGTGTGTGGGTTTGGCATGTCTGATCCAAATGCTTATTTGAGCACACATTTATAGTGAGCACATATGTGAGTTATGAACACAACCTTCAATGGAAGTTGAGGCTTGTTCTTTCCCCCCAGTGCTTCATGTAGACTCGTGATACCTTTTGCAGGATCAGGTCATACATACACAAACACACATGCACTTTAATGAAAATGTGGCCTGTAATATGCAAGTACCTATATAATTATGCAAGCACTTGCATGTTACATAATACAGAACCACGTACCACATGTGTTTTAGCATTACTATACACAGGATCATCTATTAAGTTTGAAAGTGCAAGCTTTAATACCACCAAATTAGACAGGGCCAGTTCTACCCTCAGATAAAGGTGCAAATCTTTCACATTTTGTTTTCTTTAATACAGAGGAATTTTTTAATGGGTTTCCCCTTTTTACCATGCATTTCTCCAGATAAATATATATTGATCCTTTTATGTTAATACTAATGTGGTTTTCTGGCTCTTTTCTGTGCCCAAAGCTTTTGCTTTGTTTCCTGGTGCTTGCACTTTCCCCCTCACACTGTGGCTATGATGTTTCATTGTGTGACCATGATAACTGGCACTGTTAATAGTCACTCCTCTGTGCTGCATTTATTGGACAGGTTGTAGAAACCTAAAGGAATTTAACAATGCAATGCTACAGATTATTTTGCTCTAGCCTATGTAACAGGTCAGATATGTGGAGAAAAACTTATTTCCCATGCTGCTCCATGGATCTGATGGAGCCTTGTAAAAGTGCAATTCTGAGCTAAAAAGTGACTGTAAAAATGGCATAGTGGGAGGGTTCACATTTATTCTTTGTTAGTGATTCCATATCAAATTTTTACTTGTAAACAAAACAAAAAGGATATATTTTTTCTAACTGCAAAATCAGCCTGGGCTCTCAGCCAGGTCAGGATTTTTCCTTTTTGAGAATCAGCAATGGTAAACAAATGTCCTGCAAGCCAAAGTATGCCTTCAGTGCCATCTGTGTTATCTCACTGTCTTCAAGTGGTGTGCACAAGTAATTAGAATTTAGTGAACTATTCTGCTGATGATGCACAAGGAGGAATAGAATCCAGCTCACTCTCTATTAGCCGTGTTGTTTCTGCAGGGCTAACAGGAGGAAAAAAGCAGGGAAAATGTACTTCTGTCATTAAAATGACACAAGGAACAGATCTGTTGTGTAAGAGGGTAGTTTTAAATTGTTAGACACAAACTAATTTTATTTTAACAATTACTAAAAATGTTTAGTTTGGAGAAAGAAGAAATAGTAGGCTAGCTCTACTCTATTTTCTCTTCCTGCCAATCCCCAGGTCTGGCTCCCACTATTTGGTTATAGAGTTTCTTTTACACATCTTAGGGCAGAGGTTCTCAACCTGTCCAGATGACTGCACCCCCTTCAGGAGTCTGATTTGTCTTGTGTACCCCAAGTTTCACCTCACTTAAAAACCACTTGCCCACAAAATCAGACATAAAATACAAAAATGTGTCACAGCACACTGTTACTGAAAAATTGCTTACTTTCTCATTTTAACCATATAACTACAAAAAAAATCGATTGGAATATTAAATATTGTACTTACATTTCAGTGTGAAAACGTGAGCCTATTTTTCATTTGTGAGGCTTGTCTGAAACCCAAGCCCCAGGCGACGCAGCGGAAGCATGTAAATTAGCTTTGAGGGGCCCCGAGGTGTGGGGTCCCTGGCAATTGCCTTGCTTTTCACCCCCTCATGGTGGCCCTGCACTTACAGCCCCCCTAAACCTGTCTCGTGACCCTCCTGAGGGTTGCAACCCCCATGTTGAGAAACACTAATGTAGATGAGTTGAGTAGCCCCTGGAAGACCTATGAGTACCCCTGGCTGAGAACCACTGCCCTAAGGGATACCAGGACTGTGATTATTTTGTGTGGTTATTTTATTATTAAAGAAAGGAAAGGAAAACATTAAACAAAACAGCACACATGGCAAACTGGTTACTTCTGTTACAATCTCTTCTGTATCCATCTGTGAAGTGAGCTAAAACAGAGATGATGACTGAGACACACTGTGCCCCAAAGCAAGACCCAGCACCCCCATATTCACCACTGTCATATAATTATGATATGTTTTGTACAAAGTATGCCTTGTGAGGTATCATTCTAAAAGTTTTGAGCTGTTGAACATCAATATTCTGTTGGATGTGCTGTCATTGTATGCGAAATTATGTGCTGTCATTGTATGCGAAATTATGAAGTTTTGCTATGTGTGTGTTACTGAAACATGCTGTGAAGTTGGAAACACCCACAACTAGCCTTTCAGATACAACAATGAAGAAGTCAGACAGTGCTAATGGCTCCATTAAAGGGAATCCTCACGCCCAGAGACGATCTCAGGAATTGTCTACAATGGAGGCTTCCCAGAGGAGCATGTAGGCAATGGAGAATACTTGACCAGAGGGGGCAGACACCCGTGTCATGAGCAAAGACCTTTCCAGCAAGCTGAAAGAAGCTATAAAAGAGGGAAAGTGACATCACTTGGCCTGACTCCCTCTACAACACAACCTGAAAACACCTGACGAACAAAGACTGAACAGGGGAAAGAGGTCCCAGGCAGGACAGAAGAATTCCAGCCTGTGTATGCAAAAGTTGTAACCTGCTTGTAATAGCTAGCAGGGCAAGACACTGCTTGATTGAAATCCTATCTAGTTTATAAAGCTTAGATTGCATTTTGTTTTATTTCTTAGGTAATCTGCTTTGATCTGTACACTCACTACTTATAATCACTTAAGTCTATCTTTCTGTAGTTAATAAATTTATTTTATATTTTTTAACTAAAGTACTGTGTTTTGCTATAAGTGCTTGGAGAATCTGCTCAGGAACAAAAACTGGTGCACTGTCCTCTTCACATTGAGGCCACTTATACAGGTCAGGCTTTTGACCAGGGCAAGATGGTATAGCTCTGGGGTCCTAGGCTGTGGAGCTGAGGGGGAATTGGCAGGAGCTCTCTATTGTTAGTTCATGAGTGGCCGAGGAGAAGCATTCATGTAACTGCAACTAGGTGTGTCCCTGCCTGTGTACACGTTTGTGGGAGTGCAGGACTGGGTGCGGCCTTCAGCTTGTCACAGCCTCACAGTGTTAGAGGGGGCCCAGATGGGTATGTCAGAGGGCTCAGTGGTACCCCAGTTGCAGGTTGCACCCCAGGAAAGTCTGTCACAATTACAGTTTTGAGAGTGGACCATTTCTGGGGGTCTTTTCTCTGGTAAATTAGGACCAGAGTATATTGTTTCCCAAAATTACTGTAAATTAAGTTTTAGTATTTTAGCAGATACTTACAATTATTTATGCATGGGAAAAATAACTTTTTAAGGACAAGTGAAGCCTGTCTAGTTGTTAATAATAACCTAAACAATTTAGAGTTGGGCAAAGTACGTAATCTTATTTAAATATCTTTTTCAATTTCACAGAATTTAGTTGAGTTACTTAGAACAAGCCATTTAAAGAGCTGTCTTAAGTCAAATCAATTATGACTATTAAGAATCTTCAGACCACTATTTCTCTGTTTATCTATGTTTAGCCCGTCTCCCCTCTAGGAATACTTGGCCTAACCAAGGATGATTATCAGGAGAAACTATTAGTAATTTAAGTTACAACAGTATTTTTATAACCTAATAAAATTATTACAAGAGTTTAAATCTTGGCAGTGTCTTAATTGACTCTCTCTCACCAATCCAAGTTGAAGCTTTGGGAAGGTTTTCCTTGAGCTGGTCTCTGCTTGAGTCTTCTCTGTTTGTGGCAGCTTGCTTGTAGAGGTGGGTGCGATAAGTTGTGGAATGTTTGCTGTGTAAGCAAGGTAGCAGAAGGATGTGGGTGGCTCACTTCAGATCTTTTATACCCTCTTCCTTCCTATTTTTATGAAATTATAGGAACACACCTCTTTCAGGCTTGTTTAGATTCAAGGTGGTTATTGTTTCATGCTTTCACGGGTTGTCCTTAAGAGCCACTTCATCTTGTAAATATGTAGTTTATTAATGAATATGCAACATTTAATTGTTCTTGATCTTATTTAGGCAGGAAAGCACCATACAATTTCCAAGGACATTTTAACACATTCTTTTTTTATCAGTGCATTCTCTGAGATATTCTTTAGACCAGTGTTTCCCAAACTTGGGACACCGCTTGTTCAAGGAAAGCCCCTGGCGAGCTGGGCCGGTTTGTTTACCTGCTGCGTCTGCAGGTTCGACCGATTGCGGCTCCCACTGGCCGCGGTTCACTGTGCCCGGCCAATGGGGGCTGACGGCCCGGCCCGCCAGGGGCTGTTCCTGAACAAGCGGCATCCCAAGTTTGGAAAACACTGCTTTAGAGTGTGACAGGAAATAAAATTCTGTTTTCAAACTATCCGGACACTCCTGTTTTTTATATGTTTTCAGTTCTCAAAAGAGCCTTTTAAAATTAAATAACTCTTCAAAAGTATTTAGCTTAAGTTGTTGCTTCCATAAGACCATTTTGGGAAAAACGATTTTCCTCTACTTCTTGAGTGGATTGAGAATTGTTTGAGCACTGCCAGAAATTAATTAATATAAATATTAAAATGGCTTCTGACACTAGTTTAGCAAGGCCATTAGATTCCATGTTGATACATAAAGTATTTTACTGTTTACAGAGCAATGACATTCGGAACTTTGCAGTTAACTAATAAATTTGCAAGTATGCACTGCACAAAGGAATTTGTCATTTCAACATTTAAGAAATAAACAAAAAAGTTTAAAACATCTCCAGCTACACATTTTTCTTTAAAGTTTTTAAGAGCACAATCTTTGGCATTGTTTGGCAAAACAATGGCAAATGAAATTCAGTGTTGATAAATGCAAAGTAGTGCACATTGGAAAACACAATCCCAACTATGCATATAAAATGAGAGGTCTAAATTAGCTGTTACCACTCAAGAAAGATCTTGGAGTCACTGTGGATAGTTCTCTGAAAACATCCACTCAATGTGCAGCAGCAGTCAAAAAAGCTAACAGAATGTGGGAATAATTAAGAAAGGGATAGATAATAAGACAGAAAATATCTTACTACTTCTATATAAATCCATGGTATGCCCACATCTTGAATACTGTGTGCAGATGTGGTCACCCCATCTCAAAAAAGATATATTGGAAAAGGTTCAGAAAACGGTAACAAAAATGATTAGGGGTATAGAATGGCTGCCATATAAGGAGAGATTAATAAGTCTGGGACTTTTCATCTTGGAAAAGAGATGACTAAGGGGGGATATGATAGAGGTGTATAAAATCATGATTGGTATGGAGAAAGTAAATAAAGAATTATTTACTCCCTCTCATAATACAAGAACTAGGGGTCACCAAATTAAATTAAAACAAACAAAAGGAAGTATTTTTTCGAACAACGCACAGTCAACCTGTCGAATTCTTTGCCAGAGGGTGTTGTTAAGGCCAAGACTATAACAGGGTTTAAAAAAAGAACGCGACAAATTCATGGAGTCCATCAATGTCTACTAGCCAGGATGGGCAGAGATGGTGTCACTAGCCTCTGTTTGCCAAAAGCTGGTAACGGGCGACAGGGAACACATCACACACCACCTTTGGTCTGACCCAGTATGGCTGTTATGTTCTACTAAGTGTGATAAAGTTCCTGCTCTACCTTGGTGGGTCTTGCGCTTATTGGCGGATTTGCTCACTGTGGAGCTTCATGGCATCCCTCAGCTTGGCCGTTTTTCTGAATCCACAGTCCCGGTCAACTCCTCCTGTGTCTGACCAGGAGTTGGGAGGATTTGGGGGGAACCTGGGCCCGCCCTTTACTCTAGGTTCCAGCCCAGGGCCCAGTGGAATGCAGCTGTCTAGAGTGCCTCCTGGAACAACTGTGTGACAGCTACAACTCCCTAGGCTACTTCCCCATGGCCTCCTCCCAACACCTTCTTTCTCCTCACCATAGGACCTTCCTCCTGGTGTCTGATAATGCTTGTACACCTCAGTCCTCCAACAGTCTGCGTTCTCACTCTCAGCTCCTACTGCCTCTTGCTCCCAGCTCCTCACACGCACACCACAAACTGAAGTGAGCTCCTTTTTAAAACCCAGGTGCCCTGATTAGCCTTCCTTCATTGATTCTAGCAGCTTCTTGATTGGCTGCAGGTGTTCTAATCAGCCTGTCTTAATTGTCTCCAGAAGGTTCCTGATTGTTCTGGAACCTTCCCTGTTACCTTACCAAGGGAAAAGGGACCTACTTAGTCTGGGGCTAATGTATCTGCCTTCTATTACTCTCCTATAGCCATCTGGCCCGACCCTGTCACATAAGGTTTTCTTGCAAGAGGGTGGGACTGGTAAAGCCCACTTTATAACCTAGATTTCTGGCTCTGAGTTGTAAAAATGGATGTAGGACATCATCAGTTTCTTTCTAAAAGTGGTTTGTCTGCTTGTCCTTAGAAGATAAAAGAAGAAACTGTCTGGATTCTTTTCCTTTAAATTAGCTTTAACATTTTGAAACATAACTAGCAAAACATATGTATTGTTATATTTCCAAGCATCCTGGCTATAATATATGTGTAGTTATATCTTAATAAACCAGTAAAGGTGCAAACAAGCTTGTGACAACTCATGAAAATTAAGGTGTAATAGTTTTATTAGTATTATTTTTATCAATATTGATGCATCTCCCCTATGTGATGCAGTTTCCACAAGCATTGATAATAAAACCACAATTTAAAGAACAACAAAGGGATTCAAGAAGAGAAAGCAGGGACTTGATGTGTGGGGGAAATCTCTCCCATATTTGCCTACTCTCTTCGTTTTTATTTTAAAAGTCCCATTTGGGGGCTTTCTGAGCAGCCCTGAAATTTTCATTAACCAAAGAAATGCAAGTGAGCAACACTGCATAGTTAGTGAACCTGCAGGGATCCCATTTAGAAACAGGTAGCACCCAATTTGAAAAGTCAGGGGGATGCAATTGCATAACTGGCACATATTTTTGCACACAAGCTAGGCAGGTGCAATTTTATACATCCAGCTTTTAAAATCAGGCCAATCATGCCTCCTCTGCTCGGAGACGCAGTGGGACCACACGGGCACCAATATTTCACAAGAAAGGAGACAAAATGATTGGTTGCAGTATCCAATCCTTCAGGATAAGAACTTGACAAGTACTCTCCCTTCCCTGTCCATATCCAAGCCCACCGCACTTACAGTACATTGCTCACAGAGGACTGAAACACAATTCACTGGTGCCACTTACAGAATCTGCAGCATACAGCCTGCTGGTGCTTCAGTAAAAATGATAGTACCAAAGGGGAACATTTAATAATTCACCCTTTTAATTATGAAATGATCACTTGCCAATAGAATACCAAGAGACAGGCAGGAATGGCTAATACAAGATCACACCACAGGCAAATTTATTCTTTGCTCCGAACTCACTGAGATGGGAAATGAGGTATGGGGGATTCGTCTATAATCATCACGTATAACTTCCACATTAGGATTTTACTGTAGTTTGCTTACAAATGTCATTGTCTATTCTAGTGAGCATTGGGGCCGTACAGTGAGAAGAGAATATTTCCTATTTCTGGAGGAGCAGGGGGAGGTCTCAGTTCTGTCTTGCTATATCTTTTTCCCAGTTCTTATTTGAAACCTTTCTACTAATGGAAAAATATTCAATTAGGAGACCCATACAGAGCAGAGGGGAAACCCAGCAGGCAAGGAGTCAAAATCCCTGCAATCAGTGCTGATAAAGGACCATTATTTTGACAAACAGGATAAAAAAATAATAATAAAAGCCATAAAAGGCTGCAGCAGGAGGCCTGAAATGAGTGCTGGGCTTTCACTTTCCTTATAGTGCACTCGTTTGCCATGGTAAATCATGCATGATTGTTGGAGGCAAGAGTCTCTGATTTGTCATTGCCTCTTGCTGCCTTTTATCTTATTAGCAGTTACTGTAGTTTGAAATGTATTAAGCGGGGAAATGCGCTGTATGTGGAATTCTTTCAAGAGTTTGGAGCATTGTTGGGCTGCAGCACTTTGATTCATTTCATGGTCTTCAACATTGGAAGAATGGCTCTGATTATAGTGACAAATGCCCTTTTTCATTTGGGAAATAATGTCTGTTCACTCTATAGAAAAGAGCCTAAGTCAGACATAGAAATAATGGGCTCAGTTCAGCAGACATCAGTCTCGGTGTTTCTCAAGCCTCTCTGCCCTCACTCAGCAGAGTGTTTTAGAAGCTGCAGAATGATTTTTTGCCATTTTGTTCTGTTCCACAACCACGCTTCTTGTGGAGGCAGCATGCTCAGTAGATACGGCACTAGAGAGAATCAGAGAGACCTTGGTTCCATTCTTGGCGAAGCCACTGACCTGTTGTGTGACACTGGCTGAGTCAATTCACCTCTGTATCTAGCTTCCTCATTCGTAAAGTGGGATTGAGATACTTACCCGCCTCTGTGAAGTCCATTGATCTCTGCAATGAGAAATACTCTATCAGGTCAAGGACTATTATTAGCAAGTTGAAATCCAGGTCTCCTTACATTATTGTTGACCATGTTACAGGAACCCCACAGAACATGAGAAATATCTGACACAGTCTTTGGACTTCTCCCAATCTCTCAAATTTGACTGGCAGAAAGTAAACTAATTTTGCTAATCAACTTTAACACAATTTAGAGTTACTCCTTCACATTTTAATCCTAATTTTTAAATAGTTAGTATTATACTTATCATAGTAGGTGTTCAGACACAACAGTGATGAGTGCAGTATAAGAACCTATACAGAATAAAATACTATTATACAATAGTTACAGAGTAATTATGGAACAATCACAGGAACAAATCATGCAGATGTAGTTTATTAAATACATTAAAAAATTGAAGACTGCAAGATATATTGTGTAAACGGAGTTTGCTGTTAGCAGCAACTGGTTAATTATACTATGACAACTATACACAGCCACAGAATTCTAGAAATGTAGGGCAGGAAGGGTCCTTGAAGGATCATATAGTCCGCCCCCTTCACTAAGGCAGGACCAAGAATACCCAGACCACCCAGAAGAGATGTTTGTCTAACCTGTTCTCAAAAACCTCTAGTGACAGGGATTCCACAACCTCCCTTGGAAGCCTGATCTAGTGCTTAACTATCTTATAATTAGTTTTTCCTAATAGCTAACCTAAATCTCCTTTGCTGCAGGTTAAGCCCATTACTTCTTGTCCTACCTACAGTGAACATGGTGAACAACTGATCATCATCCTCTTTATAACAGTCCTTAACATATTTGAAGACTTATCAGGTTCCCCCTCAGTCTTCTTTTCTGAAGACTAACCATGCCCAGTGTTTTTTTTAAACATTTCCTCATATGTCAGGTTTTTTATACCATTTTTCATTTTTGTTCCTCTCCTCTGGACTCTCTCCACATTGTCCACATCTTGCCTGAAGTGTGGCACCCAGAACTGGACACAGCACTCCAGCTGACGCCTCACTAGTGCTGAGTACAGTGGGACAATTACCACCTGTGTCTTACATATAAAACTATTAACATTCTCTTAATACACCCCAGAATGATATTAGCCTTTTTAGCAACTGCATCATGCTGTTGACTTGTATGGAATTTGTGATCCATTAAGACCCCAGATCTTTTTCTGCAGTACTACGGCCTAGCTAGTTATTCCCCATGTTGTAGCTGTGCATTTGATTTCCCTTTTTTAAGGGTAGTTCTTTTTTATTAAATTACATCTTGTTGATTTCAGACCAGTTCTCCAATTTGTCAAGGTCATTTTTAATTCAAATCCTGTCCTCCAAAGTGCGAGAAACCGCTCCCAGCTTGGCATCATTTGCAAATTTTATAAAACACACTCTCCAATCCATTATCCAAATCATTAATGAAGATACATCCTGGACCCAGGACAAATCCCTGCAGGACTCCACAAGATTTCTCCCCTCAGTCCTACAGTGAACCATTGATAACTACTCTTTGAGCATTGTTTTTCAATCAATTTTGCACCCACCTTATAGTAATTTAATCTAGATTACATTTCCTTAGTTTGTTTATGAGACCGTCACATGGGTTGGTGCCAAAAACCATCATGTTCTCCAGGAAAAAAAATTAAGTACATATATACCTCGGCTGAACTTCAATGTGGAACATAATAAGTATAAGTAGCAGCATAGTGTGGTATAAAAATAACTAGCAACTCAATATTGCATCTGTATTTTACTGTGCCCGTGCCCTCTACATGACATTTTCTGACAGGAAGCAATGGCACGGTTGTCAGAAATGAAATACCTAGTCTACCCGTGAACATGTTCAAATCCTGGCCTGGTTAATTCAAACCTTCATCCACTAGGCAGTTTGTCATCGTCATTATTTGTATTGCATTAGGGCTTAGTGGACCCAACTGAGATTGGAGCTCCATTGTCTTATTGGGATCCAGGAAGTGGGTGGGCAAAGCCCACCCACTGCTAAAGGATCCCCGCCACAGCCTAAGAGGGGGGTCCACAGGACCTGGAAAACCAAATACTTATGGGGGACAACTAATGAACAACAGGGACAGGAGTGTGGTTTGGAGCTGCATTGTGCTAGGCAGAGAAACACTTGTAAGAGAAACTGAGAAACACTTGTAAGAGACAGTCTTTGCCCTGAAGACCATACAATCTAAACAGACAAGGAAGAAAGGAGATGGGAAAGATCCATTTAACAGATGGGGATCTTAGACACAGAGATCAAATAACTTGCCCAAGGTTCACACAGTCTGGAACAGAGCCAGAGTCCCAGTTAGAGCCTTACCAACAAGACCATCCTTTCTCTCACAAGATTTTCACCACTGCAAACAAACAAAACAAAAAACATCAGCTCAGCAAGGATATTAAAAACCCACAGCATTTTTCCTAACAGTAAAAGTTTGTCCTTGGCCACAGTGTTCCTCTTCCCCACCACTGTGCAATGTGTAATCTATTTTAGCATGATTCTTTGAGCCAGCATGGCAGATTGGTTCTCAGGGTATGCATCTGAGCTCTAACATGCTGGCTACAACAGGCTGAGATTGTTTAAAGAACTCAAAATTGTTTTGTATCACATGGCTATAGCCAATCAATAGTAAACGAAACCTATTGAACAGACATTCACTGAACAGACCTCTGCCTACATTTTCAGACATCACAAGTGATTTGGGGTGCCTCACTATCTGGATGCCCAATTTGAGACACATTAAAAGGACCTTGATTTTCAAACAGTGCTGAGCACCTGTACTCTGAAGAGTCAGGCCCCTTTAAGGTATCTCCAAAAATTACTAGTCATTTTTGAAAATTTAGACCGTAACCTTTCTTTCACACAGCTGTTTCTGATAGTTGAATTACTCTGAGAAGAAAAAGAATAGTTCCCATTCCCCCATACACCTCCCACCCCATATTTAGGTCCTCCTATCCTGTGCCCCTCCACACATTCCCTTTTGTTGTTTCCTCATTCAGTCCATCCCATCTTTAATTTTTATAGTGTTTGTTTTATTACTATGTATTTCACTGCCAACAATGGGGAGGCACATGTTGCTCTCTCCTTCGTTAGGATTGATAAGAGAGCACAAACTGAGTTTGAAGGATTTATAAATGGGAGCCCATCTAGGATTTTCTAGGTGTTAACACAGTTCCAATACACTGTACATTACAGGTCAGTCTTCTTGGGTTCCTTGAGAAACAGGCAGAAAGTCTCTCTAGCATTTGTTGTTTGCAGTGTTGTTGTAACTGCATTGGTCCCAGGATATTAGAGAGACAACATGGGTGAGCGAATATCTTTTACTGGACCAACTTCTGTTGGTGAAAGATCCAGCTTACACAGAGCTCTTCTTGATGCTCAAAAGCTTGTCTCTTTCACCAAAAGAAGTTGGTCCAATAAAAGATACTACCTCACCCACCTAGTCTCTCTAACATTTGTCAGTTCCACTGTCCCATCTCCAGTCTATTTTTTAAAGGAAAAAAGAGATAGATGCTTAAATCTAACCTCGTATCAGTTAAATGTGCAGGACCACAGTGCACACTGGGGTGAATTTATTTTGGACATAGACTTATGAAACCACTAGCAACATGATTTAGTTTGAATTGCTTCTTCAGTGCATTGTATGCCAGGCTTTTATTGTTGGTCCCAGATATTAGCATTCTGTCCTTCATACTGCATGTGAGTAACTGGCTGATGATGGTGTTTGTATACAGCAAACCAAGAAGCCAGCAGCAATACCAAGATCTAGTGCGAGCAATTTTTCATGGGACTCCTCTTGTAGAGACAACTGCTTTTTCAGTCTATGCGGAGTTTCTCTGTAACAGGAGAAGGCCCGCCTTGGCAAAAGATACTTCTTTACTTGGTGGTAGCCTCTTCACCTGCTGAAGATGAAAAGGGAGCTCTCAACTTTTTTGAGATGGGTTGGGGAGACCTTCTTGAAGACCATGGGCAAGATCTTCAGCTACTGTATATTGATGAAGTTCCACTGATGTACATCTCACTACAAAAGCAATTTTCCCTCTCTTGGTATTGACACCTCATCAATTATAGGGAGTGGACCACATCCACCCTGATTGAGTTGGCCCTGTCAACACTGGTTCTCCACTTTTAACGTAACTCTCCGTAATGTGCTCTCCGCCACGTTCCGCAGCCCCCATTGGCCTGGAGCAGCAAACTGCGGCCAGTGGGAGCTGCGGCCAGCTGAACCGGCGGACGTGGCAGGTAAACAAACTGGCCCGGCCCGCCAGAGGCTTTCCCTGAAGAAGCGGTGGACCACAGTTGAGAACCACTGACCTAGATAGATGGTGATGATCTATATGACTGCCACCTTTAACATCGAGGATGCGTTAAAGCAGATTAACAGGTACACCACAACTTGGAAAGAACCAAAATAACCAATTAGGACAGAAATAACAAATGTGTTACTAACCACAAAAGGGCCATGGTAACGAATGGACGTATATGATAATAAGTTGAGATCACTGATATACTAACCTATGGGGAAAAGACACTCCAACATTAGTAAGGTGAGGAAATACAAATAAGGAAAAGGTGGAAAATCCCCTGTTGAATATGCATCAAACACAGCGGTGTCAGTATAACATATTATAAAAGTGGCATCCCAGCATAGGGGCGATGGGAGGAGGAGATGTAGTCCTTGGGAGGTGCCAGAATGATGGCCACTGGTGATGAAGAAGATTATGGCTAACATTTCAGGTTGTTCTACAGGAGATGGTGAGAGTATATGGATGTGCAGATGTACATTCTGTAGTATCTCCATCTTACTAAGTTGGGGATGTACTGTACTAAATATATTACTCACTGTACTGTACTAAGTATATTAATAAACTAAATTTGTAAATATAAATGAGCTCCTACAGTTTGAGTGTTGCAACTGCGCACATCAGGAGTCCCAACTATATAATAATTTGAATAATACTGGGCTTGATCTTGGGGCAAGAACTTGGCAACCCTCAAAGTGATAACTGGGGATTCTTAAGTAATCAATATATTTAATACATAATCTAAAGATCAGGCAACATCCCCATTGTCAGAGCTAAAGTGCATTGGAGGGATGATAAACCCCAAGAACGCTGTACTTACCACCTTGTCTTGTACAGTGGATGGAAATGTCTGTGGGCCCAATTTTGTAGTTTTCATCTCAGGCAAAAATCTATTTGACTTCAGTAAGGACGGCAAGATCAAACATAACTTTGGCTGTCCAAATAACTATGGTGGCAGAAAATGCACACTTTAATCTTTGACTGGAAAAAGATCACACTGCATCCTATCAACCCCCGTGATGGCGATCCATGCATGATGGCCTGTAGAATTGATTTTTACAAATACTTTCTAGAAATGAAGCCATGCAACCTGAAAAGTTCAAACTGGTCAGTGTCAATGATATTGGAAAAGCTAATGACATTTTACACACTCATCAAAAATACTATCAGCTCAGGGAACTGGGTGAGTAAATTTTACAGGGTTGCACTACAGAGTAGGGAATTAAATTTGGAGTTCTGAGCTCTGTTTCCCTTGTTCTTGGACCATCAGAAGCTGAAAGTGTTGTGGTTGCAGCCTACTCAGTCCCTGAAGAGGGAGTGAGAACACCTCATTTTGAGAGACAGTGGAGGTATTCAAGAGGGAATCTTGGATGAAGTATATATAATTAGACAAAATAAACAGGCTCTTTTCTCTCTTCCTCCCTCAGTCAGCAGAAAACAAATAAGAACATCAGGATCCCTGTGCATCCCTAGTTGACAGTATCCCTTTACATTAAAAACTCTTTACTAGGGTTTCACTGTCGTACTTTCCCTTAGGATGTTCCTATATAAGTCACAGTTGGCAGCAAGTCATGCATACAAAGCAATTACATAATCAAGGCCAGGCATCAGAATGGCATGACATTCAGTATTTTTGACACATTCCCATGTTATCAATACTATTTGTGGAAGGCTTCTACAGCTCTTTGGGTTGCTTACCTGGCCAAGGAAAATCCCGACCTTTTTGTTGTTGTTTCTGATCTCACGGTTTATTTTTTTCCACCGCGTATGGTTTGGAAAACAGACATTCATTTTAAATAATTCAACTGCTTCCGCTGCTGTGCGGTTTGCCTTAAACTCTGTTTCAATGCCCATAGTTATGCTCAGGGCATGAGAAAACTTCTAATTAGTTGGACAGGTTTGCTCTTTAATTATGGAAGCTCTTTGGCTAGAATTACATTTTCAAGCAACGAGAAAAGGGTTGGTAAAGACAGCTTTAAAAGAGCAATCATCATGCATTCCTTCTTCTAATGGGATCCAACCCTTACGATACTGCTAAGCCAAGTTGATGTAAGTTTAAAGCAGAAGGGGGAAAAAAATATATAATATGGCAAAATTGGAGTGTGTTAGCAACACAGCTATTGTCAATATTGATTTGTTTTAATCATTGAGCTGAATGTGACCCTAGCTACTATTCTGGATTTGCACAACGTTCTTGCACATTTAGCAAAAAATCCTTTTTTAAAAAAAAGGTAATAAAGACATTGTCTGAATCAGGATGACGACTAACATGTTGTATGTGTCAACTATGCTTTCTGCTTCTTTCTGCTAGGGTGCTTGCTTTTCCCAGGAAGATTCCCTGCTGCCTTTGGCACTCCATCTGTCTAACCAACTCTTGGGTATCCTCCGTCCTGCCCCTGCCTTTTTTTTTTTTTTGCGCTTTCCACTGTTTCTCTTCAATCTAACCCTTCTTAGTTTGTTCTTGTCAATTCTGTTCCATCTGTCTTTGAATTACCCTGCCTACTATGACTCCCCTCACATTTTAGTCTCTTCCAGATTCTCGTTCCCTTTGCCCAAATCCAGCCCTTGAAGATATTTCACAGCACAGCACTTCAGTGCTCTAAGGTTTTGTTGGTTTCTTTCTGAACACAGAAGCATAAAAAGTGCAAGTAAACACTGGCTAGTAGGTAAATCTTTGAGATTGGTGCTATTTCCTCCTTTTCTGCACAGTTATATTTAGGGTGGGGTTTGTCTCAACATTCTCTTCTATTATTAGTATAGTAGGGAGCTATATCTAATATCCTTTTTAAAGTAACTGCGGATGTTTTCATTATCCATGGAAATTTTTAATCATTTTAAATTCCGTCTAATCTCTTGGCCTGGATGGCATCTTGTAGCAATGAGTACCACTTTATGTGTACTTTAATGTATGTGTTTCAAAAGTATATTATTTTATCAATTTAAATGTGCTGGCCTTTTAATGTAATTGACTATAAATTTTGTAAACAAGTTACTCACTTTTCATTGAATTGGGGCTTTAATCAATAGTCGAGCCACATGTTTATATACTTTCCTGAATCAGGGCCTAAAGGAGAGATTTTGCAATATACTAAGGAAAGTAAATCTATGAACAAGAGAAAGGAATTATGATGCTAAACCACATGAAAAATACAAGAGTTACACTGCTACAAAAGACCAGTCAAACAAAAATATATTGCTAATAAAAATAAGAAAAACATGGATGAATTTTGGCAGATTCGACCAATTTGAGAGATATTCCCCATTTGTATGGGGCCTGATCCAAAACTCCTGGAAGCCAAGGGAGACTCTGTGACTTCACTTGGCTTTGGACTACATCAGTAATAGGGAAATATGCCTGGACCAAGTAGAAACTGGCAAAACAGAAAATATTTTTCAAGTTCATTCACCCATATGTGTATTTCATTGAGAAACAATGTCAGAACTGCTAATACTGAACTACACTTCAGTCAGGTTGTCTCCTGTCCAGGTTTTCCCAGGATCATCCCTTTTTTGAGGTAGCTGTCCCAGGAAATCTCTAAGGGTGCTCAGTACACACTACCAGCTTGCCAGCTGTAGGGCTCAGGGCCCTCTCAGGCACCCCATTTCTTTGTACCTCAGAGGTGGCAACCCTAAAAGGTATATTTGTATTAAAATATCTTCTTCAATATGAGTGTGAGGGCTGAGAAAAATATTAAAATGCAGACCTTGAGGAAAAGAGAACGTCGCGTGTGAAGAGTGTAAGAGCCAAATCCTGAGACATGGGTGAGCATTTTTATCTCCTTTTGAACTCAGTGGAAGTTGCAGATCTTCAGCACCTGTCAGAATTTGACCTGGCAGGGCCAATTAACTTCTAAACAAAGTAATTGTCACTGAGCCGATCAGAACCAAAATCAATGAAAATACAGTGGACCATTTTAACTACAAAATTAGTATAAATGAACAAATATAAGACGGGGAAAATATGATGCTCCGAGTGTGTATTTAAGGTTATAAATATGGTATATTATTTCTCAAATGATATACATGTATGTAATTGAAGATTGCATTGTAATGCATAGGCACAAATGGGCAGAGTCAAAGTTGCAGTGCAACCTTAGCTTTGATATTTCTTTGACTTTCAGATGTGTAACCATGCAACCTTAACATTCTCTTATAGTGTAGTATTTTGTACAGAATTGTTACGAGAACCTAATAGAAAAATGGGAGCAGAAGCTTGCTGTGTGCAATCCAGGTACTGAGAGTAACTCACTACATTTATCCAGTAATGACCTAGAAGACTTTCATGTGAAGTTGCTGTCTTGCTTTACATTTTGAATACGGCTATATTAATTAGATCTGCTGCCCAGTGTATGAGTTCACCACCTTCTATGTGTTAACATTTTGCTTCCATTCTGATTTTGTCTGTTATTTCTTTAATTTTAATCCTTGTCCCCAAATCCTGGTGTCATTAGTTCAAAGAGATTATCTATACCTCTCCCCTGTGGCTGTCTTCTTCTGCATATATCAAGATTGCCATCAGATCTTGTTCATTTCCTTCCTAATGTCAATCTTCTTGACCTTCATTGGTGTCAGTATACAAATTCCATCCCTGTAATTCTTTGCTTCAATGGAATTACATCAGGGATGAATTTTAGCCAAACTGTTGTCATCCTTTACTGCTGCCTTTGCCACACTGTATAATACACACTGATCAAGCACATTTTGTGAATTAGCAAGTTAAGAATTTGTGAACTGTCCAAGTAAGTGGGACAACAGCTCTTAAGATGCCCTTCTTAGAGCCTTCAATTTAGGAGTGGCAAGTCCCAGCAACTACTGATTCTAAAAGAGCATAATAAAGCTGAGCCTGAATTCTGATCTTGTGTGTGTGTATGAACATCGACCTAATTTGAAGCAAACTGCATCTAACCTTACTCTGCATAGGATCATGCATTCGCCCCCAGTACAAAAACTGAATACGCAAATCCCCAGCTCAACCACCTCACCCCTTCTTCCGATTTAAAGAATAGATTTAGTGCTCAGACTTTAAGGAAAGGGCTTTCTCTCCATTATGAATAAGTAAAAATATCACAGTAAATAATTTAAATTCAACCAAAAAGAAGCAGGGTGGATATTTTCTGTATAACCATAGAGCAGCTGAACAAGCCACTTAATGGGGGCTAGGGGAGAGTTAAGTTAGAAGGTTTGGTTTTATAGCTATAATATGAGATCAGGTGACTGCAGGCTTTGCAGTTGACTTTTCTCTCAAATGGGTCCTTCTCAAATGGATCCCAATGCATCCCCCCCCCCGAAAACACACTGCTTGATTCAATTTTAGATTTTGTAAACTGCATTACTGGTTTCCAGCCTCAGTGTAAATACATTTTGATTTTTATGACTTTTTTTTAATAAAAGGTTTTGGGAAATCATGAATTTTGCAGAAGATTTTGGAAAAAGCTTTAAATATTGCTCTTTTTGGCATATCTATTTACATATTTTCATTGACTAATAATTATAAATTTAAAAGGGCCACAAATATGTTTTACTACGGATGTCTAAGTCTTCATATTGCAAAGTATGCAAGGAGGAAACAACACAGATTTCAAATAGGATGACTTCCCTTGGGAAAAGAATGAGATAAACCACATGTGACAGATATTAGTCACGTCACTTAATGCATTACCGGAAGGCACTCACATGCTACAGTGATTTGAGCACTGTAAGAACCTATATAGGATAGAGTAGAATAGAAATACAGGGCTGAATCTTGCAGTCCATTCACTGACTATATGTGAAAGGGCTGTGGAAGGAGTTCAGCACTGGGCCTGTGGTTGCCAGAGTAAGTAAACCATTGCAGCACATCACATATACTCAGTGGTGAGCTGGAGCTGGTTCGCATGAACCGGTTGTTAAATTTTGAAGCCAGTTTAGAACCGATTGTTAAAGGGGTGGGCAAACTCCATCCTGTCCGGCCCACCTGAGCTCTTGGCTGGAGAGGGTCCCCTGAGAATCCCTTTTTAATTTTTACTCGCCCGGCGGTGCTCCGGGTCTTCGGCGGCAGGTTCTTCACTCGCTCCGGGTCTTCGGTGGCGGTCCTTCACTCACTTGCCGAAGACCCGGAGCGAGTGAAGGAATCGATTCTTCAGCTTTTGGCAGCTCATCACTGCATATACTGTTGGAGTAAACAAACACTTAGCTGGGAGAAACGGTGAACAATTCCAATAAGCCCCCACAGCAGACTGACCAAGGTAGATGCAGCAGTAGCAGTCAGTATCTGGCCCTCTGTCTGCTAATCTTCTAAATGTAAAGTAAATAATCAGGCTTATATTTTCATAAACTTGAGTCCTTTGCAACAGACGAAGTGGGATTTGAACCTGCAATCACTTGCATATTGTGATAGGGTGGCCTGCCCCTTTAAGGGCCACAAGCCTGGCCAACCTCTTACAATTAGCTCTGCCTGCCACACCTGCGATGAAATGTGGGTTTAATTAGAATCAGCTGAGTATGGAGGAGCTGATTCCCTATAAAGGGTAGCAGGAAGCTGTGGGGGGAGGATGACACTTAGGGAGATGGGAGTGGAGTGCAGAGGCTGCTGGGTAGTATCCGGCAGAGATCTGGGAAGAGAGACTACAAGTAGTAAAGGCCTGAGAGTGACCTGATAAGAGGGTAATAGACAAATGGACTTTGTTTTAAGGCTCTGAGATTTATTTTACATGAATAAACCCAGGCCTCAAGAACAGCTGTTGTGAATGGACAAAAAGGGTGTGTGGAGTTTCTTCGAGAAGCAGTGAGGCAGGCTGCCAGTAGAGCAAACTGAGATCACGGGGATGGGGTGGAGGTAGGGTTGCCAACCTTCCAGGATTGGCCTGGAGTCTCCAGGAATTAAAGATTAATCTTTAATTAAAGATTATGTCATGTGATGAAATCTCCAGGAATACATCCAACCAAAACTGGCAACCCTAGGGGTGTGTGCGCGCGCTCGGGAGGCAGCTGACCCAGCAATTCACACAATGCACAACACTTTCCACTAAGCCATGCCGTAAAGTTGTCACCCCAAGCTAAGTGTGCAAAGTCCCAGATTTGCGTATGCAAATAGACATATGCATAGGCAGTGTCTCCCTCACAGTGATACCACCCATTTGGCACTGGTGGAGTGAAAAAATCACAATAAAAGTGTAGAGTCTGATCTGATTAAACCATGGTTGTCTATCCTGCAGATCCACTTTTGGTTTCTTGCATCCTGACTGTGGGCTGGTCTTCTCATGACAGCTCCCGTCCTTTCTGGTTCCAGGCAGGCGAGAAACACCATTACCGCAGTCTCTCTTTAAAGTGTTTTGGCCCAAACTAGGTCAATACGCAGGTGTGCAATTTAAAAAAGTATACTGAACTTTAGTTATAGTTTAGGTTTGGGTTAAAGCTGGGGTTGATTCTTATGTCATCTAAATCATTTTGCCCATTCCTATTTAAAACACAAAATCCTCCTGAAAATGGAAACAGGGATCACCGACTCACCTCAATTATGTCTGAAGACTCAACTTGCTGTAGCTAGCTCATTAGCATTAAAAGGAACCATGCGGTAAGAATCCTGTGTGTCAATTTAAGGTATCCACTTACAACGGACAAAAAATAAAATTACACACAGGATCACTCATGTGTTATGAATCTTACACAATTATTTCATATGTAAAGAGCTCAATGCTCTTTAGAAGCCCTTCTGACGACTTTTCAATATAACCTTATAATCTGATTATTTTGCTGAAAGGTAACATACCAAAGCCTATAGAAGGGCATGATTAAAACATCGCAGTGAACCTGCTTTGCTCAGTTTGCTTCCTTTGCAGATGATTGTTACATAATGCATGCTCTAGATATCCTTGGGATATTTCATTAACAGCAACTTGTGTTATTCAAGTATTACAAAAATAAAATCCTTGTTTTTCTGAAGATGAAATCCCCTGAACATTTCTGCTGAGGGGGAAAAAAGATACTTTTACAACTGAATTTAAAGTAGCCGTGTGATGATTAATGCATGTCTGTATATATCATACATCCTCCATTTTGGTTTTCATACCATTTTGCTTTTAAAGCTGTTCTGTTGGCTCCATGCTGTGCTGGAACACCCAAGAGGAGATATTCTTATTACTGGTACAGAGATAACAATGCTAAATCATTATAGTCTTCTATTCAAATGGAAAAAGACAAAGAAGATGGCCAGTCCAAGAAAACCAACTCACTCAGATGGACCGGTAACTAAGCAACTGATCTCTTATTTTGAACACTCTCACCAGCCATTTTAGAGACATGAAGAAGAGACTGAAGGCAGAAGCCAAAAGCAAGGCTGTTTCGGAGAAGATCATGGACACCAGACGGGACTCTGACCTAAGCCCAAAGAATGCTCCAGAGTGGTGAGGAAAGCAAGGAAGGGAAGAGCATATAGCTGTTTTATTTTGTCTAGATCTGTAGGTCTCTTGTGATGTCTAAGATAAAGAGTAATTCTTTTAGAATTCCTTTTGCAAAGTTTGTGTTAAATGCTTAGACTATCACTTGTCTCTGGAGAGATAAACTGCAAACCAGAGTGCCGACAAAATAGGAACTCTGGGAAAGTGTGTGCTTGAGATATTGGGGTGTCATGGGGGGGGTCAGCACTGGTTGTGGGGGACTACTAGGGCAGCTGGACTGCAAAGTCCTACTTTGGTGAAGGGGTAACTGCTCGTCTATGCCCAGGAAGTGTGCCAGAGAGGACAAAGAAAGAGATGATTCTGGCGCCTACTCAGACCAAGGGGAAGCTTAGAAGCACATGAGCCCAGCATGTGGGACCTAAACATGGCAGCCTGGTGAGTGTTCAGCAAGAGGAGTTTGACCAGTGTTGTGACATGGTGGCTGAATGGTCTGAATAAAATTCTGACAACTACGGTATGGGCCTGAGTCTATATTATTACAGAATTCTAACATAAAACATTTTTCAATATTAAAAAAATCCCCATTTAAAGTCTTTCCAGGCTTCAATCTCTTTAGACTTCTGCAAAGAATCCTTATTTATTTCACCCCTGGTCTATTTCCACCTTATAACTATCTTCCTTTCTCATCTAATGGATAGAACAAAGGACAGGGCACCAGGAGACCGGTCTTCAAGTACAGCCTCGGGAACATGCCGGCTGTGTACATCTGAGCAAGTCATTTCATCCCTCTGTGTCTGTCTCCTCTCATCTATAAAATGGAGAGGATACACACCCATCTTCATAAAACACTGAGATAGATCACTGAAAAGCAAAGTGTAAGTGCTAAGAGTAATCTCAAAATGGATCCAAACCAAGGTTTGGATGTAGATTTGGATTTAGAGCTAAATTTCCACAAGGTTTAGGACAAGAATGTTGGATCTAGTGCTCTGATTCAAGCCGTTGTCTAAGAATATTAGAATAATGCATCCAGTTCTCGTATCCAGAATTCAAGACAGATGTTAATAAATTGGAGAGGGTTTGGAGAAGACCCACAAGAATGATTAAAGTATTGGAAAACATGTCTTATAGTGCTAGACTCCAGGAGCTCAATCTGTTTAGTTTAATGAAGAGAAGGTTAAGGGGTGACTTGATCACACTCCATAAGTACCTACATGGAGAACAAAAAATGGGTAATGGGCTCTTCAGTCCAGCAGAAAAAAAGGTAGAACATGAACTGATAGCTGGAAGTTGAAACTAGACAGATTCAGGCTAGAAATAAGTTTGCATCATGGAATGGGCCATCCAAACACTCTGAGAGAACCTGCTTCAATACAGGAAAAAATACCCTCATTGACTGCACACCCCTAGTTGTCACCTACCACCCCACTCTGGAACTTATATAGGTATCACCAGGGCCGGTGCAAGGATATTTTGCGCCCTAGACGAAACTTCCACCTTGCGTCCCCTCTCCCCCTCCCTCCCGACAACCTCCGAAAACTAGTAAACTTAGCATTATAAACAGCCTGTCAGAATGGGTAACGGCTGTTACAATGTTTCTTTTTTACCTTTAAGGCGTTTCAATTGTTTGCCATTGCCGCTGATGGTGTCCCGTTCAAAGTCTTACTATTGTGCAAAGCTAACCAATTGAGCCTTGCACTGCATCACCAGCCAGGTTAGGCAGGGTGACAAATCCCCCTTGCCCCAAAGGGCCATTATCCCCTGCTGACTAATTTCTACTCCAAGTCTGTAAAACAGACTTTTAAGGTAAATACATTATTCCTTCAATATTACCCATGCACACATCTCACAAAGATTCTCACTCTTGACAAGTTACCAGCCTTGTGTAGATCCCTTCCACGTTCCTCTTTGTGGGTAAGTGCCCTGTAAGACACGTGTGGGGTGTAGTGAGTTTGTCAGGCCTGCAGTGACAGCTGTTTGTGAAGATCAGGGGGCCCTTTGCCAAGGGGTGCTGGTGTCATAGTGAGCTTGGGGTGGCTGACAGTATGGGGCAGGGCACTGAGGCTGGTGGGGCAGGTGGTGCCGGGATGGGGCAGGTACCTGTCAGTCTCCAGCACTCGGGCAGAGACTCCTCCTCTCAGGCTCCCTGGCCGCTGCTGCCGCGGCCACCCAGGACAACGCGGGCAGGGGGCACCGCTGTGGAGGAGACGCAAGGGGCCAGGCTCGGTTGGGGCCCCGCATCTGCCAGCCGAGAGCAGCAGGAACCAGCCGCTGCTCGGGGGCAGCCGGACGGCCTGAGCCCAGGGCACCTACGCTCCCCAACTACCCCTGCTGCTGCGCAGGCTGCCGCCACCCTGGGCTCAGGCCGCCCCGCTCCCCCCGAGCCTGGTTTCTGCTGCTCTCGGCTGGCAGGTGCGGGGCCCCAGCAGAGCCTGGCCCCTTGCATCTCCTCTGTGGCGGCGCCCCCTGCCTGCGTCCTCCATGGCGGCAGTGGCCAGGGAGCTGAGAGGAGGAGTGGCCCCCGGGCAAGTGGGGGAGACTCCAAGGTGAAGAGGCTGCTGGTCCTGGTGTGGCCCAAGCGCTGGAGACTGACAGGTACCTGCCCCTAAGCAATACTGTAAAAAAAAATTGGGGGGCACCACTTTTTGGCGCCCCCAAATCTTGGCACCCTACGCAGCCACCTAGTTCGCCTAGTGGTTACACCGGACCTGGGTATCACTAAACAATTACAAGCCATGTTCAATGGGGACCACATCCTGAAAGAAATCTTTCCTGAACCCTCTCTTCTGGCCTGCAAACAACCCTCCAACCTCCTGATCACAAGCAAACTCCCCACAGACCAGGACACAACAACTCAGAGGAGCACTAGACCCTGCCATAACAGATGCAAACCCTGTAGACATATCTCTAATACTACAATGATCAACACCCCACCACCCAAATCACCTTCTAAGATCCATGGGTACTATGTATGCTTATCACAACATGTGGTGTACCTTACCCAGTGCATCACATGCCCCAATAACAATTAAGTGTGGGTGAAACCAGACAAGCACTACACTCTTGAATGAACTCTGACAGAAAAATGATAAAAGACAAATACCCCTATCACAGGAGGGCAAACACTTTTCACAAAGCAATCTCTCCATGTCTGACCTCAGTCCTTGTCCTGAAAGAAAACCTGAACAATACCTTCACAAGACAAGTCTAGGAACTTACATTCATAACTTCGTGGAGATGATAAACCACGGACTTAACAGAAATATTGGTTTTATGGTTCATTATGACAATTTGTAATGCACCTCATGGACTACTTTTTCCTGTGACTGCAAAGGTGTTAATTGTCACTTATTTTAAATAGTCTCCTACAACATGTGTGAATCTCTCATGCTTAATAGTCTGTCTCACCTTGTATTTAGCTTGAAAACTCTGGTTACCTTCCCCAGACCTCAGGAACAACTCTGTGAAGCTCAAAAGCTCATCCCTTCCACCAACAGAAGTTGGTCCACCTGTTCTCTCACAGCAACTTTATTGAATTTAGTTTTACCACACCACTGCAAAGCAGTTAAATATCATTACCCTTATTTTTACATATGAGGAAACTGAGGCATGGAGAAGTGTTAAACAGGGTCATAGTCCGTGACAGCATCAGAATTGGAACACAAGATGGAATACGATTTAGACTGTAAACTCTTCTGTGTAGGGACTGTGGGCATAATTTGCACAAGTACCCAAGTGACGTACACACGTCACACTCAGGGACTCTAAACAGCACCATTACCACTCATGGTCTGGCTCCTGGTCCTGAAGCATAAGACCATACTGACTTTGCTCACATATATTGTGGCTAAAGCTAATCCTCTCTCCTACCTCTTCTTTTCTTTGCCTTTCACTCATACTCCCATACTGTTCACTGCTCCTCAGCTCTTCAATGTTCCTTTATCTTGCTCCTCTTCCACATGGTTTTCTTTCCCTTTCTTCTCTCTGCTTTTCTTGCTTCTTTCCCTGTTTCATATCACCCCCCCGCAAGCCTCTCACCTTCTAATCCCCCCCTTTGATGTGTACATTCTCTACCCCTTGCTCCCCTCCCTGTGCAGAGGTGTGGATTTTTACCGCCCCCACCCCAAGTTAAACTTTCTTTGAAATTTCAGCTTGAAATTTAGTTTTGGGTGAAGATACAGACCAGTCCTCATTTTAACTGAACTGGCCACCCATACCTAAAGGCCACACATGATTTGCTTAATTTTTTAAAGCTACTATGCAAGATTTTCCCCCTAAAGCATAGAACAGTGGCTAAAGCTAATTGATACAATAAAGACTTTGCCTTGCTGTAGTGGATTGTAGGTGTTCAAAGGCTAACAATCAGTAAATACACAAAAGGTAAGTGAATGTGATATCTGGAAAGTTACGTGACTAGATTAAAAAACTGAAAGCAACGTATGGTTATATACCTGCGTGTGTGTGTGCGCGCGCACGTATATATAGATAGATTAGATATAGATATAGATATCGATATCTATATCTATATAATATGTGCGTGCACCCCGTCCCATTTAAATATAAATTGGCCAAATATTTTATGACTCTAGGAACACAGGAACTGCCACACTGGATCAGACTCAAAGTCCATCTAGTCCCATTTCCTGCCTTCAGCACTGACCAGCACTAGAAATTTCAGAGGAAGATATAAGAATTCTGCAGGAGGGAGTTGTCGGATAATCTACCCCACCACATTATGTCTCATCCTCATTTCTATTAGTTAGAGACTGGCTTAAGCCCTGAAGCCTAACATTTAAACCTTTCTAAAATTGTTGTTATAACAACTCTGGTTATCATAGAGTCAGAGTTTAAGGCTAGAAGGGACCACCAGATCCTCTAGTCTGACCTCCTGTATATCACAGGACACCAACACCTCTCCCAGCCCCTGCACACTAAACCCAATAAGAGAAATGAGACCAAAGTATTACAGCCCTAAGGAGAGGAAGCGATTATGTGTGACATGCAGAGAATAGGAGGGATCGAGGGGCACCAATGATCGAGCACCCTGCAATGGCAGGGAAATGGTTAAGTGAGATACACCCAGATAATACTGGCAGGTGGCCTGCACCCACATACTGCAGAAGAAGGTAAAAACCTGCAAGGTCATTGCCAATCTGACCTGGGAGCAAATTCCTTCCTGACCCCAGCTATGGCAATCAGTTAGACCCTGAGCCAGCCAAGCACCTGAAAGAGAGGATACTTGGTGCCACCTTAGAGCCCTGGCCCATCCTCCCCATAGCCATACTGTCTCAGAGCCTATTCAGACACATGCCCTATCAGCTACTTCTCTTGTATTTCCACCCTGGCACATGAACTCCGTCATACTATTAACCATCTATCTGCAGACTTTGGAGCAGAATGGCAACATTTTCAACTCACCCACTCAGCCAAGGTTTAAAGTGTGTGGAAAATATACACTGATAATGGAAACAATTGTCGTGGTAAAGAACAGGTGAATAGTTTTTGTGCCTGGGCTAGTAAATTTTCATATTAATTCTGCAAGGTTGCTTTAAAGATTATTTCTTTAGAGTCAGGGGAATAGGAAAGCAACACACAGAGACAGAGGGATGGGAATGGGACTAAAAGAAGGCATTTGTTCTTTAAATAACAGAGATTGGATGTATTTTATTAATACATCAAAACAAGCATATCTGACTGCCAGTCTGAAGCATGCAGTTTAGAGTGTGCTTTACTAAAATTACTCATGCTTGCTCTGAGAAAGGTAAGTACAATGGAGACAGACAGAGATGCCTGAAATATGAATCCAAACACAGTAGGACATGTAATCTTCACTAGTTTGTGAGATTCATGATATTAGTTTTGTTTCACTTTTTCATGATGTGAAATTATAGATTTAATATACAATATTTTGTAGTGGACCAGTGAAAAAGCTGACATGGCCATAAATTCACGAATTAGTGAAGATTCCATGAAGCATAGCAGTAAAAATGGCTCAGGGGTCTGTGGAATATATTGTGCCACTATTAAGACTTTCATTGTATTTCTGCAGTAAGAGAAGTCACGTTGATGGGGTTTTTAAGCAGTCAGGAACAAAGATACTTAGCCACATCTCGGAAGCAGAAGAGCAATGCAGCATAGGGCATGGCGCTAAAGAGACAGTGAATTAAAATGTTACCGTTTTGTGAGGGATAAGGACTGATACATTCCATCATCTGAGCATTACTGCCTGTGATGGCGTTCCTAGGGTGCAACCTGGACTGTGGAATTGCTGAGCCCTCTGTCCCACCAAACCCTCACACTGTGTATTAATGTCAAGCTGCAAATCTCTGGCAAGCACTGGAATTACACAAACATCCACAGGCAGAGATACACCCAACCGAGTTACATGAATGACTTTCCAGTCACTCATGAACCAACAAGAGAGAGGCTCCAGCCAATTCCCCCCAGCTCCCCAGCCTTGCATCCCAGAACTGTACCTGTCTTGCACTGGTCAGAAGCCTGGCCAGTGTAAATCCACTACTAGTTTTATTACAGTATTACTAGTTTGCCACTCTGACAACAGGGTAGTGTACATGCAACAGCCCTTGTAAACCTGAGCTGAGATTTCCCAAGCACTTCAACCAAAACACACCATTTTAGGCAAAATATAAACCAGATTGATTAACTACAGAAAGAGAGATTTTAAGTGATTATAAGTGGTAGGCATAAAGGTCAGCGATAGTTACTTAAAGAAAATAAAAAGTAAACACTTTCTAAATCCTAAACTTTTTGTCTAAGCAATAGTTGAATTGAACAGCTTTTCTCACCCTGGCAGATGGTAAGCAGGGTACAATTCCTCAATATAAGGACTGGACTCCCTGTCCAGCCTGGGACCATCCTTCCCCATTTCAAAGTTTTTCTCCTCCAGACATTCTTCCAGGTGTTAAGTTGGGGGAGGAGAAAGGCCAAGTGACGATGTCACTTCCCCTCTTTTATATTTTCTTCCAGCTTGCTGGAAAGATCTTTGCTTTGATGTGGGGATCAGGCAGCTCCCACTGGTCAGGCAGTCTCCATTGCCTAGGCGCTCCCTCTGACAAGTCTCAGGGATGGCTGTTGGGAGAGTGGATTCTCTCTAATAGGCCATCAACACATCTCTGGCAGGTCCTTTGTTGCAATTGAAAGGTTGGCTGTGGGAATCTCCCAACCTCAACATATTTCAGCGACACATATACAATGCTTCATAACTTCACATACAATGATAACACATACAATCCAACAGATTATTATTGTTCAACAAATCAAGATTTACCAAACGATACCTCACAAGGCATTCTTTGTTCAAAACATATCATAATCATATCAAAGTGGTAAATATGGGGGTCCCAAGGTGCTACTTTGAGGTACAGAGTGTTACAATGCCCACTTCTCCCTTTCAGGCTTACACCAGGACCATGGCTTGAAGGGGTTTTCTTGAAACAATGTTAGACCTTCTCTTCTCATGAGATTCCATAATACCCTTGTCTCTTAACTGAAGTCTCACAGATTTATGTATTTTTTACAGTACTAACAGTCATCAGTGCAGTGCATCTACGTCACAATATAATTCAGCTGCATTTTTATATAACGATGCTAATGATCTAAAAAAAGGACTAACATTTTTGCCCAATGGTCTTCTCTAATCTAAGCAATACTTGTAAAGCTGTCTCTGACTTAATTTATTACAAGAGCTAGGCTAAAACAGTAGATGTGCCCCCAAACCAGCAATTATAAATGTAGAAAGAAAATGAGAAAAAAAAGTCTTTCAATAATCCTCACTAATAGTCACGTAGACCAGCCTGTGTTCAAAAGCAGAGAGTCATGCAGCATACTGTTTGTAAGGGAAGTGATATCATGAAAGAATTTGATCAGATTAAAATAAGACTTGGTTACTCATGCAGCACTTTTAATCAAAAGTTCACCGAGCAATTTCTGAACATTAGTTGTCACAACACCCTTTGAGAGGTAGGTAAGTATTATACCCATTTTAAAGATGGGTAAAGTGAGGTTAAGGCATATGCTTAAGTCCCACAGATCTCAATTTTACTTAATTATATACAGAAGTGCTTTGCTGAACTGGTATAGACTTAAGCAGAAGCTTAAATTAAGCATATTCTTAAGTGGTTTGCTAAATCAGGGCTTCAATTATTTAGGTTATGTCTTAATTGAAATAAAAGATGCATTTTTACATCAAGATAGCTAACAGTGTAAAATCCTAGTGAAGACAAGGCTCAGATAGTTTTTAGCTTGATCTAGCTAGTCAACGTAAATCTCAGGTGGGATAATAGGTTGACCTTGAACAACTACATCAAGGTAAAAACCACTTGTCTCCTTTAGGATTTTACATTGAGTTAGCTATCTCACTGTGAAAAGAAACATGCCTTTTTTTGCAGCAAAGACTAATCTTTAGTCTGCGTCACCAGGCCCTAATTCAGGAAATCACTAACATGTGCTTAAACGTCTAGGTCAGCACTTAACCACATGATTAAAAGCCTGGATTTCTGCGGTGGCTCTGCCACGGCCTCTCTCAGAAAACTGAAAAAGTGAAAGAGTAAAATCTGCCTGGGCATTTACATGAGTGCCATTACTAGTATCTGAGGGCTTCACCAACATCACTGAATTTATCCTCTCAAATGCCATTCTGAGGTGGGAAAATACTATGATCCCCACTTCACAGATGGGGAAATAAGGCACAACGATTAAATGACTTGCCTTGGGTGACACAGGAAGTCTTTGGCAGAGCCAGGAGTTGAACTCAGCTCTCCTGAGTTCCAATCCTGTGCCTTTACTACTAAACCACCCTTCTTCTCTTTTGACCTCTTTCCAATTATATACACCATTCACAGCTGCTACACTACAAGACTAGCCGCTCACAATGAAAAATCCACACAGGGCAGTAACTCTAGTGCCTTAGGGTAGGACTAAACTACAATTAAACACCCTCAGCTGGCCCATGTCAGCTGACTTGGGAGCTTGGGCTGTAAAACTGAGGTGTACATGTTAGGCTTAGGCTGGAGCCTGGACTCTGAGACCCTGTCTACACTGAAATTTTATAGCCCCACAGCTAGGGTTGCCAACTTTCTAATGGCACAAAACTGAACACTCTTGCCCTGCCCCTTCCACAAGGCCCCGCGCCCACTCGCTCCATCCCCCCTCCCTCCATCCCTCAATCTCCCCCACCCTCTCTCACTTTCACTGGGCAGGGGTACAGGAGGGGGGTGAGGGCTCCGGCTGGGGATGCGGGCTCTGGGGTAGGGTCGAGGATGAGGGGTTTGGGGTGCAGGAGAGGGCTCCAGGCTGGGGAAGGGGGTTGGATTGCAGGAGGTATGGGCTCTGGGCTGGGGGTACGGGCTCTGGGTGGGGCCAGAAATGAGGGGTTCAGGGTGCAGGAGAGGGCTCCGGGAAGGGGGTTGGGCTGCAGGGGGGTGGGGCGGTGAGGACTCCGGCTGGGGGTACAGGCTCTGGGGTGGGGCTGGGGATGATGGGTTTTGGGTGAGGAGGGGGCTCGGCCTGCGGGAGGGGGCTCCGGCCTGGGGCAGTGGCTTGGACTGTGGGGAACTGAGACCAATGGGAGCTGCGGGGACAGCGCCTGCGGGCACGAGGGCAGCACGCGGAGCCTCCCTAGCCGTCCATGTGCTTAGGGGCTGCAGGGACCTGGCAGACGCTTCCAGGAGCCGTGCAGACCTAGGGCAGACAGGAAGCCTGCCTTAGCCTTGGGCCCCCACTGCACCGCCGACTGGACTTTTAATGGTGCCTGGCAACCCTACCCACAGCCCAAGCCCCGCAAGCCCAAGTCAGCTGACACAGGCCGGCCACAGCTGTTTAACTGCAGTGTACACACAGCATCAGACACAGTGCACATTCTATTCAGAGCCTCTGCAGCAAGCCTTACTTGAACAGCTCCACAAGAGCAACACGGCACGGGACGTCACTTTCAAGAGCAAAATTATTAAATATATTTACCTACTTATATGGCCCCCATTACCACAGTATCTGAGCACCTCACAGTCTTTTACATATTTACCCTCACAATACCCCCGTGAAGTAGGAAAGTACTATTGTCCCCATTTTACTGATGGGGAGCTGGAGAACAGGGACACGCTCCTCAAGGTATTTATGCTCCTAATGTCCATTGAAATCATTTAAGGATCATCTGGGCCTAGAAACTTCTCACAACATCATACAGGAACCATTTGGGAGAGCAGAGAATTGACCGTGGGTCTCAAGGCCCCCTCCCACTCTGGACGTTACCAGAGCAGACTCCAAAGCTTATCAACTGGATCATTACGGAACACAGCCCCTGTGACAGCATTACTGTCAGACACCAGACAGCACACAGGGGAACTTTTGTAAGAGATCCTAATTACAAAGCACATGTACAGCTAAGGTAATTCTTTATACACTTAGTAGTTTAATAAAAGGAATGAGATATGGACTTTGTCCAAGGCGTGCCCCAGGCTAATGGAACCCTTCTATTCTACTTCAACCATCCTTTATAAATCACATGTCGTTAGTGTTTGCTCTTCATCAGACTTTGACATTAGAAAATTATATCAAATTTCTCTCTCAAAAAAAATTCTTTTTGGTAGCCTTTGTCTGCTCGGAGCTTACTAAAGACTGCTGTCATTTATTAAACATGCACTTCTCTTGCTGCTAATCAGAGAATTCATAATTGGTTCCTCAATATATTTACAACAGAAAGGGATAATTCACGTTAATTTTCTTACTAACTATGCTGTTGGTTTTATTTTTAACTTCCTTGAGACTTCCCTGTATTGTAGGTTATTATAATATACTTGCAGTTAAAACCCTTTAAAAACAAACAAACTAAACCAATCAAACAGAATTTGGACAACAAAATAGATTCTGCCAAATCAAGACACAAGTGAGCAATTAAAATAGCAATCAGTCTGAAAAACTCTATTAGTTTAAAAGAGTAAATATAAAGGAATATTATCAAGGACAAACAAGGGATTATACTAAATGCAGTTTATTAATTCCACTCCTTTTGTAAAACAGGCAAACAGCTTACTCAAAAATAACCTGCAGTCAAACTATAAACATTACTGCAAAATTTTCCAAATAACTTATCTAGGGCAGATGTATTTTAGGCCCTCATCTTAAACTTGTACAGAGTCAACTGCCTATGGGTACAGGAATACACATAAGAGGATCCTAATGCAGGATTAAGGCTGTAGAAACACATGCCTAGATTCAACCTAAACCAAGAGTAAACTACATACCTCCTAAAAAGGGAAACCATCTACCCACTCGCAGAAGAAGAATGGTCCATGACATACTCTGTGCTCTCCACATATTAAAAGGTTTCTTTTCCCTCATTTAATTTTGAAATTTTTCCTATACACAATCATTTACCAAAAATTCTTTAAGAAAACACTCCCTCATCCACAAAACATCTGAGCAGCTATGATGAGATAAAATTAATTGTAAATGTAAAATCCAATAGAAAACAAAAAAACAAGCCACAGGACTTACTAGTTGAGAAAAGGAGTTGCAACCTGAACCACTAACGGAGTCCAAAATGGCTCTCTGTGGACTGCAGGTAGCAGGTTATCCCAGGTTTAAAGGGCCAGTTTTCCTATGAAGGTATCCCAGGAAAGGGCACTGAGGGGGAAGAGAAACTGAAAGTTTAGCTATAATCAGTCACAGGGAAGATAGCTCTGGTTGATGCTGCTTACAGGCTCTAAAATTACCAGATTACAGAGCCCTTGCTATAAAATACCTCTAGATTATCAATAACAAAAGTGTACTGTTTTTACTTTCTATTTGTTTTTGTTTAGTGGTGTTTATTTGTTCTTTGTTGTTTTTCTAAAATAAATGAAATAATCTGGATTTTATTAAGAATCCAGTTGCCTCCTTTGTATGAAGTACACGATGACAACCTCAAAAGACCATTTTAGGAATTTTCAATTAATTTAAAATAACTTTACACACATAATTGCACATTTCCAGGATCAGGCTCTTAGCTATTTGATTAAGCCTTTAGGTCCTGATCCTGCAAATATTTAAACTTGTTCTTAACACTGAGTACTTGAATAGTTCAACTGAATTTAATCAGATTACTCACATACTTAAAATTAAGCATGTGCTTAAATCTTTGTAGGATAAGGGTCTTACACATTATAGAAAATTCTAAGTTACACAGCAAAAATACAGGCAGATATTTTTAAAACCCGAGAATAGCATTCATGGGTCATTAAAAAAATCTTTTTGCTGTTTACTGCAGTGTTAGCAAAGAAATATGCTGTTTACCGCAGTGTTACCAAAAGGAATATGCATTACATATGTGGAATATGGCCACTGTAAGACCAAGAAAATATTTGCTACATGCTAAAGTAAGTAAGTGATATATATTAACAAGGAATCTATGTTAATAACCTAGAAAGCTCTGAGACAGTGGGTCAAGTTCTGTGCTCATTTACATGCTTACAACAGCACTGACAATGTCAACAAGTTATAAACCACAAACTGTGCCAGGGTGAACCAGACCCTTATTTAAATTAGAGATGAGCAGATCTCAACAGGCTACTAGTAAGTTCTGCCATATAATATACTGAAAAAGTTAAGGTCATGAAATTCACTTTTAGAGGAGTAGGTTTTTTTTCCCATGCTGGCTGATTTTTGCCAAGTTGTCATCTAATTATAGCAAGTTACACAAATGGCCTAATAAAACTTAACACAGTATTTCACACCACAGTCTTAAAAATTGATAAAGGAGCTTCTTCTCAAATCTGACTAATGGTGCTGTATCAATAGGCGACATAAATAGTCTCTGACCTGAATGTAAGCAAACTACAATTGGATAGGTATGAAAATATATACAAACCAAGCAGCCCTTTTTTCACTAGCATGATCCATCCCAATTATTTTCAGATACAATAGATCTTTATTATAAATGTTCATGTGTTTTGTTTTTTAAACTGCTCACCTTGTAACTGCAAACTGTTTATATTTTAAGGAGAAAGCACTACTGGATGAAGGTTCTATTGAATATTTGCATGCATATTAATGAGTCAGTTCTAAGGATTTTCTGTTGTTAGAAACATCACCATGTGTTAAGATAGTCTGAAGCTCTGGCAAGCTACAAGGTCTGCCCCTTTGTAAGAACTCCCCAGGTGATGGAATTACTGCATGCTTCACAATTCTAGCCAACACAATTCATTTAATTTCTTCTTTCTAAATTTATTGCCTTACAGTTAAAACACTTTCATGCAGAGGTGCTGAGCATATTAACTGTACCAAGGCCAAGGAAACCATTGCATTAGTGTTTTCATATCTTGCGGTGTGTCTGGCTCATCACTTGAGTGGCACAAATATGCCAAATACTTCAGATGCTAAACTCAATCAGACGGCACAATGACTTGTATGGCGTTGAAAATCCTTTCTGATTCTACGAATGCCAATAAGGACATACAGATGCCATGTGCTCAGACACCAATGACCCGTCCGCTATACATGCTGACCAAAGTAAATAGATATTTAAAAATGGGGTACTAAAAAGCTTATAGAAGTGTATGAAAATTAACATTTGTCTTTAGATATAGATTTACAGGCTTGATCCAATCCCAGCTGAAGTCAATGGAAAGACTGTCAATGACTTTAAGAGGAGTTGAATTGGGGACCTATATTTCCTCTAGGGTTAGATTCTGATTCCCTTCTCCATGTTGAATACTATGGTACTCCGTGAGTAGTTTCAATGAAGTCAGTGGGACCACTCATGTGGTTCAATATTCTATGCCTGGTGAGTAAGGGTTTCATAATTTCTCCCCCTTGTTTATACTGGAGTCTGTCTGTATTTGCCAACTTATAGAGAAGTTTGGCAAGGGACAATTTTCCAAATAAAACTGATTCTAGGGACAGTTCTAGGTCCCCGCTCTTGGTGACTTGTAGAACTTAAGCACTAGTACTGTTCAGAACATTACAAACATAAATTACTAAATTTGTCAATAAACCTCTGCGGGGTAGGTAAGTATTATTAGCTTCACTTCAGTGAGAACTGAGACACAGAGAGTATGTCTACAGTGCAATAAAAACTCCACTGCAGCGAGTGTCAGAGCAAGGGTCAATTGACTGAGGCTTGCAGGGTTCAGAGTGCAGGGCTAAAGTTAGCAGTGTAGGTGTTTGGGCTTGCAGGTTTCAGAGCCTGGGCTCCAGCCTGAGCCCAAATGTCTACATTACAATTTTTAGCCCTGTAGCCCAGGCCCCAGGAACCAGAGTCAGCTGACCTAGGCCTGCCACAACTGTGCTGGGAGGTTAAGGCCAATATTTTCAATCTCAGATGTATCAAGGGAGTAACCTTAATCCATATTTAGCTTCTTAAATAAAACTGGCTTGATTTTCAGAAGTGTCAAGCAGCTGTAGTTCCCACTGTAATCAATGGGACCTGTAAATGCTCAGCACCTCTGGGCTTAGATGCTTACCTTTAGGCAGCCAGGTTTAAAAGTTTTGGCCTATATGACTTGACAAAGGCCCCACAGGGAGTCCATTTCTGAGATGGGATTAGTACCTTGCTTTGTCCCTTGTTTACATACTAGGCCATGCTACCTCTCACACTAATGAGCTGCCCCTCCTATAGCCAGTGGTCACATCAACTGCTCAGTAAGGAGTTTGAGGCAGTGCTACAACTAACAGCAGTAGCCTCAGCAGCGCTGAAATCTAAAGCTCTGAACTGATCTGGGGTCTCCCCCCCGCAAAAAAAAAGGTTTATGATTGTTCTGGATCCCAAAGCACAGCCCTGGATGGCTTGTAAGGGGAGTATGAAGAACCTGTAAACTTTAGAAAGAATCCCCAAGATGCTTTCAGTGATCAGTCTGCATTGATTTACATTTCCAAGGCTATCATTACAAGGCAAGATAGAGTCTTCCAGCATAACTCAATGATTATCAAGTGACCCGGGGGTGGGGGGCATGGATCAGCATTCATGTTGCACTCCCCGTCAGTACTTGGCCCGGGCTGGGGAAGCTAATGGTCCAACCAGCTGACAAAATTCAGTGATTAACCTTGGTCACGAGCCACCTGAGGCATGTTGTGCATAGGCTAAGACCACCAAGTGGACAAGGATGAGTTCTAAATAGATTTGACAATGTTAATACTGCATGTTGCAAGGCCTACAAGATCTGTTGGAGGTAGCTGGCTGTTGATCATGTGAAGAGACATAGCATACTATAAGAGCAGTTGAATTTGTTGGTTAGTCAGAACAACACGTGGCATTTTACAGGTAAGATCTTTCTAATAAACCTGATGACCAGACTACAGTAGATGGATCCCTTTTCACCATTATATTGGCAATTTGTTTAAGCTCAGGACCTGCAACTTTCTTATCGCCAGTTACCTCGCATTCTCCAGGACTCCTTGACTGCCAGGCTACGAGACACAAAGTCCCTCAATGCCCTCTCTAAATGCCCATCTCAAGTGGACCCTTCACCACCCTGTAGGCAGACTACAAGGCCCAGCTCCCAAAAATGAAGGAACATTTATTTCAGCTGGAGTTGAGGGGGATCAGCACCTCTGAAAATCTGACTGAAGGTGGGCACCCCAAAACAGAGACATCCAAAACCAGAGGCCTCAAATTTTGAAAATTTTCACCTGGAGCTAACATTGTTGGAGTGTGGCACTGCATGGTGCCAAAGTAGAGGCTTGATTGCAGCAATAAGACCTTCGAATGTAGGATTAAAGGGTTTTGTAAGGGCAGTAAGTGATCTATGTAGAATAAAGCATATCTCTCACCCTTAGTTCACTAGAGACATCTCAGCTGTTTGGATTGCCTATTTCCTTCCTTTTTTTTTCTTGAATATAGACTTCAAAGCCCTTCCCCTTCTCCCAGTATACCACTTTCTGTTTAAGGGGATTCCTTCTGAATTATTTAACAATCAACGTCACTTTCCACAGGCAGGTCTCCCAAATAGTTATTCCTGGAAACTAACCAGCTCTATGATTAGTGTACAAGGAATGCCTCAGGGCACAGTCTCATTGCTCTGTACAGCAATTCAGGCATGTCTCTTCTATTCATTTTAATAGGAACTGTGCATGTACTATAACCCCCAGGCCAGGAGGAGAATGTAAGACTAAAATGGAGGTGTTGTGGGGATGTACTTGGCCCAGGCAATCAAACTTTTTGATGGATGTAATAATAAAACCAAAGAGATAAGGGTTTCTGAAACTTCCTCTAGAGTTGTTCCAGGGGATAGGCTCCCCCATTGCAAAGTTTAGCCAGAACTCACTGCATTCCTGCTGAACTTTGCAATGGAGGAATCAGTTCTCTTGAACAACTCTGGAGGAAGTTTCAGAAACCATTTTCTGTTTGGTTTCTTTACTGTTATTATTTATTGTTCCTAAAGTTAACTGCCTTGTGAAAATGCCCACATATTCCCATCTCGTAGCATGTACAACGCAAGAACATCTTCTTAAACTGTCTTTCTATGGAGAAAAATTGGGGAGAAGCGGCAGGGTATTCGCAAAATATAAAGATTTTTCAGAGAAAAACAGACAGCTTGATAATGTTAACATAGGATTGGACATAGCATATCAGAGCAGTGGTTCATGTAGTCCAGTATCTAGTTTCTGACAGTAACTATTACCCAGTGCCTCAGAAGAAGGTTCAGAAACCCTGCAGTCGGCAGCTATGAGATAAACTGCCTTCAAGAAAATTTTCTTCCTAACTCCCATCAATCTGTAGTTGGCTCCCAGAAGTATGAGGGTTTATATCCCTTCCAAACTTTTTTTTTTTTTTGGAAATCCTTATGAACATAATTCAGGATGTTCTTGTTATCAATATAAATGTCTAATCCTTTTTTTGAATCCCGTTATACACTTGGCTTCAATGATAGTTTGTGCCAATGAGTTCCACAAGCTGACAGTACTTTATGTAAAAAAAAATAAATCCTTTTATTAATTTAAAAATTACTCCCTTTCAATTTCATTGATGGTCACCTGGTTCTTTCACTATGAAACAGCACATATAGGAGTGCCTGATTATCTTCTCTATGCAATTCATTATGTTGTATACTTTTATCACATTTCCCCTTATTCATTTCCTCTCTACCATATACAGTAACAATCTTTTCAATCTCTCTCCATATGAAGGTTTATCCACACCCCTAATAATTCTCATCACTTATCTCTGACTCTATTTATTTCTGGTACATTTACTTTGAGAAGGGGTGAATAGAACCGAACACAGTATTTCAGGGGAGTGTTCCATTGATTTAAATAGTGACAGATATGAGAATATCCAAGACAAACCTTACTGAATTAACTTTTAAACATTTGGCAAGTCCATTGTATCAAAAACACAAGTGTTTGTATACTATTGTGGGGTTATATAGAACTTCTGTAAAAGGCAGGCAGGATTAATGCAATCTCTGGGAGATACTAGGGACTTCAAAAGGATGGCTTCTAGGTAGGTCATTTGCATTCCCCTCACTCCCCAGTATTTCCTCAGAAATCCAGTTCACACATATCGTCCCCAAAAATTCTTTGAAGTTGCATTTTAAACAGACATTTTCTGGCTGATGACCTATTCAAGCTTTTTTCAAAGAGTCAACGGTTGATCTTGTTTAGAGCAAAGGGTGTAATAATCCTGAAACCATAGGAAAACTCTTGCACTGGGGCGGGGTCAGTTTTGAAGGACTGTTCCTGCTAGAGCCCAAGCTGCAGTTGGGCTGATCTCTAGTAAGCTTATTAGCATATATTTAGGTTCTTTCATTGTTTTTAGTGTTTTCTCTGCATTGCTTTTACCTTAAGAATAAAAAAAGGCTTACTTAGAAAGAACTGTGTGGTAACTTAAAACTGGAGCAGTTACAATGTGTACCATCTCTGAGGAGAAGAGTGAGGCAGGCCTGCTAGATTCATAGACTAGATTCATAGACTACGGCCAGAAGGGACTATCACAATCACTTAGTTTGACCTCCTGCATGTTGCAGGCCATAGAACTTCACCCATCTACTGATGTAACAGATTCATGACCTCTGGCTGAGTTACTGAAGTCCTCAACTCTTACTTTAAAGATTTCAAGTTACAGAGAATCCGCCATTTACTCTAGTTCAAAACAGCAAGTGATCCATGCCCCATGCTGAAGAGGAAGTCAAAACCCCTACAGGATCTAGATAATACTTAGAATCATAGAATATCAGGGTTGGAAGGGACCGTAGGAAAGCAGGGCCAATCCCCAATTTTTGCCCCAGATCCCTAAATGGCCCCCTCAAGGATTGAACTCACAACCCTGGGTTTAGCGGGGCAATGCTCAAACCTCCTGCCAGGAGTGCAGGGAACTGGACTAGATGACCTCTTGAGGTTCCTTCCAGTCCTATGATGCTATGATCTCTGCCAATCTGACCTTAGGGAAAATTCCTTCTTGACCCCAGATATGGTGATCAGTTAGACCCTGAGCATGTGTGAGAGACCCACTAGCCAGGCACATGGGAAAGAATTCTTTGTAGTAACTCAGAGTCCTCTCCAGCTATTGGAGATATTTGCTAATAGGAATCATGGATGGGCCATATGACATCGTAGGCAACTTTATCATACCATCCTCTTTCTAAACTTATCAAGCTTAGTCTTAAGCCAAGTTAGGTTTTTTGCCCCCATTACTCCCCTTGTAAAGCTGTTCCAGAACTTCACCCCTCTGATGGTTAGAAACCTTTATCTCATTTCAAGCCTAAATTTGTTGATGGCCAGTTTCTATCTCTTTTTTCTTGTGGCAGCACTGACCCTTAATTTAAATAACTCCTCTCCCATGCTGGGGTTGATCCCTCTGATGTATTTATAGAGAGCAATCGGATCTCCTCCCAGCCTTTGTTTTGTTAGACTAAAGAATCCGTGCTCTGTAAGTCTCCTGTCATAAGGCAGGTTCTCCATTCCTCTGATCATCCTAGTAGCCCTTCTCTGCACCTGTTCTAGCTTGAATTCATCTTTCTTAAACATGGAAGACCAGAATTACACACTGTATTCCAGATGGGGTCTCACACAAGCCTTGTACAATGGTAATAACACTTCCCTGTCTCTACTGGAACTACCTTGCCTAATGCACCCTAGGCTTGGGCAGACTGTCTTTTGCAGAGAACAACAGTGAAGGCATGGAGCTGTTCAGCCTGGAAATACTCCTATCAGAAGAGAGAGAGAGAGAGATGTGGCTCTGCACCCTAAACAGGTAAGGGCTGGGGAGCTGGAAGCCTAGAATGGGTGCCCTTACTGGACCACAGAAGAGGAATACAGGTGCAGTTGCCCTGAACTGTGACATTTTATCATCCATGTTATTGTTACAAGCCATTTCTTATACATCCTACCATAGTTTTTTTTTTTTTACCACTGCTTCAACTGTGCAATGCTCTTCATTGAGCTGTCCATAACAACAACATTTAGTTCTTATTTAGAACTTTTCATCCTTAGAACGCAAAGCACTTGTTACAAAGGGAGGTACTGTAAGTAACACAGGATCTCCATTTTATAGATGGGGAAACTAAGGCGAAGAGAGGTGAACATCTGCTGAAGATAATAGGAGGTCAGTAGCAGAGCTAGAAACAGAACCCACCTCCTTTAACTCAATCTAGCCAGTGGACTACATTGTCGTGTGGCTACGCTGAGCATCCTAATCAATCAAAACACAACAAAACTAGTCACAATGCAAATGCACTGACATCCTTTAAAGCCCTATGACTGACAGTAATAGGAAAAAAACAGCAAATGAAGACTACCATAAATAAAGGGGTAAAAGTCCTTAATATGTTCCTCCAATAATCTCTGGAGCTACCTCTACGCTACACACCTCCTTTGTAGCATACGTGTAGTTACATGCTGCAGTGAAAAGCGCATCCATGTTCACACTGTGGTGCATAGCTACATGTGTCCATGAAAGGCTCTCGCAGTCTTTCTCAGGGGCGGGGTAAGGCTCCAGCAGCAGAGGGGCAGCAGGACACTACTCTACTAAAAACAGCAGTGTAGATAGGGAGGCACAGCTTGGGCAAATAAAGAGTCACGTAGATACCCACACAATTCAGAATTGTCTTTACTCACTTAAGCCTTGCCTCACTGTCTATACTGCTATTTATGCCCACGCTACACAGGTCTCTCCATTATATGCCATCGAAAGAAGCATGCAGTGTAGCTGCACCCTAACAGTGTGCATTCTCCGATGGTGGCTTCTTAATTCATGTTCTCAATTGACTTCTGCACCTTTGTAGAAATGTGGAGAGAGGATTGGATGCACGTGCCTCTGGAAGACTGCTCATTCTTCAATCATTACAGTCACAATGTTTTCCCAGGATACACGAAGTTCCTTATGATGCTCATTTTAGCTAACATTTTAGCAGGATTTCCATTACTGTACTTAAGTTTATTAAAAATGTTGGATTTATAATTACAACACAGTTCACTTGATTGGACAGTCTTCATTACCTGTCTAATCAAGAAAAATGCAGAAACTCTGTTAACTAAGAGGCCAGTGCTGTAGTGCCTTTACAGGCAAAAAGGCCCATGAATTTAAATGGGACTCACTGAGTCCAGCACTGCCTGATCTTAATTGTCCATTTAAGAAACACATTCACAGAGCTTTGATGGCCAGATTAATCTCTTATCGGATGACTGAAAAGATTTTAGTTATACATCTAGAGCCCAGGTACTCCCCTTGACTCTCACGAAAGTGTCAATGGAAGTTTCACACACAGACTGAAGGCAGCATGACCCTACAACTGGTAAATCTTTGTGATGAAGTGATGCAGGACACTATTACTGTATAACATTCTGCTTTGAGCAGTCTCACGGTTTCCCCATTGGTACATGCACTGCCTTGCAAATGTAAGAGAGACCTAAAAGCATACCCAAGGCAGCCTGTATTAAAGATTCATCACTTCTGGAACTAGATCAGGCTGAAGGAGAATATGCATACTAATGACAAAAAAGAGTTAGGCACAATCAGAGCGGAGAATAGCCCCTCTGTTTGTCTTACTTGCTGGAGAAATGGTACAATCCTGGAGTTTCACAATTTAACCTGCCCTGCCAGAGTTTTCCTGCGCCTACGACCTGCTCAGGCCTGCCGACAGCAATTCTGGGCCCCAGGGCAGAACCATTACAGCTGTTATTATTTATGCATTTGTATTACAGTAGTAGTATTATGGGTCCCAAATGAGATCAGGGCCCTATTGTGCAGGGTTCTATACACACTCATGGAGACAGTTCTCTGCCCTACAGAGACTACAATCTAAACAGACAAGACAAACAAAGGAAGGATTGCTATCACCAGTTTATAGATAGGAAATTGAGGCCCAGAGAGATTAAGTGATTTACCCACAGTGGCATTCTGTCCCCCCTCCACCGAACCAGAACGAGCCCACAAGCAGCCAGAGAATTCCCCTGCCAAGGGCACAGCATTGTGCCATCATAGGCAGCCCTACACTGCCCCCACTGCACACTCCAGCTATGGAAGGTAGGAAATTGAACACAGAGCTCCTACTGCTGTACCCCCAGAACCATCCTTCATCTCGGTGAAAAAACTCTTCCCAGAAATAAGTATGAACTTCCAAGACATGACAATAAATACACTGAAAGGCAGTCAAGTTTTTTGACCCATTCCTAAAGCCTATGGCTAAATGAACCCCAACACACTACATTTGTGTCATACAATTCTGCACATATAATCATTTGCAGATGCAACAATCTGAAAAGGAGGCCAAACTGAGGTTCCTTTAAAAATATGGCCCTTTATGCCTAAATTTAGGGAACACTTAATATAATGTTGCCTAAAGGTTAGAACAGCACACTGGGTTCTCTCTCTGTCTGTGCCACTGATTCATTGGGTTTCCTTAGGCAAGTCATTTAATCTCCCTGAGCCAAATTCATTGTGACATTGTGTTCCAGCTAATCCCCATCCCTCTGCCAATTTCCCACCCAGAACATGAACATGAAGGAAAATCCTAACTAAAAGTCTGGCTGAAACAAACAGAATACTAATATATGGGAGAGGGAGGGTCCCAACATTAACTAGTGACCTAAATAATGATACATTTACCTATTATCCCCTCATGGGCTTTATAAACCCACAGCTGTGGAGGTACGACGATTCTCACGATAATCCCCCAAGCTTTGTGTCCCCCTCTTTGACATGTTACTTATGCACTAGTTGAAGCTCTTTTTGGAGCATTACATTCTTATTCATCGATTCCAAGGCCAGAAGGGACCATTGTGATCATCTAGTCAGTCTGACCTCCTGCATAACACAAGCCACGGAACTTCCCCAAAATAATTCCCACAGCAGATCCCTTTTAGATCTTGATTTAAAAATGGTCAGTGATGGAGCATCCGCCAGGAGTATTATTAGTGAACATAAATAAATCATCTGGTGAGACTCCATCACTGTTCCCCTTACAACAGTCCCAACAGCAACACATCCCTACCCCCAACTACCAGCCCCGATCACCCCCAAACCATCTCCAAATACCAGAGATAATCCCCTAATGAGATCAGCCACATGACCCCAAAGAACACCCCACCCAAGCCCAGTCACCAAAAATCCCTCCCCTTCCCCTTCTCAGACCCACCCTGCCCTTCTCCTCTCTGGCGGACCCCAGACAAAGCCTGGCCGGCACCCAGAGGGGTGCTGCCAGCACCTTTTCCGCAGATATTGGACCAGCGGCTGGAAATACGGCATACGTTTTCAACAATGAGGTTCGTTAACCATTGGAACAAATTTACTAAGGGCCATGGTGGATTCTCCATCACTGGAATTTTTAAATCAAGACTGGATATTTTTCTAAAAGATCTGCTCTAGGAATTATTTTGGGGAAGTTCTATGGCCTGTGCTATGCAGGAGGTCAGCTAGATGATCACAATGGTCCCTTCTGGCCTTAGAATCAAATCAGTTGGCAAAATCTTACTCAGTTCCTACGAGGTCCTGTTTTGTTTAATAAAAAGGACCCTGGATGAGTGGTGAGGTTTCAAAGTTTGCAGGTGCAACAAAGTTACTTAGGTGAGTAAGCACCAGAGGGGATGGTGAGAAACTTCAGAGACACCTGAACAAAGTAGGTGAATGGGGAACACAATGGCAAATGAAACAATGCCAGTATGTGCAAAGTAATGCACACCGGAGATGGTGGGGGTGGGCATGAGTCATAGATCTTAGAGTTCTAAAATAACTGAATCCACTCAAAAAGGGTACCTGGGTTTCACTGTAGACAGCTCAATTTAGATCTCTACTCAGTGTACAGCTGCAGTCCAAAAGCTAACAAGATGTTAAATTGCATAAGATGAAAAACACAGATACTATTATGTCTTTTATATAAAATTAATAGCATGTCCTCATGTGGAATACTGTGGGCAGTACTGGTCTTCTAAAATATCTTTTTTTTTTTAAGATCAGAAGTGGAGGGGGTTCAGAGAAGGGTGATGACAATTATCTGAAGAGAGACTGAAAAGATTGCGGTTGTTCAGAGACTAATATGAGGGGCCATGTTAAAATGAACAGTATAGAGAAGAGAGATTGTGAACTTCTGTTCTTCCCATCTCATAACCCAAGCTAAGGGGATATTAATTTAAATAAAAGGCAATACTTTCCCACACAACACATAATTAGACCATTGAACTCATTGCCACAGGATGATGTTGCAGCCAAGGATTTTGCAGAGATTACAGAGACCGAGGACACTGTGGCTGGGGTGAATAAAAGACTGTCTTTATGCTCTGTAAATAGCAAATCTTTCCTCCTTTCTGGCTCTATACATTTACAACTAACACCACAAATTTTAGCAAGATTCAAAAACAGCCTGGGCATTTATACGGATATAAATAATATCCAGAGTTTCTTAATATGAATTATGTTGATTCCAAGGCCAAAAGCAAACACTGAGATTATCTAGTCTGACCTCCTGCATAATACAGGCCATAGAACTCCCCCAACATAATTCTTAGAGCATTTCTTTTGGAAAACATCCAATCTTCATTTAAAAATTAATAATAGTAAAAAAAAATCGGAAGGGATATTAAACTTCATGATTCAGGGTTTAAGGCATCTGTAACTATTACAGACCAGGGTGTGTGAGTGTCCATCTGTCTCTCCATCTATCCTAATAGTATGCCTATTAATGCAGGGTTTCTTCACATTCTACATGTGAAACAGCTGTTGGACATTGTTGGAGACAGGACACTGGATTGGATAGACCTTGAGTCTGCTCGATTATGGCACTTCCTACATTCCAGATGTTTTGCAGTGATCATACCACAGTTTAATTTCACTCTCGGAAAACCCGAATTTGACAGGTTCCTTCCAATGAGTTCTATGGAACTGAATTCTAGTACTAGAAAATATTCTGTAGAAAGTGATCCCTCACTAGCAGAGAGCTGGAGTGGACAATCTAATTGGCTTTTTTCAGCTCTAATTTCAATTATTCTCTATCTAATTACATTAAAAAAAACCTAAGTTAAAATGATGTTAAGTCAAGAACTCAAAAGTTACAAAATACTAGAAAGAAGGTTTCTCCTATAACCTTAATTGGCTCGCTTGTATTTATGCATTACAGTGGAATCTTTCCCAATATCACATGGGAATTCTGCCAAATTTGAAATCCCTGCTTCAAAGCATAGAATCACTCATGTTCTTTAAAGAAGCGGTTGTAGAAAAATATTAACAGCAGCAACACCATGTATTTTTCCCTAACTTCATTCTTGAAAATAGCCTCAATTAAATTCCACCTCCCTTCCCTCCCCAAAAAGGAAAAGCCTGAAGCAGAGAGCAATCATGGAAAATTTCAGCCTGAACATTTAAAAAGTTATAAGCAACTGAAAAAGGGGTTTATAATGAAAAGCGTTAGGCATGCTACCAGTTTCACTTAGGTTAAGAATTGATTAATTTATCAAGAGGGCACGGTCCTGTTCCCAACAATTTTTGGAAACTGATGTTTAAAACCCATATCCAATGCTACATATCTTTTGCAATGTTTGACTTGCATAGCATGTAATCTAGAGAATACTGGTGCCAATGTAACTCCCTGAATGAGCAGAATTTGAATGAGTAATTTTTTTTTTTTAGTTTCTATCATAAACAAAACAAGACCCAAACAAACAAAAAGTGATTGATGCTGTACATGAGGGATTTACAGAAGGATCAGTAGCAGGAGTTGAAACATTTGTACTAATCAGGGAGGAATGGGACTTTAACTCATACAGAACATTTGCAATTTTCTGGGTATGACTTTCAAGACTGTAATATACTTGGCTGAATCCTACAGGATTTTCCACTTGAAATGTTCTAGCAATCCACTGGAGGCGCAAAAGTACACTAAAGGCTTACTGCAGGAGAACAGGACTATGATTTAGGGTATGGCTGAAGGGGCCTAAAATATGTACACTTCCACCCTCGTGCAGTATGCCACATTACAGTGAAGAGCATATTACTTACAACACCATAAAGCTCAAATAACCCCACTGAAGTCAGTGAAGTAATTTCAGATTGACACGGCTACCACAGATGGTAAACTCTGGTTTACTGTGCTCTGGTTTACTGAGCACAGTGATATCAAAATATTCATGGTCTGTGAGTGAGATTCAGAAGCAACTGAAAGTGTGTGTGACAGTTTAAACTGTTAATAAGGCCACTTTCCTGCTACTGCTCACTCACTTAATTTGTTGCCGTTACATACAGCAAAACACCATGTTTAAAATACTTCCAAAAGCCCTTCATTCTGCCCCCAAACCTTAATTCTGGTGAGGATCTTGAATAGTCCATTCTTACTACTTGCACTGCTGGCACCTGTATTTCCACATACTAATGTTGTGCTGCTGTATCTCCTTATCCAACCAGGGTTAGAATGGAAACAAACAAACAAAAACATGTTTACAATTTTTGCAAGGTACTTTGAAATGAATAATTTTACATGGAGTAAATACACAATGAAAAACAGTAAAAACAAGCCTATTCTCTCTATATTTGAAAAAACTGGAGAAGGTTTAGAGAAGAGGCAAAAGAATGATTAAAGGATTAGAAATTCTGTTTTATAGCAATAGACTCAAAGAGCTCAACCTATTTAGTTTAACAAAGATAAAGTTAAGGGGTGACTTGCTTACAGTCTGTAAGTACCTACAAATATTTGATAATAGGCTCTTCAATCTAGCAGAGAAAAGTATAACAAAATCTAACAGCCAGAAATTGAAGTCAGACAAATTCAGACTGGAAATAAGGTGACAATTTTTAACACGGAGGGGAATTAACCACTGGAACAATTTTCCAGTGGTCACGATGGATTTTCCACGACTGACAATTTTTAAACCAAGATAGAGCATATCTTTTAGGGAAAAAACCTAAGAATTATTTGGGGGAATTTCTGTGCCCTGTGTTCTACAGGAGGTCAGAATAGATGATAACAGTGGTCCCTTTTTGGAATCTATGAAAACTGATCATCATCACAGGCATGACTTCATAATTAAGATTATGCAGCATTCTTGCCGTATGTGTGTTCAAAAGGATAAACCATTGCTTTTTGGGCTCTGTGCTTGCTAGGCAAAGCATACTAAACCTCGCATCAAACAGCTTGCCTTCCTTCAAAACTATGAAGACTTATGGCTTGTTGACAGTTCCAAGATATATCATAATCTACATTGTAGAAACATTTCTATTAGGAATGAATTACAGGGTTAGCATCAATTATAAAGTCTGGCAAAACTGAAGACATATTTCTTTTAAACAGCCAAAAAAAAAAAAGTGTTATTAACGGGAGACATTTGGTTTGGTTTTAACATTAGAAATAAACTGACTCATGTATTTTAGAAGAAAAACAAGTTACTGTACACACATCAGATATTTTTTCTCTAGTATTGCCAGCAGCAGGAAAAGCTGGTTCAATGAACTGATTTTTAAAATTAAAATATATTTTACTGAGTAAAGTTTCTGTGACCAGATAAGTGACACATTGCCTTATTTTCTAATTCTATAGAGTCTCCATTCGCATTTTGAGAATTTTGGGGAAGCCTGCATGGCTTTAACACCTCTCTGTCTTTCTTTCTTTTTTATCGTGTGTGCCTGGACCTAATAGCAACAGTTATATTAAGGTGGCCCAATATTGTCCATTATAAACCCATTTTCAGTTGCTTATAAACTTTTCCAAAGTGTAATCTCTTGAACTGAAATTTTCAGTCTTGGTCTCAACTTCAAGGTGACCGCTCCAAGTTTGATCAAATACTGTTCAGTCACATTCAAGAATGAAGTTAGTGGGGGGCGGGGGGAAGAGGCGGGAGGAAATGCAGCGTTGTTAATCTTAGAAACGTTCACAGCTTTTTTTTTTTTTTAAATAGCTCTATCACGTCAGGGGAGTTGGTGTAAAATTTGAGAAAAGTCTGGAGGTCAGTGAGGTGCCTTTCAGGTCCCCATGAAAGTCAATTCAGATTTGGCCCAATTATAAACCAAAGAATAATGCGTGTGCACAAATGGCACTAGAGTCTGAACTAGAATTCAAACTTCCTGACCGGTCCTGGTCCACGACTAGAGATCCTAGATGCAATGGTAACACAAATTATAATATTTGAATTCCTGCCAGGCTGTACTACACATGCTCCCACGCTGCAAAGAGTTTCCCTCACTGCTTCAAACTGAACACAGGAAAGTTCAAAATGCATATGAATACATAGGCAAAATGGATCCCCCTCTTCCTACTGATGATTTCTGCACTGAAATTCCCTTTGCACTGGGAACACTGGGCTGGGAACCAGGACTCCTTGCATTCTAGCCCCCCTCTTCAAAACTGACAGACCATAATAATTCTCTGCAGTTCACAACCCTTATTACTGAGCAAAGCCTCATAGCCTTACCATAGAAGGCAGGCAAGTACTATTCCCCACCGTTATGCCGATGGGGTAATGTCACCTTTGGCAGAGCTGGAAATGCAACCTATGTCTCTTATATGACAAACCCAAGTCCATCCACTATGCCAAACTCTTAGAGACAATATACCAAATCTACACATTTGACTTTGCTGTCTCTAAAACTGGGCTACTCCTGAATGCTCATCTCCACAAAGCACTTTAAGCCCGCCAGATGAATGAACAAACACTATGCAAGTACAATCATCACTAACAAACAGTCCCTGAGAGTCCTAATTCTCAGTTTCCTGTTCTCATTGCTATACCATATTCCCCTCTGAGAGTCAGGAGCACAACCCAGGAATCCAGATACTCAGCGTTCTACTGCTCGTCTATTGTCCAAAATTTCCAGCCCAAGAATGGCGCACGGAGAGCCCCCTTCTAGGGATATCATGACCCATGCAGCTCCAGGCATGTGAGCTCCTGGAAGAAAAGATGCAGGGAGGGGCTCTCCAGAATAGTCGGCAGGAGCAGAGACAAGCAGCTGCTGCAGGGACCTTTGGATGCTGCTGATGTCTTCAGTGTCCAACTGCTTTTTTCCCAGTGTTTACTCTGGACATCCTTGACTCCATTGACTGACTGTTCACTCTGACTCCCTCTCTCGCAGTCTCACTCCACCTGCCCCCTCACCAACCTTCTTTCCCTATCTTCCTCACCCCTCACATTTCTGTCTCCTGCCCCTTCCTTTGTCTCTGTTTAAGTAATTCCTTCCCAACAAAATCCCATCCAAAATTCAAAGAGAACCAACAAAAAAATCACAACCCTAACATGGCATTTGAAGACCACTATATTGTTCACTCTACTTGTATATTATATCCCTTTCCAACATCTTTTTTGGCCTCGCGTATTTAGATAGCATGCACTTCAGGGAAGCGTATCTCTTACTTTTTGTTTGTACAGTTCATGGTGCCTCCATCCCAGTTGGGATCCCTCAGCACAACCATAACAGAAGTAATAAAAAATAAAATAATTTGTCTTTTATCTTTAAAACAAACAAACCACGACGTAGAAATTCCACACAAAATATTTGCATTAAGCGGTCACATGAAAAGTATAGTACACGCTCATGGAATTAAATCCTCCACAGGTGTAAGTTATGTAGCTCTACTGCAGTCAATGGAGCTACACAGATGTACATGAGTCAGGTATTAGACCCCTCCCCCCCATCTTTCTTAACAGTTTGGTCTCAGTCACAACTTTCAGATTGTAAGCCTAACTCCTTTGACTACGTTAAAGTGAATTCCCTCTTACCTGTTGTGATTCACTCGCAGAAGCTGTGTTTAAATCTATTATTTTAGCTGACATTTAAGAAACAGGCGTCTGATATTTTCTTAGAACACGCAACAATTTCTTCCTAGCTGACACCCTTTGTGAAGAAGTTTGTGTGTGTAAATGTCATGCCCAGTGAAAGTCTTTCATTATTATGGTAACATTCCTCGTGACCATACTTATACAATTTTTTGTTTGTATAACAAAAGATTATTTACACAGCTCACTTCATGTCGCCTTTTGAGTTTATTTACTTTTGCCTCTAGTAGAAGGAGCATAAGAATATTGTAGGATTCTGTTCAATGGATATTGGGTTCCAGAATAATGCTTAGTAGAGTTTCCTGTCCATCTGGTGCTCTGTCGCCTAAAGAATATAGGTATATTTGTTGGAAAGAAGAAAGGAGATGTCAGAATATAGGCATTAAGTTAACCTGAATCTGTCTCGATATGGCGAGGCCTACACATAGCTAATTAGTTATAGACGGATGCATGGATAAATCATTCTCTGTAACTTTTATGAGCCTAAGGTAAAAAAAAAGCAACCATGCATTTTTCTGGTCAACTTAATTAAGAGGATTGTACTTGGCTAGCAATTGATAGTCCTCCAAGGAAAACCTGTAGTGATGGTGATTTAATTGAGAAATAGTCAAACTAGTAAGCAGCAGCATATTAAATGAGAGACTAACTTGGACCTGTGATGATTAGCCTGAGTTACTATTTGTGCAAATGAGCAATGAGATATTCATGTAGGATGCGACTATTGCAACAGAAAGACCACTGTCCATCCTGAGGTGGTGACGCACTCACTTTCTTGACTGCAGACTGATCCTGATCTTATTTATGTCAGAGAGAAAGCTCAAAGAAGGGAAGCATAACTGGCCCCTTATTGTGCTGGAAACAACAGTTAGCTTTTCGGCAATAGCTCCCTCGCTCACACCAACCCTTCTAGTCTTCTATATGCAATAATAATTGAAAAATTGAACCATAAAACCTCCCCCTTTTGCTGGCAGGAAAGAGAGGGAGAGATTGTTATTTCTACCCTAAAGAGAGAGTCTGATTCTACGGTACCCATATAGGAACTCAGATAGATAGCAATGGTTTGGACCTTACTCTGCTTTCACTGAAGTTATTACACTGTCACTATTGTCAATGAGAGCAGAACTTGGCCTTTTATTTTTAATGCAGGTTTTTAAAAATTAAATAGTTTATTAAGCAAGAGGCAGAAGCCTGCATTCCTTACACACACAAATCACCCTCCAAAATGAATGGGAGTTTTTGGTGTGCAAAGAATGGAGGTTTGTACCCAAGTCGTCATCCTCCTTTCAGAAAGGCACAGAACAACATATCAGGATTTGAGAGCAGCACAATTAGAATAACTCATCTTGTAAGTAAAATGGATGAGTGCTTTAAGCAACCAATTTGCTAGACAGCAGCTCTGACAAACTGCCAACACTATTCCAGATGCCTGCCCTAGACATAATGCAAGTCATAAGAACGGGCTACTCATAATCATCACCAGAATTAAGGTTTATGGGCAGAATAAAGGATATGGGAAGCATTTTTTAAAAAATAGTTTTTTGCTATATGTGACAACAACAAATCCAGAATTAGTGAGTGGAAGGAGGAGGAAAGTTGCCTTAACAGCTTGAGCTGGTATGAGGGTCACAGACACTTTCAATTGTTTCTGACTCCACTAGATTAAAGAGCCCATTATCAAATATTCGTTCCTCATGTAGATACTTAGATTAATCTAAGTCACCCTTCACCTTCTCTTTGTTAAATTAGATCGAGCTCCTTGAGTCTATTGCCATAAGACAGGTTTTCTGATCCTTTAATCACGCTCATGGCTCTTCTCTGAACCCTCTCCAATTTTTCAACATCCTTCTGGAATTGTGGACACCAAAACCGGACACAGGATTCTAGCAGCAGTTGCATCAGCACCAAATACAGAGGTAAAATAACCCCTCTACTCCTACTCGAGATCCCTCTGTTTATGCATCCAAGGATTGCATTCACCCTTTTGGCTGTGGGATCAAGCTGGGAGCTCATGTTCAGCTGATCATCCACCACAACCCCCAAATCTTTCTCAGAGGCACTGCTTCCCAGGATAGAATCCCCATCATGTAAGCATGACCTACATCATTTGTTCCTAGATGCATACATTTACATTTAGCTGCATTAAAACTCATTTTGCTTGCGCCCAGCTTACCAAGTGATCCAGATTGCTCTGTATTAGTGACCTGTCTTTGCTACTTACCACTCCCCCAATTTTTGCATCATCTGCCATTTCAAAGTCAATTGCATCGGTCTAGGCAGCAAAGAGCAAATTTTGCATTTATTCTATGTAAAATTGCTCATTTTAAAGTACCTTGTAAAAATGTAAGCATGTTTTCCATTTGTTTCTATACTAACCCTGGTTGGATAAGGAGATGCAGCAGCACAACATCAGAATGTGGAAATAAAGATGCCAGCAATGCAAGTTGTAAGAACGGACTATTCAAAATCATCACCAGAATTAAGGTTTTGGAACAGAATGAAGGGATCTTGGAAGCATTTTAAACGTGTTTTTTGCTATATGTGACAGCAGCAAACCCAGTGAGTGAGCAGCCGCAGGAAAGTGGCCTTATGAACAAGCTGAGCTGATGTGAGTGTCACAGACATTTTCAATTGTTTCTGATACTCACTCACAGATCACGAATATTTTGATACCATCAATGTACAGTTAGAGGCCCACTGAACCAGAGTTTGACACTGGTATCACAGAGGGCAATCTGAAATAACTTCCCTGAAGTCAGTGGGGTTATTCTAGATTTATGGTGGTATAAGTGAAAACAGAACCTTGCCGACTGTATTCATAAAGATGCATAAGTATCCAGAAAAGTACTTGTGGTCCTGAAGGACAGATTGAAGAAAGACAAACTTCTCTTATCCATAGATGTAACTGAAAACAATTGCAGAATCAACAGAAAAAAAATCTAGATCTTTGCATTTGCACTATGTGGAACTGTGTATGAAGGATATTGGTGAAACCTGCCCCACAACCAAGCTGGGCAGAGGGAGTGAGCTACAGCTGGCTCCACATTCTAATCACCATCATTCTCTACCTGTAATCTGTTTCCTCCCCCTACTGGTAGCAGACAGCCTGGTGGGAGGATTACAGTAGGGGATAAATTGCTCTGATTTAATAAAAGTATGTGTACCTTAGATCACTCTGAATATTTTGGACCCACATTTTTTCCAATTAACCTTTGGGCCCCACAAAGAGAGACCAAAAATTTAGGTCAGTTGGGAAAAGTGTAATTCAGGTTGCACATCCTGCTTCATGGGAATTCTTTGAGGCTTAATTATTTATTATAAAATGCACAGGGACCTTCAGATGAAAAGTGCTGTATAGTTTTACAATAGTAGTATCATTTTTATGTAATACTGTTTTTTTCCACCCCCTCATGAAGCTTCTAACACTGCCAAATTGAAATTTTAGACAGTGCAGATGTTTTTCACTCCCTTTTTATCTCCTCCAACCTAAATCTGTACTTAAGAAAAAACAAACTTCATTTCCCCCATTTAGGACACATGCAGGATTCGATTACTGCTAGCTCACATGTAGTAGCTCCCTTTAATCTGAGCTGTCTACTTACAGTAGAAGTGAATACCCCGAAGCATGCTGCCAAGAGCGTAGCTCATATAATGAGCAACAGAGCAGTTGAAAACATGGAGAGACATGCCACCACCACAGCCCTGTAAATTGAGACAGATTTTAGTATATCAGTTGAAAAAGAGTGAAGAGGCACATCCTTTGGAGAAACAAATTAACTAGTATCTCTAGTTTTATAGGCAGAGTTTATATTTATTTCCAAGGATGGTTACTGATTTTGTGTGTGTGTTTTCTGTCTTGCCTTATTACTTGTTCTTAAAGAGATGGAGATATGTAAAGTTGCTAGGTTCTCCTTTTTGAAACAAACATTCTAAAAGACAAGGTTGACAGTTAAAATGATCAGTTTAATTACAGGCATGCAGGGTGAATTGAATTAAAAAAATCAGATTTTTAAAATTTAAATTCAATAGTTTTTTTAAAAAAAATCTATTTAAAATTAAACTTGAAAATCAACAACCAATGTTAAAGCCTAACTCAACTCTGATCTATTAAATATAAAAATAACATTAAACAGTATGTTTGCTGCCAAGTTTTAAAGAAAGTCAAGCCACTGAACTGGTGGAAGTCACTGGCTAAGCACCTGGAACTAGAATTTGTTTTATGTGCTAAATGAGCTTTTAGACAACCGTAGCCTCTTCTATAGGTGCAGAAAAATATTTTCTTCAGTTCAGTTTATTCAACTAGTTCCATTCAACAACTGGTTCATTCAATGTTAAGGAATCATTTGAGAGTTGAAAAAGCAGGAAAGTTTGTTTTACTCTTCCAATCGATGCATAAAACTAGTGTTAGAAGATGAGACCTGCTGGTTCTAAACTCTTGAAGGCATAGGACCAGAAACAATCAGTTCAAGTCAGTAACTACAGATACACCTTTTACAGTTAAAACTGAGTTATTAAGTAAAACATGTTTTGAAAAATGTTTTTCCCCTTATTTAACCAGCCCAGTTAAGATAGTTTTATTTAATTAAAAAAAATTAAATACTGTTTATGTGCATTTTTATTTGCATTTGTGATTTGTGTCAAGCTCTAGTTGGTCAGAAATTCAAGTAAAACATCCTACAAATAAGAAGTGCATCATTCAACATTTTTTATCATAAAAATTGTAAAAAATTAAGAACCTGAATGAATGTATGTTCAGCTATATAATTTCTTAAATAAATATGTATAGCTACAGTGTATCCTGTTGGTTAGCAATAAGCACCAAATTTAGTGTCAAGGCTACATTTAATTGCAAACAAACATATTTTAGGCATCACCAATCAATGAGAATCAACCTTCCTTCAGGAAAATAACAAAATAGCACAAAAATGCAAAAACATGAATGTTTCCCCCTTGCTAGTTTAAATCATGATTAAAATTGGTGATTTAAATGTCAATTTAAATCAATCCACTCTGAAAGGATCTTATGATTTTTTGTATTCATTCACTATTCACAATGGATTCCCTGAATACATTCTGAAAATAGACTTGTTCTGTTTTTCTTTCACAATAAAGATCCTTGTGAATATTTCATAGCTGAAATTCGATATTCTTGTTGATTAAATTGTAATGGACATATGAACAATGTGACACTTCTATTTATGGATTGGATGTATAATTCTTCGAACAGTGGTGGCCAAGCTTTTCAGCCTATGGGCCAAGAGATGGAATTATACTTGAGGTAGTTTCTCTTCCGCTAGGGGAGGAATTCTCAAACTGGGGGTCGGGACCCCGAAGGGGGTCGCGAGGTTATTGCATGGCGGGGGAGGGGGGGAGAGGAGGTCACAAGCTGTCAGCATCCACCCCAATCCCCGCTTTGCCTCCAGCATTTATAATGGTGTTAAATATATTTTTAAAAAAATAATTTATTGGGGTGGGGGGGGTCGCACTCAGAAGCTTGCTATGTGAAAGGGGTCACCAGTACAAAAGTTTCAGAACCACTGCACTAGAGTCAACCTCACTCAGCTAACACATTTTTAAAGAAGTTACAGTATTGTGTCTACACTAGGTAAAAAGTCATGTTTTAAATTGTGTTAATTCACATGTGTTAGCTAATATTTTTCAAACATGAACTATTTCCTGAAACACAAGGTTGTACAGGCCATATCCTCAAAAGGTATTTAGGCTTCCAACTTGCATAGGATTTCAATGGACATTAGAAGCATAAATACCTTTGAGGAGCTGAGCCTAAATCCTTAGAGTCAGAGCAGGGACAAGGAAGCAAAGTTCTCTTCAGCATTATTTTGCAGCTTTATTCTCAGGAGCACCTGAAAAACAGGAAGAGACCAAAGCATCCTACCCTTGATCTAACCCAAACACAAATTTCCATCAGGTTGAACAATGTTCTCTTTATCTTAATTTAAAGGGAAGACAAAGGTCATCTTAACCTCACAAGGCTTACATGTATTGTATTTTGTTAAGTACTACAGTACATGAGAGGCCAGTTGCGGAAGAGTATTGGAGATAACAATATTTCATTGCTAAATTACCCTGAAGATACTCCTGAGGTGTGGAAGAAAGACATTTAAATCAGTGTGCCTTTTAATTCTTTTTATTTCCTCAAATGACTGATCACTGAAAACAAAATGGCTTTTAAACAGTGAAACAGCTCCATAAAAAATTTCCCCCAGCTTAATATTGCTTTTGGACTGTTAAGTCTTGAAGTATCCAAGTTGTCAAAGTGACTGCGTGAAATGTAACATTTAAAAACCTTGTAAGTAATTATGAAACAAATGCTGCCCCATAATTTGCAGTACATTTATTTTAATACATTATTTTTATATAGCATCTTTCAACCCAAATGATCCCAAAGCATTTTACAAACTTGATTCACTTCAGTCCTCATTGAGATGCAGCTATCTCCAAGACACACTGCAACTCATTTGTGTGTATGTTTCCTGTTTTAATCTTGTAAATAACATTTCTTCTCTTGGTTAATAAATCTTTAGTTAGTTTATTACAGGATTCATTACAGACATTGTCTTTGTTTTGAAATCTGAGTGGAATCTGACTTGGGGTAAATGACTGGTCCTGTGGGACTGGGAGCAACCTGAAGTTTGTTGTGATTTTTGGTGTAAAGTTACCATCTACTACGTAGTCCAGCTTGCCTGGGTGGCAGGATAGACAGTCCCCTTGGGCACTGCAGTCTAACTGACTCACTGTGGAGTCACAGTACTTTCGGAATTCATACTTGTTACTGAGTTGGTGAAATCTAATTATAGAACATACAACCAGTTTGGGGTTTCTGCCCTGCTTTTTGACTATCTCTCCTGAGGTTGGCACTCACAGTCGTGAGTCACTCCAGACAGAATTACAACTAGTCTTGTATTTTTCCTATCAGCTAGAACACCATATTAATCAGATGATCAAACTAAATTTTGTTTTGATTTATGTTAAATGAGTGGTGTCACAGCTCAGGGTGGAAGACAGTGGACATGGCTTGTTACATTGCGTAAGATACTACGGATGACAGCTGGACAAACGTCCCGCTGAAGCCTCAGGATCCTTCTCATGTCTTCTTTTTAGAAGATATTTATGGTTACTTTGTGAGGTGCTTCCACTTTGATCATGGAACACAAACAAGCTAATGTTTTCTTAAATCACTGTAGCTTGTTCTGGCTATTAGCTATCTTGCTAAATTCTAAGTCTTTGTTTTTTCAACTGTGGCAAAGCTATAATTTGTTCCAGCTCTAATTTTTTTTAAATCGGTTTTGGCTAGTTCAAGCTCTATGCCAAGATCACAGCCCTGTTTATCACCATTGGTTGTAACTTGGCAAGAGAGTATCTGTTATATAGAAGTTCTTCCAGAGATTTATTATATTGCAGTGGTATTGCTCTGTAGTGAATAGTGCTAAATATGGATCTTCTCTTATCTCAGTTGCTTCCTGGAGCAAGTTCTTTAGGTTGTGCAGGAAGAGTCTCTCAAACCAGCAAATTCTTTCAAAACAGTGCAAATAGTTTAATTGTGATCACTTAAGGACCAACAACTTACTATGAATAATGGATACTAATTACTCAAAGCCAACAGGTTATGAACATTAGTAGCTGACATTTGACAAAGCTCTATGGTGCTTACAAATAATTAATACATTTGTAAAAAAGTTAAGTTTGTCCTCAGAAAATTTATGAGACAGGACTAAATTTGAAGAGGAATGTGTTTTATACATGCAAATTATTATAAAACATACTACTACTCGCAAAGATAAATGGAACAACAACAAATGGGATTTCCAGCCTCTCGTATGTGGAGAACATTCAATGCCCTTTTGAAAGGGTTCTTCTTGAAAAGACCTATTGTCTCTATATCAAAGATGTATCATTTTGCGATGGTATCACATTGAATCCTAATTTTTCTTATGGAACAGCTTAACTTTTATAGCTAGTTGTTATTCTTTTTAGTTTTATTTTGTTGGAGACTCTTTCTTTAATTACTGATACTACTTCTAGTTTCCTGTTTTTTTGTTTTATTCCAACTGCTTTTGTTTTACTGACTTTCCCCTCTTTTTTCTCCTGCTTTTGATCATGCTTAGCATTTATGTTCTCTGCAGGAGGTTGGCTTTGCTGAGAACTGATCGCTGTAACCAGGGGGAAGCCAAGCCCTACAGGCTTCTGCTCTCAATGGGCTTCATAGTTCTCAGATCAATGGATCTGCATGTTGCACATTCTCTGACAGCACTGGTTCAGAACAGTTGTTTTATTCTTTAAAGTTGAACTTAGTGCATGTAAAAATATATTAGACAGCAAAGAAAGGAACAGAAGTTCATTCTCCACGGTGCCCATGTAAACCTTGCTCTCTGTTAAAATTTTTGTCAAGCATGTGAATTATGGCATGGATACCTCTCCATTAGGAATTGGCCTGACACCATCAATGTATTTTTAAAAGGACAAGCAAACTTACTTTAGATGTTACCCAACTCTGAAATGACATCTGAGTTAAGATTTGAAGTGATGACCTACAGAAGACAAATTCTGTACTCTACTAGTGTTCTTCAGGGCCAAACAGACATCTAGTGACAATGTTCTAATTTAAGTGTCATGGTCAGATTTAATCATCAAAGAACTGGTCAGGACTCCAATGATTTAAAGTACCAAAAAAAACAAAACAAAACAAAACAAAACAAACAAACAAACAAAAACAAAAACAAAAACCAACAACAGCTTTCAAACATTTTAACTAAATGTGTGTGTTCCATGTGGGAAGGGAAATATGCAAGCGGAACTGAATTGCTATTCAGTGACCTGGTACTGTACACTACTTAAGCTAATGCTTAACAAAATACAATCCATATTTATAGTTGATCTCACACATGAAACAAATTATGGGAAAACGTTAAGGCAACAACATTATAATAGGGAGATTACAAATGCATTGTACTGTATCCTGCAAAACCAAGGAATGATAATCTCTACAGGACTTTCAATCTTGTTTCTGTTAGAGAGCTTCTGGTATGGCTTTGTTTGTTATTTTTAATTTTTTGTCTTTCCCTTGTGCTGTTGGAAGGTGCTAGACTGACGGCCCTAGAAGATGAAGCCTTGTATTTAGTCACAGAATATGTACTGACATTATAAGACTCTCTCATGCAATCCTGCCAATATGCCTCAATTCCCAGTTGAGTGGACCACTCCAAGCGGGTGAGGGATGTTACAGTAAGGGGACAAGGGGTGACAACAGTAGTATTGAGGGCATGATTCTGATCTCACTACATTTTTTGTAGGTGTCACTTTATTGACTTTAATGGAGTTACTCCCAATTTACAGCAGTATAAACTGGAGAAGAATCAGGCCCTCTGTCTCCATGCTCCTTTGTCTCTAGGTCTCTCTCCTGAAAACGTAAAACAGTATACTAACTGGGGGAGGGAGGGATTCCTGTTCTTTGGAAACTGGACAGAGTCAAAAACTCATATACCACTGAAGAGCTTTGTCATTACAACATGTCTGAATTCAGATTGGCAACCTGGAGGTGAAATTTCTATAATCTCTCATTTCTGTAAGCCACGACAGTAAGGAGATACTATTTTGCTGCTACAAAAGTCTACCCCAATTCTTACAATAGGTTGTGATAAACCCTCTGTACTTTGGGATGCATGAGCTCCTAGACAGTATAGTGAAGAATTAAGAAGATTATTCATTTTTCTCAACAAAAATACTCATAACAATAACCCATCAGGAAGACCGCACCACTTTGTAAACAAGCTTGTATTAAGTGGACTTGCTCTAGAAAGCTACACTTTGTTCTTTAACTATACTATCTAATTCTGCTCTGACACCCATGTAAAATCTGCAGTAGTTCTTGTGTGGTGGTGTTGCTCTGGTTTTACACAGCTGTGACTAAGAGCAGAACTTAGCCCAGTATGTTGATTATCTACTCAACTGGGAGTGGAATTGGAGACAAAGTTCTTGCAGAGGTGCCTGGAGATATCCTTCCCCATGATTTTTTTCTGCAAAATCCTGCAATCTAGTCTGTATCAAAAGCAAAAAAGTAGTCTTCAGAGGTATTCTTATGAGCCCTAGGGATATGTCATTTCTGGTAAGGATGGTTAAGTCATCTCTAGAGTCAGGGTTGTTATATTTGACCTAGCTGCTGTGGAAGTGATGTTTATTGATCTGGCTGCAAAACTAAGGCCAACACAAAATGGAGGCTTTTTACTGGGGCGGGGGAGAGTGTTCAAATATTTAAAGGGACAGGACATCACAGGGGTGGATTCCATCAGAAGTTGGCAAGTCACCCAAGCCCCACCTATAAGGTGGTGGTAGGATTTTAACAAGGCGATCACATGAACCTCTGAACTCCCTCTCCAGCATGACTCTGGAACCACCTCAACAGCTACTATGTGTCACATATAACCTCTGAGAAGAGGCTTTCATTGAGAATGTTATAATTATAATTCTGCATATAATTTTCATTGGCTGTTTCTATACAGGTAGTTTGTGTTTGCTTTGTTTGGCTTTTTCTGTGACAGGAGATGGAGTGGATGATCTAATGAGGTTTCTTCCCGTCTCTAACTATGATTCCAGGAATAATAAATGTTTTGAAAAAGCTTAACACATCAAAAGATGTCCACACAGAAGACCAGAATATGATTCCATATTACAGCAATAATGTATAAAATATAGCAAAATAGTTTGAGAAAAAAATGCCAAGAGTGCCCATTTCAGTAGGGCAGATTAAAAATGAAAGAGGAGTTTGCAATTTAAAACAGATGCTAACATATATTTAGATTTAGTGCTCTGTTTTCCACCACAGCGATGTGGGCTAATGATCTAAGCTGAGTGAGCCCTGAACTCCTGATGCAGACATGGATTCCCTATGTGACTTTATTGCATAACCTGTATGCCTGATCTTCCCCAACTGTAAAAAGGGGCATAACAAAAGCACTTAATCACAGATGCTTTAATGAGATATGTAGTTAACTTTTGTAAAATGCAGTAATTATCAACATTGTGCTGGCTGATGCTCAGAAAAGTGCATTTTCTAGCAGAGTTATAACATAATCCAGCATCTAAGTGTGTTCCTGATTCTATTTTGAAACTTTTCTTCCATGTTTCTCATGTAACTGTAAAGCATGGGGAGTTATGGAAGGATGAACTGCTTCTGAAAGAATAAGAACCCGCAAAAAGCTCTGAACAAAACCCAGCCATGAACGATTTTTGAGGTCTGAAAAGGTTTGGCTAATTCTCTCCCTTTCTTTTCCTCCCACTTTGGTATTTCTGGGTGCATGATGGGAAAAGCCACAGAAGTGTTGAAAATCTCCCCTTGCAGGAGATTTTTTCACCTGGTTGTGTAGAGCCAAGTTGTTCAGATACAGGTAATCACCTAAACATTTGGGTGCCATCTGAACTGCACCTACATTCTGAATCTCTTGAAGTTTGCCATCATGAACCAAACAGGCAAAGGTCTGCCTGCTTTCAGTGCAGTGGGAATGACTGCCTGCTCCAGTCTATGCCATGCACAGGTTTTACACCAGTGCCCTTAATTTTCTACTCCTTTGTACTTGTTATTCTTGGCTTGTTAATCTTGTTGCAGCCTTCCATTCAAGTTAGATTAAATATAAAACTGAACAAAACTATTTGTAGAGAAACATGAAACCATGTGAAATTAATCTGATTTGAGTTTTAATTACAAATTCATAGAATGTTCATCAAAATAACAGCCTATTTGTAGGAACCTAAGCCCCGAACCATAGACTTTGGTGCCTAAGTCCCAGTTTTGGCTCCACTGAAATTCACAAAACTCCCACCAAAATTCATTTGGCATCTAAATTTTTGCAGTGAAAGTTCCCTAGGTGCCGACGATTCAGCCTGTAAGCACATACCCTGCAGCCTCCCTCTAGGCATTTGGATGTTTATGGCCCCAGAGCAAGTCACAAAACCAGGGAAGATAGGCATTTGACTACCTAAGTTGTGTGTGGAGCCAGAACCAGTCAGTGTGCTCAAGAGACTGCCTACCTGATCAGGTCCCTTGCAAAGCTGGGGAGCAGGAAGGGAAAGATGTGATGGCTGCTCACATCCCCACCCTTACAAGTCTTAGCCCAGTGCTTTGGAGCACATGCCTAGGATATAGGAAACCCAGGTTCAATTCTCTCCCTCCGCTGCTGGAGAGAGAGGGAGAAAGGGTACCCCCACTGCCAAGGAGAATGCTCTAACGTCTAACCACTTAGTTAGTGAATATGGTTATGTAGGACTTCCTCAAGCTCTCCTGTTGAAGCTGTTCCATGGTGGATAAATAATGGAAATGATTGGAGTAGAGGGACTGGACCCGACCCAGAGTCTTTAATGTGGTTACCCAAACCACTAGGTTATGGAGTCAGTCACTCTCCGACTCAAGGACTGCTTAAGTATTTAAAGTGGAACCCGCAGAAGAGAAGCTTCACAGGTTAAGGTAGTTCCATTGGACTTCGCCATCCATTTGCTATGCCATTTCCTTCCTGAAGTTTTGTATTGTGTTCACAAATTCCTCCTGCACATAGTACAGAGGTCATGAGCTTACGATCTATGCGCTATTCTGAATCATGGAAAACATGGATTTATTGAAATTAATTTGAAGTCAGAGAAATATTTTTCAGATCTGCAGGCAGACGACAGTCCTGGTGCTTTGAGCGAGAACACATGGCCCTAATTCAGAAAGGTACTTAAGCACAAATATAAATGTAATGCGACTGCTCACATGCTTAAGTACTTTACTAAATTAGGCCTAAAGTAGCAGAAGGGGCCTACAGTACTCAGGTCCTGCTTTCCTTTGTTCAACTGTCAATATAAATTATTTAGAATAACTAAAACCACCATTTAAAACAGATGAACCAGTGATTCATGTGATACTCTAGAGGATACATAAGACGACATTATGGGAAGCAATCAATCAATGCTTGTATTACTGAAGATATCAAGTGATTTTTTTCTTCTTTATTTCCAGGGAACAAACAAGAGTGTTCTTGGTTACTAGTCTGGCATTTTTTTCTAAATCACTGCATCAGTTTTTGGCAGCACTTCTGATTTATGTTTCACTGTTTATCTAATTTTCTTTTATGATGCCATTCAAAGTAGAAACGTTAGAGATTTATGATTTGCCCTCCATGATACCCTCAGGAATAAGTGAACAAACTGTACCCTTATTCCTATTGTTTCAGCCAACAATTTGGAAATATAGAATTGCAACTTTAAATTTATCTATTGCTATTTCCTTAATAAAAATGGAACTATTAGTGCGGTTTTGGTCTTAGGAGCAAGTTGATTTTCCTCACTGGTCAGCAGGGTTCAATGATAAGATACCTGTTCCTGCTCCCACTGTAATCAATGGGAATTTTGGCATCAATTTAAATAGGAGCAAGTCTGCTCCCTAATTATTCATGAATTTCCTAGGAGTGTGAGAGGCCATGCAAAACCCTTGAAGCTATGGACCAATGTAGATCATAATTTATTTAGTAAACTACACAAAGTTGTATTGAAGAAGGGAAAAATTGTGTTTCATGGTTGGCTGAGGAGTTCTTGAATATTTCAGAGCCATATTAGAGGGGACAATTTCACTTGTGTCTTTCCCCTCCTTACTTCACTGCTAAAAAAAAAAAAAAAAAAAATTACTTCCAGGCTTTCATCACAATCAGCCAACTGTTAATTTGGGAACACTAATCTTCTCCTCTTCTTGTAAATTTAATGGCTGTTTAATGGCAACAGTGTACTCAGTTGACAACATACTTTTCAAAAGATGACTAATGTTTCCCCGAAAGAACCGGATGCTGGAGGAACCAGCAAGGGTGATTCAATATATGGTGCTCTTCCCTCAGTCAATGCTGAACGCCAACAGCTTTCATGACGGTAGGTTGGCTCTGTTCTAGACAAGACGTAGAACTGAAATGCTGACCACTTGTAGTTACATTTTACGAGAGGTGGTGGGAGAAAGAAAGGAAGCAGAAGAAAGATGATGTGGCTTAACTAAAACTATGCTATACCTTCAGGCGTTACAGCTTCCCAGGGCAGGAATTAGGCTAATAAGGCATAATAAACCTGACTGAAAGTCCCCTGAATAAAAGGGAGTCTTTCCATTGACTTTAATAGGCTTCATATTAGACCATTAGAACATCTGGCTGGGCATCAAACATTGAGAAACCTCAAGTGTTCACAACTCATTAGTCAGGTCCCCCAAAGAACCATGAGTCTGGCTTCTGATTTTTGAGCCTCTACAGTTCGAATTTTGCAGGCTTTTCTCTGCAACCAGGAGGGATAGAAACACTAAATATTGTTAAGACTCATGATAACTCACCAAAAGTTGACAAGACCATTTAGAAAAATCTCTAATGCAAATTACTTGAAGGGGTAGACACAGCTTAGTAATTGTACAGATTAGTAATGTTTCAGGCTGACCTGCTTCAAATAGGTTTAAAGTTATTACTAACAGATGAGGTTACTTTCCAGTTCTCACCGTTAAACTGTCTCATTGTTGGAATACTCCATATTTTAAGCTTACTTTAAAACAAATTCCCAGAATCAGATTCCTGACAACAGTTACAGATGATTTACTCCAGAAAGTCAATAAAGATAAGTGTGAAATCTATCAATATTTGTTAAAAGCAATTTACTACATTGTGCACCACTGGATAAAAGGCTCATTAGTAAGCACTGGAGCCACAAAAACAGAAAAGGAACGGATCTTATACACTGGACAAGGGAATATTCTCATGGAAGAAATTGCTTGAGCAAATAAGAATTATTGACTCAGACTTAAATGCTACCCAACTTTCCTGGATAGGAAGTTGAAATAGAACTTGAAAGGATTTTTTTTTTACTTGAGTAGGTAACTGCAGTCTGACTTTTTTATGTCGTCTCAGACCCAAGCAGATATTGGATAGCTCAAGGGATTTGTAAAGGTGCTTATGCAAGGTTAACTTGGGACAGTAACATCAGGTTTCAAAATAAGGGAAAAGTGTCTAAATGAATACAGTGCCTTTGTCCCTTTAAGGATCTTGCCTGTTTCACCGGGAATATGCTGCACTGACCCAAGGCTTTTTCCTGAACAGACTCTTAAATCAGTCACAAAATAGAAAACAAGGAATTAAGCTGTCCCATCTGCAGGCCTTGTCTGACAGATTTCAGGAAGCAGGCTAATTCTCAGGCTCTCCAAGCTTTGGTTCTGACAGGCTCCTCTCTCTGTTCTCCCTGGGAGTAAAGGTATATTTTTCTTTTCTTTAGTAGCCCCTTCTTTCCTTCTTGTTTCAGTACTCTTGGGGCTGAGTGAAAGGTTTCTTGCCTTAATCATCAAGTAAGGCTGGTTCTATTGGGCAGGGATGGTACCTGGCTTTCGCCATAGGTAATTAACCTCTTGTTTTCCTGCTCCAGTGTAGGGTTTGCACACCCCACCACAGTGCTGTACAACCTCCCCACAATTCTGAGTTCAAATTCAACTCAGATCAGTGCTGGTAAAAGCAACTGTCCTCAGACCGCTGTTTGAATATTGAAGAAAGTGGTTCCCAGCAGGCAGGAATCACTCCATTACAACTGATGGACTAAGCAGAGAGGCCAAAGACTGAATGGCAAAATAGTTAACTATAGTCTTATCCCATTGGAGGGCCCTCCAGAATAGGAAAGATGCACGTGCTGCACTAATGTGTGCTTCATGTGTTCTATGGATAAACAGAATATTTCTACCAGCAGGGCTGTCAAAACTACAGTCAAACAACAAACCAACCCAACATTCACTACGTATGCATCTTCTGGGTTAGAAATGCATGTGGACATTTGAAGAACATATAGTAAAGAATCAGAGGTCTGACCAATACCTTCCCTCTTTCCTTATCATTGACATAATTGCGGTAGGTTTAGGATGATATGAAAGTTGGTGGACCTCCAATGGAAATGACTGAAAATTTCATGTTACTACAATACAGAAAAAAAATCAGCATGGATTTGCAAGTTATTAAGAAGTTAGCATCTCTCATAGCTTTATCATGAGTGTAGAGATGGAGCTATTCCCCCCACCCGCCCAAGTTTCCCAAGCCAGGTTCAACCTAATTTTACTCGGTTATCAGAAGATCAGGAGACTTTTGGGATTAACATGGTTCTCATGAAATACTGGAAATCAAATATGCCAAATGGACATGGATCAAAGAAACCTTTCAGCTAACAAGAACTGAGCAGAACTAACCAGAGAGAAAAGATGCCTTCAAAAAGAAACAGGTTAAAAATGACCATTTGCACTTAACAGAGTTCAGAAGCATCAGTATTAAATAGCAAGGAAAAGAAGTCAGTTTCAAGTTCCAAGATACTAAAGGAATAACATAAATCCTCTTCACTGTGACTAAATCTTAAATAGGTGATCATGATATTCATTGAAGGCTTAACGCCAAGTGAAAACAACAAAGAATGAAAAAAAATACCCCTTTGACAGATATATAGATCACACATGATAATTCTGTTATTTGAAAATGTTAATTTCACTATTACAAAGAAAAGAACATCAATCTTAACTAGATTAGCAAATAAAAAGTGTTATTTGTTCTCAGATGAGAGACAGATATTGATTGAATACCTAAAAATGTATCCATTGGAAAAATTACTGTGGTCTGTGGAGGGAAGGGAGTTTTAACCACCTGTACTTTTGGGACCAGATTTTTAAAGGCATTTTGGTATACAGTGGGATTTTTAAAGAGCATCCTGGTGCCTAACCTCCATTCAAATCAATAGGTTTTAGGCACCTAGATGATTATAAAACAATCCCATTAGATACCTAAATACTTTTAAAAACTTTGGCCCTGTTACAGAAGGCTTGATTTGTATGAGCTCTACTTGTGTGTCCAATTTTGCATGCACACAAACTCAAAATTGTCAGCTGTGAGCACATGTGATAGGGTTAGTATATACCATGATTCTCCTCCCACAGAATTTGCCGTGGAGTTGATTCCTTGCAAGCTATACTCTAGCTAAGTATATCTGTGTTTCATTTGGAAAAAATAAAAAGCTGTTTCTTGTCTTCATTGTTATGTAGATTACATTAAATTCACATTTTAAGGTTAACAGATAGTGTTTTCATTCTGAGTCCTCATGCAGCCTAAACAATTGTGTTGAGAAGTCCCAACATTCATCTTTGAGAGTTGACTCTGAAAACATATTGATGACCATTTAAATGTCACCATTGCTAACAATTTCACTCCTGATCATTTTATCAGAAAGAACTGGATAATCTAGAGATTCTACCAGACTCTCAAACTACTTTCCACACCCTCCAAAGAGGCTCAGCTGTTTCCTACACTTCAGCTTCCCACCAAAACATCTTCTACCCTACAGTAATGCGTTGTCAATACAAAAATCTGGAACATACTGAAAACAAAGTGTTGGAACAACATAAAAATATACTGAATTTAATACAAACACAACCAACTTGGAGAACACTGTAGTGATTATATTAATCGCTTTTACTACTCACTTGCTCTTTCTTTTTTAATCTAAATGAAGCTGCCACACCAGAGTCCCAGGGATCGTGTCACAGAATTATGCTCCAGCTTGCTGCAGAGTAAGATGGCCCTTTCTTATAGATTTCCATTTCTTGTATGTACAGAGGGCAGAGTTTACTTGGGGCACAATTAATTTAGAAAAAGGAGCTAGAAATATGGGAATCAGCATATTCACTGAAGAGCTTTTCAGCCTCCTCTTTACTGAGCACCTCACTCCTGTTGAAGGGCCATGCCTAGCTTCATCCTTTAAAACTGAATTAGAATCTCTTTTGGACTAATGGGGCCATTAATTCCCTGTACACTCCAGGAGGTGATTTAAATAAGTTAACCATCGTGATGTTCCATTCATTAAGTGCACTATAATTGGCCTCCTTATCTGGGATATTTCTGGATTTGTACAAGGTTAAACCACCCTTTTAGGATTATGTCAGGGAAGACAAGAATATCAACCATAAAAGACTGGTGTGCATAGGTAGATACAAAACAATATGATATCTTGCTTATAAATTCAGTTCTGCCTATCTAAGCTTTTAGCAGATTCTCATGGCCAAAGAATCTGCGTTGCACCTAGCCACTTCATGTTGAGTTCTGCCCAGACTAAAATACCCCATAGGTTGTGGTGCGGGTTCTTCTCCCCAAAGTGTGGGTAAGGAATATGGATACAGCAAGAATTCATGGAGACACTGATCTATCATGAAAGATGAGAACATGAAAAAAGTGACAAGCAGCAGGCTCTATTTTTGAGTCAAGAGTCCCCTTCCTCTATTCTCCTTCCCCCACCTCCCCGTGTAGATACTTGAGGAAGAAGACAGACAAAAATTAAAAAATGAAGGGAAGAGAGACTGCTGTTTTGGGGGTTTGTCAAAAGGGAACAGATGAGACATAACCCTGTGGTAATGCAGATACTCAACTCATTAGCAAAAGCTTCAAAAGGAAAGAATAAGTCATTTACTCAGTTAAATATTGTAAAACCAGAGTTAGCTGGACACCAGTATAAATGGTTGGACGCAGGCAGCAAGCTGCCTTCCCTTCTATCCCCACCTGTGTGTTCATAAATACACACATCTCCTACTCTTCTCTGCAGGTTCATCATATTTTCAAAATAAACTAGGGTTCTGTGCAAGGGGGAAGGTCACAAGGAAGAATTTTGGTGAAGTACAAGGAAGCTAAGTGGAAAAAAAAAACAACAGGGGCATTCTCTTCCTTCTCTCACCCCTGCTCCCTTTGAAAATGAAAATTGGGAACACTACACTAACAGGCAGGGTGGGAGAAAACAGTACTTATCCTCCTGTGACCCTTTTAGCATTCCCACCAGTTCCCAACTTCTCCCCCACCAATCCATCTTGGACCCTGTCATCTCCATGTCTGCCTCTCATCCATGCCCACACAGTCTTTACCGATTCACCAATCAACTCCATTTGGCTCTGCACTCAGATCTGCCTTCCCATCCCTCTCCTGGCTCAGAGCCTCTCCAGCTGCCTCCAACCTAACCTGCACCATCCATTCACTCAGGGGAGAACCTCTCCTCTCCTCCACATACCTGATTTCTTTGCTGCTTAGAAGCATCTTCCTCAGCTTTAAGACACTCTCTCCACCCTCCCTCACCTGACATACAAAACCCTCTCCCTCAGAATCTGTCCTCCTCCTATCTGATGTCCACCACCAATAGCCCCCTTCCCCACCTCAGAAACACCCCTTACTTGTTGCTTTACCTGGAGAATCAGGAAAAAAGGAAAGAGGGAATACAATTTTCTCCCTCTGAGGGGAGGATCTGAATGAATCCCACAGAAGCCTGCATTTTCTGCTCTGTGCCTCCTCTGTCTGCAGGGCTAGATACTTGTAGGGATTCCTGTTTTCTGCCTTTGTGGGGCAATTCTGGACTATAATCCCTCTGAAGCCTCCATTCCTTTTGTAGTAAAGTGGCTACTAAGAAGTTAACTGAGTCACTCAGAGTATTATGGGATGGAGCCTTGATTCCTTTGCACCTTACTTCCTGTCTGTTGGTGGGGGTTGTACCAGCTTTTTGAATACATAGTTCCAACAATAAAGCAGCATATTCTTTAGCCTTCAATAACTGTACGTAGACGGTGTGTTATTGTATCCCTTGAGGGTGGGGGCGGGGGGGCCCTGTACAAAACCCTTCATTGTGCCTCCCTTCCTCTGCTGCCTGCAATCTATGTGCTGCAGGACCAGCAGTCTCCAGCGGCAGCCAAGTGTATTGCACACTACGTGGTGTCTGGCAGGCAGGTATCATATGCCTGGGGTGGGTTAGCCCACGTTGCCTCTAGTGACCTCCTACCCCTGCAGACAATGATAAAAAAGGGTGAAATGGCATGAAGACGTGACAGAGGCTAAGATGCATGCTACTGCCAAGTGCGGCCACTCGTTGGCTTGGTGCCTTGAGAGTGATTGCAAAAGGAACAATTCAACAGCTGAGTTGTCGTGCTGCTAAATGTTAGACTTCTTTAGAGACTTGAGGAAGGAAGGTTCCGTCAATCAGAAGCATGGCCCAATTTTGTGAAGTTGGGATTGACATAGACCAGCTGAGTATGGGGCCAAACACAAAAAGGGCTGATACACCCTGACTGGGATGCAGCAGCTACAAGGTGATGAATTGGGGAAAAGGGTGGCCCATATAATTTACATGACCAGAAACTACAGGGGTCTCGGTTGCAGCTATATAGCCAACATTTTCAGTTTAGAGTACAGGAGTTATACAGAACAGCACTGGGGGCTGGCTGAGCTGGTGTCTAACTGGTATCACAAAGTGACAGCAAAATAATTCAATTCAGTCCAACAGCAGGAAGAGAGTTTTTTCTTCTTCCAAAGCCCCAGGGCTGATAACCTAGGCATCCTCACAAATAGTAGTTTACTGGGATGCAGCATTGTCCAGTCGATACCATATTGTACTAACAATCAGAAAACCTGAGTTTTATTTCCAGCTCTGCTAATGACCTGTTTTGAGACTTTGAACCTCTTTGTGTCTCAGTTTCCCCACCTATAAAATAGGATTAAAATATTTACCTGTCTTTGTAAGGCACCTTGAGATTTTTGGATGAAAAGTGCTAAGTATTATTATTGCTAAAGTCTCTATAGACGCTATTACTGCAAGCACTACAGTCTGTGGCTATTTTGCCACATGTAAGGGATCACACAGTACCTGTATCACCATGTAACTGGGGATGAGAAATGTAGTTTAGTCACTTATCATTCCCATGTGCCCCATCCTTATCACAGAAGCCTGCTAGCTGCCAGAATTATTCTTCAGCAACTCCACAACACATAGGACAGCATCTTCAGGAAAAACCCTGGCACTACACGCCACCCCAACATCAATTTATCATCCAGACTACCCCTAACCAGAACTATCTGTACACTCCAAGGGACTGAACTTCTACCTCACTGACGTGGAGAATTCGAAGACTTCTTTCACCAACTCTGCCTCAAAAAATTCTTTCCCTACAATGACACCAACACCCACAATTACCATGTCCCCATTGACAGTCATAAGAAAAAAAAGCATCATCTGACTGGACACCCCACTGTTGACAAACCCCCCCGTCCCCACTTGATCTTTAAATTTGATAGCTTTTTTCCCTGAAGCAGACTGAAATCCTTAACCACCACATCTACCACAATCTCTCCACTGCTGAGAGGATAGCTATTCAGTACCTGAAATCTAACCACCAAACAAGCAGACAGATGGTTCTCAACCATGACAATGACATCAATGAGGACAATGACAAAACTGACATCACCTACCGTAAAGAACTCAAAGACTACTCAACCCGATGATTCACTGAGGAATTTAAGGATATCATCATATCCTTTGCCAAACAGCTCCAAGAGAAATGGTACAACCCCATCCCCCAAGAACCCACTCCAGGGACCTTCTACATACTTCCTAAGATACATAAACAAGGGACCCCAGGCAGACCAATCATATCTGGCCATGGCATTGTTACTGAAGGACTATCAGGACTCATAGAAACATCCTCAAACCACTCAATACACAAAGGACAAGCTTCCTCCAGGAAGCAACTGTCTTCCTCCTGAAACTCTGGAACATTAATAACCTCCCTCAGAACACCATCCTTGCCACTATGGATGTCACCTCCCTATATACCAACATCCCTCACAATGATGGCATATAGTGGTGTGTCTCAAATATCCACAAGACAATGAACAACACTCTGACATCCATCCCAAACACATCCCTAAACTCATCCATAGCAACCTCCATCCTGGGGCTGGTTTCATCCAACATCTTTATTAATGATCTGGATGATGGGATAGATTGTCCCCAGCCTGTAGCGGTGCATGGGATTCTTCCGTCCTAAGTACAGGACTCTGCACTTGTCCTTGTTGAACTCATCAGATTTTTTTTTTGGCCCAATCCTCCCCCCAGCTGAGTGTCATCCACAAACTTGCTGAGGGTGCAGACTGGCTAAGCAGCAGTTCTGCAGGAAAGGACCTGTGGATTACTGTGGATGAGAAGCTGGATATGAGTCAGCAGTGTGTCCTTGGTGCCAAGAAGGCTAACAGCATATTGGGCTGCATTAGTAGGAGCATTGCGAGCAGATTGAGGGAAGTGATTATTCCCCTCTATTCGGCTCTGGTGAGGACACATCTGGAGTATTGCATCCAGTTTTGGGCCCCCCACTACAGAAAGGATGTGGACAAATTGGAGAAAGTCCAGGGGAGGACAACAAAAATGATTAAGGGGCTGAGTCACATGACTTACGAGGAGAGGCTGAGGGAACTGAGCTTATTTAGTCTGCAGAAAAGAAGAGTGAGGGGGGGAATTTGATAGCAGCTTTCAACTACCTGAAGGGGGGTTCTAAAGAGGATGGAGCTAGGCTGTTCTCAGTAGTGGTAGATAACAGAACAAGAAGCAATGGTCTCAAGTTGCAGTCTAGGTCTAGGTTGCAGGGAGGTCTAGGCTGGACATTAGGAAAAACTATTTCACTAGGAGGTTGGTGAAGCACTAGAATGGGTTACCTAAGGAGGTGGTAGAATCTTCATCCTTAGAGGTTTTTAAGGTCCAGATTGACAAAGCCCTGGCTGGGATGATTTAGTTGGGGTTGGTCCTGCTTTGAGCAGGGGGTTGGACTAGATGACCTCCAGAGGTCTCTTCCAACCCTAATCTTCTACGATTCACCCATAACAATTTTACATTCAAACAGAGTGTAGTGGGTTAGCGGTGGTCCCTTCCACTCTAGCTCAGTGGGAGGCTACTCCACCTCACTACATACACACTTTGTCCAAACATGTGACCAGCCATAGGTACTAGAATGGCTCTCCAGTATGGAAACCTCCTCATGGGCCACCAGGCCCACCGACAGCAATTCCGGGCCCCAAAGCAGAACAGTCAATGAGCCCCCATAGAAAGGGATGGCTGAGGTTTACGACACTACTTTTTATCCTATTGATAACACATTAGAATCCACTGTACGTAAGTTATGGCATTGCTTGATGTAGTAAACTCCCCCCCAACCCCCAGTTTCAGCACCAGTATTAAACAAATTGCGAGCCTAAATATAAGATGTAAAATTTGTTATTTTGAATTATATATTTAAATTAAATAAATACCTTATGGAATGAAATTGGAGAAAGTCCAGTGGAGGGCAACGAAAATGATTAGGGGGTTGGGACACATGATTTATCAGCAGAGGCTGAGGGAACTGGGGTTATTTAGTCTGCAGAAAAGAAGAATGGGTGGGGGGGGGGGGGGGGCGCGGGATTTGACAGCAGCCTTCAATGACCTGGTATGAAATTAATTTCTTATAGGATATGAAGGATCGCATACAGTACATATGCTATGGAAGAGGCAGTTGAAATAAAACATACAAACACAAATTTTCATTGCTAGAAAAAATATTAAACTTTATCTGATCTTGAGAGGAAAAGTCATTTGTATGCATGTGCTGAATGTGGGGCTTTGTATCTTTGGACAGAGACCAATCTTATTGATAGAGTATACTGAACTGCCTGAAAACATCACAGCCAAAGATGCCTTCCTGAATATTGCTAGATTTTTTTTTTAAATATACAAATATGCGAAGCGACAACGATATTCACTGAATTGCGTGTGCACGCAGTGCTGTGCCAGCTGGTGCCCAGCGAGCTGCTACTGGCTGCACTGCTGGCTGTGCTCTTCCGGCTCAGCCAGGGCTTTCACATACCCCCCCAGCTGCCTTTGCTGCTGCCAATACCACCTCACATGCACCTAGGAGCCCTGCGGCCCACCCAGGTGAATTAAAAGGGCCCGGGGCGCCCCGCTGCCACCTCAGCAGCGGTGGTGGCTAGGAGCCCCCGGGCCCTTTTAAATCATCCTGGCCTCTGGGCAATTGTCCCCTTTGCTGCCCCACCCCCAGCGGTGGGCCTGTGAGCCACCTTGAGGAAGAATTTCTGGACATACGCACCACAAAATCAATGATATACTAAGATACATTAATGTGTTTTCATTCTCTGGACAGATGACCTGAACTCCCTCAGATTTCCACCATAGCCATAACAACTACCACTGAACCATAAAACGCTCTCTAGAACCTCACGCAGCAGCATCAACTTCCTGGACACCATGATCAGCTTGAACAATGGAATCCTACAGACCACTATATACAAGAAACTTCAAGTACAAAAATGATACATGCATACAAATGGGAGGAATGTATTCTTTACAGAGACGTGTTACATGGCATATGTAGCATAAAATATATTCCAGTTATGTCATATATGCATTCATAAGCATATTACCATAAAGCCTTATGGGGGGCACTGTCACAAATCCATCCTCAACAAACAGGATTCTGAAGACTATCCACCTTCAAGATCACCATAATTTTCTATAGTTTCAGAGTTATCTGCCAATGACAGTGTTTCAGTCACATCATGTATGTCACATAGCCACAGTATATCACCTGTAGCAAAAATAAAATAAATCATCATCCAGAAACAATAGATAAATTTGTGATAACCAGCAGTTTACAAACAGAGGTAACTGATGAAAAAATTGCTGTTTGTTTATGCAACAAACTCTCCTTTCCGTATGATTGAGAACTCACACTTTATTAACATGGTTCAATCATTAAGACCAGGATACAGTCCACCCAACAGAGCAGATGTCACAGGCAAATTGCTGGATAAGGTGTACGAAAGAGAAATTGAGCAGCGTGCAAAAGGTCTAGAGGGTAAAATTGTTAACCTGAATCTTGATGCGTGGAGCAATCTCCACAATGATCCTGTTGTATGTACTTGTGTGACAACAGAAGATGGGAATGTTTTCCTCACAGAAACAATGGATACATCAGGAAATGCACATAGAGTAGAATACTTACAAGTAGCAATAAAAGCTATAACAAACTGAAAAAAATTAAAATGTCTAGTACACAGCTTGGTCACAGACAGTGCTGCAAATGTACCCAAGATGTGAAGAAATTTAGAAGAGAGTCCCAAGCTAACAACATGTGGTTGCAGTGCTCATTTGATGCACCTCCTAGCCAAAGACTTCAGTGTTCCAGAAATAAATGGTAATGTTGTTGAAATTGCAAAATACTTCCATAACAACCACTTTGCAGCAGCTGTTCTGAAAAAAGTGGGAGGAACCAGGCTAACTCTCCCGCAAGATGCGAGATGGAACTCAGTAGTGGTCTATTTTGAGCACTATATCAAGAACTGGCCTAATCTGATGACAGTTTGTGAACAAAATCGTGAAAAAATAGATGGAACTGTCACAGCCAAAGTTCTCAACATTGGGCTTAAGAGAAATGCTGAACACATGCTGAGTACCCTGAAGCCTATTTCTGTAGCCTGGGACAAAATGCAGGGACATAGCTGTTTTATTGCTGACATTGTTGAAATTTGGAAGGAACTGAGTGAGATCTTAAAAAGAGAAATGTGCAATGACAGAATTAAATTACAAGCATTAAAAAAAAACAAATGGGACAAGCACTGTCTCCAGCTCATTTCCTTGAAAATGTTCTCAATACTTGGTACCAGGGTAAAATCTTAACCACTGAAGAAGAGTTGGCTATGACATGGACATCCAGCAATCATCCCTCCATAATGCCAACTACAATAAACTTCAAAGCTAAGGGTGAACTATTCAAGAAATAAACATTTGCTGATGATGTTTTAAAGAAAGTCACACCAGTTAACTGGTGGAAGTCACTTAAGCACTTGGATTCAGAGACTGTTGAAATGATAATCTCACTTTTAACAGCAGTAGCTTCCTCTGCCCATGTAGAAAGAATATTTTTTTCCTTTGGACTAATTCATTCCAAACTGAGAAATTGTTTGGGACCTGAAAAAGCAGGAAAGCTTGTTTTTCTTTTCCAGATTATGAACAAACAGGAAAATGAAAGTGAAGACGACTGTGTTACCTGCAGAAGCCAATATTTTAAATTTCTCATGTTGACCTGGTTGACAGTTGATTTAATTTGTTTTAAATATTTCATTTAACTATTTTAGTTAAAAAACAACTTTAACAAAAACAAATCAGATTTTAAAAAACTTGAATGTTTAACTAAATTCAAAAATTCATATGCTTGTTCTGTTAAAATATTATATGTTTGCTCTTGAAGAAAAAAATCCAGAATACATAACCTTGTTGTTTTAGTTAAATAAAACAATTTAAACATATGTCTGGTGATGATGTTCTCCTCCTAATACAGCATGGCAAGAAAATCCTTCAAATATTAATGATTAACCTGTTGAATTGGAGATAGTTAACCTCCCAATGACTTTACCAAAGGTAACTGAAGCAGATATTGATGAATGAAATAACCAAACAGTTATTCATTTTCTTATATAGCTGTAAAACTAATCTGAAAAGTTTTCAAAATAAATCACTTTAAAAATGTATGGTGTGTACCTTCTAAAAATGAAACCTACATCTCTGAATTGTGAAGAATATGTATTAAGGTTATAACAACCAACAAGAATGCACTTTTATGGAGAAATCCATGCTTAAATAGAGTCTTCCTAACTAGTGATTTAAATCATGATTTAAATCAATTTGATTTAAATCAAATCCACCCTGATGGAAATTATATCTATTTTATAGAGTTTTGCAGCAGGGATTCTGATTTCCATTCAACACTAGCACAATATTACTGTTATACCGTGTGCCACTCATGTCATTGTCTACCACATAAGATACAGGAGCAGGTTCAAGGCATTTCTGAAATCTGACAGCTCTTCAAGATCTAGTTTCTTTATGACTGTATTTAAATGGGTGACCCATTAGCCACTTGTGCTGAAAAACAAGGCAACTCTTGTCAAAGTACACACAGTACCATGAACCTGCAATGAAAGCTTTTTTTCCAAATTTTATGGATTCTCTGTTGTGGCTTCTGCTTGAAATGTTTTGTATAAATGTAGATGCAGACAGAAACATGCTCTGACCTCAGCAACTGTACATACTAGATTGGATAAACAAGCTTCCTGCTGTTTTTTGCTCTCTGCTTCCTCATATGCTCTTAACCTCAGAAAAGAGACTTTTGCAGTACACCATATGAAATACGTGGAGAAAAATATTTTACTCATTTAAAATCAAAGTATGGTGGAGGAGTATATATATCATAAAGATTAATAGTTATACTCATCCTTTTGTGATTCTTATTTTAAGAGGACGCTTATCATTAAGAATAATCTTCATACAAGGAAGGACATCGTAGTAAAGGATCTAGTCTATATTGGTTTGCTTTGTCACCATTCAGGACAACTGTACCTGTATTCCCTCTCTGTGATGCACCAAGGGCACCCACTCTAGGCTTCCAGCTCTCAGACATTGCCTGTCTTGGGCGAAGACCCATGTCTCTCCCCCCTCTCCCCCCCATCTCCCCCGACTGGGGTTTTTCTAGGCAGCTCAGTTCATCGGCCTACACTGTGATATTCCCCCATAAGACAGGTTGCCTAAACGGACCAGCATCTGTGAGTTGGTTGCTCTTTGAGTACTATGAGCAGCTGTAATTGCCAGCAGTTGGAAGTTACCACACAGCCATTTCTAAACAAGTACATTTATTCTCAAGGTAAAATTGTTACAGAGAAAACATACTAAAACAAGAACTTACATACTTGCTAAAAGCTTACCAGATGTCACCTATCAGTCTTATAGGGTGCTGGTAGGCCAAAGTCCTTCCAAATCTTTTAAAGGATTGGGGCCCCCCTTGGACAGAAGGTTCTGTCCATTTGCTGGATCAGGCAATCCCCCGAGTTGGTATAAACTCAGGTTATTTATCCAGAAGTCCCTTCTTTGTGTGTTGATCTCTAGAGAATCCAGTTTTTAACTAGTATATGCGAGCCTCTCCAAGTGGTGGTAGCTCTCTGGAGGTCTTACAACCTGAGTGAATTTGCCTATCCACCTCCCACTGTTCTTAGTTCCTGGAGGGCTGTAGTCTCCATCCCTTGCCATGGAATTACAGACAATCCCTGGTCCACAAGGATAGATGAATATAATAGAGTAAGATCTCCCAAAGATATTGTAAGAATTGCCATATCTATCATATGCCTCAGGGCAGTATGCTAAAGGTTTCCACTTCAACCATTGTGATACAACAGGTCTCTGCAGATTTCAAGCCATCCTATTTCATAAAATACATGTACCACATCAACACTATCTCCTGCCAACCAGAGTTTACAGACAGAATTGAATCCAATTCTGAATCCAGAATTCTACCACAATCCCATAGGGCATCTCCGTCTTACTTGGCACCTATAGAAGGCTCAGTTTTTTTGTTCATCAGGAAATGTCAAAGTGCTTTACAAAGAAAAGTACAGTGATCATTAATCTCCATTTACAGATATGGAAATGGAACAAAAAAGTTAAGTGATAGGATCAAGTAACACATCAAGTCAGGACTGCCTCCAAAATCTGGTGCTGTGGGTACAATAACTGTGGAAACTATATCCTAAACCTTGAAGGAAAGTGCAGTTGAAGGAACTCCAATTATTAAAGATTCAAGGGCACAGACACTCGGGTTCACTGAAGAATGACGATGCTAGGCCTGGGCCATAGAGATAAAAGTCTAGAAAATTTACTAATGTTCCTGGTCTTTCCCCAAAACTCAATTTCTAGACAGTCCGAAAGTAAAGCACAACTGAAGGCAACACTCATAGGATGACTCTGAATTTTACCTCCTCTAACATAATTCTGTCATTTCACTTTACAGAATGTAGCAGACGTCAGCACCCCAACAGTCAATGGCACCTTCTTCATCGCATTGGCTGGGAAATATCCCACTTCCATTAGTTCATGAGATCTACAAAGAGATCATCATTGCCAGTGCCTCATACAAGAATCAAAAGAGAGCCCAAGGTCACTCCTGCTGGAGCAACTCAGAGGTACTAATATTAAAATATTTCTTCTTATTCCTGGTAGAGAAGTCAAATAAATCTAATTACGTCAACTAACCCTGGAGAAATCATCCTGCTAGTCACTAGCTAGAAATTATTCCATGAAAATTTCTGTTGTGAATCCACATAATTATGAAATGAAAATTTGCTTTCCAAAAATACCTTGCAATTTCCCTTTACAATTTTACTGTTATGTCTTGCTAGTGAACACATTTGCTGGAACATCTATGGGAAGTGAACACCAGATAAGCGGTGTGCTTACAATACATGTCATGTCAAAATTCTTTTAAAAAGAGTTCTACAGAATATTTATGGAGAATAGCATGCAACATTCATCCAGATCTTGGCAGCAGAGCAGTAATCCTCTCCCCTTGTTCTCCCACGATGAGGAATTTTGTGGGCAAGGTTTTTGGATGTTGAATTAGCTCCAGCTAGATACACCTTTTGAAACACACACAGTGTTTTAAGCTGAAATGATATTGCTCATATCTGCTCCTCAACATGCTTTTGTTAAATTAATAGAAAGCTAAAACAAACATCCTCAGCTCTTTGTGAATTCTTTTTATTTGCAGCTTGGCCTCTGCAGAGGAAATAACCCCTGCCAGCTCTGAAGCAACCATTCCAAGTATCAAGCCCAAGTAGGAAATGTTGGCACAGGTGACCAAATGGCAAGTGTGAAAAATCAGGATGGGGTTGGGGGGATAATAGGTGCCTATGTAAGAAAAAGCTCCAAAAATCAGGACTGTCCCTATAAAATTGGGACATCTGGCCACACTACACAGGTAATGCTCATCCCTTCATCTTTTAACTACCCCAAATGGAAGAAATCGAATATCTGGCAAATAATATCTAAAAAGAGTACATGGGGCATGCAGGATAAACTTACAAATTGCATATCTCATTATCCTGGGACAGAAACAGGTTTATCTTTCCAAAGAGATTCACAGATAGAATTAAAATTTGGTTCGGAAACTATTAGAATTGTCTTGAAGTCTGTGTTCACTTTTAAAATAAACTGTTAATTTTCCTCTTTCTTAATCAGATCCTGGGTGTTTTCCTCATCCCATGCAACAGAAGGATATAAAACAAGTTTAATAATAAGTTTTCATTCTTTAATATGTCATTTGTATTCTTACCTTTATCTTACCTAAAAAAAGTGACAGCAGCTGCACAGGAAAAGGTTCTGCTATTCAACCCCTTATGCAGTTATTATAGTTCCTCAAGGAGCCAGCTCCTATAAACCAGCTCCTGTTCTATCAAGACAAAAACCTAAATTTAGTCCGACTACCCCTTTTCACATTTTAGTCACTCAGTGAGGGGTAGTGATGATGTATGGGTCTTAAACTGCTCTCAGATCAGTTCCTGGTGTTTCTTTGCCTGATAATGGAAAATTCATTACATTGCAATAAAAATTCAGTGCTAGGACAGCTTGTTCTTGCTGTAATTTGCTGGTTGCAATCTTGGTCCTTCCTCTGAGAGTGGCAGAGAAGTGATTTTTTAAGAACAGACAGCAGGAGCAAGCTACATAGCAAAGGAAAAGGCTTTGAATTTGCAAAGTGGAGAGAGTACTATGATTGCATCAGCTCCATTGAGAGGTTGGATGCAGAGTGGAGATGAGTCAGCCTGATGTGGGATCAGTCAGTGACAAACTGCCAAATCCAAATAGTAAAGAACACCCATGAGATTTGTTGCCCTATATGAAATACTCAGACCTCATTCCTTTTGCACAAGACCCTATACACCTTGTATGGCACTGTCAAGGTTCCTTCCCCACTCTGAACTCTAGGGTACAGATGTGGGGACCTGCATGAAAACCTCTTAAGCTTACTTTTACCAGCTTAGGTTAAAACTTCCCCAAGGTACAAACTATTTTACCCTTTGTCCTTGGACTTCCACTGCCACCACCAAACATTTATCTGGGTTTATTTATTACGAAAGCGTTGTTTGGAAACGTCTTTCCCCCCAAAATCCTCCTAACCCTTGCACCCCACTTCCTGGGGAAGGTTTGTAAAAATCCTCACCAATTTGCATAGGTGACCACAGACCCAAACCCTTGGATCTTAAGAACAATGAAAAAGCATTCAGTTTCTGAAAAGAAGGATTTTAATAGAAGTAAAAAAGAATCTCCTCTGTAAAATCAGGATGGTAAATACCTTACAGGGTAATTAGATTCAAAACAGAGAATCCCTCTAGGCAAAACCTTAAGTTACAAAAAGACACACAGACAGGAATATTCATTCTATTCAGCACAACTTAATTTCTCAGCCATTTAAAGAAATCATAATCTAACGCATATCTAGCTAGATTACTTACTAAATTCTAAGACTCCATTCCTGTTCTGTCCCCGGCAAAAGCATCACACAGACAGACACTTTGTTTTTTCCTCCCCCCAGTTTTTGAAAGTATCTTGTCTCCTCATTGGTCATTTTGGTCAGGTGCCAGCGAGGTTATCCTAGCTTCTTAACCCTTTACAGGTGAGACGATTTTTCCTCTGGCCAGGAGGGATTTTAAAGGGGTTTGCCCTTCCCTTTATATTTATGACAGGCACAATAGCACCATTACAAACAGGGATTTGAAAATGTACAGGAAAATGTTTCAGGATAGAGAAGGTTAATACTTTACCAAGGTCCAAATGCTCCCCAACCCTCCTGTCTTCCCCAGCAAATCCTCCTTAGAGCTCTCTCTAACAGGAGGTGGTACTGGACACAAGTGTTGCTGAAAATGAACACTCAGAAAAGTGGGGCTCATTTTACTAAGTGGCTATGTTTGAAGTAATTTTGATGAAGTTAATGGCATCCTAGAGCAAATTGTTCCTGATATCAAAGGAGTTATTGTCTACAAACTCGTAGTTCCTAAAATTAATTTTTAGGGTGAACAATCTAGTGATTATTTGTTTTCTATATCAAGGCCACACCTTAATCCTTCTCCCTGCTGTCCCTGAGAGGTATGACATACTCTTTAAGAACAGGAGATGAGAGGATGGTCCAAAGAGACTGTCCAAACATTTAGCAAACTATTAGCCACCAGGTAGGAGCTCCATTTTCTCCTCTGTTCTGCCTGCCACCCAGGGCCAGCCAGCCAGTTCCCCTGCCAGAACACTGCCAGAACACTAGCTATGACAGTTCTATCAATGGCTCCATTCATCACAGACCATCAAGGCACCTACCAGCTTCCCCATGAACTGCCCAACTGCAGTAGTCCTGTCTCCACAGGGAGCGTTACCAGCCACCTAAACGCCTAGTAATAAACGAACCCTCTGCACCATTGGTCAACAAGGTGCCCAACAGGAGCTTCACGATATCACCACTCACGCTTGTGCCAAAACCCACAATAAGCTTCTGCCACAGACCATCAAGAGGCCCTCCAGCACTCTGGCTGCACCTAACATCACCAGGGATATGTCTACACTGCATTGTAAGCTCAGTTTTGTGGGACCTGGGTTTGTGGACTTAGTTTCCAAGCCCATGCCTGAGTGTCCATATGGCATTGTAAACCTGGGCTTACAACTACAGAACTTCGGTCTCAAAGCCATCTTAACATGTCCATACTGCACTATGCAGACCTTCTGAATTGGGGTGCAGCTTGAGCTGCGTCCACACTGCAGAACAATGGGGCTTGGACCAGAATCTCCGTGGGACTCTGGCTCTGCTCCCCCGCCCCAGCAGGATCCTAGGACCTGGGTCCTGAGTGCTTGCTGACCCAAGTCAGACTGATTTGTATGCAGACATGAGGCATAGATTCAAGGTGAAACCTGGGTCAGAACCCAGGCTTAGTGTGCAGGCACACCCTATGGGGCCTAGCTACTCCTTACCAAGAGACCCACCATCAAATTAACACCATTGTTCTCATCCATCAGAGTGCGCACTCCCCACCCACACTGGAGTCAAGACTGGGCCCATTGGTGTTTAAGGCTTCACAGTCAAAAGGAACTAATTTTCCATTTTTTGTTTTCTTTTAGCCAGAGGCTTTAAATAAAGTACAGACATCAACAAAAAAAATCAAATTTTCATTCATCACTTCTTTTGCAAGTTCAGTTTTGCACATGCAAAAAATCAAAGTGCTCCTAATTTTTCAGGCACACCCAGCTACAAACAAAATGTCAGTGAGAAATTCAGAGGCCAGTTAGATGAATTTAAAATGTATATATATTGCCAGTCACTTTGTCTAAATACAGCAGAGGCACTCACTGATTTAACTTCCTATTCTTGAGCCACTGTCCCCACCTTCAGTACATAGCTAAGGCTTGCTTGCAAGATTAATCACGCATAACATCAAAAAGTAAAGGGGATATCAACACAGCCAAAATGGCAAAGGCCAGTCACTGACCTAGAAACAGATTAGAATGATCGGGGTGAAATCCTTGGTCCCAGTGAAGTCAATGGCAAAACTCCCATAGACTTCAATGGATCCAAGGATTTCACCCCTGGAATATATTCTCTCACAATATTGAGCAGAATAAGTTCGTTCAAGGCATCAGAACAGATCTCTTAAAACACAACATGCTAACTGTAATTTCTGGAATGGTAAACTGCACACCGAAGTTTTCACATGGATTAAAATGATCAATAGGAGCAATTTTTTTTAAAATTAAGGGTGGAACTGCATGCCCATTCACCTTAACTGGAGCTAAACACAAGCAGAAGAGAATTTCTTTTTTGTCAGATACACCAAGGAGGAATTGAGTCTGATGACACCATAAAAGAAAAAGCATGATCATCTGTGATCTGGTCATTCACATTATAAAAAGTTTAACAGTCTGCCCACAAATACTGAATAATTTTCACCTTTCAAAACATGGATAAATCTCTCATTAATGAAGAGTGGCAGCCCTATTCAAATACTCATGGTGTAATTGTACAGTTACAAAGATCCTAGCACTGAAGTCTCATATTATTAAAGTGGAATGTGCATGAAGGAGCAATCCCAACAATTACAGATTTTTTGTAACACATACATCTCATCTACAAGCACAGACGGGCTCAAAGCACGGCTTACAGTTCCATGCTCTATAGTGGGTGTCAATGTATTTTACATTTGTTATATATAAAATATTGTGTGTCAAAGATACTAATAAGGGTATACGCAAGTAATTATGAATTTTTATTTTCCTGGAGAAAGGAACCCGCATATTTCTGCAAAACTGTTGGTTTATGCATTTCCAGGGACAAGACTCAGATTGGTAAATCTATAAGAGAAAATCTGAGAGGAGATTGCATGGACCAATTAGCTGGGGGTACAAAACCTCTTTAGTGAGAGTGTGGCAAGAAATCAGAAAGCTTTGCCCATAATTACTCCCCCCTCTGCTACCTTTATTTGGTGTCACCATCAAAAAAAGACTATCACATGACACTTTATAATCAATTCCCTCAGTAAACTAAAGTGAACATGAAGATTTAAGCAGGAAAAGTGACTCATCTCAGCAGGACCAAGAAAATAATTCAAGATAACTTTGGTGGCACAAAGGAGAAAGTGATCCACTCTCCAGTCATGGGAAGGTGATTGAGAAGCATCAGAGACTCAAAGAGGAGATTGAATGGGTAGGAATCTGGGTGAACCTGAAGGCAGATTCAATTGAACATGTCTAAAAGCCAGGAAGGCAGTTTACAAATGGGATGCACAGATAACTAGGAAGCCAGGCGTGGTGATGGAGGGAGGGGCTTGATACGACCAGGAATATTCCCTTTACAAAGAGTTGAGCATCAATTCTTTCATCCACCACAATGTCTCTCTAAATTCCTCAAATCCAATAAATCCATTCTTATATTTATCCAGTGACTCTAATGGGTGGGGTCAGCTCAACCTTGACTGATATTATTCAGATCTGTCCCTCAATACTGGTTTGTTGAACTGGTTTGTTGAAATGAACAGAAAGTGAAAAAAAAAATTCATCTGAGTCTGGCCTGTTCTTTTGCAGCATATCCTTGCTTGTCACCAGAGCCCGATCACCTCAATAACATCCATTCTGGAGCCAAAGAGAAGGAAAATTTATATATAGATTTCTACATTTGACAATTAGTTTGACTAGCATCACTCTGAAAACATGGTATGGCCACTGTGGGTCTCAAACCCACTGAAGTTATTTTTATTACACAACAAACTTTTAGAGGGGCAATTTTGTTAAGTTAACATATTTTAATCATTCTGTGGCTGCAGCGTTCAGAATGAAAAATTGCAAGAATTTTTTGTAATCAGTTGATTTTTCATTGATTTTTTGTAATGAATACATACTTTGGAAAATGCCCATCCCCCTAAAAGGATTTTTTTGGTTTGGAAGAGCAGAGAGTACAGATATAGAGAGCTGCATAGTGCAGAATTCAAACATGTTTGGGTGTGTGTGGGGGGGTGTTAGTGAAACCCCTGTGTCATACCAACCTATTGTTCAAATCTATAAGGCCCCAAAAGTAAAAGATTAAAAATCTTTTATAGTAAATAAAAAGGGAAATTATGATCTGTCATTAATGCATGACCTGATAGGCACATAGTTTATTCTAATCCCTGATATAGGATTTTAAACTGACAGAGCCTGACACTGGAAATCTTTAATCACTGGGCAATAAGCCAGCCATGTAGGGGACACAGTGCATTGCAAAGAGCTTCCCCATTACTCCTCCTTGTGTCAGATATAAGGGACAACACACACCACCCTCCCTGTGCCCCTAGGGATGTAAACCACTCCAATGAGGTTTACAACTGGATATCAGCCCTCCCCCCTGCACAGAACACATGGCATACGGCACCTGTTCACATGTCAGCGCCGAATATTTGCAAATATTGCTTAAATTGCAATTAGAGATTTTGCATTATACAGTGAGGGAGACAAATGTGTCATGTGTAAGGATTTTCTCTTATGAATATTTCTTACAGCAGTTTAGTCAATTGCAGTGTCAGAAATTTTTTTTATCCCTGTAGGACTTTTTAATTCTGGATGAAATAGCCACCACATTCCCCCAAAAGGCAGGTTTCATTGGGTACCATTGCACCTAGGAGAAGCTTCAACCAGAATGCCCTAAACAGTAGGTATAAAGGTAAACATGCATAAACAGTTAGACTAAGGGTATATCTTCTCTACCAGCATCTGCATTGAAGCATCTGTGTTAGCCTGGCCCCGGCATTAACAGCCACACTGCAAAGCCATACTCAAGAGGTTGTGTCCTCATTACCGCTGCACTCATCTGTGCGTGTCTGTGACAGGGTGCTGGGCAAAGGGTTGCAGAGTCAGCCCTCTATCACGCTTGCTCCTTGTTACAGGAACCAATTAGAGTGAGCTGGGGATGGTGAAATGGTAGTGGGAACAAGCCTGAGAACAAAGTGCACCAGTGGTTACTAAATCCACGGTCTTTGTGAACCTAGCAGAGGCAGAAGCCAAGGGGGCCCTGGCACACACTGCTACAGCATCACTAGGGCTTCTGGGGTCATACCCTATGCTCTTTGTACTGCTCTATGATTATTTCCCACTGAATTATGAGAATACTTGTCTGGCTTTCAAGATATGTGGAGGAAGTGTGGAAAGGCTTTGGAGGACTATTGGCAGTCAAGTGGTTTAGCCTTCATCCTTACTGCAAAGTGAGTGGGTTATCAGCTGTAGCATTAGCAGCATCTAGGCTTTAGCCTATACTTCAGGATGGTCCAGTTAGCCCAGCTGTAAAGCACCACCACACTTGGGTAACAGGATTTTATGTTTGGAAAGAGATGGGTTAAGGAGCAATACCTAAAGTAAGAGCCCAAGGTAACTCTGCAGTGAAGACAAGCCCTAAAGTGCCCCTTCTGAGCTAGAGACAAAAATAGCATTTATCTTCCCAGCACCAGGAACCGAACTTTTGTGGGGAGAACCGCTTGGTTTTTTCCCAGAAGATGCACCAGTGGATCACCCTACCTCAAAAGTGGTGAAAATCTAGGGCTTTTTTGAAGGAGTCCACGTTAGCAGACTACCATATGGCAGCCAAGTGTCTTGTTTGGTAAGCCGAGCTCTAGATTTGTTCCATTCTCTGTGTTGAGTTAGAGTCTCCAAACTAAGATCCTGGTGAAAGAATGTGTTTCTTTTGAAATTTTAAGTTCTGAGAGTTGTTACTGCCTCCCAGTTTATTCTGCAACCTGAAATCAGAGCAGTGCAACAATTATGTGCCACGGTAGCTCATTGTCCTGAGAGATGGATGTTAGCCTATGGTGAGGCTACTCTTGGTTGAAAGGCTTTAGGACAAAAGTGAACAGCTTCTTTATAAAAAAATTGAATCCCCCCCCCTTTACATTGCAACAATTCTAGTGCTTGACCTTCCTCTGTGTTTGTCTAAAGCTTTTGTTTACTCAAGCAGAAAATCATTTCTTCCAAGGCCTCTGTTCTCTGCATCACACAATTATTCTATATGCTCTACTTTGTTTTTAAAAGCTTCCAGGATTATATCCTAGAGGATGAAGACCAGGCCTGTCATTCCTGCCTTTGTTACCTCTCAGCTTGGACTACAGCAATGTGATATACCTGGGCATGTAACCTTTAGCACTTTGGAAATTCCAACTAGTATAATATACCAGGTGTAAGTGCTACAGTTATAAAGGTACCACACAGCACTTCCTGTGCAAGCTAACTTTATTCTTAAGGTAATAAGCACGACAGAGAAAACATTAACAATAATAAAATCTACGTGCATGCTAATAAGCTTACTAGACATCACCCTAACATGCATTCTGGCAGGAGTAGTCCTTCCAACGCCACCCAAAGGGATTCATTGTGGTTAGAATCAGCTCAGAACAAACATTCCATCTTATGAGGCCTCAGTAGGCCCAGACATTCCTTTCTTTCCCAATGGATAAATGCCCTCCATGAAGTAGAGGTCCTGTCCATTTGCTGGAAGATAGCCATGAGCCAGTTTAACACTAGGGTATTTATTCAAAAATCCTTTCTGTGTCTGTTGGTCACTGGAGAATCCAGTGTGAACTAGCGTATGTAGACTTCACCAGGGTGGAGAAACTAAAATAGCATTCCCCTCCCTACTAGAAGAAGTTACATACAATGCCACACCACCACATACATTACATGTTTAAAACAATGTACCCAAAGGTATTTCAGTGAATTACCTTAATTCAGTAAGGTTTGTTCAGCATATTGTCAGTCAGTCGCACTAAGGATCATCACAAGCCTCACCACTTTCCACTCCAAATGCCAGTCATGTTTTTTTGACCTTGCCATCTCTCTCACACACACACACACACAGAGCGCAACAGGTATATTTATTAAATAAATAAATCATACCAAAACAGGACACTCCACTGCACACGCTTCTCCCTCTGCAGAGAGGATGAGAGAACAAACAACATGTAACAGGTCTGCAGCCATGTTTCTTAATGCACAGTTGAAAGATGCTCAGACGTTACTGCAACAAGTGTGATGAAAAGACTATCAAGAATAGAATCAATAATATAGAGCTTTTAGATCCTGAGCCTCAGACAGCATTTTCTGCTTTTGACTCAGTTTATCTTAATTTCTTTCAAGGAAGCAAAAGGTTCCAGGGCAGCCTACACATACAGCGCTGCAGCAGCACAGCTGCACCTGACGCTCTATTCCAACGGGAGAGAGGTCTCCTGTCAGCATAATAAAACCACCTCCGCGAACGGTGGTCGCTATGTCGGCAGGAGAAGCTTTCTTGCCCACATAAGCGCCAGTGTGGACAGTGCTATGTTGGTGTAACTTACGTCGCTTGGAAGGGAGGTTTATTCACATTGCGGAGCGACAAATTATGCTGACAGTTGTAGTGTAGACAGCCTTACATTTAATATCATAAGGATTATTCTTGAAGGATACAATAATTTACAAAGAACAAACTAGTGGTGTTTTAGGGTGCAAGCAGCATGGGTACCAGTGGGACAACTGTCATTGGCTGCAAATGGAGAAGGAGGAGGAGGCTTATTACCCATAGCCTGTCTTTAAGCCCACTTCTCCCACATTCCTGAGTAGTTGGATCAATGACAAATTAATAGATTAGGAAGGCAAGTACCCGAATAAATTCTGGTTTTGCAGTTTAAAATGAGAGAAAGAGAAAGGCTGTAAATAGGTTTAGCTTCTGCACCAGGCTCTGATAAAGTCACATTAGAAAAAAAAACCTCCCCTAGTGTTAAATAGTGATTGTTAGGTAGGATGAAATCTCAGCACAAAATACTCTGAGGCGTTTCTGGATGAAAGTGGAATCAGGCCCTATTTTGCCTAAATTTGGACATTCCCGTGTTGAAAAGTCATGTTTTGTAATATTTCATAGACAGGATTTCAATCTGCATTGATATTGTTTAGATCCAATCATGCTGATTTGTTTGAGCAAACAGAAAGAGTCTCCAGTCAGAGGTAGTTTTGTTCTTTTGCAGTTGAGTGGCGGCTCACCAGTAGTCCACCACGGCCCACCTTAGCCCTCACAGCCAAGAGAGAGAGGAGAGACAAGTTGTGTCTGTTTAATTATTTCTCAGCCTCACTGACATTACTCAAATGCCAAACTGTAAAATGACAATAGCTTTGGGGGTGCTTATAAACAGGAGAAAAGTTATTCTGGGAAGTCAGAACATAAATATTATTGATCCCCAGGTCCCCATAACATGTCAGTGTTAAAAGCACATAACAGGGAACCAAATTTGAAATATAATTTATATCTTATCTTTTCCCAACAGATGCCTCCCCACCTCCAGAATTTCAATATCTCCAGCCCTTTTTACAAGACATTATCTAAGCATTCTCCTATGCTAACAATAACCAAGTGACCTTCAGCTTTTCTTGGAGAGGAAAAAACCTCATGGGATTCTTAAGGAGAAGTGTAAATGCCAATCACACAGGCAACTGACAAGCAGTGAGGACAAGTTGTGTTACATCCTGGAAACTAGTAGCCCACAAGCTGGGTGCAATAGAAGAGGATCTGGGGAGACTATACCTGCAGGCTGCCCTGAAAGTTTCTGTAGGTAATAAGCTCTTAATCACAGTACCTTCTGGAGTTTACAGTCAGAGAATCCCATTAAAATGATCACCAACATCCAAGGATACTCCTGCCAGAGAGGGGCAGATGGGGAAGTCATGGGTCACCTGGGGTAATGAGTATAATGAAATATACTGAGTACCCAGACCCCCTTCCTGAAGCAACAAACACTGAACTCATCAGAGACTCATTTGCACAGCAAGAGTGATTAGACCAATATAAAAAACCTTGCTAAATTACAAAAATCTGATTTCATTGCTTTCCCTACAAACTACACAGCATACTAACAGTTCATTTGGACAGTTCAGGGCAGATTCTCACTGTTTGTGAAATCAAGTGTTTCTCTTTCTAGACATGGCCTTCCCTAAGCTTTGTAACTGAAACTTTCCACCACATCTTTTATCACATACGCTGCCTGGGGAAAGAGTAACCCACTTCGGGGGTAACAGACAGTACAAACAATGGGCCATAGAGGCTCGACTTGAGGATGCAGGATTGAGTCCTGCCTCAGTATTCGTTTTACTCCAGGGTTTTTGCATCATTTTTTCCAGTGGTCAGTAGAGGAAACACAGGCTCACCCTCTCCTAGGGTTGCCAATTTTGGCTGGATGTATTCCTGGCAGTTTCATCATGTGATAATTATTAAAGATTAATTTTGGGAGACTCCAGGACAATCCTGGAGGGCTGGCAACCCTACCCTCTTCTTTAGGTTGCAGTCCAGGGACCCTGTAAAAAGGTGTCAAGGTCCATCTATTCAGACTACTTTCTGCCTCCATGGGCCACTTCCTCCACAGGCCTTTCCCACCAACTCTTCCTGGGCCCACTGCATACTCTGGTGTCTGCTCACTGCTAGGGGCACCTACTCCTGACCACTCCAGGAAATAGATTCTTCAAAGTGCTGCGCTCCTCTCTGGCAATCTCTCCACCCACCTCTTCTGTTTTCCTGCAGCCCCTCTTGCTACAGGAGCTGCAGCTTCCTCTTTGTGAGACTTAGCCATTCAATCAGGTCACTATGGGTCCTTCCTTTCCAGGGTAGCAAAGTCTTTCAGGACAAACTGTCCCAGAAAGTCCACTCTCAACACTCTGGTCTGTGCCATTTCCCTAGTGGCTGGTAGGGGAACACAGGCCTTCCCTCTACTTTGGGTTCCAGCTCAGGGGCCCTCTCTTCAGCAGCTAAGGGCCATGCTATCCAATGACTTGCTGTTTTTCCCCTGAGCCTTTCTGGCGCACTCTCTCTCTCTCTCTCTCCACTCTGTGTTTGCCAGCCCAAACTCCCTTCTCCCAGGGAATGACTGCAGACTACTTCCCTGCAGCCCCTGGCTGCTCTCAACTACTGGGATTTATACAGGCACCACCCATTCCTGTCCAGCTGAGCCTTGTCTAATTAATCCCTGCTCCCTGGTTCCTCCTCCAAGTGCAGTCTGGGAAGTTAATTGGCCCAGCTATCTACCTTAACCCCTTCAGGCTTTTTGTGGGGTGGACACCCCTACCACACTGTGTCAGGCTCCACCTGTCCTTCACAGGATTTCCCCTGGAGTTCTCTGACAAATCTCAAATAAAGTAAAACTTAAATTAAACCACTTCCCACCTTCTTAGGCTTGAACTTTAATCCTTCAAAAGTCTTCCCAATACTGTTTCTCTCAGCTGAACACTAGCACCCCAGGAATGCCTCCCTGGGGTCTTGCTTCTATATTCTGAACCACCGAGGAGCTAACTACCCTCTTGTAACTTTTCCCAATTCTCTTTACTTCTGTAAGACCATTTTCAGAAAGGAGGAACTAATAACCTCCTGGGTGTCTCTCTCGATCTGGGCTCTCTCAGTTCTTTTCAGGAAACCTGACTCCTTCCCAGGTAGGCCTGCTAACTGGCCTATTTAATAGCCCTCCAGGGGCCAGCAGGTGTTTTAATTGAGCTCTCAGGCTCCTGTTAATTATCCAGCCCCCCCCGCCCTTTTTTTTTTAAACACACACATGACCAGGAAGAGAATGTACATAATAAAGTGAAAACTATATTTACCTTGCTTTCTTGATATTATTCAGGAATTATCCGTCACGTTACAAAATGGGAACCAGACAGAACGGTCAAAAGATGGGCCTTACTGATTTTGATCTGTAGACTTTGCCACAATAAGTGTTTCCCACATACTTTGCATCTACACAATCATATCTGGGTCTCTTTTTTTTTCTAATAGTCAGCTAAAGAGTATCTTGGTGCAATCAGATGAGAGCTATAGCCAATCAGTTCTTTAACATGAAAGCCTTTTATAGGAAGGCCATAAGTACTACTAAAAGGTACAGGTGGAGTCTGGATTCAGTAATACAAAATAAAACAAAAAACCCACACATTCTGACTAAGCAATCAGAACGTATCTACTTTTGGACATTCCCACCAAATGGCAAAGAAAGTACCTTCTTCATGAACATAAGAATTACTCTGGAAATATGGTTATGATGAGAGCTGGTTCTCTTTGATGGCAATGCGTATTTAAGGAAATAAAGCTCTCGATATGGGTCAGAACAAGAGTCAGTTCTACACCTTCACCACCAAGCAGAAATAATCCTAAATCCCCCTTGGGTACTGTAGACTTTTTTTTATAAGGACTTGGGAGAAAGCTGGATTTCAGTGTATCACTCCAGGTTATGCAAAACCAGTTATTGGTGCCAAGAGGAAATTATGTCTAATTTAATCTCTTAGATTAATATAATAAATCCAATCTCTATCTTCTCTTACATGCTCAAATAGGTGTTTTGAAAAATCTGTAATTAGTTACAAAAAGCAAATCCTGTAGAGCTGTGTGAATTTCTTGGTTTGTTGGCCAAAGCAAACAACCGAAAAGAATTTGTTTTGGGTTGAAAAGTTTTGTTCAACTCAAACCAAAATGTTTCACCCTGAACTTTTAACCTTTTAAAAAAATAAAACAAGTAAAATTCAAAGTGAAAAATCATTATGAGTTGAAAAATTGAAAGGTTTGATTTAAAAAAAAAATCTGAAAAAAATCAAGATGTTGCTTTTTTTTTTTTTTTTGACAAAAACAATTTGGCAAATTCAATGTGAATTCGCAAAATGTTTTGGATGACCTGACTCTTTATTTTTGGGGAAAAAAAATGTCTGAAAATTTTTGTCCCGCTCTAAATCTCCATGTATGCAGAGGCACAAGCAACTACAATTGGAGCTAAGAATTCTAGTATTGCTAGCAGAAATGACTGAATTACAATACCCAGACAAAATACATTAGCCTGCAAAAAGCCCAGCACACCTGTCTAATATTTTTGTTGTTAACATTGGAAAGAAATGCCTGGTTTGATAAATGAATAATGAGAAGTTTCACTCAGGTTAATAAAATCACCCGAAACACCACATTGTATTTTCTGTAAAGAAGCTCACTCTACAAAATGGTAACACCCTGTTAAATAGGGAGATCTGATATTACTGTACAGTGTTTTTCAGAACTAAAGCTTACTGTTGTAATGATTACCATTTTGTGTCTGATATTTACACGGAAAATGATCTGTAAACCTGTTAAAGCTTCCTAAATAAATAGATATTTAAAAAATAAGTGGCTGAATTATTTGTTGTGATAGTGATCCTGTTTCTGGTACATTTATTTAAATAAGGAGTTTTTAAATCTGTATTCAATCAGCTCTACAGATGGTCAAATGATATATATACTACCAATAATCTAGGATGGGAAACATGTATCAGTTATGACGGTAAAAAATTACTGGTCCAAAATATATTTGCTAATATATTTTGTCATGATTCAATTACCTCTAAACACTAGAAGTAGCGCAGACCAGCGACTGAAGAAAAAGTAGTGGCATATACTTGAAAAGGGCTGATATTCCATCCATGAGAGGGCAGTGGTGATACTTGCACTCTAGCTAACGTAATGTACTGAACTGAAGTCTCTCAAGTCCACCCCCTGCCCCCATCATGCCAATGAAGTCTTATAGGTCAGTGCTGAATCACAGAACTTAGAAAAATAGAACCACTACTCTCCTCTTGTCTAATTTGACCTTCAGGATTCCAACCCATATTATCTGAGATGTCTTTGCAATATGTCATCTTTACTTTAAATCATAACCTTTATAACAGGAACCACATTTGTATTTGGAGGAGTAACTTGAAAGCTCCCTGAACATTGTGATACTCATTTCAAGTGTATACCAGATGCCAAGAAAGCACGGAAAGTAGTTTTGAGATGTCAATAAATGCTAAAAATGGGAAGACATAATGGTATACTTTAGACATGTGAAAGTTTGGGTCAGTGAATGACATTTAAAAGAGGGTCTCCAGAATACTTAGCTTAATTCTGGATAGGACTGTATAGTATCCATAAATCCAATATATTTGTCTTTGACAGGAATTTAACTGGGATTTACAACTCTCATAATCCATCCTCCCCTACAAGCAGCAAAAACTAAATTATGACTATGTCCTAGGCCAGTGGTTCTCAACCAGGGGTACACATACCCTCAGGTGTACACAGAGGTCTTCCAGGGGGTACATCAATTCCTCTAGATATTTACCTAGTTTTACAACAGGCTACACGAAAAGCACTAGAGAAGTCAGTACAAACTAACATTTCATGCAGAAAAGGACTTGTTTATACTGCATTATATACTATACACTGAAATGTAAGTACAATATTTACATTCCAATTGATTCATGTTACAATTATTTATTAAATATAATTATACATAATCATAACTAATAATTATGTTTAATTATATGGTAAAATGAGAATGTAAGCAATTTTTCAGTAATAATGTGCTGTGACACTTTTGTATTTTTAAGTCTGATTTTGTAAGCAAGTGGTTTTTAAGTGAGGTGAAACTTGGGGGTACAGAAGACAGATCAAACTCCTGAAAGGGGTACAGTAGTCTGGAAAGGTTGAGAGTCACTGTCCTAGGCTATGCAAAACAAATATCCCACAAGCACATTCCTTGGAACTTATAAACAAAAAAGATCCCTTACCAGGGATCTTTATTTCAGTTCGCCCCTCATTATAAAGGGTAAAGGCTGGAAGGTATTTTCACTGTCCGTTTAAACTCTTCACAGGTGTCCTGTCTCTAAATCTTTTCAAAACAAAGGCTTAAAAATAAACACAGTAATTTGGTGTAGTTGCCCTTTAAGAGAGATCAATACAGCCTGGTTCTCTCCAAGAGTCTCTTCACCTGTGAAAGGGTACACTCCTTTATTTCCCAAAATGCCTTCCCCCAGGCTATAGTGACTGACATGGATGCCCTTCTGGATTACCTTTCCCAGTCTGTCCTGTTTTCCTGGTTCTGAGAGATAGGCAGACTGGATGGAACGGCCAGGAGCCATCTTGATCCCTTACCATAGAGGCATAGGGTGAAAGGAGGTGCTCCATTTGCCTAGCTGTTAAGTCTCCAGCCTCAAAAGCTAAAACTGGGGCCAGAAACCTAGGCTCCTTTGTAAACTGCAGACTGCCTCCTTGTGACCATTCCTCAGTGTCCACCTTCTCTTTCCCAAAAGTCTGTACATTTCCCCCACACCCCACCCCCACACAGAGTAGTGCTGACCCACCAGGGCTCCCCCCAGAAAAAGCCTTAAGGGGCCAGTAAACCCTATTAGAGTCCAGCTTCAGGTTGGCTCTGTATGGGGATGCATGGTGGGGAAAGATGGAGCAAAGAACCTTTTGCCCACCCCCTCCTTTGCAAATCTGTGCAGAGGCCAGGCACAATCCCAGTGGGGAATGCCAGGGCTGCACTCCTCCCTAAAGTATTCTGGATAAATAAGCCCGAATGACAAAGACTCCCCCTCCCTCCCTCCTGTGACATAGCCCCTCCTCGCCCTCTAATTCTGCACCCCTTCCAAGTGAGGGCTGTGATTTATAGTCCTACTCCAAAAATGGATTTCCACTGCACAGCTGATATCACATTCACATAGTTGTTTAAATGAACTGGCTAGGTTGTTCGAGTACTTTTCCTGCAAGTAGATTGCCAGTGTTTAAGGGTATTGACCTGCCCTTTATGAGAATTTCTGAACTACTTTACTAATATTACACTACTTTCAGCCAATCAGTATGTGAGAACCGTAAACTATTCCGTCAAGATTGACTGTATTCATAGTAGAAAATCCGTTTTCATTTGCCCTTCTTATTACTTCGCACATGTATAAAAAGAATCTCAAAGGTCTCAACAGCCAACAAGGAATTAAGTTTCACAGGACTATTGTGAAGTAGATATTATTCTCCCCTCCCTGATTTTACAGATGGGGAAAAACAGAAATATAGACAGGTTTACCCAATCTCAGCCATGTCACACTCAAGGCAGTGGCAGAATAAAAACAGTAATACTGCTTCGTACGTATATGGCACCCCCATCCAGTAATCTCAAAGCTGTTTACAAAGATGTGTAAGTATTACCTACACTTTATAGATAAGGAAACCGAGGCACAGAGCGGTTATGTGACAATAAGGTAATAAAGATCTCCTGACTCCCAGACATCTGCTTTAGCATTTAGGGAATGCTACCCCAATTTTGTCCTTTCCTTTCCCCTTTTTCATGTTATTTTTATTATAGCAAATGTATTACTATACTAGGTTGAATACTGGTTTAGTATAAGGAAATTTGCTTTATATATGTATATAGCTGTGCTCAATATAAACATGTTTTTCAAATTCAAAGCCAGAAGAGACAGTATTTTTACATTTGGGTTCTGAAAGGGCAAAGTAAGCTACATGATAGAGTCTGAAGACTTCTATTCATCCACAGAGTGGGGAAAGAATTGATAGAGACTAAAATAACTCCTCTATGGAAGTTGTTCCCCTACTGTGCCTGCCAACAAGACTTCTACATGAGTGCCACTCATAATTAAGGCTGGCCAGGAAACAATTGCAGCTCTGTGAAATATTTTGAGGTGCTGGAAAGATTTTTGTTCCAAACTGGGATGAAAAGCCAAAACCTCAACTTTTTAACTGAATTGAAATTTGTCAATATTTCATTTCAGAAACACCAAAATGTTCCCATGTTTACAAAATGAAACATGCTCCTTGGAAGCGTGAAAGCCCCAGCTCTGCAGCAGTCTGTCTGGCAAGCTCCCTAAGAGCCCCTGCTCTCAGGATTTCCAGACTCCTAGGTCCTCAGCAGCCTACCTGGTTAATAGATGAGGAGCCAGGAGCCTGGAAGTCAGGCGAGCCTGTCCTCCAGAACATTTTGATTTATACACATCAGCATTTTTTAATATAAAAACATTTTGTTGGAAAAATTTCTGACCAGCTGTAGAGTACTCCTGCTTATTTTGTGATTAGAAACTGTGCTAAGACCAACTACTCATTTCACATAGGCTTACTGAATAATTGTCATATGGTAACACTTTACAGTCGCTACTGATTAAGTCTGATTCAAACTGGTGCCCTTGATGTGAAGCATTCCAAGCCCTAGCCCATTTACCCATTCCCTTTGCTAGCTAGGGGATTAGAAGGAAACTAGAGCAGAAGGATGGTTTTGTTGTTGAAGCACGGGTCTTCACTTTAAAAGATGTGGGTTCTGCTCCTGACTTTGCAACAGAATTCTGCTGTGACCCTGGACAACTGACTGAATATATCTGTGCTTCATTTTTAGAATAGTAACTATAGAACTTCTATATCTTCCACTGCTAAATTCAACAACGTTTGAAAAGGACCATGACATTCATAGATTGAACTTGCTTTAGAAACACATGGTATTATTAATTATTATTCAGTCTCCCTTATCATTTTGTAGGTCTTTGTCAGTTATTTGTATTTTCAGATAAAAGAGGATTTCTCTTTCCTGGCATCTTCTGTGTTACTTTTTGGTAATACTAAATGGATGGAAAAGCTGAATTCTAAGAACAAATTCTTTTCAATCTTGATTTGTTGTTTAGGCTTAAAAATAAATATCTGAAGATTATTTCTCTGATTATTTTTTTGGTAACCTGAACCTCAAACTACTATTTGACTTAACAAATAAGGCCCGTTTCTACTAGTTAGGTTTTTGTGCTAGTTTTTCTTTGGCAGTAACTGGCCATCATTGAGGGTTACCAGCTTGCCTGATTGTGGAGATTCTTTTTAATCCAAAAGCAATGAATATGCTAAAAATATATATTTTGACTTTTTGGCTTAAAGTAGCTTTTATTGATAGCTAAAACTATCCTTTTCAGATGACATCTTATGTATATGTAGGGCAAGAGTATCAATTTATCACTATGTGAATTGCTCAGACAATTGCTCCATAACCAATGCTGTTTTCTTAAAGCCCTAGCTGTCTCATCAGATTAGGTATACACCAGAAGGCACATACAGATCTTGATAAGCCATCTATAATGTAGACGTAGCTGCTTTTCCGCATTTAACCCAAACAACCAAGACTTTTTAAATATATAAGATGCCCATTCTCATACTATCAAGCTTTTCTTTCATTTGTGTGCATCCATACAAGGTGCTCAAGATGTGATATGAGAAAAACTGCAATGATAATGATGCTGAAAACATACAAGTTACTAAAAGATACACATGACATTATAATTCCCCTAAATTCGAAGAATACAGGGCAGTGCTACTGTGAATTTGCTGCTCTCTGCATTTGCACAGTACCTACCCACCCCACACTGGAGCCCATACGAGATATTATTAAACAATTACAAGTTAGTCTGTAAGGTGCTACAAGTACTCCTGTTCTTTTTGCTGATACAGACTAACATGGCTGCTACTCTGAAACCTATAGTTAATGGTGACCACATCCTGAAAGAAATGTTTCCTGAACTCCATCTTCTGGCCTTCAAACAGCCCTTCCCCCACCCCAACCTCACCAAGTTAATCAGCATCAGAAGCAAGCTCCCCACACACCAGGACCTACCTACGCCAAGCAAAACCAGACCCTGCCATAACAAGTGCAAAACCTGCAGACAAATCTCCACTGCTGCAATGATCAATGCCCCTCACAACACACCTTTCAAGATCCATAGGTCCCATGCATGCTTATCACAACATGGAGTATACCACATCCAGTGCACTAAATACCACACACCACAACTATGTGGGTGAAACCAGACAATCACTACACTCTTGAATGAACTCACACGGAAAAATGATAAAAGGCAAAAAACACCATATCACCTGTGAGCAAATACTTTTTGCAAAACAATCAATCTATATCTGACCTTTCAATCCTTGTCCTCAAAGGAAACCTGTACAACACCCTCAAAAGATGAGCCTGGGAGCAGAGATTCATAACTTCACTGGACACTAAATACCACGGTCTTAATAAAGACACTGGATGTATGGTTTATTACAGCAATCTGTAGCCTACTAACCCCCCCCTTTTTTGCCCTATGACTGCAGAAGTGTTAACAGGCCACTTCACTTTATGAATATATGTTAACAATATATGTTAACTACTTATGCGAAACAATCTGGTCTGCCTTGTATTTAGCTGTGACACAGTAGCTATGGACTACACAGTGATAAACTCGCAGCACCAGGTCCTAGAGCCCAGGTCAGCAGACTTGGGCTCTCAGGGCTCACGCTGCAGGGCTATAAAATTGTAATGTAGACATTTGGGCTTCAACGGGAGCCTGGCTTCTAAGACCCTTCACCTTGTGCAATGTTATAGCCCCACAGCCTGAGGCCCATGAGCCCGAGTCAGCTGTCCTGGCCAAGCTGCCGGTCTTTTACGGCTCTGTAGACAAACCTTCAGAGATCTGGGTCCGGCTTTAAAACCTGGGACTGTCCTAACCATACCAGAGCAGCTGGAAAGTATAATCCCTGTTTTCTGCTGCTGTTTTCACATACTTGCCACAATTTGAGGGTGGGGAAGGAGGAAAAGGGTCCATATATTGATTGGGTGCCTATCGTGTAGCAATCTACATGGGACTTGAGGGAGGAGCACAGGTTGCAAGAGGGAAGTGTTTGCAATATCATGTGCACACAGACTTAATTGTGCATCCTCCATATTACTGTTCCACATCTATTATTTACTTTGCACACTTTTTTTGCATTCCTTGGGTGGATGGGAATCTTCATACATCTAGTATTCTGCATTCACATAATGGAGTTGCTAATATCAGGGTGCTGCTTTATCTACACAGTAGTTAATGTTGCTTAAGTGTTTCCATGGTAACCCCTTGTTTACCAACTGCTCATAATTTTTGAGGTTGACATTTTTCAGGTGTGGTTTATATACAGAAAGTTTGAGCAGAAAGACAGTTATTCCTTTTTTGAGTGAAGGGATGCGAAAAACATATGTTTCCCATTAAATAAATACATAAATGTGGCCTGTATTTGTACAACTCCAGAACAATAGGTGTCCAACTTTTTTTTTTTTAGAAAGTTTTCTATCAGAAAATGCTGGTTATTCAAAATCAAAATGTTTCAGTAGAATGTGTTGATTTAGATGAATTTTGATGGAAAAGTTTCAAAATCAAAATGGAATATTTCATTCTGACTTTTGTTCCATCTTGACTTTTGTCATATTAATTTAACATTTAATAATGTATATGATATTCCAAAATGTTTTGAGGTCACTGGAGTGTTTTGTTTCAATTAGGTCATTTTGATGTTTAAAAAACCTAAAATAGTTTGGAGTTTCCCTTTTGTGAAATATTTCAAGATTTTGACTTTTTGTCCTGATTCAGCACAAGTTTTGAAATGTCAGATTTTCCTGCATGACAGAAATTCCATTTTCTAATTAGCTGTTTCTAAACAGAAAAGGGCTGGCCATAGAAAATTGAAATTCAGTACAAAAGTAAGCCACACTGAGCCTAAGAATCTTTGCTTACCTCAGTAATATTTGGTTGAGGTTTGGCTGAGTTGTTTAAGGTCATCCTTGCACATGTGCATTTCACTGTCATATTTTAGATCTTAAGATAATTTTTTGCATAAACTTTTAGCACTTACAAATTTATTACAACACACTAATATGTACCTCACATTGTAAAATATGTACGCTATTTCACATTTGAGAAAGGATATGGAATTGTGATTAAAGATTATCATAATGCATATGCACAACAAGGCAAAGTTAAGGTTAAGCAGGGAACCTTAACTTTGGCATTTCCTCACTTTTAAGTTCTTAACTGTATATCCATAATGTTCTCTTAGCAGTTTTTTAGCATGGCCTTGTATCTCCAGTGAAAATAAATGCCTGTGTGTCTTAAGTGGATATTTCAATTCCATATATCAGAATGTAAACAATTGTCTTTAATTTCCAGAGTTGCATCAGAGTATATTGTACCTATAAGCATTATCTGGGATTTATCAAAACTCATGGAAGTTGGAGGTTGCACTCATTAGTTGCTAATAACATGTATGTTTTGCTTCTGGATTACAGAAAATGGAATAGAGGGCTTTAAATATATGAAAATTATTATTTTAAAGCATCTCGCCTAACTGACCAATGTGGTATTCATTTCCTTGGAAATTCCTTGGCAGCAGCTTTCAGCAAAGTAGTAAGAATTCTTGTATCACTGCAACTACTGTTTAAATAATAACATTTTACAGAGACAGTCACATTAAAGTCTTTAAAATTAAAGCTAAATTTCCTAACCTACGACACTAACACTGCTTTAGGTTAAAACTCAAGTAATTGAGAAAACGGGTTCATTTTCCTCTATTTAGGAGGTTCTCTTTTTAAATTTTAGCATTTCTAATTTGGCTAATGAAAATGGAGAAGTCAGTTTCACAATTTTACTTTTTCTAGTAATTTCCAAGTCAGTTGTACTTTTCAGTTCTTATAAACGCTGCAATTTGCATTGCAAACACTGCAAGGAAGTGTTTAGATTCAAATGAGTGGTTTTTAATTCACGGAAACATTTCATTCAGTTACTGGGTTATGTGAAATTCTTTCCCCCTGCTCCAAACTTACATTTTGGTCCTACACTATCTATGTCTTTTTGAAAAACAGGCTTTAAACTATGTAGTATTTGAGCATTTAAATAAGTAGCAGAGAGGACAGCTTTCCTTACTCAATTTTTTCCTGCTATATATATTTTTTCATAAGCATAATTATGTGAGGGAGAATATCCTGGCAGTTGGAATTTTCACCAGACATTTGGAAGCTACAGTCTGGCCTTACAATTCCTCATGTCCTGCTTATTACATACGTTTGTAGCATAGTCTATCCACTACTTCTTGTTTATCCACTGGAAATTTTAAAAAAATTAGTGTGAAGAATATGCCTACCCTTACCAGCAGAAATCCAATATTTTTTATTACAAGCCTTAAGGGCGTTATGCGAATCTAAGGCTTCTTCAATAGTGTTAGATCAAAATCTTTTCATCTCATGTATAGCAATATTAAAGACTTTTTAATGAGACTCTGAGCTCTCCACCAGGGTTTATTCCTGCATCTAAAAGTCACACAGTGGCCTTTGACTATGTTTACATTTCTCCTGTTCTACCCCAACTCCTCTCCTCCTTTGTGAGCAAGGGAATGGACTAACATGTAATGGAAGCTGAAAGGTCATAAGTTGACTGAGTCACAAAATACAACAACTTTGTCAGTTTTTTCCTGAACAAGGAGAGGTGGGGGAGACAAAGAAGAGGGAAAAAAACAACTTCCTAGTTGCTCACATTCTTCTTGGCAGAAAGTTGCTAAACATATCCATCTTCGAAACATTCTTACACATGGGTCCTGTGTCCAGTCAGTACTCTGATTTACAGAGTCATAAATGCGTCTGATACCCTCACTCTTCAGACCCGAGGTATAGGACTGTTCTCTTCTTCCCAGAAACCATAAATGAGAAAACCAATGGGATTTTTGTTATGTGCAAATGGAGGGGGAACACTGGAGTATGAGACATTATAATAAGAAAGATTCATTGTTGTAGCATTTTCTTCAGGGGGCTGTATTTCTTTGGGGACAAGAAATAGCTTTTTGAGTTCTTTTTCTTCTTAGAAATTGTGCATGCACCGACATGGGCAGAGCTCGTTTTGCAAGGCTACCGTGAAGGACTGAATCCGTTGAGGTTGCTCAGTACCTTGAGGGTCAGATCCTCAGTAAGGAACCATCAGTTTTATTGGCAGTGTGATGAGGCCAAAAATTGCAAAATGCAGTACCCTAGTTTAGACATCTAAACCCCAGCATAGGCACCTAAGTAAATGTCCTGATTTTAAGAAGTGCTGAATAGTGGCAGCTCCCACTGAAGGTCAGTAAAATGGAGAACAATCTGTTCCACTAGTGCAGAGGAATGTTCAGGTGATGTATCACTGGCATACTCCCCTCCCTTCCCCTATCTCAGGTGTAATGGCCATTCTGGGATAAGCTGGCTGCATGTCAGAAATGGAAAAGGGCAGGCCCATTTTGTGATGGAGGGCAGAACTGGAATAACTTCCTAAAACCAAAGAAAAAAGTTCCCAAATATTACTTCTTGGAAAGATCTACTGTTAAGTCATCTCCTTATTTTCCTGCATGGTTCTGACTCCAGACACAACTTAATTAACCCACTGGTACAGACAGCTAACGGAGTACTCCGTAATGATCCTAAAGAGTCATGTAGCTCAAAACAACAGTGGACACACAGGGTGAAACTGAGTTTTGGCCTGAGTAAGCACAATTCACTCACTGAAGTTGTACTCATTTACTCCTGCAGATTCACAGATTCCACTTCAGCCCACATGTATACGCTCGGAGAATGAATTAACTAGCCTTTTAGGGTATGTCTACACTGCAATTAAAAAGCTGGCCACAGCTGGCCTGTGTCAGCTGACTCAAGCTAAGGGTCGGTTTAATTGCAAAGCTGACATTTGGGCTTAGGCTGGAGCCCAAACTCTGAGACCCTCCCCTGGAGCCCCTTCCCTGGAACCAGAACATCTATACCACAATTCAACAGCCCCTAAAACCCAAGCCCCAATCCACTAACAGAGGCCAGCTGCAGGTTTGTAATTGCAGTGTAGACATATCTATAGTTACCGGCAAAAAACAGAGTACTACAAAAGCATCTAACATTAATTTCTGCCAGGCATTTTATGTAGTGTATGCAGTGGTGAGCTGGAGCCAGTTCGCTAGAACCGGTTGTTAAATTTAGAAGCCCTTTTAGTACTGGTTGTTCCGCGAGGGCACCCAAGGGGAAAATTTGGTGGGTGCAGAGCCCCAACCGGCAGCTCCCTGCCCCACCCTGAGCCCCAGCTCACCTCCGCTCCGCCTGCTCCCCTGAACGCGCCACCCCGCTCTGCTTTTCCACCCCCCCCCCCCAGGCTTCCCGCGAATCAGCTGTTTGCGCGGGAAGCCGGAGTGGGCTGAGAAGCTAGCAGCGGCTTCCCGCTCAGGCTCAGGGAGGCAGAGCGGAGGGGAGCTCAGGCGGGGGGGCGCGAGGAGGGCCGGCCGTGCCGCAGCAGGTAACCTGGGGGGGGCGCATGGGAACCGCTCCCTGCCCCAGCTCACCTCCGCCACCCTCGGCCTGAGCGGGAAGCCGCGGCCTGCTTCTCAGTCCTCCCAGGGTTCCCACTGATCAGCTGATTCGTGAGAAGCAGGGGGTGGGGGTGGGCACGGAGAAGCAGAGCGGGGCGGTGCGTTCAGGGGAGGAGGCAGAGGCAGAGCCGGAGCGGAGGTGAGCTGGGGCGGGGCGTGGTGCTGGGCGGGGAGCTGCCGGTGGGTGCTCCAGCCCCGGAGCACCCAGGGAGTCGGCACCTAAGGCACCACTTTTGATGTGATCAGTGGGGGGAGCAGCCACTCCCCTTGTTCCCTCCCTAGCTACACTCCCCCGCCCCTAGGAGGCGGAGGGACCTGCCGGATGCTTCCTGGGAGCTGCCCTAGGTAAGCACCGCTGGGACTCCCCACCTCGCCCCCGGCAGGTGCCTCTGGCTCTTAGGGGTGGGGTGGGCACCCACTATGGTGGCCACCCACTATGGTGGCCCACGAGACCCTCCTGCCTGGTTCTGGGGGCAGTCAGGGAATAGGGGAGGGGGGTGGATGGAGCAGGGGTCTGGGGGGGCGTCAAGGAATGCGGGGGGATTGGATGGGGCAGGAGTGGGCAATGACCCCCTCGTGGGGTGAGGAGGGAACCAGTTAAGATTTTGGCAGCTCATCACTGCCCTTGCCAAGGTAAAGTTGTTAAACAGGTCTCTTCCAGAGAAAGGAATGTAGTTTCCCCACCAGAGAGAGTTACATTCTCATGGTCTTTCAAAGTGTATTTACATATTGCATAAACAGACCCATCAAACGAACAAGGGGTGGAAGTAAACCTCAGACTATCACAGTACGGGAGGAGATTAGCGACATGTGATAGTCAATGTTCATTCAATAGCACCAGAAGAGGAAGGAACTAAAATCATTTGTATTTTAGCAAACTACTCCAGCAGGGGAAGAAGCAGCAGCAGCAAAAACTTCCTTCTAGACAGATTCCATGTTGCCTATCTCACAGCTGGATATAGACTTATCCGGCGGTGTCCTTCAGACGAATCCATTTAAAAGGTTCACTGGACTATAAAAGAGAGGCCAAGAAACCCAAGGTTCCCCTGGGATGGTAGGCCCACAATTTTAAATGCCCCACAAAGGCAGGGGCAAGGGTCCAGTGAAACTCAAAAAAGAGGATGACAAGGCTGGTACAGAAAGGGAAGAATCGATAGTCTTATTCCATGGACAAGAGGGATACAGTTTCTCAACTGCCCATACATGGGGTGCCACGGTATGTGAGGTAATATATTTTATTGGACCAACTTCTGTTTGTGAGACAGACAAGCTTTTGGGCGAGACAGATTTGGGAAAGATACTAAGACTGTCACAGCTAAATACAAGATAGTTTAGCATAAATAGTTAGCACAAATTCTAAGGGACCATTCAAGGTGAAGTGGCCCATTAAGACCCCAGGGGTCATAGAAGAAAAAATGTGGGTTACAGATTGTTGTAATAAGGCATAAATCTAGTGTCTTTATTAAGACCATGATTTTTATTGCCTAGCAAAGTTATGAATTTAAGCTTGCAGGCTCATCTTTTGAAAGTGTTGTGCCAGTTTCCTTTGAGGATGAGGACTGATAGGTTAGATATGGAGTGATCATTTTGTGAAAAGTGTTCACCCACAGGTGATAGGGTGTTTTTGTATTATTTTCCTGTGTGAGTTAATTCGAGAGCAAAGTGATGGTCTTGTTTCCCCAATAACAACCATATTGGGGCATTTAGTGTAATTTCAGGCAAGTATGGAGAGAATAGAGCGTGGGGGGAAAAAACCTGGGAAAACTCAGCATTCCAGCAAAAGTGAATGGCCAAGAAATACTGGCCCTTATAGACTTTGGGAGCCAAGAGTGAGAATTACAGGGAAGATAGCAGAAGAACTCCCTATTAAATGCATCCATGGAGATGTTCTATGGTACCCTAGCAGGATAGTAACATTGTTTGCTACTGGGAACCAGGGCTGGAAGAAGGTAGGCATTTCCCCAGATCTCCACTACCCAGTGATATTGGGCTGAGACGATATACTTCCTTGACTTCTTGTAGAACTTTCCTTAACTCATGAGCCTGAAGAGGATGCACTGGAAGAAGTTTTGAGGGTTCTTTTCCCCCATAAGTATCCCGAGGTAGTTACCTCCCAGCCCAGAAGGAAATGTCCCAAAGAGAGAAATTGATAGAAAGTAAAGAGCAGAGAGGTGAGCGATATGATTCCCTCTGTAGGCATAACAGATGACAGAGTCCATAGTTGATCTGAGCAAAGCAGACAATGCCAAGGAAGGGACTTCCACGAGTGCAGATGAGACACCCTCTCTGCCACTGGACCTGGAGAGGCTAACAGGGTTCTCCGATTTCCTTATGGAGCACAGAAATGATGAGACCTTCAGCTGGGTCTTTGAACAAGTAGTAGTGATAGATAACGAGGAAGTTGATCTCTTGAAGGCATGGTAGCACCCTCATTACACCTTCCAGAGGGACTTATTGTATTGGGTAGACCAAGACAGCAGATGCAGGAGATACAGATGCAATTACTAGTGACATGTTTATATTGTTGTGAGCTCCTATATCTGGCACGTGCAACCCCATGTGTAGGACGCCTTGGGAAAGATAAGACAATCTAGGGTCCTGGCCTGATACTTTTGGCCAAGGGTCCTCAAAAAAGTAGAGAATTTCTGTGCATTATGCCCTGGCTGCCAATTAGTGGCCAGCAAGGGAGTCCTATGGACTCCACTAATACACCTTCCCTTGGTGGAGAACCACTTTGAACCAGTAGGAGTTGACTTTATAAGCCCCCTAGAGAAGAGCACCTCCAGACACCAGCATATAACTTGTCATCATAGACTATGCCATGCACTACCTGTAAGCCATAAAACTCTGGTCCATGAAGGCCAAGACTATTGCTAATGAGCTGCTGAAGGTCTTGCATGGGCAGGGATCCCCAAGGAGATCCTGACAGACCAGGAATGAATTTCATGTCCTGGCTGATGAGAGAGAGTTCTGTGGGATACTGAAAATCAAAGTGCTACTCACATTCATGTATCAGGCAGACAGATGATCTAGTCAAAAGATTTAACCAGACACTAAAGAAAATGCTCATGAAATTCATCACCCAGGACCCTTACCATGGGACCAACTATTCCCAGCCCTGCTCTTCACCATTAAGGAAGTTCTGCAAGTCTCAACAGGAGTCTCTTCAATCAAATGGTTATACGAGTGACAAACAGGAGGCATACTAGACCTGGTGGGGGAGACATGGGAAAGCCAGGCTCCAAGAGGCAAAACTGTGTGTACTACGTGTCTTAAAGTTATGCAAAAGACTGGATGCTATGAGTATCTATGCTTGACAAACATCTCAAAAAGAAGTGCAGGAACAACAGCAACACAACTATGCACCTTCCAGCTGGGCTAAAGAGTGCTGTTGCTTTTTCCAAGCTCAGAATCCAAGCTGCGGGCCAGGTGGAAAGGGCCCTATGAGGTGGTGAAGAAGGTTGGAAACCAACTATTTAAATCACACAGCCAGGAAGAGAGGAAAAAAAGGAACAACTCTTCCATGTAAATTTGCAATAGCCCTAGAAAGCCAGGGAAGACTTATTTGTCATGCTGTACCCTGAGGAACCAGACCTGGGGCCCCAAATCAATGACTGACTGTAAAAAAGCTCAGTGCCCCTTGGAGAGAACCTAAACCTGGAGCAAAGGAGCAGGCAATCTAACTGGTGGCCACATTTTCAGTGCTCTCAGACCGCCTTGTGCAGATGTCCATTGCCCACCATTATATTAATACTGAGCCCAGTAAAGTAATACTGGAAGGGCTCCGACCAGTCCCCAACAAATGGAGAAGAGCTGTTGAGAAAGAGCTCAAGGCCATGTAAGAACCTGGCCAAAGTGACTGGAGGAGTTGTATTGTACTGGCCCAAAGCTGGATGGCTCACTTCATTTTTGTACAGACTCCAGAAAAGTGAATGCAGTTTCAAAATTTGATGCCTACCTCAAGTGGCAAGTGGAGGAACTCTTAGACAAGTTGGGAGAAGTCCAGTACCTCACAACTCTGGATTTGATGAAGAGGTACTGGCAGATCCCCATTAATGCCTGACTCTCAGGAAAAGATGGCTTTTCCCATGCCTCAGTCTATTTCATTTTAAAACGATGTGCTCCGGGTTGCATAGAGCAGCAGCTACTTTTCAACGTCTGTTGGACTGACTACTCCAACCACAAATATGCGACAGCATACTTGGACAATGTAGTTATTTATAGCAAGGATTGGAAGTCCCATATGGACAAAGTAGCTGCCAACTTCCAGTCACAAAGGGGAGCCAGGTTAACAGCCCACAGTGCCTCCAAGGAACTGATAGTGAGACAAGGAAGACTGCAAGCCCTCGAGCTCAGGACTGATTAATTTGTTTTATGATAAATCGATGGACTGGGTTAATTTGAGCTAAACAGAACAGAGCCAGTTGGGCAAAAGTGGGCTACCCTTTGACAGGTCCCTTTATGAAGGTAGACGAGACAATGTAGGGCCTGCTCCTAAGCCCACTGAAGTCAATGATTTGAAGGGATCATGTCTGGCATAATAGTTCAAACCACCACCATCTGTAATGAGACAAAGATCAGTTCACTCTCAAATTGGACAGCATGAATTGGCAAATCAAGCTTGACAGGTTTAGTTATGAAATTGTTTCTAGACTCTAAATTGTTCATCCAACTCTAATTATACTCCATCTGTAAATGAGCAGAGAGCCTACTCTGTGTTCACAGAGATCATGATCTAGTGTCCAAATTCATCTCCTTCCTGGGGTCTCGCTCCATGGTAACTCAAAAATAGCTAGCCTTACATTTTTGGTTGAAAAATGGCCTTGACTACTGTTAAAGAGATTACAAATCAGCGGAAAATATTCTATTTTTTGTTTGCTGTAGGATTTTTAGAATATAGAAATAGAAGACACCCAACGATTCTGTGGAAGTTGGGATACTGGAGGTGCACTCAGCTTCCAGAATGCAGATTTCAGTGAGCAAATGAGTAGGAAAGTGTGGTAGCATCTAAGGAATTTGGAAAGAAAGTAGGTGTTTGCCACAAAGACTAGTCAGAATCAAGTAATCTCCAAGCACATACCAGGTTTGCAACATTGTAGTTGCAGAATAAATGAGTGACAAGTTGTTTATCTGACATTGTTCTGCAGATGGCTCCCCCACCCCAAGTGTGATTTGTTTTGTTTTGTTTTAACTCCCACTGAAGGACGAGGTAGGGGTGCCAAAATGCTAGGTTAGTGTATAGTAATTGCTAGCTGGCATTTCACAGAGGTCAGTCTAGGAATCCTGCTGCTAGGCACCAAGGGTTTATTCAAATTTGATGATACAAACTCAAAAATATGCTGTCATTCATTTCTGAAAATTCTCATTTGGGAGAGGAAACTAAAGAAGATACTAAGGGAGAAAAAACTGCTTTTGTAATATTTCTAAGCTACCAGACACTAGAAATCCTGTTCTTGCAAAATTTCCAGCCCTATTTCTTAAAAATCATTTCCAAAATCTTTTGTTATGTGCATCAGGACTTTGGGGGCTTATTCAAAATGAAACAAACCTACCAATCTTTGCCGACACTTTACCTCTCACTGTCAGTCAAGCACTTTCTCTAACTCTCCAGAAGGGGTGGAAGTCCTAGAGAGGATTAAGTGGTTTCTAGCAGCACTGACTATCACACAGATTTCTGTTTGGTAATCTGCTGTTCTTTGAGGGGAGTGTACTCTGTAGTCTTTCCTCCAACCCCAATCCACAAAAGGTAGCAACACCACTTCCTCATCAGGAAATTCCTCTTTCCTTTGCTGCTCTGTGCATTGCACAGAGGCTTTTGGCCAAGAGTGAAAGCAGTGATTTCAGGTGAAGCAAGTGTTTGATGCACAACACAAAGGAAATGCCTTTAAGAGACACCTTTGCAGAGAATAAATGGCAGATTCTCTGTAACTTGAAGTCTTTAAATCATGATTTGAGGACTTAAGTAACTCAGCCAGAGGTTAGGGGGGTCTACAACAAAAGTGGGCTGGTGAGGTTCTGTGGCTTGCAATCTGCAGGAGGTCAGACTAGATCATCATGATGGTCCCTTCTGGCCTTAAAGTCTAGGAGTCTAAATGCTCAGTGCGTTCTGAAAACTGGGTCCCCTTTAAAGGTATTTGGGCACCTAAAAATTAAGTCACCCCAAAACAGTTTGTTATACTTGGCCCTATATCCTTCCTCTGGGCAAATTCCCATTGATACCAATGGAAAATGTACTCATTGTTTGGATATAAATGGCAGTTTTGCCTGAGGAAGGACATAGGTTCCAATCCTTTCTGATAGGAGGACTCCAATGGCTTCCCAGGATAACTCCTGGGGAAAAAAAGAGACGTATCAAAATTTCTGATCTCCAGTTTCAGTAAGAAGGCAACTCATTTCACCAAGTTTTAAAATCCAGTTGGCTGACATTTTAAAATACTAAATCATTACAGATTGTGATTTAAAGTGCATATGGATGGGGGTAGGGATTCAAAAGCACACAGCCTTGGCCTAATTCTACTCCCACTGAAGAACACTGTAGACTTTACCTAGGTTCAGAAGTTGAACTCAACCACTTGTGGTGTTTGAGTTTTGGAAACTTTTTGTTCACCATTAATTTTCACTTTCACAAACCTTTACACTTCTAGACTCCAGGTGGCAGTACGTGGTCTCAATTTTGTAAGAACACACTGGGCCACCACCTCTCAGGAGAGACTCAGAATATTACAATATCTAGCTCCAGAAATAGAAATACCTAAATAGTGCAAGAAAGACTGTTCTTGCTGTAATTCTGGCCCAACTCAGAAGCAGATAGAACAGGTCTTCATGAATGATTTCCAGTATTGAGAGACTTCCACTTCTAGAATTATAGAAGTAAGAAACTTGGATAAGCATATCTGAATATTTTTGGGAGCTTATTCAAACTGAACCAAATCTTTTGTTGTTTGCCCATCATTAAAATGCAACATTAAAAACTTTTACCGATACCAACTTAGTTCAAATAAACGAGATAATGCTGCGCTTTGCAAGTGGTGTTGAAAGGCCTTTCAGATCATTAAAAAAACAAAGCATCAATAGGATTAGCCAATTTAAAAACAGGAGTAGAGAGTCTTTCGGTGTTCCCCAAGTACAAACAACCGCTTCAGTAATATGAAATCATTTGGTTAAAAAAATTAAAGATTAATATCAAAAGTACCTTATCACCTGGGAGGTGGGAATGGAAATTGTTGAATGCAAACAGAATGACCCTTCCTGGATTCATTTTTTCCACTGCATGTGCCAGGAGGATTGATGATGTGTGAGAAAACAGACTGAAGTCATTTGATGTGACAGGTGCATGAGCTTCTGCAGATCAGACACGTGTCTGAAGGGATCTTTCCAGATCAAAGTACTTGGAAAGAAACAGATTGAAAGCAAGTGTGGGGCTTTCATTATACACAGTACAAAAAATGCAATGGACTATTTTGATCATCTACCACACAGAGGAGTAATGCATGAAATTATGCAGGTTAGGCAGTTTGTTATTAAAGTGTGTATTCATTTAATATATATTGCAGTTAAGCAAACATAAACAAACTACTAGGTGGTGCTAGTTAATCTCAAGAGTTGTGTTTTTAAGCAACAGTTTGGGTGAAACCTTCACAGCAAAGTTGGTGTGAAATAAGCAGCAGAAAAGATAGTGCAATTTGGTAATCACTGCTTCTTGACTCCAGATAGGGATTTACATTAGCTATACACAACATGGAGAGATTGGAATATATGAATTTATAAAACGGAGGTGTGGCCTGGTCTTAAGGCATTTTTAGTACAACGCTTCCCTTCTGAATTCTACTGTCCTAATATTGGCTGAAGGGAAGGTTAGTTCAGGCATAAGAGATATTCCATTCTCAGCTGGAGTAACTGATGTGCAATGACTCTCCGTACATGAAGAGCCCTAAAGGAGATGGGCATATGTACAGAATATCAATGCACACATCTGAAAATGTAAAGGTCATAAAACAAACAATGCAGACAACCACACTGATGTTCTGCCATCCGGGGAGGGTATGTCCCCAATATCACCACCAGAGCAGAGAAACATGATCTGAGATGGAAAAAAAATGATTCTGATATGTCTAATGCTAAACCACAAGAAGATATACAATAAACTCATAGCAGTTCATGGAAAGTTTGAGATACTTGTCTGAGGTCATCGTCTAGTCTGAATTAGTAGAAGCTAGATGTGTGGGATGCCCTATATCTAAGTCCCCAACCAAGTCCTCCAATTAATTGTTGGTGCTGTAGACAGCCATCTCCTAACACACTCGATCAGAAGTGTTTCCAGTTACCCTCCCTGCCTCAGTTTCAGGGAGTACAGGCATTGGCCCTCTGTGGTTAACACCTGGAGTGCTCAATCACATCTCAGGACTGCAGTCATTACCTGTCACTGGGCAGGGACCCTTGAACCAACTAAGTTCTGTCTTTATCTCAAGGTCTACGAAAAACCCACTTTGAACCAGTATACACAAACCACAGGGACTGTACCAATCTGAAGTTGTTTATATTCTTAATGAACTGCTTCAATCACCCCTTCTGCTCTACACCACACACACACACATACAGTCTCTTTTTAGCGCCTGTAAGAGCTGTGGTAACTCTCCCCCATTGGGCAGGGCATAATTATAAACAATAATAATTAATACAATGATCCCTGAAGCTACTGCATGAGATTGAAATACTTGTCAACCCTCCAGAAGAGGACATGGGGGAACTCTGCAAGTAGCTGAAGCTATTTTCACTCTGTCTCTTCACAGAAGTTTGATCACACCTTTCTCACACAAAGAATATGTGAGGAGACACTGCAGAACAAGAGGGATATGTAGGAAACAAAAGACCACCTTCATGGAAAATTTTCTATTCTGATCTCTCTCACTGACTTGCTTTGGGAAGTAATTTATGATTGCTTAGGTATTTCATTATAGCCATGTGTGGAAGGCTCCCTTAACGTTACTGTTTCTAGAGCTGCACAGCCCTACTTATTCCTTTTCCAGATAGCAATGGTTCTCTGGTTTTCCTCATATAATTGTCTTATTCCAAGTCTAAGTTAAAAGGGGAACTGTTCTTTTAAAGCACTCTGAGCTACAGCTTGGAGTTGAAGGTAGTGCTGCTAATAATGTCCTGGCCTCACACTATTGGGCAGCAGTGCAGGTTTAACCTCTTTAGAAGTGAAAGTTTAGGCTTCCCTTCTTGAGACATTAGGAAAAAACATTTCCATTGTCGCTTTATATGTTTGATTTCCAACTTTTACTGTTATAGAAGGTCTAGTGTTAGAGAGCAATTGCTGAATAAGACTGTGAAGCCTCCCATTACCAAGAGTAGGATGGCAAACCTTGGAGAGCATTTAGGCCATCCCATAAACCTCTCTTCCCCCTCTTCCCAATCTGCCTCTCCCAACAGCCCCAAAAGAGTCTCCAGGTTCACTTGTATTTGGATGTCCTATGCAGGAATAGGCCCAATGGCCTGCAACTCACCTTTCTCTCAAAGCTTTTGCAACCAGCCAACTAGCCTGGTCCCCCCAAAACAACTGCTGTCTTTTAGGATCTGGCAGAAAGGCACTTAGCCTTTCTCAACCTTCATGCTGTGTTTTGGGGGTGCCTGCTTCAGATTCGCTTTCCCACCTTTTTCAAAGTTTCAGATCCCTGCCTTTATTTCCCCCTAGTTAATGGGATTCCCCATCTCTACCTAAATCTCACTGGGCAACGAGTGATTAACTGGGTATGCACTCCATCACACACCATTAGGAATTTTGAGACATACATACAACATGTAACCAAAGCTTGTAACCATATATGGAGCACAGGTAGGGTGATGGCTTAGCATTCCTGCAATCTCTGTCTCCCATCTGGTTCAGGCGGAGTACCAGGATCTAACAAATATCCTTTATATTCTTCCCCCCTCCTCCTCAAGGACTGAGTCAGACCAAATAGCTCATTTGTTTAGTAAATCCATCTTAGATCTTTATTACACATGCCTTCTTCCTTGCTAACTGCAACTGTCATGCCATACGCATCAGAGACTAACTAGGAGCAAACAATCAAACTCATGTTTCCTCTTAGACACCATGGTGATGTGCACTCTAAAATAACCTAGACAGAGCTGGGGCAAGGATGAGCCACCCGTCAGGAATAAGAGAAAATGTAACAGCTGCTAAAAATACTTACCAGCTAGAAGAGATTGGGGATGCAACCAGCAGCAGCAGCCTCAAATTCCATCTAAGGGATATAGCTGCCTGTCTGTTGCATTTAAAAAGACCATCCATCTCAAGAGCACTCTTAAAAGATACTATGAAAGTGAACCCATTCTTAAGAGTTCAGTAATGATTAAGGCCCAATTCTGCAAACCCATACTCTTTCTTACCATCAAAAGCATATAAGTATAGACTAGAAATAAATTTGATTCACAAAAAGAGCCTATTTCAGTAGGTTCAAAGAAATGTAAATTTAAAGGCAAGGAGGTTTTAAAATCAAGGAAGTTTCACAAACAGAATTTATCAATAAAGTTGAGACTAAAACTTTGCCTTTAGCATTTTAAGATAAACTTTAGAGAACCCATTTATGAATGGATCTTTCCATTCACCCTTTGGTTCACTGTGCAGGCAGGCTGACTAAGCAAGGCTAAGAATCCCAAACATCTCTCTGCGCCAGCTGGACACAAGGGAGCCTTGCGTTACTCCACCCTCTTTACAAGGATCCTGCTCACAGGCTCTAAAGGACAGTAGGCTGAGTTTTTCTACTCCTGCCAGACACTAACTAGTCTCCAGGACCATCTTATCAGCCAATATCCATTTTAATTATTCCTTCAGTCACAGAATATCAGGGTTGGAAGGGACCTCAGGAGGTCATCTAGTCCAACCCCCTGCTCAAAGCAGGACCGATCCCCAATCAAGTCCTCCTAGCCAGGGCTTTGTCAAGCCTGACCTTAAAAACTTCTAAGGAAGGAGATTCCACCACCTCCCTAGGTAACGCATTCCAGTGTTTCACCACCCTCCTAGTGAAAAAGTTTTTCCTAATATCCAACCTAAATCTCCCCCACTGCAACTTGAGACCATTACTCCTCGTTCTGTCACTGCTACCACTGAGAACAGTCTAGAGTTCCTCTTTGGAACCCCCTTTCAAGTAGTTGAAAGCAGCTATCAAATCCCCCCTCATTCTTCTCTTCTGCAGACTAAACAATCCCAGCTCCCTCAGCCTCTCCTCATAAGTCATGTGCTCTAGACCCCTAATCATTTTTGTTGCCCTTCGCTGGACTCTCTCCAATTTATCCACATCCTTCTTGTAGTGTGGGACCCAAAACTGGACACAGTACTCCAGATGAGGCCTCACCAGTGTCGAATAGAGGGGAACGATCACATCCCTCGATCTGCTGGCAATGCCCCTACTTATACAGCCCAAAATGCCATTGGCCTTCTTGGCAACAAGGGCACACTGTTGACTCATATCCAGTTTCTCGTCCACTGTAACCCCTAGGTCCTTTTCTGCAGAACTGCTGCCGAGCCATTCGGTCCCTAGTCTGTAGCGGTGCATTGGATTCTTCCGTCCTAAGTGCAGGACTCTGCACTTGTCCTTGTTGAACCTCATCAGATTTCTTTTGGCCCAATCCTCCAATTTGTCTAGGTCCCTCTGTATCCTATCCCTACCCTCCAGCGTATCTACCTCTCCTCCCAGTTTAGTGTCATCTGCAAATTTGCTGAGGGTGCAATCCGCACCATCCTCCAGATCATTTATGAAGATATTGAACAAAACCGGCCCCAGGACCGACCCTTGGGGCACTCCACTTGATACCGGCTGCCAACTAGACATGGAGCCATTGATCACTACCCGTTGAGCCCGACAATCTAGCCTACACTTGCTTTTCACAGACATCTGGAGCAGGGTAACTGGCCATCCAGACTGTCCTCTTAAGGCCTTAAAGGGCCAGTACCTTGCTACCACTACCTTACAGTAGTCTTTTGCACCTCCTTTGCAAGTGCAAATAACTACATTAGCAGTTCCCAAACTTTTTGATGGCACAATCACATTTTAAAATGATCTATTTTCTCCCAGGATACCAGAGAGAATAGAGGATGCCATTTTGAAGAACAAAATGGCATCCTCCACACAGTGTGACCTTGAATGTACAGCACTTGAGAGGTCATGCCACATGGAGGACGCTTTTTTGCTGTACAAAATGGCATCATCCACACAGCGTGATCCCATATGCCTGGGGTGTGCAAGGTGACGCTGTGTGGAAGATGCCATTTTGTAGAGTAAAATGGCATCCTCCATGCATCATGACCTCGCATGCACCATACATGTGAGGTCATGCTGTGCAGATCAAAATGGTGTCCTCCGCACACTAGGGATCACTGAAACCCCATCTGCTGGCACTTGGGGTCACAACTCAGAGTTTGTGAACTGCTGAACTACACAAAGTACAGGATAATGGAGAAGTAGGTCCAAAGGTGGAAAAACTTAGAAAAGTTGGACTTATGATGGGATATATAAATCTTTTGCTGGGGAAGCTTTTTTTAAAAATAGTGTTAATAGGTGAAGTTATGTATAATCACATGTAATACAGTCAAAGGCTCCAAAATTCCAAAACAGGGCATCTCTGTGTTGTGAGGAGTGGGAAGTCTTGGGGCACTGTATGTTCTTTTACAAACCACCTTATTTAAATTCTTGGGAGTCTCTTAAAAAAAGAGTGCTTCTCAAGGGCCTGCTTTTCAGAACTAATTTTGGAAAATGTACTGTTTTGAGAAACAGTTGCTTCCAGCTAGATGCGTGTTGTCTTGAGTATCTCAGATAGATCTGCAATTAAAATATAGCAATTCAGCTGGCTGGATTATATCTTGTAATCATTCTACTGGCGTTACTTGAATTCATGTTTGTAGAATGCACAGTAGGGTTAGTTTTTTTGTGAGGCCGATGTCTTTGATTACATGCTTTCAAGAAACCATGGCCAAGTTACTGTTTGTCACATGAAGTTTCTCCTCTTGCAATCAAATGTGATGCCTACAGAAACATCAATAATATTCAGGTAGTGAGTGATGCTGTGACCATTAATTATCAGGCTGGTGCCTAGTCTTTCCATTATTTCCTTACATTCTCCCCTGTTTGTTTTAGCTAGCTGGTCTATGGTCTTAAACTTTGTACATCTTTGTGGGCAGGGGCCATCAGTTTATAGGATTATAAAATGCTGAATATAATGGGGCACAATCAAATCAGTTAGAACATCAGGGCTGGCATTAGATACTTGTAGTTGCTGTGTTCTCACCAGCCCCCTAATCCATGGGGTTAAAGTGTGGTTCTACACTGAATAGTTACTATCTAAAATGGCACCATTCACTCAACAAATCTGCTCCCCTTTGTGGACAGAGTCATTGTGACGGGTTGGATCATGGAAACCCCCTTGTGACTGCCATCTGATGTGCACTCACTACCTCTGAGCCCATTTTCCCTGGCAGCTTGGGACTTCAGTACCTTGCCTTGTTTGAGCCAGACACGCTTGCCTGCTGTAAACACAGAACCAAGTCTGAACCACGTCCCACACAAACTGCAGGCTTAACTGAAAACAGCTTAAGAAGTGCTCCTGTCTCCAGCACTCAGATACCCACCTCCCAGTGGGGTCCAAACCCCAAATAAATCCAGTTTACCCTGTATAAAGCTTATACAGGGTAAACTGAAATTGTTCGTCCTCTATAACACAGAGAGAGATATGCACAGCTGTTTGCTCCCCCAGGAATTAATACTTGCTCTGGGTTTATTAAGAAATATAAAAAGTAGGATTTAAGTGCTTCCAAGTAATAACAGACAGAAGTAAATTACCAAGCAAAATAAAACAAAAACATGCACGTCTAAAGCCTAATACCGTAAGAACCTAAATGCAGGTAAAACTCACCCTCAAAGATGTTCAAGTAAGCTTCTTTGACAGACTAGCCTCCTTCTAGCCTGGATCCAGCAATCACTCACACCCCTGTAGTTACTGTCCTTTGTTCCAGTTTCTTTTAGGCATCCTTTGGGGGTGGAGAGGCTCTCTCTTGAACCAGCTGAAGACAAAATGGAGGGATTTCCCAGGGCGTTATATATAGTCTCTCTGGTGAGTGGAAACCCCTTGTATTTTCCTATGCAACATCACAACTCCAAGATGGAGTTTTGGAGTCACATGGGCAAGTCACATGTCCATGCATGACTCAGTTCTTTACAGGCATGGTTCCAATGTTTGCCTGTTTCCAGGAAAGCTCAGATGTGGATTGGTGTCTATCAAAGTCCATTGTCAGCTTAAGTGTTTCTTGATTGGGCACTTACTGAGAATAGTCTTTTCTCAGGAAACTGACCAAATGCTTCACTAAGGCTACTTAAAATCAAACAAGTACATAGCCAATATTCATAACTTTGAATACAAAAATGATACATGCATACAGATAGGATGAATATATTCAGTAGATCATAACCTTTGCAGAAATGTGTTACATGGCATATTTCTATAAAGTATTATGGGATGCAATGTCACAGTCATATCTACCATTTTTGGTTTTAAGAAGAGGTTTTAATCAGGGCTGTCAGGTGACTATAAATTAATCGTGATTAATTGCATGATTAATAGTGCTGTTAAACAAAAGAATACTATAGTTATTTTTGGATAATTTTCTACATTTTAAAAAAATATATTTATTTCAGCTACAACGTGCAAGACATTTACATGACAGATCCATATGTCCCTTCATACTTCAACCACCATTCCAGAGAACATGCATCCATGCCGATGATGGGTTCTGCTGAATAACCATCCAAAGCAGTGCGGACCAATGCATGTTTATTTTAATCATTTAAATGCTGCCAGTAGAAGGTTGATTTTCTTTTTTTGGTGGTTTGGATTCTGTAGTTTCTGCATCCAAGTGTTGCTCTTTTAAGACTTCTGAAAGCATGCTCCACACCTCATCCCTCAGATTTTGGATGGCGCTTTAGATTCTTAAACCTTGGGTTGAGTGCTGAAGCTATCTTTAGAAATCTCACATTCGTACCTTCTTTGCATTTTGTCAAATCTGCAGTTCTTAAAACTAAGATGTGCTATGTCATCATCTGAGACTGCTATAACATGAAATATACGGCAGAATGCAGGTAAAACAGAGCAGGAAACATACAATCCTTCCCCAAGGAGTTAAGTCACAAAATTTAATTAATGGGTTTTTGTTTTTTGTTTTTTTTTTTTAAAACGAGAGTTATCAGCATGGAAGCATGTCCTCTGGAATGGTGGCCAAAGCATGAAGGGGCATACGAATATTTAGCATATCTGGCACGTAAATACTTTGCAATGCCAGCTAAAAAAGTGTCATGGGAACACCTGTTCTCACTTTCAGGTAACATTGTAAATAAGCAGCAGGCAGCAATATCTCCTGTAAACGTAAACAAACTTGTTTGTCTGACTGGCTGAACAAGAAGTAGGACTGAGTGGATTTGTAGGCTCTAAAGTTTTACATTGTTTTGTGTTTGAGTGCAGTTATGTAACAAAAAAAATCTACCTTTTTAAGTTGCTCTTTCGTGGTAAAGAGATCGCACTACAGTACTTTTATAAGGTGAATTGAAAAATACTATTTCTTTTGTTTATTGTTTTCACAGAGTAAATATTTCTAACAAACATAAAGCGGGCACTATATACTTTTTATTCTGTGTTAATGAAATGTTTGAAAATGTGGAAAAACATCTAAAATATTTAATAAATGTAACTTGGTATTCTGTTGCTTAATAGTGCAATTAAAATTGATTTAAAATCACGATTAATTTTTTGAGTTAATCATGTGAGTTAACTGCAATTGACAGCTCTAGTTTTAGTGTTTTGCTTTTTTGAAACTTGTGTTAGCAGTGCAGAACCAAGAGTGAGTTGGGTTCTATCCATTGTGCACCATTAGATTTGTTTACGAAGCTCCTATGTGCTTGATCAGGTCTTAAACACCCAACCATATGGAAGGAAATGGGATTGCACACATGATAATAAGCTGTACTTTAGCACTTTTAATCCTTAGATTTCAAAATGTTCTACCAAGAAAGGCAAGTACCACTAAAAACGTAGTTTGGACAGTAGGACATTTCTATTTCTTTCATATCCCCTGAATAAGAGTTACCTGGACTCTTGTAGCCCCAGTTGAATCTGTGGAAATATTTTTTTTTTTTAAGTAAGTCTTACTTGTGTCTATTGCATTTTGTGTGTAAATTGTTGGGAGACAAAAAACAAACAAACATGGAACCCAGCCATGTATTTCTTTAATTAAAAAAACTAAAAAATAAAAAAATTCAATTTTCAATGTAGTACCGCACTTTGAAGTGCATGTAGCTCCCTCTGAATAAAATGACACTGATTTCAACTGGGGGGGTGGGGGGGGGGTCTCATTCTCCAAGGAGTTAGGGTTTAGACTGAGTGTATTTCACAAACTTTTTGAAAGGTGCAATGGTCTGATGCTTGCACAAGAGGTGGTGGTATGGGGCAGGGCTGTATATATTACTGTCAGGTACAGGGATGAAATTTTAATAAGTTACCATATAATTTATGCAGAAAAGGCTCTGTAAAGGGAGCTTGTGGAAAGAATAGTGATGGGTTGATCCTTTTAGGGGAAATCTAACACCATCCCTCTAACCACAACCCAATACACTGGAGGGTACCTACTACTATTTAATGTACACTAATACTTCATCTGTTCAGTGCCGAAGATCTAGCAGTTCGGCCTACTTTCAGAATATTCAGAAATCAATATTCAGAAGACCAGCTACACTCCTTATTCAGACAGAACTGCTGATGAAATGCTATAGGATTTTGCATACATATACACTTGTAGATCTAAGTGTGGTTCTAAGTGGGGTTCTCTCATGTAGGGTTGCAAGCTGTCAACCTCCACCTCAAACCTCGCTTTGCCTCCAGCATTTATAATGGTGTTAAATATATTAAAAAGTATTTTTAATTTATAAAGGGCAGGGGAGTTGCACTCAGAGGCTTGCTATGTGAAAGGGGTCACCAGTAAAAAAAGTTTGAGAGCCACTGATCTAAGACATTCTTAGAATATAAGCTGCAGAATACCTACGCTGTCACAGGAGTAGCAAGATCAACCCCACAAGGGGGCAGCATTTCCATCCAGCAAGAGCTTCCCAATCTAGAAGAAACCACGGAAATGAAAATAAGTACAGATTTCTGTGTACAAACTTCTCAGCCTAGAGCTGGTTGATTTGTGAAGAGTTCAATTACACACTTTTTTTGGTTTAAACTTGTCTAGTAGATTTGCTAACGGTATTTTTTCCCCATTACTTGACCAGCCCCATCTTTAACCAACTTCATCAGCTGGGTGTGCGGGGAACATATTCCTCCAGTTCAGGAAAGACCATCACTCTAGCTGGTATAGACATACACTAGGACCAGCTCACTTAGAAAGTGTCCTGTTTCAAATGTGGAGATTCTAAACACCTCACTTCTGTATATGAAGGACGATGCCTGTTGAGGACTCCCCCATACTTCTATGGTCCCCATTTTCTTGCCAGCACTCCTGTCTGTCCTTTATTTCACTCATGTGCATGTCTTCCAACCCACCCACCTCCTCCACTTCCATATTATGTGCATAAATACTTAAAGAACGTTCTCAGTATCAAATATTTGGGATCTTCCCTAATTTAAGGGAACTCAACTTATTTGGTCTAGAAAGAAGGTACACATTTTTAACAGTGAGCCTAATCAGCCGTTGGAGCAGCATACCTAGAGATGTGGTGGATTCTCCATCACTTGAGGTCAAGAGCAGGTATCTTTCTAAAAAGGTATGCTGTAGCTTAGAAGACAGTTATGGGCTTGAGGCAGAAATTGTTGAGTGAGGTTATGTAGTGTATGTTATGAAGGAGATCAAACTGGATGACTATAATGGTTGATCCCTTTTTAAAAAAAAAAATCTATAATTATGCTGAAACTGTTACTTGCATAAAAGCTTAGATAAGTTGACTGCACACCTCAGATGTACTAGCTGCTGATTAAAAGGTGTTATACATGTGTGTCATGGTAAGTTATATATTGTATTCATGAACACTATTTCTTGTGAAGTAGCTGCTCTCTTATCTAGCATCCTTTACCCAGCTGCCAAATAACAACTGGGCTAGTATTTAACACTGAAGCTTGGTAATTTAATCTGATTGATAACAGCAGGGCTTCACAGTGAGAGACTGATTTCCCCATAAAACTTGGACTATAATTGAAAGGGTAGATTTTACAAGGTCCTACAGGAAAATGCTATCCCAGTCTCCACTATGTATCTCTGTGCAATACACACAGATCAAGCCACAAAAAAACCTGTCTTGGTATAAAAATTCTCTTCTGCTCTTTACCACCTCCGCATAGAAACTTTTTTTTGGTGGCCAACTCATGAGAGCACGAGTAGCACTGCAGCATGATTAGGGCAGGGGGTAAATACATTAATGTTGTCATGACAACATTTGTACATGCATTTAAGGGAAAGTGTTATGTTGGTCTGAAGAAAACATCTACGCTTGGGTCCATGTGCAATCATATTCACAAACACTCTTTTATATGCAAAAGTACTTTGTCAATAGTAGCATAAGAACAGTGTTAGAGGATTTTTAAACAGCCAAATTTAGACAGCTGCCAGTATGGCTTTAGCATGATTTGAGAATTGTTAGGGTTATAATAAAAGAAGTTTCTTGCACTAATTAAGAACACTATAGACACTTTTACTAACTAGATTTTTTTTTTTAAAAAAATATGGTTGCAGCTCGAATAGTTTTCATGCTATTGTGGCCCTGGCTTATATTACAATGAAGAACTACTAAGGAATAGACAAGACCCTATCTCCCATTGACTTCTGTGGAATCGAGCTAGTAGAAAAGTTGCACCCATGTAACCAAAGGCAGGATTGTGCCTGTGATGGGTTGCCCCCTCCGATGTACTGGGATACCACTGAGCCCACCTGTTCTGCCAGCCTGGGCCGCCTTTACCCTGTCTGGCTGAGCCAGGCTCTTCAGCCTCCTTTAGCACACACAGACAGGGCTGCAGAAAGACACTGAAATCAGGTCTGGGAAGACTCAGCTTAAGGGACTTGCCCCAGAACGCAGGTGCCCCTGTCCCTTGGGGTGCAGATCCAAAGGTATATTGTCTTGTGCTGTACAGAAAGATCTTCACCATGCAAGCTCATAAAAATTTGCCCTCTCCCTCAATGTGAAGAGATTCACAGCTTCTTTGCCCCTCCCCCAATATAGATTGCACAAAGAAGTTTATTTACTACGAGAGATTTTAAGTGATAAGGGATAGCAAACGGAACAAAGCAGATTGCTAAAACATGCAAACTAAGCTGGATTCATTAAAGACACAGGTTACAAAATGTAATTTCTCACCCTAAATGTTGAATTAGGCAGGAGACAGTTTCTGTAGCTTAGAGTTCTAGTTCTCTCTTCTTACACAGACTGGACCCATCTCAGTCTAGCCTGCCTTTCCCCTCAGATACTTTCAGCAGTCTCTTCTTGGGTAGGCAATGGAGGAGAGTCCCTATCAACCCTCTCCCCAGCCCTTAAGAATTTACTTAAGGCAGGAATCCTTTGTTTGATCCCCATACCCCTACAGGGGAAGAGTATGAGCAGTGCGCAAGCTGGTATTTTGTATCAGGTGATTTTATCACTTGACCTGGTCGGGTGTCACAGCTATATCTCAGGGAGCCTCTCAGGAAGGAGAGTGATTAGTATCTTCAGTCTTATTTCTTCCTAATGGCCCACAAGGAAGATGGCCGGTTCCCTGATGGGTATCTTGCAAATACTCACACAGTTGTAATTGTTACATAGTCAATATTCCTAACTTTAGGATACAGAAATGACACATACATACAACTTGTATAATCACATTCAATAAATCATAACCTTTCCAATGATACCTTACATGACCCATCTTGCAGAAAAGAGATCTTAGTGATGCCATATGCATATCAACCATATTTCTATGACAAATATGGGGTGTAACATCAGTGCCCATTGAGTTTGTCATTTTGCTGTACTTAAAAACACAAGAGATGGTGTTTGCATCAAGAAATGAAAGACAACTACCATCTGGCACACATACTTCTTTCTCTGCATTTCAGTTGAAATGACTGGGGAGTATCCAAATCAGTTACCGTAAGAGTTGTAACTCCCCCAAAATAGAAGGCTATTCAGTGATTATATATAAATTGAACAACTTGTGAGGGTGCTCCTGTCAGGTTTGGTCAGTGCCTTAGTTTCCCTCCAGTTTTCCGCGTCTGTTTTCCCTCCAGGAGATTGGGGTTGTTTGTCTCTCTGGCCAGACTAAAATGAATAGTTCTCTTTCTAGTCATCATTAATGACTGCTTCTTGGAACCCACAAGGGGAGAGGCAATTCCTGATTTAGTCCTAAATGGAGCACAGGATCTGGTCCAAGCAGTGACTATAGATGAACTGCTCAGTTATAGTAATGTAATTAAATTTTATTTTTGGGGGGGAGAGGGGAGAAGAGATATGCAAAGAAACCCACCCCAGTAACATTTAACTTCAAAAAGGGAGGAAAAAACCACACACAAAAGTGAGGAAACTAGTTATTGAAATTAAAAAGGAACAGTCACAAGAGTAAAATGCCTGCAAGCTCCATGGAAACACCATAGAGGCTCAAATTAAAGTTTATACCCCAAATTAAAAAAAATCAAAACAGTAAGAGGATTAAAACAATGACACCATGGATAAACAGAGAAAAGGAGGTGGTTAGAGGCAAAAAGGCATTCTTTAATAATTGGAAGTTAAATCAAACGGAGGAAAAAACAGAATGGAGCATAAACTCTGGCAAGTTGAAGTGTAAGTAGGCAGGCCAAAAGAGAATTTGAAAAGCAACTTTCAAAATAAAAGAAATTGCAATTACTTTTGGGTAAGTACATCAGATGCAGAAAGCCTGCCAAATAACCAGTGGGGCCAGTGGAGGATCAAGGCACTAAAGAAGCACTCAAAGAAGATGAGGCCTTTGCAGAGAAGCTAAATGAAGTGTTTGCATTGATCTTCATGGCACAGGATATGAGAGAGAGAGATTCCCAAACCTGAACTATTCTTATTCGGTGACAAATCTGAGGATCTGACACAGATTGAGTTGTCAATAGAAATGGTTTTGGAACAAATTGATAATTAAACAGGAATAAGTCACCAGGACCAGATGGTATTCACCCAAGAGTTCTGAAGGAACTGCCAAGAAATTGCAGAACTGTGGTATGCAACCTATCACTTAAGTCAGCCTCTGGAAAATAGTTAATGTAATTCCAGTTATGAAAAAAGGCTCAAGAGGCAATCCTGGAAATTACAGGCTGCTAAATCTAATTTAAGTAAAAGGGAAATGGGTTGAAACTTGGGCTGCTGATTAATTGCAGTTAACACAATTAACTCAGAAAAATTAATGACAATTAAAAAATTGCAGTTTTAATTGCACTGTTAAACAATACCAATTGAAACTTAATTATGGATTTTTTTCTACATTTTCAAATATATTGATTTCAATGACACAAGACAAAGTGCATAGTGCTCACTTTATATTATTACAAATATTTGCACTGTAAACAGTATTTCTCAATTTAGCTCAAGTGAAGCACAAGTACCATAGTGTAATCTCTAGCGTAAAAGTGCAATTTACAAATTTAGAGTATTTGTTACATAACTGCACTAAAAAAAAAATGTAAAACTTGAGTTTACAACTCCATTAAGCCCTTAAGGGTTTCTGCAGCCCAATCCAAAAGAAGGAAACAAGGAAATTAAAGGGAGTTACATACTCTAGCCAGTCCTGCTACAAATAGCCAAACTGCCTGTAAGCTAGGTTACTTTGCAGAGTAGCCCCTGCTCCTAGCTCTACAGCTTCTCTATCTTGCTGCTTACTTTGAGCCCTTTCACGAGTGTTCTTGGAGTTGCTTCCTTCCCTGCTCTGAAAGCCAGGCTTTTCTGTAGCTGTTTAGTCAGTTGGTCCACTTCCATGCAGAGGAAGGGCTAATTCAGATTAGACAGGGTTTTCTATGCTCCATGGGACTCACTATTCATTATATCCAAGTTCAGGACACCACACTGAAAGGCAACATCTCAGGTCTGGGAACTCTTTATACCAGACCAACTTCTCTCCCTGTCTCATGATTTCTGTGGCTTTCCTAGGTTAGCTACACCTAGGAATGCTACTGTTAGATTCTGATCTTACATTTACATTGGTGTAAATGCATAGCCGTCCAGTTACCTTCTGTTGAGCACAGTTCAGAATCTGACCAACTGCCTTCTGTCTGACCTCATGAGTTCTGAATTCAGCAGCAAGAAAAGGAGAGATCACCAGTGACCTCTGAGAGAAACTGCAGGAAACATGGATTATTAGGAAGGAGGAGTTTCAAAACGGATCTTCAAATTTGAGAAAGTTTGTGTTTGATCTAGTATGATATTTGATCTGAGGATCAATTGGATTCTTATTCTGAAATGGTTTACTCCTCTCATATAAAAACACTTGAAAATACTCATTTCTATGGTGCTTTCTATCAGAGGCTTTCCATGCACCTAAGCTTTAACTATAACCACAAAACACACACCTTTCATTCTAAAGGACCCCCAAACCACTTTGTTAAAAGGCAGAACCCAATTGTGCTCTTGTATGCAATGTGCTCTGTGTGTCTGACAGCAGAATTTGGCCTCTAGTATATAAAGGTATATGATACACATCACTTCACCCATCAGTGAAATTTAGCTCACTGGTGCAGAAAGCTGTAGCTAGTTAACTGTTCAGTAGCGTTACTGTGTACATTTTAGGCCAGGAAGTGAAGACGAATGCTTTATCCAATTGAAACTGTATGGAAAATTTAGTGAGGCAGACTACAATTATCCAACCTGGCTTTGGCCAGGATAAAGTGGGAAATACTGCTTTCCGTAGCACCCCCCAAGTTTTCTTCAGACACCTCCCAAGAGCAGTTCAGGCACAAACCTACATAAAAATCTGCCAGCTTTACAGCCCCAGGTAGTGAAGGAGATGGTAATGAAACAGCTTTAAAAATAAATTATTGTTCTATTTATTCTGCAATGAATTGGTTTCCGATTGACTATCTAGTAACTGTTGTCATTGTTGGCTTCATGTGTGCAGCACTGAAAAATATGCAGCGTAATAAATGCTTTGCCATATACCTTTGTTTATGTCAAGATAAATTGCGACTATGCTTATTATACAACAGTCTTATTGATCACAGCATGGTAGGCCCTCATTTACAAGAGTCTGAGACACTAAATACTTTTGCTCCCTTTCAGAGGATTTCTTATAAGGTTGAATTTTAGGTGCCCCAGATTACCCCCCTAAATATATACTTAAATACCTTCTTTAGGAATTGAAGTATTATTTAGGCATGCTAAATCCCTGTGTGTACCAAAACCAACACTTGTGTGCTCAACATTCGTAACGATGGATTAAAGAGGACTAGTTTAGGCACTGAAGTATGAAACTTGGGCATACAGAAACTTTAGTTGGAATAGTCAAGTAGAATTTTTACTGTGGCTAGCGTACGTCCCAGAAGACAGAACTTCAATGCAACATTCATAATTTGAGACAGTAACTATTAGTAGCTCTAATCTGGTGAGGAAGATTCATATTTTTATACTATAAATGCTTTCCAAGGCTTCTGAAGTCTACAGAAGCCAATAGGGCTGATTTTGCTCAATTACTTTTTAACTTTATAGATAAAATTAAGTTCCCAAATTATATTTATATCTTTGCTACGCCTATATGCATCTTAAAATGGGTTTAAACCACTATATTAGAGCTTTTGAGCAAAAACAGATTTTTACAGGAAAATTTTAGATAATAGCAAAAAAAGTAGGAAAAGCCACTTATTTCAGTTTGTCTCTAAGAACAAAGTGCCTCATAACAGGACAAATTTAGTATTTTTAGTGTGCACTGTAAAATGATCCATTTTCAATCACATACAACAGCATCTTGGGCTATAAACAGAGCTTTTTTTTATGATTTCTTCCAAAGTTGCTTTTTTGAGGCCTTCTTGGTGGGTCTCATTTTCCTCAGGAAACCTTAACCCCCCAGTTTTAAGTTTTGAAGAAAGTGAGCAAAATTCACAAACTCTTAAATAAACCAAGAAGAAATCTACTTTTCTTAAAGGACCAAAACATACTCACCTTGAATAGGAGTTTTATACAATTTTAAAAATTGTTTGTATTTTTATCCCATGCCCATCATAGTATCCAAACACCTAACATGAACAAGAATTTAGCCCTAATTGGTGAAGCTTGCTGAATCATTCATTCTATCCTGTTGCTTTGCCAGCTTTATTTATACTACACAACTTAAGAGTACCCGGAGAGCTGGATGCCCTTGACAAACTCTTAAAGACACATTCATACAATTAGATTCTGGCCTTTACCCACAGATAACATGACACCAACAAGAACTAATAAAACCCAACAATAAATCTATTATAAGAGTCTCACTCCACTCTCAACCGCCAATCAATCTTTTTTTTTAAAAAAAAAAATCTTTGTATCCTAGTGATATGAAAGAATTAAAGCACAATCATCCTATCAACCTCAAAATACCAACAGTTTCTGCCATAGTGGCCCAGCTTGTAATTAGATAATATTTCCTCATAAATACCCAGAAATGGGATTTCCAACTTGCATTGAGGTGTTAAGATGCTCATTTTCATTGAAAGTTAATGAGATCTGAGAGCCTAATTTTTAGGGCTTGTCTACATGGGACATCCAGGAAAATTATTCTGAATTAACTAAAGATGTGAATTTGAAGTGGATTGGTTAAACCTCATTAAACCTCTGTGAACACCTCATTCAGAATTAAAGTAAACCAAATTAAGGCTCTTAATTCACTTCCATAGTGAATTAAGGTAATCTGATTAAGATACCTGAATTCTGAATAGCAGAATCCACACACAGTTTATTGTGGTTTAGTGAATATTGTGGTTCACTTCAGTGTCACCCCTTTTTGTTATTTTGGATTAATTTTCCTGGTTGCTCCCCTGGAGACAGACTTTACATATTTTGAAATCCTGCGCATAAGCACCTCCAAACAAAATGACAAGAAATTTGTTTGCCATGGACCTTGTAGTACGAAATTGATGCACAGCTCTCAGATGTTGCAGGAGGTACATCTATGGCACGTATCTCCTTTACATTGTGGAAATAATGCCAGAACCTGCTAGGGTTGTGTTTTTGTATTTGTAGAAATAGCCTCACAGTACTTCTCCTGATGAATGGCCAGATTAGTTTTGGCAGCCCCATTCTAACAATGCTTCCCAGTGATTAATGACATGGGAAACAAGGAAGATGCATCTAAACATGCAAGAAAAAGAAATACAAGGTTGCAAAACTGCTGACTGCTAATTGTGGGGGAGTAAAGAGTGGAAAAAGGATGTCCAAGAATATTGATTAGACACACACTTGTTAGATGTGTCATTACCACTGCTCTACCTAAAAATGGACACCAGTGACTCAATTTTCCCTTCTTATATGCGCTCTTCACTATGCTGAGGAATTCTCCCTCTCAGGCCAGGCTCACATTTCCCTCCCCTACACCATTTTTCTGATGTCTCCTCATAAGTGTTTCCACCTCTGCCTTAAACCAAACATGGCACAAATGAACTTATGTTTCCTTCTTAAACAGTCTCCCCTCACCTGCACCACACATCACTGTTGAATAACCACCCATAATCCTCACAACTCAAATTCAGACTTATCTTTGACTCCCTTTCCTTTTCTCCTCACACCCATACACCTGCCATATCTTCTCACTTAATTTTTTCTAATCCCCCTACATCTCCAGCCCCACTGACAAGACACTGGTTTATGCCACTGATTCTCTTTTGCCTGGATGACCATGACCTCTTTTTGCCTCACTTTTTCCACTCTTCAGTCTAACATTCTGCAACCTACATAGTTCTCAGAAAGGCAGAGGAAAATTATCTCCTCTTTCCACTGCCTTCCTGACTTTTTCCAGATAAAGTTCAAACTGCTTCAGACCTTTAAGCCTTTGTAAAACTGCCTGTACCTTCATCTCATCTCCTTCTACCCTCCACTTAATCCTGCGCTTGGACAATTCATGCTTTTAAAGTAAAAGTAGCAGGAAGAGACAAAAGGAGCAAACTTTGTTTCACACTGCCCCTTATTCCTAGAAGATTATCCTCTTCCCATGTACTAAGACCACAATTTCTTCTGTCAAATCCTTCCTCCACTATCTACTTGTGTCTTTTTGTCATCCCCCCTGCCCCGTGTCTTTGTTTTCCCACCTATGCTGTTCTATCTACTCTATTGCTACTTAAAATATCAGAATATATATGATTAGCTTCCAATGTTCAGGTTTCAGAGTAGCAGCTGTGTTAGTCTGTATCTGCAAAAAGAAAAGCAGTACTTGTGGCACCTTAGAGACTAACCAATTTATTTGAGCATAAGCTTTTGTGAGCTACAGCTCACTTTGATGTCAGTGGAAAGGCTCTCATTGATTCAACATGATTTGGATCAGGCCTTTATGCCTCCTAGCATAGAATCCCTAGTCTTTCCTGTTGTCATGTTCTTGTTTGTATAACTCAGGTTTGAAATCTGTACATCACCATGCAAAATTACATCACTATGTTATGGAGTCACTTGTTCACTACTTCATATAAGGCTTCATTGAGGTTTTCCATTTGAATTGGATACATTGCATCCTCTGTACAAAATAAAGAGGTTGTGTATCTTTCCCAAATTTACAGCATTAAGACTGAAATTTCCTGAAGCTAATCCAATAAAACAGTTTGATAAATTTTAGTCTGAGTTAAAAAGAATTTATAGTCTCACTTCTGGAAGGCAAGCATTCACAAAGGGCAGAGGTAGAGTTGTGGTCTGTAGGTGGAGGAGTAAAGGGAATGTGTTGAGCAACTTTTTCCATTCACTTGGTTTTTTGTCTGGTATTTATGCAGGTAGCAACCTTAACTTTGACATCAGTTCTTTATGTGTGAATAAATGTTAATATTCAGATTTCGGTGGATGTTGCAAGGGTAGAATTGAGCCTTGTGGGTTAATTGTTTTTCCTCCAAACTATCAATATCTAGTCAGCATTGTCCTGTATATAAGGCATTGGACTAGAAATTAGATAAACTGGTTTCTATTCCCACCCATGACACTGACCTGCTCAGTGACTTGGACAGGTTACTGCACCTCTGTTTCCCTTCTCACACTATCCCCAGTCAGTTTAGATTGTAAAATTTTCAGGGCAGACACTGCCTTTTACTATGTGTTTGTAGTGCCTAGCACAGTAGAGTCCTAGTCTAAGTGATACTGTAATACAAATTATAATCTCAGTCACTGACATGGCTGTCTTGAAAATTTGAGGTTCCCTGGTTTCCCTTAGTATATTGAATGAGTTAATCTCAAAAACTGTTTGGATTGAATGTGAATCTCCCAGATTCCAAGAACATTGATTTCAGGCAGGAGATTTCACTCTAAGAAACAAGCTTCACTGTATGAAACACTCCAATATATGTAGCAGTAATTTTTGAAATGCTTGACTAGAAATACCCTTCCAAAAGCTGCTAAGGATTACAGGGGCGGATTTCTCAAGGCACAGAGATGAACATGTCTGATACCTGCATTATACTGCATCACTTTTAAAGATTAGAGAATAGGCACTTACTGAGCACCAAGCGCTCTGTCTGGCTCAACTTACAGGGAGCCACGGTAGATCTATGTTTATATTTTGCTTTCTAGGGGCCTGATCCTGTAACATGCCAAGCGCTCTCAATTCCCAGTGAAGTCAATGGGAGTCTGAAGTCCTTCAAGACACGCTTACCACCTCAGAAAAGGCAGCAGCTGCTTTTATTAAAGCCATAAAATATAAAAGCAGAGGAAAAATATAGAGATCAATGGCAGTGGGTGATTCAGACAAGGGCTGACAGTGTTGTCTTCATTATCTCCTGTACCTTTGGCCAAAATATTGGCCCTGTGTCTATTAAATATAGAAGTGAGAAGGAATCTAAACTGGTTGTACTTTGTTACTTTTTGTGAACTTCATCAGTATGAAGGAATAAAAAGCTGGAGAAATACTGTAGGTGCTGTTACAGTTGGAAATGTATTACTATTTCAGGGTGAGATTTTCCTGAGTACTCAGCATTGGTCTAACTCTGTTCCCCAGTTAGGCCAGTTCCAAGCACTCTGGAAAGCTCACAAGACCAATAATGGCGGTATTCTCAAAAGCACTAACAAAATTCCCCACCAAATTGGATTGGCCTGAGCTCTGTGTTCAAGGCCATCATCATTCTGATTCCTGGATGGAACCAAAGCCCACCTATCCTGTCAGATAACTGGTTATGCTGGGCTGCCCATAAGATGGATACATGTCAATTTTATATTTGTGAGTGCCAACAACTAGTGATGTTTAACAGAACGGGATGAATTTTGGTTAAAAAAAACCTGGAAAAGTTAGTCAAAGAAAAGAAGAGTCCTTGTGGCACCTTAGAGACTAAAATTTATTTGGGCATAAGTTTTGTGGGTTCTAACCCGTGAAAGCTTATGCCCAAATAAATTTGTTAGTCTCTAAGGTGCCACAAGGACTCCTAGTTATTCTAAAGATATGCTGACTTTCCTGTTATATGAAACCATATCAATCTCTGGAGGACTATTCTGCTCCCATTGATTTCAATGGGAGTTTTTTCCATTAAATTCACTGGGAGCAGAATTGGGATGGGATTACTTAAACACTAGAGGATCAAGGCACTAAGCAGGAACATCCAAATTAAGCTAGTGTGAGCTGTTAAATAGCTATGCTGCTTCAAACCAGATGTGGCTGCATTCCAATGGCGGGGGGGGGGGGGGGGAGACAGATTACGATCTATCCCTTACCTCCCTCACACAAGTCTTGAGGCCTGTTAATGTTGGCAGTATGCTTTGAGAGGACAGGATGAAATGTGTTATTGAAGTAAATATGGCATAGTTCAAAGTTCCAACAACAACTAGTCATTTTGGATAGCTAATTTTTCCGCCGCATAACCTCAGCAGGCACCTTAAAGAGGCCTGATTTTCAGTATGCAATTGCTTAGCACTTTCTGAAAATCAGACCCCTTGTAAAGCATGTGGAGTTGGACACTGGAGGCATCCAAAAAAAAAAATCACCAGTTGCTTTTGAAAATATACTACTGTTATTTACTAGTAAACACAGGAGCATTTGTGTGTTATATCGGGTGGTTTACGCTTGTTGGGTTTAACCTGCATAAGAACTCTGGGATTAGGCCCCAAAGATCAGTGGGAGTTTTGCCTGAGTGAATACTGCAGAATCAGGTGCAATTTTATCTTGCTGTGTTTCTTTTTCTACAAGAACACTGGAACCGGTCATTTGATTATTTTTCATGGAAGAATAATAAACTGCCTTAAAGTAAAATTTAAATAGAAGGAAGAGGGTGATTCCTCCTACCTTTTTCCTTTCCCCTGTAATTAACCATCCCTCCCCTACCATATTTTCCTCATTTTTCAGTGCCCCCACTGAAATCAATTGCAAAAGCTTTTGCTGATGTCAGCAGGAAGAGGCTCAGCACCCTTTGTCCTCTTGCTCTACTCTTTCCCATCATTCTGCTTGACAAAGGCACTACATGAATTTATAAAGAGCATTTGGACAGTTTCCGGAGAATAATGCTGTGTCATAAGTCTAGGAACCTCTCTAGGAATGTTTATTGTTGACCACTAAAGACCCAATGTTGCCATCACTGTGCAGTTGTGCAAAGGGAGATGGCACAAGAAAACTCCTCATCCCACCATACTTGTGGGGGGCAGCTGAACAGTCCCTCCACCTCCCTGAGCACAGGCATCAGCCTGCCCTATTGGTGTTGGGGATGAAAAGCCCCTGAAGTAGGCAGGTAGAGGGTGGGTTCATGAACACATTACTGGGCAGTCTAGGGAGGGCAGCCCACTCCTGCATCTGAAGGGATGGTACAGCAGGCATGTTGCCCCAGTACACCTGTAATCACTAGGAGGCACAATCCCCACTGGAGACAGAATGGATGTGGACTATCCCTAATGCAGCCCTGTGCCTATCAGACATAACCAAGTCCTAGGTTAATGTAGTATTGTAAAATGGGGAGACTAAGCAAGTATCACATTAATATTGTTTACCGATTTCAGCAGGAGGCATAATAGATTGGCCAGGGTGTTCGAGGCTGAACATCATATAGGAAATATGGTAGGTGTGGAGATCCTGGGGATGACAATAGGATTTTTGTTTTGTTTACAAAACAATCTTGCAAGTTCTCCCTTTTGTTGTCATCTATTATCAGTTAAATGCTTCATAAAGAAAAAGCTGTTAATTTTGCAGTACATTTGTCTCCTATTGAAAGGAACACTAGAAGTCTCCACAAACCCCCCTTCCCCTCCTACGTTTCCATGAGCACAATACCAACCAAACCTGTACAGGAAAGCTCAGTGAAGACTGGCTTATCTTTTTCCTTTAAACAGCTAGGTTTTGTTTCTTTGCATTTAAAAGAACTGCTTTTACCAGGCATTAGCATACAATGTGGCAGAAAGGGAAAATAAAGGAGCAAAAGGAAGAGAACCCTGAGTCTGAAGGAGGAAGATGGGTGAGGAAAGAAGAAAAAGCAAAGGAATGACAGATGAAGAGTGGGATGGGGATCTGTGTAAGAGCAGAAACATTGCAGGGGGTTGGGGGGGGGGGAACCACATTAAATGGAAAACAAAGAAGTAGAGGGGGAACAAAAAGAAAGGAACAAAGATCAAATGGTGAAAACACATCTTACTAGGAAGACACAAGGGCAGGTAGGTTGTGCCACCTTCAGAAAAGCCTATCTTGGCCTCAGCTGGTTTAAGGAAAGAAACCAACAGAAACACATAGCTTAGCATTAGTTCACATACAGTTTTGGGGGAGGGTAAATGGAGAACGTTGACAGGAAGGGTAATGGTTATCTACTATTTCAGAACTGCCACCGGATCTTTACTTCCCCATAAGGGACCTCATTGAATACTTCATCTGATACCTCTAATAATACAGAGCTCAGGACTCGTGAAAGGTGGCATTGGGACCTAAAAGCCTCTAGTTAGAGTAAAGAAAAGCACAGGCAGAGGCTGTAACCTTGAGGGACCATGGGTACCAGGGTGCAGGGAGGGGAGAGGTGGGGGAGTTTAGTGTCAGTGCTTATCCTGTCCTTGCTGAAAAAGCCAACAGGGTGGCAATTGTTGAAATTGCCTTTTCTAGCCAGTGAAACATGTCCTGTTTTTGCTTCTGGGCAATTCATCATTTTAAACGGGTTAGGTAACGGTGCTCTGAGAACCTGGCACCAAAGAAACAAACAAAATGTGAGCTCTGCTCGTCCATAAGTAGGACTTACTTTCTACAGCCTGATGCTCACTTAGGGCTTGTCTACACTACAGAGATTTTGTAGTCTAGTTATGCCAGCAGACCCCTGTAATGAGAATTGGGCCTATAACTTTTTGCCTGTTTGGGAACTAACAAAGAGTAGGTCAAGTTATTTTTAATAAAAATAAGTTAGACAGGTGCAAGAAAACCAGACAGAAAAACTGAATTAGTCCAAACAAGACGCTCTGCTGATACAACTAAAGGACTGGTAAGATCATGCTTGGTAAACTAGAAAGTGTGGGTCCAGAAATCAGTCAACCAAAATTGGTGTCAGAAACTAGGTCTAATTAGTGGACAAAATGAGGGGGATGGGTTATTCCATCCATCACTCCCTTTGGGGTCATTAAAGAAAGACCCTTCTGGGGGAAAGATGGAACAGAGAACAAACTTCATCACGGCTTCCACCCCCCAGCATCTACTGGGACTCTGGACTTGTGTCATCCTAATCCTGAGACATGACCTGATCAGACTAGATCTGAGGAGTATCCAAATAACGTTGTCATCTCTAGAGCGCCAGCTGAATCCCAGACACCACCTGGGATGAAATGCGATTGGATTTTAACAGCAACAGCACCAGTACCAGGACATCTCAACTAATTTCACCTCTTTTCCCCAAAAGGACAGTTGTCTTTGATAGTATCTAAGACTGTCAAGCAAGGGGGTTTTCCATTCTAAAAATCTCTCCCCAGGTAAAGGCAAAAGGAAAGGGATGTTAAAATGAGATCCTTAATATTTTAAATGTAAAGTGTTTTAACTAGTTTTTCTTGTCTTTGTCTTTAATAAGAGGGAAGTTTAACGAAATGTTTGTCATATTACTAAACAGGCTGAAGTCTCTGTATCCCAGACCCAGGACCTTGTTGAACTCTGTTAAGAGTTAAACTGTGACTAGGTTATGTTAACATTGTTGGGGAGTTGCCATGTAAGCAGGCAGGAGTTTTTCTGCTGACAAACCAAAACCACCTCTCCAGATGAGATTAGCTAAGCCAAATAGACACTTTTCCTGTCAATTTAATTACGTCTATACAGAAGCTTTTACCAGCAGAGTTTTTCACATTCCTAACCAACATAATTAGGTCTGCACCCACTTTCCAGTTTAGAAGCTACACTTTGTAGACTTAGAATTACTGCATAGATGAGTCCTCTTTCCCTCAGTGCAAAATATATCTTAAGCAACCTGACATCAGATTTCGATTAACCAGCTGCTAACCGACAAGTGAAAATAGCAGCTCATTATGGTACCTCTTTCTGAGGTCAGTAAAGGCAAGCCATTGGAAATAAGATAATCGCACTTAACCAGCATCTTCTGTATTTGAGGAATAAAACCCATTTAGGTCTCTCATATAGGCAATGGGGTGGGCAAACTTACTGACCCTCTGAGCCACATAATCTTCGGAAGTTCAACAGCTGGGGTGCACCTGCCAAGGCTCCAGCCGCATGGGAGGTACCTCTGGGGCTCAGGGCTCCAGCAGGAGCAGGACTAAAGCTCTGAGCCCCACCAGGCACCTCCCACAGGGCTGAAGCCCTGTGACTCCCTACTCCCACTGGGCAGAAGCCCCTACCCCACCACCCTGCTGCAAGGCAGAGGTCCTGAGCTCCCCCACTAGTCTGGTAGGTGGAGAATGGGTGAGTAATGGGGGGCTCCACGTGCTGCACTTTAACAGTAAAAGAGCCACAGTTTGGCCACTCCTGGGCTATGTCTACACTGCTGCTCATACTTGGCTACTTACCCATCTATATGCTTCTGCATGTACCCTATGCTTCTGCATGCTCATATGCTGTGCTGGACACGGGTACAAGGTGTATGCACACATCCACAACAACATCACTGCTTTTTGGCACACTTGGTGGTGGTGGTGGTGGTGGTGGTGGTGGTATCTGAGGGTTCTGTGCATGACACAAGATACTAGGAACTGCCTTTCAGTGTGCTGTTGGTACTACCCACTGCCTTCACACATTTGTCAGTGGTAGTTCCTGCTCACCCCTATCTCCTGCCCAACTTGGTGGAAGACATGGAGCAAGTAACCAACAACACATTTCTGCTGCTGCTCCTTCTCGTGGGATGAATGTGCATGCATTGCAGTATGCAACTGGTGAGAATCTCAGGTAAATGGACTCAGACCTTTCTCACAAGTCAAAGAGGCGGCTAGGACAGTAGCTGACCCACTGTTGTTCCATGACACAGGAGACTGCTGGTGTTGTGACCGTGTCTGTGGTTGGACTGCTGCTTCTTGACCTGTAGAACTGGGCAGGCGTGTTGGGACCACATCATCTTGGAAACTTGGGATAACCACCAGTAGCTACAGAACTTCAAAATGAGGCAGATGTTCCTGGATCACTGAGATGCTGGCCCCAAACCCACAATCCATTCTGTAGACCCATCCTAGTACAGAAACAGGTGGCTGTTGCCTTCTGGAAGCTGGTACTGCTGTACAGCTTTTAGTCAGTCACAAACCACTTCAGGAAGCCAACTGTCAGGCTCATGATGGTGCAGGTCTGCCAAACTATCAACACTCATCAACCCACAGGTGGTTGAAATTGTAGCTGGGTTCCAGAGAATAGGGTTTCTGAATCTGCACTGGAGACCATCCAGGGCACCCATATCCCGATACTTTGCGCACCAAGAGGAACAAGTGATTACATCATTAAAATAAGTTACAACTCTCTCATTCTTCAAGACTTAGTGAGTCACAAAGGCAGGTTAATGAAGACTGTCAGACACAGGAAAGGTGACGATGCCAGGGTCCTGTACTTGAAGAGGGGAGTAAGGGACTTCATTCCCTAGAAAGGACATAGTTCTATAGGTCATCTCCATGCCTACTTATTCTGGGAGACCTACCCCAGCATCAATGACCCAGCAAAATGGGAATTCAACGTCAAGCTAAGCAGCTGCAGGATGGCAGTGGAGCTTCCCTCTGAATGGCTGAAGGCTCATTAGCCAGGCCTGTACACCTGCCTGGATGCCACTGTGGCCAACACCATAAGCATTATTGTGGCATGCTGAGAGTTTCAGAACATTTGTGAGACTAAAGGTGACTAATCTGTGAGGGCGTGTGCACAGGACAGAAGTAGCTTTCAAAGCAGTTACAGACAGCTTGATCAAGTGAACATTCACACTGGTGCTGGATCGCAGCAGGCCAGGAAATCTTAGAACAGCCGGTGACCTCAGCCTAATCCCAAATAAGGCATCTGTGACATTGTCTGATTAAAACAGAATTATGCAAACCATTGTTGCTACCACTGCTATATAATTGTAGCAAATCTTCTGCTAAATATAACTCATGGCCAGAAAGGATTAAACAGCTTGCAGGCTGAGTGACCCAGAGCCAACCTTTAAGTCACGTTAGAAGGTATGCGAATTGTAATTAGGCCCATTCATGCTAAATAGGATAGAACTTTGAAATGTCTGTCACTATAGCTACTAATTCAGAGATCAAAAGGGATATTAAGATTTAGATGAATCTTGGGTGAAATAATATCATTGTCTACATGTTTCTGAAGTTTGTGATAGATCACCTAATGGATACGTTGCCCTATGTTAATTTGTGTAACTAGTTACTGGTGATGTTTAGAAAATAGGTTACATCAGAAGCCTATTGTTTACCCAGGACTTTGTTCTAGCATCCATTTGACCACAATGTATAAAAAGACCCTTATCAGATCTTCTTGATGCTTCATAGTGGGAAAGCTTAAGCCACAAGGTTGGGATCCCAGTGCTTACAGGTCCACCCTGAATAGATATTGGACATTGGACCATAAACTATGAACTAAATTCTCAAAACTCTTCACAACTACAAAGCTCACCATCTCTGCTATGAATCTGAACCTCAAGAATTGAACTCCTATCTATATGTATATTGATCCTCAATTGATCTTTTGTTTAGACAATTTTAGTTTAGTTAAGAATTGGCTGTAAACATGTATTTGGGTAAGATCCAAAATATTCAATAACCTGGGAAGTAATGTGTCCTATCTTTTGGAATTGGTAGAACCTTTTCTTTTATATAATTTTCAGAAATCATCTTTGACTTGGTACCTGAATGGAGGCCTGAAACTGGGTTGCTTTAATGGAACTTTGGTGTTGGTTTTTGGGCAACCAGTGAGGTAATAAAGAAGCTGTTTTATGCTGGCTTGGTAAATCGAAGCATTAGAATATACACCAGCTTTTGGGGGATTGTCTGCCCCCATCCTTTGCCATTCACCCTAATTGAGTGACTTTGGCTGGCCCCACTGGGACCCCCATCATACACCCTGCAGCTGCTGTAGCAAACACACACTCCCACTCACTTGGGTTTCAATGCAGTTTAATTCCCCTCCTACCAATCGTCATTAGTCACTCATTTAACCACTTGTTACAGGTAATTGGGGCAGGGCACCTCCTCAGGTATAACTTCTGTAAAATTGTACTCCTTGCAGCAAAAACACAACCTAAGGTCAGGCACTCTTTTGTTGTGTCAGTGTTCACAACTGTTAACCTAACCCCAGTTTAGGGGGAATACCGAAGGCTTGTAGGACCTTCAGAACAGCTGATGAAGGGCTTTTACAACTGGTTTTGACAAATATTCCCTACACCCCATCATAACAGCACTTACTGTCTTTTAACTATGGGTAAATCCATCATTCAAAGGGGTCATGGTTTTCAGGGGGTGGGGGAGCCATACTAGCACTGTTAACTAGGTAGTAGCAAAGTTACTTTGCTTTGTTTTTCCTGTTCTCAAACCTGTAGGTAATTATGAATTGAAAAAGAAAAGGTTTGATATGGTAGTTTATTTCCCTGAACAGTACACTTTCCACATGTCTCCAGCTTACTGTGTTATTTTCACATTTACCTGGCTACAGAGGGTGGAAATTTGGAAGGGAGAGAGAACTACTTCATTTTCCGCCCCAGGGAGTTATGCAACTCCAGGCATCAACTGGTGGAGCCCAAAGCCAAAGAAATGGGGACAAAATAAATTTACTCTTTCATTACAGCCTGAATGAAGCATTCATACATAAAGAAATGAAAAAACATTTCAATTAGTAACTCAACTTCTTTTTAAAACAGCAATTGTGAAAAAGGAAGAACAGATCAGACTCCCCAAAGAACTTTAATGCCTATGACCATGTGTCTTTGTTTCTCCCTCCTAGAGGGAATGGAGGGCCCTTCCCTCAGACAGTGGGCAAAAATGGCTGCAAGAAGTAGCCTGGGGAGACAATAGGGGCATCTCCTGTGGAGTTTGGGGGCCAGACATGCTGGCTGTCAGACACTATCTCAGGCTCATTGTTCCCCTCCTGTACCATCACAGGGCTCCCCCGGGAGAAGTTTCAGGTGCTAGTGCAGGTTCTGCTGAGAATGGGGGCCAGGGTTGGATCCTCAACCACATAGCACCCTGGGGCGCACATACAGGAGGAGGAGTCCGTTCCCCGTTACTGGCAATAGCTATTGCAACACATGGGACTCTAGTCCTTTCCACCACTGGTACCAGGGACTGCTACAGGGCATGCGCCCAGGCCCTTTAAAGTAAGCTCTTGTTCTATCATGTGACCTGCTCCAGGAACCAGATCATTGAGTCTTGCCTCTAGAAGAAAAAACATTCCTCCTGCTTAGTAACTTTATCACAGGGTCTACTTATGACAAGCAATGCCTCCTGCTGGTCATCTTCAGGATTAGCTCTGCCAGCTTGCACTCTTCCTCTAGTGTTTTCTCCTATCTTGTCTTGCTCTGCTGCCCCACTCGCTCCTGAGTCTGCAGCTTCCTCTCCGTGGCTTGGCCTTCCAGTGAGGTCACTAAAGTCCTCCCCTTCCAGGGAATTCAATCTTTCCAGATCTGCTATCTAGCTGTGGCCTCCAATGCCCTGCACCACTCCCCAGTGGCTGGGAGGGGAATCCAGGCCCACCCTCTAAAGTGGATTCTACTGGGGGACCTTTTAACAAGCAGTCACAATCCCTGTACAGTCCTGCTGCTGTTTCCCTGGGCTTCTCCCCTCTCTGGGTTTATGCATGCCCTCCACTCAGGGAGTGACTGCAGCTTCTTCCCTAAAGCATGCCACAGCAACCCCCCTCCCTGTAGCCAGCTACCTGGCTTTATACTGGCTCTGCCTGTTCCTGCACAGGTGAACCTGTCCTTATTTAGCTGCCTCCAGCCTAAATATCCCCTGCTTGCAGCCTAATTAGCTGATTGGGCCCACCTGGCCTAATTCATCTCTGGCACGGCTAGTCTACAGAGTTCACCACATCATAAACCCCTTCCTCCTTTTCTCTCAAAGGGAAATTGCTCTGAGCACCTTCTGTTAATGCCAATAAACAGTCCTCAGTGTCCTTCTCAATCTGTCCTTATGTCCCTGGGCTGCTGGCTCCTGGGCGGAATTGGGGAGGGGTTCATCCTCCTCAGCCTGAGGTCCTGCCAAGTCAGTCACAAAAGCAGCATTATATTGTTTTTTTCCCCTTGGAAAGTGGGTAAGAAATCCTCCTACATAACTTACCTTTGCTGTTGAAGGCCACAATAGAGAGACTTGTCACCATGTCAGGAGTGTGATTGTTTCATTTACCTTATTTCCCAGACAAATTTTGCAGCCCCTGAGAAAGAAACACCTGCTGAAAATGGTATGGGGCATGAACTAATAGTTTTTTTAAAAAAATCATATCTATAGTGTGTGAAGCTGGGGGGTGCATTTATACCAGGACCAATGTTAATAGTTCCCAATCTCTTCTGTTAGAGCTAGCCATCAACTGGAGAACATAGTAGTTCTGAAAGTAACAGACTGGAAAAGTGTTGTGGCTTTCCAGTCCTGTTACGGGGATCCAGCAATCTATGCTACAGCAGTTTGTGCCCCTTGATACCCCTCTACATATTGCTGAATGGAGGGGTTCGGTGAGCTCTGAAGGTGGACCAAGCTGGATTTGTGATGCCACTGAACCTTAAGAATGAGCTGGAGTTTCTGCTGCAGTAGAAGTTTGCAGACCTAGGTTTACGGGATAGGAAGGCAATCCAAGTGGAAATAGAATATAGTCTAAGCTAGCAGACAGACTGCACTTGAACAACTGCAAATGCCCACCTGTCCCTGCAGCATCCATAATTCCAGCCCCTTCATTCAGTGAAGAGCAGAGAAAGAAGGGGGTGGAGGGAGGGAAGTCACACAGAAAATATTCTTTGTTCCATGAACTTTCCAGTCAAGACTCCACAGCAAAGGGATACCACACTGTGTTTGTGCAGCTGCTGAAGCAGTTTCCCCATCTTTACCCCTTTCTCTCAGCTTGTGTGGCATGCTCCAAGCATGGAGACCTTGAAAGCCAGGGACCAGGAATGCTTGAAAACGTACTGTAACAGGTGGCTGCTGCATTCCTCAAAGAAGCAAAGGTTCCCCTTCCTACATATAACCAGCTGTGATGCTAACTCCACACCCCTTCTGCACAACTCCCCATTTCTAGGGGGAGGATGTTACTGTAGTTAAAGTCTGTGATCTTGAAAGCAGCGGAACACAACTGAAACTCTGGAGAACCATTAGTTTTGTACAAGAGTCCCATCCCCCAGCCATACCTTTCTACCGCTTCCCTGGCTGACAGCCTGTTGGCAGACACTCACAGAGCCAGGGGCACTATGATAGTTCTGCCAAAAGCTTTTTAGTGATTCATGGTAATTCAACAAAATGTTGGATTTACAGTTGTGTCTTTGTTATGGACCATTTTCTGGGGGGGGAAGGAGGAAGTGGGTGGCCTTCCAGTCCTGCACACAGCCCTGGAGAAAGAAGGAGGAGATGTTAGCAGGGAGAGTATAAGTTTAACTTATTAGCCTCAGATTCTGGTTCCTGTGGAGTCTCAGAGTCCTCCTCTGGTTCATCAGAAGGGGTTTGCTGAGCCAGCTCCTGTGAGTAGAGGTCAAAATAACTCGCTTCACTTCCTCCATGTCTTACAGGGCCACCTCCTCTGTGGTCCCTGCTGCCACCTCGCCTTGGCCCTCCTCTTCACGCTGTTGGGTGATGAGGCAGTGGGGTTGAGGAAGGGTTGTTAATTACTTCAGGCTTAGCACCTAGGCTAAAGAGCACCCAGTCCAGCTCCTTGAAGAAGGGGCATGTTGCATTACCTCTCCTAGAGCACCTGCTTGAGTCTTTTGCCTTCCAATACTGGAGCCTGAGGTGCTTTACTGGTTCCCTGCGCTGAGCTGGAGTCCAGTGAATGACTGCCTGTGCCAGCCTCTTCAAGGATGCCTCATAAAGATGGATATTCCTGGTGATGTGGGAGAAGTCATGGAGGACAGCGAACTCCAGTAACACACTGGTGAGTGCCTGGGTGTGCTTGGCTGACCAGGTCACAGCTTTCAGATCAGGTTCCATGGTCATATGTACTGGTCATGTGTACTGGTGAAAAGAGTACAGTGGAAAATAGCTTTTAAGGATATGGTACATATCCTTTAGCTCCATCCACACTACAAAATGGCACGGGTACAGGGCTGTGTCACAGCCTGAGGCATGCTAGAGTATTCTTTCTCTGCACACCCTGAAACCTGTGCTTCTAGGGTTTAGATGTGGATTGTAGTGTAGGTTCTGGCACCACTCTGGGCATGTACCCATGTCCAGTTGAGAATGTAGAAGTAGCCATAGTGATAACAAGCATTAATAACAGCATCTTTATTCTGAAGTAATGTGAAGCTGTTAATAGGTTGTGCTGTAACTTTACCATGACCAGGGAAGATTAATTCCAATGGAAATACTGAGACAGATTCTAAGGTCTCGGGACAAAATGTAAAACTGATACAAAGCTATGCCTGTAGATTTTAATGAAGGTGGTTTTATTAAAGCCTTTAAGACCTACTGTATAAGCTATTACTACAATAAATTTTCTAAGAGCTGCATGGAAATTAGGCACAAGCAATTCCTTTCTGCTTTAATGGTAATCATGTGACTAAATCCTGTGCAGCTCTGAAAAATGTATGCAGGCCTGTTATGCAGAACAGAGTACCCGCTACATAGAGGTGCTTTTGAGAAGTGAGGAACTTTGCATAATACTGAATAAATACATTTCTAATAGCCTACAACAGAATTGGAAACATTTATTCCGACTCACAGATACACAGAGTAGGATTTCTGTCTATCTGAGGAAGTCACAGAGGGCTCTTTACTGAGATCCGATCTGTACAGACATAGCACTAAAACGTGGAACACACACACAAATCTGGAGAGGTTAGCAGCTGCAGCAGCTGTCCCTCAGGAATGGAGCTGTCCTGCAAAAGATGCAGAACCTCTTGCAGATTAATCCTTGAATGTATCAGTAAACAATGTATCCGGCAGCGAGTTTCACTAAATTCTTGCGTTTAGTTTTAAAGGGTTTTACTACACTTAATAGCAACAAGTGTTTCATGGGTCTTTACATTTAATTTTAAATTAAAAGGTTCTGTTTGGATTAAGACATCCGTGGCACTGCAGGGAACTCAAGTATTTCAGTGTTGTGCTAGTGTGTGAGAAGTAGTAAGTGAACCAGAGTGGGGAAAAAAGTGAAACTGAGTATGCTACTTTTATTGTCCAAACTAAGGCTGGTCATTTTTCTGAAAATGCAGGTTAGTTTAAGCATGTGCTAAAATTCATTTCTGAACAAAATTAAAAGTTTTTACTTAGTCATGAGAAACTCCCTCTCCTTTTTTTTAAAACCCAGTAGTAAAATGACTCATTTCATTTTTGCCACTGGGGGGGAGGGAGGGAGGGAGAATTGAAAAGTGAGAGAAAGAAGGAAAAAGCCCAAACTGGAAAATTAAAGATTTCAAAATTAAATGACTTTTTCAAAATGAAACAAAAATTTTCATTTCTTAAAACACCTGAAATATTTTTCTTGAAAAAATGAATGTGAAAATCTGATATGCCAACAAAAACTGCTTTCTTTCAAATATTTTTGTAGCCTCCCCTCTTAAAAAAGTCCAGGCACCTTCACATACTCTCTGAATTCAACATTTTTAAACCTGGATGCCTAAAGTTAGGCTCCTACACCCTAATTTATGTGCCTGGGCGGCCGATCACCTGCATCTTTTAAATATGGATTTATTGCTTCAGAAATAAAATGCAGTCATATTTATAAATGCTAAGTCTTAGGCTATTGTTTGGTTCTCTTATAACCACAAGCTGCTTTGATGCACAAGAAAGATACTTGATTAATGAATACTACACACAGTTAATGCTCCTCTTGACTTGAAAATGGTGAAAAAAAAATACTAAAAATGGCTTTTGCCTTATATACCAGTTACTAATAGAGAAGGTAGAAGTTTCTCATTTGAAATATTTGTTTCCCAGTGAAAAATGACAGATCAAGATGGAGATTTCTGCAGAAAATGTCAATTTTCTACTATGCTTTTGTTGAACATTTAAAAACTGATTTTTTTTTTTTTAAAAAAAGGCAATTGAAAGGCCATTCAAGTAAAGTTTCTAGGGTTTCAGTTTTCTAAAACAAAAAAAACCCCTTAAATTCCATAGACATGTTGACAAACAAGTGAAAGCATTTTTGGATTCGTTTAAAAAAAAAAGTGTGTGTGGGGAACAATCTTCTCACCTAGTCTAGGTATTAGTAGAGATGGACCCAAGTAGTGAATTTCAGAATGCAAATCCAAGCTTCTTCAAACTTCAGGGATGTTGACAATCAATGATACAATTAAGACTATTATATAGATATGCTACAGTTGATCCAGATTCAATCCTGAATTTCCCCATAATTTATGTGGGTTCTAATGAGCTGTTCCTGATCAGGCTCATTTCTAAATACATTCTACTATCTAAAACTAGCATAGGTGGAGTCTTCTTCCCTGTACTTGCTGGGACTAAGCTATACACATGTGGTTTCTAAAATGCATACCAATACCCAGGGATAATCATGTCTTATTTCCTGAGGGACATCAGATCCATAAATCAATTAATGGTTTCATTTATCGCTACATTTAGTCTGCTCATTCCTGATAACATACTAGAATGTGTAATCCACAGCGTTCAATAGTTTCTAACCTGTTAAGATATAGATATAGATTTCTAAATTGTTCTGAAACTCACATATGAGGGAAGAGAACTGAATGGATACCAGTGTGAGGTGGATTGCAGTATTTTCAGACATGTGGCATGCCTCAGTGAAATGACTGGCATGTCACACAAGATTTGAAAGAGGCATCATGACACCACAGATGATAAACCAGATTGTGTTTTCCTTTTCGTTACACTGGGTCGTGCCACACAATGATGCAACCTCCACTACAAAATCCTGTGCAGACACACAGCTGCATTACCATGCTCAGGTGCATAGCTTTGCTGGGGTGTAAGCAATTTGAGAATGCAGGGAATCAGATCAGCTCTGTGAACTGGAGAGAAATAGTTATAATTTGCTAACTACTGAAATATATACATTTTCCTTAAGTGCATTTACAAATTCAATAAGCATTTTAAAATATTTAAGTAAAGCTATTGAAATCATGTGGCTAGTTTGTATGTTTGCTACTGTCCTCTGCTGGATGGAATCAGAAGCTATCCACTGTAGGTCATAGGCCCTTTAACTTGGAGATTGTCTTCCAGCTCAGTATAGGGGCATACATTTTAACAGTTCACCCTGCTGTTGCTATGAAGTTCTGAATGGCCCCGGCATAACTCAAAGGGCAATTATGATAACCATGGATTTAGAATATGATTAAATTAAAACTAAAAATTATTGGGGAGAGAAATCAAGGGGAAGAGAAAACAAAAAGAAGTGGAAGATAAAAACTTACCAAATCTCCTGTTCTGTCAACACATTGGGCCAGATAAGTAGCTGGTGCAAATCAGTGTAGCTCCATTGACTATTTACATCAGTTAAGGATCATAGAATCATAGAATATCAGGGTTGGAAGGGACCCCAGAAGGTCATCTAGTCCAACCCCCTGCTCAAAGCAGGACCAAGTCCCAGTTAAATCATCCCAGCCAGGGCTTTGTCAAGCCTGACCTTAAAAACCTCTAAGGAAGGAGATTCTACCACCTCCCTAGGTAACGCATTCCAGTGTTTCACCACCCTCTTAGTGAAAAAGTTTTTCCTAATATCCAATCTAAACCTCCCCCATTGCAACTTGAGACCATTACTCCTCGTTCTGTCATCTGCTACCATTGAGAACAGTCTAGAGCCATCCTCTTTGGAACCCCCTTTCAGGTAGTTGAAAGCAGCTATCAAATCCCCCCTCATTCTTCTCTTCTGCAGACTAAACAATCCCAGCTCCCTCAGCCTCTCCTCATAAGTCATGTGCTCTAGACCCCTAATCATTTTTGTTGCCCTTCGCTGGACTCTTTCCAATTTATCCACATCCTTCTTGTAGTGTGGGGCCCAAAACTGGACACAGTACTCCAGATGAGGCCTCACCAGTGTCGAATAGAGGGGAACGATCACGTCCCTCGATCTGCTCGCTATGCCCCTACTTATACATCCCAAAATGCCATTGGCCTTCTTGGCAACAAGGGCACACTGCTGACTCATATCCAGCTTCTCGTCCACTGTCACCCCTAGGTCCTTTTCCGCAGAACTGCTGCCTAGCCATTCGGTCCCTAGTCTGTAGCGGTGCATTGGATTCTTCCATCCTAAGTGCAGGACCCTGCACTTATCCTTATTGAACCTCATCAGATTTCTTTTGGCCCAATCCTCAAATTTGTCTAGGTCCTTCTGTATCCTATCCCTCCCCTCCAGCGTATCTACCACTCCTCCCAGTTTAGTATCATCCGCAAATTTGCTCAGAGTGCAATCCACACCATCCTCCAGATCATTTATGAAGATATTGAACAAAATGGGCCCCAGGACCGACCCCTGGGGCACTCCACTTGACACCGGCTGCCAACTAGACATGGAGCCATTGATCACTACCCGTTGTGCCCGACAATCTAGCCAGCTTTCTACCCACCTTATAGTGCATTCATCCAGCCCATACGTCCTTAACTTGCTGACAAGAATGCTGTGGGAGACCGTGTCAAAAGCTTTGCTAAAGTCAAGAAACAATACATCCACTGCTGATCTGACATGATTTCTACTCTTAGAAATACTTAGGAGTAATTTGCACTGGGGAACTGTCAGGAACTAGTCTTTGTGAGAATACAGCCATTAATGCAGCTTTTGCATTATGTATGTGTATGGATTTTTTAAATGTTTGTTTGAAACTAACTTTATCTTAATGAAGTTTGCTGCGTGAGAACTTTTTAAAAAATGTTGTTCTTTGTTAGACAAAGAACCCTGTTCCTTCGTATCTTAGGAGGAGTCACACAAAGGGAAGAAGCCCCCTCTGGCAGACTGTCGGAGATCTGATAAGGGATCTTTGGTGTCTGGCCAGAGTTTCTTGCTGACCACAATCCATGAGGATGGGCCCTGCAGGTCACAGGAAATCCTAAGAATGGAGTCAAAGGGGCAGGAATGTTTCTTCTTATAAGTCAATAGACTTAGTCTATTGAAAATGCATGATTGTAGATTTGCACTGTACTGCTGGGGACAATGAAGAAATGTGACATTTCAAAGCTGGTGTAGAAATATCCCAGGCAAAGCAATGTCCTTAACTTCCAGAAAGCCGTAATACATAAATGTGTCTTATGACAGATTTGTTAAAATACTTGGTTTAAAGCCGAAGAAATGCATTTCATTCCTTTGAAAACAAAGAGAAAGAAACACTAAATGGGTGCCTAGTACCTTTAAGGCACAGACGTACATTGGAGACAGTGCAGAGCTGTACTGTCCCAGGGTAACTGAGGGAGGGATTGCGCCTTGGGGAAGTACAGTGCATAACATTATGTAGGGCAGATACACAGCACACACTGCCAGAGATGGGGGTGGGGGAGGGGAAGAACAGACCATTTCTCCCACAACTCTCAAGCAGAGGGAACAATGATGTCTTTTTTTTCCTGCTCCCACAGTGTCCATGGTGAACAGGTCGTGATGGAGGGAAGGGGAGGCCAGTTCCAGCCCCCAAAGTGAAGCTGTGTGCAATAACTGCAGCAGGCTCAGCCCTCACTTCTCCCATGGAGCACTCAGCAACTGATAAGATGAAGAGCAGAGGAAGCCAGCAGTGGGTGCTGGAGGGAAAAGTTCGGTTTCCCTCCTGCTAGCTGCACTCACAGAGAGAGGAAGAGCCCCCATCTTGCAGACCTGGAGCACATGGGAGAGAGCAGAGGGAGCTGGTTGGCATCTCTCCCATCAAGCAGGAAAGTACAGCTGGGAGAGAGGACCCAAGGGTGATACAAGGGTATTTAAATCATAGGAAGAGTGGCTGCAGTGTATCAGGCGCTAGTTTGGGCAGTGGTTCTCAAGCTAGGTCCGCTGCTTGTTCAGGGAAAGCCCCTGGCGGGCCGGGCCGGTTTGTTTACCTGCTGCGTCCACAGGTTCGGCCAATCGTGGCTCCCACTAGCCGCGGTTCGCCGCTCCAGGCCAGTGGGGGCTGCGGGAAGCGGCATGGGCTGAGGGATGTGCTGGCCGCCCTTCCCGCAGCCCCTATGGGCTTGGAGAGACAAACTGTGGCCAGTAGGAGCCGCGATTGGCCGAATCTGTGGACACGGCAGATAAACAAACCGGCCAGTTGTACAGCACTGGGGTATAGAGGGGTACAGAAATGAACAGTGGGGGACAGTACTATTTATTTATTTGTATTACCACTGCAGCTAGGAGCCCCTGTCGTGCACCAGGACCCCACAGTGATAGGTGCTGGAGGGGATACCAGGGGACACAGCATTAATCACACACACACACACACTTTTAGGATATAACTGTAGGATGTGGTGCTCTTGGGGGGCATTCAGGAACAGAGAAACAGAACTCATGCATAGAGTCAAATTCTTGTCCTCACAAGTTTCATTCCCTCCCAACTTTTGTTGTTAGGTGTAACATCCTTTAGGATGGTGTAGCTGGCTCTACCAGCTATGACTGGCCTGCTCCTTGTGGACGATGGCCATCACTGTCTTCTCCCAACCATTTTGGATCACTGGGCTCCCACCTTATGACTTGGGGGTTGCACTCCCTGCACCTTTTAGAGCACACAGATCAAAGTTACATCTTGCTTACGGGAGAAGAAAAGCATACTTTACCCATACCCCCAATCTCTTGCCCATTCAGTCTAGACAAAGTCACAATCTGGCCCTAAATCAGGGATGTCAACACTAATAAATGTAATTAAAGATACAGTATAAACTCAGGTTTCAGAGTAGCAGCCGTGTTAGTCTGTATTCGCAAAAAGAAAAGGAGTACTTGTGGCACCTTAGAGACTAACAAATTTATTTGAGCATAAGCTTTCGTGAGCTACAGCTCACTTCATTGGATGCATCCGATGAAGCGAGCTGTAGCTCACGAAAGCTTATGCGCAAACAAATTGGTTAGTCTCTAAGGTGCCACAAGTACTCCTTTTCTTTTTACAGTATAAAGTGTTACTAAACTGGGCAGAAAACAGTTTTCCCATCACATGAGAGTCAAGATTTTAACCCCTCCCATCCCAAATTGGGATGAAAAGTTGAAATCCCTGACGTCTTCATGAACTGAAAACACAGAAAAAATTCAGATCAAAATATTTTGTTTTGGTAATTTCAAAACATACAGTTAAAAAATTAAAATAAAGGCTGAAAACAAACTTAAATTTCAAAAACCAGATTTTTGTTTTGAAAGTGTCAAAATAGGACATTTCATACAATCTCAAAATACATTCTGTTCCAAAATGGGGAAGTTTGTCAAAGCTGACCCTTCGCCACAATGTTTCATTTTTTGACATATTGGCATTTTCTGATGCAAAACCTTCTGTCAAAAGTTTCCTCGACAGCTCCAGGAACTAGTGTAATAAATACTTTGCTCTTATTGTCTTACCTGATGGCCTCAGGGTGCTTACTAAATATTAAATCATTAAGCTTTATAAACACTGAAGGGAAGTACAGGAGATGAGTATTATTATTCCCATTTTACAGGCCATTAAACTAAGGCAATTGGCTTGAGGCTAAAAGACTTTATCTAGACCACTATGTGGTTGAACTGGAAATGGAAACACATGTTCCTGACTCCTACTTCCTTATTCTACCCACGGATAGACATTGTTTCTCACTGACAGTGATGATAAAAATAAGGAATTACATATGCTTGACCAATTTTCATAACAGTTTTATGAGTCTTGAGACTGTGCTCATTTGTACCATGTGAATGTCTGTTTTCATTTTCCTTTCACGGTATGTCTGCTTGGAAATATCCATCCAGTTTGCTATTGAAAATATACAGGGTATTGTTCCCAGTGACAGCTTCTTTATATTAATGTGGAAAGTTTCCCCACAGTGTTCACATTGCTATATATTCCTTCAGTTTTGTGACACCTATGAGAAGGGGGGGAAAGAGTATAGTGTGCTCTATTCAGCTTCTTATAGAGCACCCAAGCCTGATGTCTGAACTTTTCATAGGGCTAAACAACCATCAAGGTGAGTTATGTCAACAAAGTTTCCTCTCTGTTCTGTGCCCCGTCAAGCTTTGTACATGAGATTTGTGTGTTCTTGAGATGCTAATAGATTCCGAGTTGCTATGAAGAAAGTAAAATCAGAGAAATACAGTTTTCAGTGAGACCTGAAAGTGAGTGAATGGTGTGTCACTTACGTTCAATGGGAGTTAATTCCCAAGTTTTGGGCCCAGAACTGAGACTGCTTGTGTTGTGCATTTGCCAGCAGCACCTTTGAGGATGAGAGTTCCAATGTCCCAGGGAGTACAGCTGTCTAGAGCGGCTGAAAGTCTCATAGGATGCAGCATTCTGATGTTAGTGTATTGAAAGTTTCACAAATATTTGGCATATTACAATAGTTCTTATAGGATTTCTCTGACGGGATGGATAAATTGCCTGCAACCAAAAGAAAATCTTAACATGTATATAAATACTGGTTTCTGGGCAGCGTTTAGCCAAGTATGAACATGGGTTTCAAAATATGGGCTCAAAATATAGGCAGAATTCCTTTATTTGTGACCTTTTTTGTGTGACTGATTCCCTATCACTTCACTATAGTTGAACTCTTCACAGGGTATTCAGCTCATACAGAGCTAAAGAGAAATCTCTGCTAGCCTAGCAGTCCCATACAGGAAGGTGGTCGGGTGTTAGATAATTGTGTTAGCACAGTCTGCTTATTCTAACGTTCAGGAAAGATGCTGCCACTTACAATGCCCGAAGAGCTGTCTCTTCCTCCATAATTTCAACTGTTAGTGCTGCTGCGCAGACGAGGTTGATAGAGCACAGTATAGATTTTTACTTGCCAGAAAGAGGAAAATCAATTTCCAGCCACATAAGATGGAACTAATAGAGCAGGAGGTCACTAACACTACCAGCTGCTCTGTGGCATTGTAGTCTTAAGAAGCAGCCCTACGTGACAGACAAGAGTGTGGAACAGGATCTTGCACCACAATAGGATGCAGAAAACTTTGAGAAGGACGCTGGGAAACTGATGAATAAGCGGACTAGGAAGCGAAGTCCCGGTTTTCAAAGAATCTTCGGCCAGATTCTCTGCACATGTAAATTGATGCAGCTCTGTTGAAGGTCCATGCCAGTTTACACTTGTAGTCGAGTTGGCCCCTCATGCAGGCAGTAGAGCTTGTAGGTGTGTACTCTTCTCTGCATGCAGGAGGGATCATTGTAATGGCGCCCAAAGATGGGTGTGTAAACTTCGCTAGTTTGAACATCAGAACAGAAGAGTCTAGTGCCCAGGTCTGGGCACAAATACATTTTGTTTGTGTGCAAAACACTGAGTTTGAGAATTGGCTTCTGTTAGCCATCCTGGTACAGTAGGCTGCTGGGACAGCTTGCGGTCCAAATGGCACGTGACTTTTTGTAGCAAGAAATACTGAAATGGGGTCCAGGCAGCTTGCACTGCAGTATGAGTGGAAGTAAGTGGTCTGAGAGAGAGCTTTGACCCACTATATACTGTAGCAATGGAGAGATGTTGCAAGTCTTGGGCTGCAGTAGCCCATTCTTGTTAAAATGCATTTTCCAATGAATGACGGGGACTAGGAGTTACTGGGTCGGGGAATGGTGGGCCAGGAGGAGCCCTTGTACCTGTCTGGATTAAACCAGATAGCTCTTCAAGGTTTCCAGAGAGAATGCTATGCCAGAATAAAGTCAAAATTTTGCATTTGTGGGCAAACCAAGCTACTTTGCCCATTAAAGGTGGCTGTCTTGTGTGGTTGCTAAGTGTCTAAGTTAGGGTTACCAAATTTCTAATTGCACAAAACCTAACACCCTTGCCCAGCCCCTTCCCTCCCTGTTCCCCGAGGGCCTGCCCTTTCTCTAAGGCCCTGCCCCCATTCACTCCAGATCCCCTCCATCTGTTGCTCACTCTCCCCCACCCTCATTCACTTTCACTGAGCTGAGGTACAGGGTTGGGGTGCGGGCGGGGTTGAGGGCTCCAGTTGCAGGTACAGGCTCCAGGGTGGGGCCAGAAATGAGGGGTTTAGGCTCCAGGCTCAGGCAGGGGCTTGGGGTGCAGGAGGGCATGTGGGCTCTGGGACGGAGTTTTGGTGTGGAAGGGGGTTCTGACCTGGGGAAGAGGGTTGGGTGGGCAGGTGGGGTTTCCAACCTGGGGCAGGGAGTTTGGGGTGCAGGCTCTGGCTGGGTGGCATTTACCTCAGGCATCTCCCAGTCAGTGACGTAGAGGAGCAAAGGCAGGCTCCCTGCCTTCCCTGGCTCTACACTGCTCCTGGAAGTGGCCAGCATATCCAGGTGCAGCCAGGCGGCTCTGCGTGGTGGGCTGCCCACGTCTGCAGGTGCTGCCCCCACAGCTCCCATTGGCCATGGTTCCTGGCCAATGGGAGCTGGTGCTCGAGACGTGGGCAGCACACGGAGCGTCCCTAGATGGCCCTTTGCCTAGGGGCCATAGGGACATGCTAGCTACTTCCGGGAGCTGCATGGAGCCAGGGCAGGCAGGGAGCCTGCCTTTGCCCTGCTGACTGGACTTTTAATGGCCTGGTCAGTTTTAGCCCTTACTTGCCTGCAGGCTGCTTTTGCTATGTGAAGTTTGAGGAATGTGCACAGATCTTAGGCATTTGCTTTCACTAGTGTATCCAACTGATTGTCCAGTGTTCACAGGTTGCATGCTAATGAGGCTGGCTACCCAAGCCTGCCCGGCCATGTCCACAAGTGCCACATTAACATATGCTAATCGGTCAGTAATATGCACAGTGTCCTGGTGCATATCCCAAAACGCCTACTATAAAGATGACCGGATGAATCAGTATAGTGATATTGTCACTGCACTGTTAGGATGGGCTTCACTGCTGATGATGGAGAGAGGCCAGAAGGAGAGCACACAAATGACAGGAGTCTGAAGCTCCTTATAGAGAAAGCGGTGGTGCCTGAATCAAGGCTCCTGGGAGATGAATAGTGGTTGGAAGATAGTTATGTGAGGAGGTGATACCTGGCAGGATCAGTGCCATCAGAGGATACAGGAGGACAGTGAAGGAAATAAGAGTCCCACCACTTCTCCTTATTGTGCAAAGGTCAGCTGGCATTGTATAAGGGCAGCTAAAGGAGGTCCAGCTAGCCAAAAGAGAACAGGAGTTGTCTGGACAAGAAGCCTGGGAGACACTGACCATGCAGCAATGCAGATGTGGGAAGGGTGTTCTGGATACCATATGGAGGAGTACCCAGAGACAACACAACTATAACATGTACCTCAGATTCTCTTTTGAGCTATAGTGTATGGTCCAGTGGAGGGCTTTTAGTAGATCACTTCCATGAGCGACTTCTCACTTGATCCATCTCTAATTTTTATATATATATATATATATATATATATATATATATATATACACACACACACACACACACACACACACACACACACATATATACTGGCCTGGGTATGACTCGTGCAATTCTGAATAAATATAGATAGCAGCACCTATCCCTGTGGTCACACAAACAACCCAGTCCATTTCTGCATACTTATGCTTTGGCATGCACACTCAGCATAAATCCAGCAACTCCATCCATGGCCATCTCCTAGAGCAGTGGTTTTCAAACTTTTTTTCTGGAGACCCAGTTGAAGAAAATTGTTAATGCCCATGACCCAGTGGAGCCGAGGATGAGGGGTTTATGGTGTGGCAGGGACTCAGGGCTGGGGCAGGGGGTTGGGGTACGGGAGGGGGTTAGGGCTCTCAGGTGGGGCCAGGGATGAGGGGTTCAGGGTGCAGGAAGGGGCTCTGGGTTGGGGGGAGGGGGTGCTCAGGGATGGGGGAGGGGATTGGGGCACGGGGTTGGGGCATGGGCTTACCCCGGGCAGCTCCCAGTCAGTGGCACAGTGTCAGTGCTAAGGCAAGCTTCCTGCCTGTCCTGGCACCACAAACTGTGCTGTGCCCTGGAAGCAGCCAGCAGCAGGTCCAGCTTCTAGGTGGAGGCACGCAAGTGGCTCCACGCAGCTCTTGCCCACAGGCACCAACCATCCCAGCTCCCATTGGTTGGTTCCCGGCCAATGGGATGCAGAGCCAGTGCACGGAGCCCTGTAACCCCCTGCCTAGGAGCCGGACCGGATGCTTAATAGCCCAGTTGACGGTGCTGATCAGAGCTGTTGCGACCCAGTTCCTTCCATTCTGCAACCCACTACTGGGTCGTGACCCTCAGTTTGAAAACCACAGTCCTAGAGCAAGTGTTCATATGGATTTCACTTACATGGCTATTTGTGTGCCTGCACACTTTCAAACAGTAGCTCTGATTTTGATTTTCAAAATAGATACAAAGAAGTGCAACATATTGTACAGCAATGTACATACAAAAGGAAACAGACTCCTCAGGGGCAGATTCTGATACCCTTGCTCAAACTGAGTAGTACCTCACTCTGAAAAAAGCCCCCTTGGCTTCAGAAGGGCTACTCATGGAAAAAAGTAACATTGCATGTAAGAGGTTTCAGAACCTGGCTTTACATAAATTCTTGGTGCATAAAATAAAACTGTGGGGATATCACAGCTGAATTTGGGCAGGTTATGTTTCACTAAAAACATTTTTCCCAGATCTAGGGCTCGCAGCATTAGATTGCTGAAATGTAAACAAATGCAGATGTCCAGCTAATAAAGTGAAACAGTTTTTTCCGGGAAAAAAGTCCCCAATTTCACTTTTCTAGGAAAAAGTAACACAAAAAGCTAACTGAAACACTTCTTTGGTTTAAATGCATTTGTTCCAGTATTTAGACAAGTTGAAAGAGAGACATATATATCTACTAAATAGCTATTCTGCCTTGAATGATCCCCTCTTGGGTCAAATTTTCAGCGCTGCAATACACAGGCAATGAAGCAAAGAATGGATTCAAATTGTTTTTAAATTAATCAGATTCACAGTTAAAAAGCACCCTCAGTTAGGTTAAATGTCAGTTTCTCATCCTCAGATTCAAGTAATTTAACTTACTGTAACTGACCTTTTTGATTATAACTCCCAGTTAAACCTAGGAGAAAATGACAATATAAAAATGGAAAATGGATTTTAGTATTGACAGTTTTCAGAGTAAGAGCTGTGTTAGTCTGTATTCGCAAAAAGAGAAGGAGTACTTGTGGCACCTTAGAGTGTGGTAATTAAATGTAAAAGACGGGATTTGAAGGAGTTAATCAATCTTTTCACTACCTCCATAGTAGGCCATTAGATTTGTGGGTTTATATTACTCTTAATGGACATGAACTCACTACTGTAAGGGACTGAGCCAAGAGAGGGGACTGTGTTTAGAAACTATATTAAGGGCTGGATCCAGAGCCCACTGACATCACAGAAAGTCTACAATTGGTTTCAGTGGGCTTTGGATCTGGCTGTTAATACACATAAGAAAAGTAGTTACGGTAAAAATGAACTGGAATAAAACTGATAAAAAACATCCAAATAGCTATAAGTTTCCCTTTCTCCTTCCAATCACAGAAAGTCTCTTGTTCATAATAAATGCTTTTCTTTGGGGATAAAGAATTAGGTACTGTTGTTGTAGGGTGCCTTTGAACAGCTGTACAAAGATTGTATCCCTCCTGTGTTCTCATGAGAGAAGAAGGGCCATTGCAATCTGGTCCACTTACTATTTCACATAATACAATTAGCACCTGGATGCAGACAGATTTTTATCTCAGTTTATAGAAAAATATTGGCCTTGCTTCCACATGTGAACTAGGGCGTGCTGGAAAATATGCTCTGTGCTCACTGGCAGTCCAGAAGCTGGTGAATGTGGTTTGTGCTCAGAATTAACCATGTTTTTTAAAGCTGAGCAGATGAGTAGTGTCAGTGAAGTTGGGGACTCTATCCACATGCTCTGGTTCAGGGGTTGGCAACTCTCAAAGAGCCATATTTTTGTTTTTGTCTTTGACCAAAATATTTTGGTAGCCGCATCACATGCAAAGCTACTTGTAAACTTAGAATTTATCAACTACTACTAATAAAATATATTACAGTTATTACTACTCACTAATACTTTTGCCGTTCGAATTTGAATATGAACATGAACAGGAGGGGCTCTGGGGTGTGGAAGGACAGGGCGTGGGGTCTGGGAGGGAGTTTGGGTGCAGGAGGGGGTTCTGATCTGGGGCAGGGGATGTGAGGTGTTGGATCTGGCCGGGAGGCGCTTACCACAGGCAGCTCCCAGCCGGCGTCGCAGCAGGGCTCAGCAGGTTGCCTGCCTGCTCTGGCCCCATGTCACTCCCAGAAGTGGCTGGCTGGTCTCTGCATGCTGCCTCTGCCCCCAGCACTGTCCTCGCAGGTTCCCGGCCAATGGGAGCTGCGGGGTTGGTGCTTGTGGGTGCAGGCAGCGCATGGAGACCTGCTGCCCCCCCTCCCACCAAGGGGCACACAGAGACATGCCAGCAGCCAGCCACTTCGGGGAGCTGCTGGCCAGGAGCCGCCTCTGGTAAGTGCCTCCCAGCCAGAGCCTGCACCTCTCACCCCCTCGGAAAACGGCTGCCTGCAAGGGGCCATCCCAACAGCCACATGCGGCTCCAAAGCCGCATGTTGCCAACCCCTGCTCTGGTGGATAAGGCTCAGTGCTATGCAGGAGCATGCTAGCATGGCTTGATCCTGCTCCCATTTAGAGTCACTGACATTGACTTAAAGGGGCAGGATGAGATGCTTACTATGCAAACAGTCAGTGGGACCACTAGACAATTGAGGTGCTAGAGGAGCACTCAAGGAAGACAAGGCCACTTTGGAGAAGCTAAACCGAATTATTTGCATTGATCTTCACTGTGGAAGATGTGAAGGAGATTCCCACACCTGAGCTATTCTTTTAAAGTGACAAGGAACTGCCCTAGATTGAGGTTTTGGAACAAACTGATACATTAAACAGTAATAAGTCACCAGGACCAGATAGTATGCACTCAAGAGTTCTGAAGAAACTCAGGCATAAGGCATAGGTCAATCTGTGATAGATCCTGTGTTTCCTACTCAGGCAAAACTCCCATTGACTTCACTGGGAAGTAAGCATAAAGTAGAACTGAATAAGACTAGGATTGAGCCATGTCATTATCTCAACTTTCCACATTGAAACATGCCATTGTAGTGTTTTAATTGGCATCATGTGTCAATCTTCTATCAGCCACTGAACAGGTCTTCCTGGAGCATTCATCACTTGTTCCCGACTTTTCATAGATTTAATGAAATCCTCTCAACCAAATAATGACATTAGCACTACAAATAAACCGAGTGATTTAATTACACTTTACAGATTTTATTTTGGCTTTCATTCTTATTACAATCAAAGGACTACATACATTTAGGAAACAAAGCCAGCTTTATCTGCAAGATGCTAATGATTTATAAAAGTAAAATGAATCTGTGCTTTAAAAGGTGTGGACTGAAAAGTGAAACAGGTCTTTCTGGGAGAAAAAATTAAAAACGATTTTGAAAAAATCTGTATTAATAAAAATCTAAAAATACTAGATCACTAAAATCTATCCTAACAGTTTGCAAAGAGCAAAAGAATACAGGGCCTGATCTAAAACCCACTGAAATCAATAGTAGACATTTTATTGACCAGTGCATTTGGGCTCAGGCTTATGGTGCCCAGTAGTTCTCCACAAGACCTATACCTAGATGGAACCCTCTGAGCAGATCTCCCTCTTCCACCTCCCCAGCTTTCCCTCCCTTGCCCCAAATCCAACTGTGGGCGTGGGGGCTCTCCACAGGTCTCGGGATTCATGGGGAGGGGAGGAAGTGGGCAATGGGCGAACTAGGGAAAGGAGTTAGCATCATTCCTCCCTCAGACGTGGCATCATCCACTAATAATCATGAATAAATCCAGCCTTGGGCTGCATCATCATTATATGGCCTCTCTCCTTAATGGCAGACTGGGTGGCAGCTACTGGCTGCAGAAGCCCTGTGGTGACAGTTTCTCTCAAGGGATAAACATTTGAGAAACACCAGGAAGTAAAAAGAAAAAAAAAAAAGAGTCTGAAGGGCAGATTGTTAGGAGAGACATGAAGTGCTGGCTGCCGTTACAGAATAGCTTGGTATCACTATGTTGAATAAAAACAGTTTAATTCTGTCAACTTTGTGCCCTCTTTACTGCAGCCCAGCAGAAGCCACATCAATCATGACTGCAGCGGTTTAGCAAGAGAGTAAAGCGTGTGATTAAATGAAAGCCAAAAGCAGCAGATATAACACACTGAGAAGACTGGATCTAAGTTCTATACTCAGACCACTGGAGAAGATGGGTTTCTAGATAAAAAGTCTGACTGAAGCATGCAAAGACTAAGCAATAAATGAGTCTGTGTATAGAACTAACTGTAGGGCCAGGAAAAAAAAAACAAAGACGAGGAGTCTTTGTGCCAGGGCCAGGGGAAACAAAATGAAAACAAAGCTTTTCCCATTAGCTGACTGGGGGAGGAAAATATGAGAAGTGAATGAGACACTATTTCCATGGATAGTGCCACAAACACTACAATAACTGAGCCCTGTGACCCTAAAAAGAATGAGCCAGTACAAAGGTCTCCCGCTTTCCTCTTATTTAATTGAACATGAAACCAAGATGTAGGAGAAAGGATAGATGCATTTATCAGAGCGGAGAGCTCTACTGTTCATGCACAACTCTGCGACATAAAACAAGAATAAAAGATCAGTCAGAATTGTTTATGGCACAACTGATTCAGGTTTAATATCTATTACAAGGTTGGCCAACTCTGGAGAAATACCTCCAAGTAACAAGAGCAATGTAGAACGAGATGAGAGGAATTGAAAGCCCTAGTGCAGTGCAGAAACATGGGGGTAAACCAAGTGAACCTCAGAGGAAGACACAAAATGGACGGAGCATGGTTCACTGTACTGCAACATGAGACGAAAGAAAGGTGCCAAATGTATGGCCAACTTCCCACCGTCACCCCAGGAAGAAAAATGAATAAATTATTTCAGTGACTGATATGGGTGACTGAGATATGAAGTAATCCTGGCTGTGACCCTAGCAAGCACAAAGTCCCACAACCCTGCTAACTAGATCAACAAGTTCACTTCCAGTTGCACAGTGAAACAGCTACCAGATAATACCAGTAACAACATTAAGCAGCAACACCAGACTGGAAAAATGTGAGCAAGGAGCAGGGTCAGGAGGTAAATGCATGCTTTACAGAGAAACCCACAAAACAAGAAATTAGATCACCTGTAGTTTGCAGTTGTTGGCATGGAGGCATTCTACATAGTGCTGAATAGAGAGGCATTACAGGCAATCGAGTTCTTTATGGTCCAGTACTTCTCTCTCACACACAATGGTGTTTGGACATTCATTAATGTTTGTAAAGTGCTTTGAGGTGGCTAGATGAAAAGTATTATGAAAATTAAAGTAGTGGCTTGTAGGCTAGTTGGGAACCTAGAGACCATTTCTTAACTTATACAGTGGAGTACACTTTGTTAGAGAAACAAGTTTTCCATGCAGCAAAATAAAATATTTTTTAAAAAATAGTGAATCTCTTTTCAGTGGCCACATATTACAAGTCAAATTATTTCTTACCAAGAATAAACTTTTTGAAAATGCCATTAAAAGACACGAATGCCAGATCTGTAATGTTTGGTTGGTGGTCTCAGGACAGAGTCAAGGGATAATATTTTAATTAAAGTTAGTCATAACTTATTCCACTGAATGAAATTGTATGTCCTCCTGCAACTCTTGTTTTGAATAGTCCTGTCAAGAGAACAATTTATGTAAATACTACTCAACCTAAGTACTAAGTCTTGTAGAAATCTGGCCCTCTAGATCTAGGCAATGAGAACAAGGGTTCAGACTGCAATGGCCTTCTCAATTGATAATATGGGAATTGGATTTGTTTGCATAACTCATGATGTATCATATTGGAAAAGTGTGTATGCTGGTAATTGTGCATGGTCAATTTTATACAAGATATATGATCTTATGGATTAATATATAGGATATTTAGGATTTAGGGAAATGCTAATTGGTCACAATCATGAAAATCAACAGAATTGAAGCCACTGTTCAATTTCAACAATCTATATGTACTACAGAGCAAACTCAACCAGCTCCCATGACATCACCTGGGTAAGGTGAGCAGGATTTGGTGTTCTACAAGTAACACGACCTAGAGAAAAAAGATACAGTGGGGCCCGAATACTCCCTCAGCCAGTAGAAGTGGTGCAAATGACAGGATAGTTGGATACAGCGAGAAGGGCAAATTTACTAACATAGTAGGTGTGGTAAGAGAAGATTTCAAAAATAAAAATAAAAATCAAGAGTATGGTTTAGAAGTAATGATATGACCAAGTTAACGATCAGTGGAAGTCTGATTTGGGGAAGATGAGAGTTATTCAAGAGGATCCTCCTCCTTATAATTTAGTGTGGCATCAGTATGTAGGTTTTAAACGCCCCTTCCCCCCCAAAAAAAACCCCCCACAAACAAACCCCTCTGCTTCTAATCCATTTTTCTTGTTGACATTTCCATGTTTTATACTTTAGTCCCATCACTACTTCTGCCTGGTATCCTGTCTCCTATAGGTTTCAATCTGTCTTTAGCCACCCTGCATATTGAAAATGTTTCCTAAAGTGCATAATAAAATTTTACATGCAGTCAATTTCTGGCACTACTTCTGTATTTTATTGAGAAGCCTGAAGAAAGTAACGCCCATTTTCACATAACTGGTCAATTATGAATGATTGTCAGAAATATACATAGTAAAAATCTTACTAGACAATTTTGGAATGTAAATAAATGCAACGTACCTATGTGATGGGACCAGGAAGAGAGAAGGGAACAAAGGAATATAAAAGCTTCTAATCTTTTTAGTCTATTGCACGGCAAACTATTTCTTACTTATTTCAGATTGAGGTGTGTATATATAATATATATGTAATCAACCGATCCACTAAATCAAAAACATCCTATCATTATCACTATACCTTTGCAAGAAATTCTTCCAAGAAGGTTTCCTCCTTCAATAGGACCAAAAGATTATTTTAGTTTTTTCCAGAAGAATGAACTTTGTGATTTTATAGTATCTTTTCATTGACTTTCTTTTACTGAATCCCAGCAAAAATATATAGGCTAACATAATTTAAGGGGCAGTAAGAGGATTATGCCAGACTTTAAAGATGTCCTGGTGGCTTGTCAGCTGGTATTGGTTTTCTGTCTCTTGGGTGCAGTGGAGTGTGTAATGCATTCTGATGGGCAGATAGATGTGAGAGTTTGATGTATTGACACAGCACTAATAACCCCATCACACTCAAAGATTAATGGTATATAGGGCTTTGTGCGTGCAGTCCTCATCCATCATGTACCTGGTTAACTGGAAAAAAAAGGAAGTACAGTAGAACCTCAGGGTTACAAACACCTCAGGAATGGAGGTTGTTTGTAACCCTGAAATATTCATAACTCTGAACAAAATGTTATGGTTGCTCTTTCAAGTTTAGAACTAAACATTGACTTAAAACAGCTTTGAAATGTTACTATGCAGAAGAAAAATGCTGCTTTTAACCATCTTAATTTAAATGAAACAAGCACAGAAACAGTTTCCTTACCTTGTCAAATCTCTTTTCCCCAAACTTTCCCTTTATTTTTTTAGTAATTTATGTTTAACACAGTACTGTACTGTATTTACTTTGCTTTTGTCTCTGCTGCTGCCTGATTGCATACTTCTGGTTCCAAATGAGCTGTGGAGTTCACCAGTCAGTTTGTAACTCTGGTGTTTGTAACTCTGAGGTTCCACTGTACAACTTCCTTTATAAAAGACCCAGCCTTATTAATCTAATTGTTGGTGTTATAGTCACCACAGGTAAAGAGGATCCCAAGTATCCTACAGTTTAATGTTGTGCCTTAATATTATTCCCCAATTCAGCACCTGAAGGAATGTATACTCTGTCCTGTTTCAAGCATTCATTTTTGCACTGCAGAACTGTACTTTCCAAAATATCTGAAAACAGCTATTTTTAAAATGCACAGAACAGCAGGTAACATCTGTGGTAGGGTGGGAACTTGGACTGAGTCAACCAGTTGAGGGAGTTAGCTGGTCTCAAATGACCCTACCACAGAATTCCATAAAGCTAATGAGTTATGCTCCATGCCCCAGTACTACTGGAAAGTGTTAACACATGGGGGAAGTTCATCCCATTGCAGATTACCCACACAAGGCCCTGTGAGCCTCTTTCACCCCTCACTAAATCCTTAATACAAGGCTGAAAAAGGGAGTGAACTTCACTCTCGGAGGTGGGGGAGAAAGGGACGCTCTAGCTCTTAATCTAATGGGGTAATGAATGACAAATTCCAGTGGGCAAACAGCAGGGTCTGCAGAGACTAAGGATCGTTAATAGCTACAGTGCGGATTAGTAGATTAACAACCACTGTGGATACTGGGAATATATTAGGCCCTTTAGCAGCACAAATTGTAAGGATTTATAGATTCATGGGGCAAAATCCTGGCGTACTGCAACCAGTGGCAGAACTCCCATTGAATTATACAGGGCCAAGATTTTACTCATAGATTTTAAGGCCAGGAGGGACCACTGTGGTCATATAGTCTGATGCACAGGCCATAGAAATTTCACCCAGTAATTTCTGCATCCAACACAATAACTTCTGGTTGACCAGGAACACATTTTATAGAAAGACATCCAACCCCACTTTAAAGCCTCCAAGAGATGGAGAATCCACCACATCCCTTGACAATCTATTCCAGTGCTTAATAACCCTCATTGTTTTAAAATCAGCACCTTTATTTCAATTCAAGTCTGTCTAGCTTCAACTTCCAGTTTGTCTGCCAAATTAGAGAGCTCTTTAGCACCAGAGAGGGCTCTAGTACACTATATAGCTAACTATGAACAGTGATCATGTCACCCCTTAACCTTTTCTTTGCTAGAGTAGTAGGGTAAATACAGTAAGTTTCTTAAATCCTTGCCTCAAATCAGTCTTTCAGGGCTATTTTAAGCTCCCCATAGGCATCCAGCTTTTGGTAAGTCTATTGGGCATTACCATTATTCATTTATTTATAGAGTGCTGTCATTTGATGATCAGCTGGGGGAATAATTGGAAGGACAGTGACATTATGTGACGTTACACCCAATATTCTTGATAGAAATAGAGTTATGATATGAATATGGCATAACTAAGATATACTTCATGCAAGATGGCTCATGTAAGGTATCATTGGAAAGGTTATAAGTTACTGTATGTGATGATCAAATTTGTATGCATGTATCATTTCTGTATCTAAAGTTAGGAATATGGACTATGTAACAATTACAACTGGGTGTGTATTTGGGAGACACCCACCAGACAACAGGCCATCAGCCTTGATGGGCCATTAGGAAGAAACAACAAGACTGTGAAGATACTAATCTTTCTCCCTCCTGAGAGTTGTCCTGGGACATAGTTGTGACACTATGAGGTCAGGTGGTCCTGTCACCTGACACTAAACACTATCTTGGACTTCTAGTAATTTTTCACTAACAGGAAGGGGAGGTCAACTTTGGGAAACAAAAGGTTCCAGTCTGATGTAAATCATATTTAAGGCTGGGGAGGAAGGCAAACAGGACTCTCCTGAATTGCCTACCCAAGAAGAAAGACTGCTGAAAGTACCTGAAGGGACAAAGGGGTGAGTCCAGACTGAGACAGGGATCCAGTCTGTAGCAAAAATAACTGGAACTCTAAGCTACAGAAACTCTGCAACTTGCCTAAAATAACATTTAAGGTGAGTAATTTCTTCTTGAAACCAGTCTCTTTAAGATCTTAAGCTTAGTATGCATGTTTTGTTTTATTTGCTCAGTAATCTGCTTTGTTCTGTTTGTTATCCCTTATAATCACTTAAAATCTGCCTTTTATAGTTGTAAAATTTGTTTTGTTTATTATTAAATCCAGTTTGTGCAAATTCTAACTGGTGGGGGGCAAGCAGTGCATATCTCTCTTCACATTGAGGGAGAGGGTGAATTTTTAGGAGCTTGCACTGTGCAGATCTTACTATACAGTGCAAGCCAATATACCTTTGAATCTGCACTTCAAGGGAGGTGGGCACTTCAGTGCTGTGGCAAGTCCCTTAAACTTAGTCTTCCCAGAGCTGATCTCAGTGACGGTGTCTTTCTGAAGCTGGGTGTGGCCCTGCCTATGTGTGTGCACGTAGCACACTAGAGGAGTCTTAAGAGGCTGGCTCAGGAAGACAGGATAAAGGGGGCCCAGGCTGGTGGAACAGGTGGGCTCAGTGGTATCCCAGTACATCAAGTAGCACCTTAAAGGGGGGCAACCTGTCACAATTACCATTAAGAACTTTTCATTTGACAAATGCTACAAGCTTGACAGAGTTTTACAAGGTATCTAAATCCTTGCCAAGTCAGGCACCAAATGACATACATGTATGTTTGCTTTATATGGCTCAATCCCAGGTATCATGCATAACATACTGTCACTGAAACTAGAGGAGAATTGTGATCTGTCTATTGTAAATAAGTTCTCTGTGCATGTATGTGTATGTATAAGTATGCTTGCTCAGGTAGGGGGCAGGGTATGTGTGTCATCTTATGGGTTCATTTTTTTCAAATTCAAATTATTTGCATCTATCCCACATCAATGCACTGAGTTTGAAGCCCATTCTCCGGGCACATGAACCCAGAGGGAGTAAACAGCTGCTGTACACCTAGATTCAGAGTCTGAGTAGATCATACTGGCCATAAGTAGGGGTCTTACTCCTCCTTATACCACTATGGAGGAGTGCTGTCCAAGTCACTCTCTAGCCCCCTGATATTTTATTATGATGCAGCTTTAACTAGAATAAAAACAGGAATGGAAATACTGGTGCAGGATTCTCTGTGTCTGGGGCTGCCTTTACTTATTGGCAGCCATCCATAGTTGAGCAGATGTTATAATAAGTTCACCTCAGGTTTTTCCTTTGTTGAGCCAGTCAACATTCAGCCCTGTACCTGCTAGTTCCTCACTAGGACTTCAGTGCTCCAGCCAAATTGTTAATAGTCTCTCCCCTCTAGAGTCTAGAGGCTCAGGAAGTTAGTAACCCTAATGAACCGTCAAGAGTCTCCAGCCTCTTGGTGTTCAGTCCTCTTTGTACCACAGGCCCACCCACTCCTCTGGGTTCCAGTCCAGGGACACCATATGAAGCAGTGGAACTGGTTTCTCTTAAACACTTCAATCCTGGATTACTTCCTACCACACTTACCATACCTACTCACTTTCTGTAGTCTTCTTCTTCTAGAGATCCAGCTACCGAGGCAGTTTCTCATCAGTCTGTTGTTGAAGGACACAACTCACAAGAGCGCCTCATCCTCTCTGGCAGTCACTGTTCCTGTCTGACCTGCAATCTTTTTATCTTCCCAGCTGTTCATGGCCACCAATTAGCTCCATCTGAGAAGGCAGCTAGTCTCCCTGTTAACCCTTTAGTGGCAGGGACAGCATGGGGTCTATACACCCCATGACAATATGCAAAATTGCCATATTAATAGTGCTGCTTGGACCTTAGCTTTTGCAATTCCTGGCTTGTTGTAGCTATGTACCCTTTATGCTGCAACAATGCAGACTTTTGCATTTAATTTGCTAGTTGCTTTTGCTTTCTAAAGATAAAAAGAAGGAACAAATTGCCTGTCTTTAATAATTCAAGCATGGTTCCAGTTAGGATTTGAAATTAGTCATATATTAGTGAGTGAGAAACTACAGGTTTTAGATACTGGTCCAGATCTTGGGCTATTGAAAACTGGCACAGCTCCACTGAAATCAGGTATTGCATAAGTATAGGGCAAAAGAGAACACCTTATCAACTGTGTGTTTACAGCTGCATGTCTTCCCGCTTCATTTGTTTCAGTAGTCTGTGTTTTGATTCAAATAATTTAATTCCTTCCTGATTAATGCCCCCTAGAGTGCATGTTAGCCAGGACTTGACCAGGCAACTGGCATGCAAAGTATTCTCATTTGGGCACGGACAGATTGCAGGATGAAATAAGTCACTAAACTTTCTAAGGATTTACATTTTGGCCCTGATCCTGAAAAGATTCATAAATTTGGAGTCCCTTGTATTAAAATGTAAAAGTTATATATGGATGATCATAGAACTATACTGAACAATGTGGTGGACAAGAATGTTTTTTTCAGGACAATATGTATCAAGTGATTTTCCTGGGGAATATCTAGGGGGAGGTCAATGCAAATTCCCTCCTCTCCACCCAGTTGTGCAACCCCCCCAGCCCTTTTAAGCTATGCCTTGAGCAAGGGACCATTGTCTGCGTATTATCAGTTTCCAGAGTCTCAGGATCAAAGATCTAAGCTGTATAAAGGAAAGACTGAACTATTCATAGGGATATTTGTTCTGAGAGAAGGCTGTTATGAACTTGTAACTACAGAAAAAACCCTTGATGGGGTTTGAAGAACTGACTTCTAACAGAGCCATTGTTGGAGTTGGCAGAAGGTGATCTCTGTTAAGCTTATTAGCATGCCTGTAGGTTCTTTTATTGTTTTAATGTTTTTCTCTGCAATTCACCTTAGGAATAAATGTGCTTGCTTATAAAGGGCTGTGTGGTAATTTATACCTGCTGGCATTTGCAGCGGTTCATAGACTTAGAAGAGAAAACAAAGCTCAGATGCTGGCCTGTTTAGGCAGGCTGGCTTGCTGGGAATATCAGAGTGTAAGCAGGAAACTGTGTAGCCTGGAAAAACCCCAGTCAAGATGGGTCTCTACCCAAGAGAGATGATGGCTGAGGAGCCTAGAGTGGGTGCCCTTGAGTGATCACGGAGGGGGACTATAGATGTGGTTGCCCTGAATTGTGACATTTATAACTTTACTAATGTGGGTCGTCAGGTTGAACTCAACGGGCCTACTCAGACAAGTAAAGTTACACACCTGCAGAAATCTTTGCAGGATCAGGGTCAAAGACTTGTAACGAAAACACAATGATGCATTTCTCAGGCTGGAAATCTCTGCACTTATGGAGTGAATAATCCTCTGAGTTTTGACTTTGGAATTTAATATCCTGTGACTGTATAATTTATTACTGACCTTAACTCTACAGGAGATTGCCCTGGAGCATGTTTGTTTCTGTGGCAGAGGTAGTTTTACCTGGACTAGTGCCAAGCCTAATGGTGTTTTAGTTTTCATTATGGAGGTCTATAAAGCTTTGAGAGTCCTAAAGATGCTAACAGAAATGAGGGCACCGACTGTCGATGTTTGCTGGTGCCTCGTTTTCAAACATGAAGACTTGACTCAGCACGTCTCATGAATGCACCACCGTAAGGCTTTTGGGGCTATTTGTAGTGTTGTGCTTACAAGCATGAGTGCTCAAACTGGGCTTGATCCAGGAAGACACTGAGCACTCTTAGCCTCAGTCAGCAAAGCATTTAAGGATTTGCTTCACTGTGATTCTAATCTATGCTTAAACTCAAGCCTGCCCATAAGTGCTTTGCTGGATCTGGCACAGAGTGCTCATTCAGCACCTTGCAGGAGCGAGGGCAGAAACAAGAGATATAAACATGAAATTTCATTTTGGGCTACAATGACAAAGCACTTCAGGCCTGATCCTCCTTCCATTGAAATCAATGACAAAACCCACATCAACGTCAGTGGTGCAGGATCAGTCTCATAGTGAGAGGAAGCAGACAGCCGCAGCACTGCCCTAGAAGGTTCTCAGGGAAGATATAATGTGACTGCTGAAATAACAATTACCTCTGCTCCCCTTTGCTCCAAGAGAGTAGTAGTCATTTCCTGTGAAACTGACAATATACAGACTGCAGACAAATACACTAAGAAAAACTGAAACAGAGAGAAATATTTTTCTCTTATTCCTTTCAGGGATAGTTCACTTAGGTACTGCTTGTAATATGGTGGAAAAAATTCACACACACACACACACACACACACACACACAAAAGACTCCTTCCTTTCCAGTTGTGCTTTGATAGGAGCAAGGATTATATTTCTTATGTTACTTATGCTGTTGTAAGAGTGATGCAACTATTGACTTCACTGGCCTCCTGATTTCCAGCGGTGTGAAGGAGATCAGAATTAGATCCAAAAGGTGAGGAAAATTAAAATAATCTCAGATAATTAAGCGGTTTATTGGTATCAACTTTATAACAGTAGAATGGTCTCTGACAGAAATAAAATAGCAGCTGATGAAGGGAGAAGAGCTAAGTAAATTTTGGATTTCTTGTCATGAGAAAATATTGCACCCATAAATATTAATTGCATTTTCATATTCCTGCTGTTTCTTTATTGTCCAAAGTTTAGTCTTTCAATTCAACTTGCCAGGAATTGAAGGAATAGGTAAAATTTCCCTCAGTGGGTTGCGAACCTCACCATCCTTTCTCAAAACTGAGAGACATAACCTGCTCAACCCACTGTCGTAACACTGGTATTCTTCCTGCTGTAATTCGCCTCAGCAAACAAACAGACACATTCAGGTATGTCAATGGACTCTAAGCTACAATAAAGTGCAGTTCTACACACATACAAACATACCCTTCTACAGGGGATAAAGTGGTTGAAATACAAAGGACAGCTCCTATCCACACCAGCCAAGGAAGGCGTGGGGTTGGTTACCCAAACATGGAAGGGGGATGGGAGCTCCACTGTCCTCTCCCATTTACTTTATCCCTCACTTTACTTTAAACCTCTGTGTGTTTTGCCCATATTCACTTTACTTTCACCAACCTTGTTGACTACTTATAGTTTACTTCTCTGTTTTGCTGTGGTGTGCAAAGATCACCACTACTGCAGTTGCAGCATGCAGTACGCAGCCACTGTCTATCCATCAATACACCCCAAAGCAATTGTCCATTATACACACCTGATTTGTGCTGATTTGCATATTGCAGGTGATATACAGTATATATGGGATAGTCTGGCAAGCCATTGACTGTTTACTAAAGTGCTGTTCACTTTAAACCCCGCCCCCCCCACTATACATAGCTACATTTGATTGTAAATGTAATCCACATCCTGGTACTTCAGTACTTGAAGGCAAGTTGGTAACATTCGGTGCTTTACAGTTTAAGTGACACTTGGAATTTATCAGACAGCAAAGATTCCTTGGGAAATAAGTGGAAATGTATTTACCTGTTAGCAAATGTTCCTAATGCTGGGATGTTATATTCATGGTTTATGTGGGATCAAATCCTGTTCCATTTATATCAGTACAGTGGGCCATCTGAAAACAATGAACTAAAATAATCCCAGGTAGAGCTCCATAGTTCTCAATGGAGTCACACAGGTGATATATTTGACTCGTTGGGATTATGTGGGTCAGTAAAGTAAGCAGTATTGTTACTTAAATGGGAATATTCACAGCACGCAGATGGAAATGACTGTTTCCCAGCCCTCAGATACCCATACAGTCTAAGCATCGTATAACTTAGGCTATGTCTACACTACAGCTGGATTGAGACTCCGATGATTGATGCACTGGGGGTCAATTTAGCGAATCTAGTGAAGACCCGCTAAATTGATGACAGAGCGCGCTCCGGTCGACCCTGATACTTCACCAGGAATGAGAAGAGTAAGGTAAGTGGATGGGGAGTGTCTTCTGTCGACCCAGCATGATGTAAACACCGCAGTAAGTCGACCTAAACTACGTCGACTTCAGCCATGGTATTCACCTAGCTGGAGTTGTGTAACTTAGGTCGACTTACGGTGGCAGTATAGACATAGCCTCAGTGGAGTATGCTCTGGCTCCTGCAGAACCTGAGTTCCATTCCAGATCTTTGTCAGGATCAAAATCAGATCACTGAATTCTATTTTTGGTGGCATCCAGATCGTGAGACACCTGATCAGCTGCTCTCTGCACAGCTCTGATCTAGCTGAAACTTCGGTGCCATGTTCAGTTCTGGATTCCATGAAAGACATTAGCAAATTTTAGGATTTTCAGAAAAGAGAAACAAAAGTGACCAGGATTGGAGAGGCTGATTTATAAGGAAAGATTAAAAAGAGCAAAATAAGTACAGGTTACCTAAAATGGCAAAAAAAGTAAATGGGAGCATAAAATAGTTCGCAGATATTTGTAAGGAGCAAATAACTAATTTTTTCCCATACAGCGTATATGACCTACTACTCTAACAAGGAGTAACAGGATGAAATTAAGAAAAAGAAAATTTAGGATGAATATCAGGAAAAAATTGTTAGTGGGATGTAGTTGTATTATGCCATGGAATAATATCCCAAGCAAATCAGTGAAAGCCCTACCACCGGAGATATTTAAAGCTGGACTAGACAAAACAACAGAGAAACACATTTAGGCAACAATTCTGCACCAACTGGAGAATAGAGGGATAACTAGGTCTGGGGGGGATAGAGGGATAACTACATAACTAGTTGAAAGTAGCTGAATTTTGAGTTTAATTAAGTAATTTTTTGATAAAACCCATATCCCTACATTTTTTATCTACCATGATTAATGATGACCTAGTAGGTCTCCACAGATACAGGCCAGATCCACCAATCTCATATTTATTTCCAGGTGTTAAACCTGCCATAGTTTGAGATATTTTATTTTGGCCCCTGGGTCCACATTTGCGCTTTCATTCTCCCCAAAAAAGCTGTTATGAAGAGGACTGTAAGCACATGTCCTCACCTCTCGGGCATCCTCTTGTGTCTAGATGTGGCATTCCACAAGGTCCTCATCTCTGGGATCCCCTACTGGGTTGTCCCTAAGATTTGAATCTTCTCCTGACTCCCCTTCTAGGTGTTCTGTGAGTTGGCCCTCTGGCTAGGTCAGATAAAAGTCTAAAACCATTTTGGGGTAACACAAATATGTCCAACAGATCTTCAAATTAATAACTCTTCTGCTCCTTTCAGCATTCAGTGTAATTCCCTTATTGACTCTACCTCCAGGCTTCCCCTACAGGAGCCTAACCTGTTTCTGTAGTGTTCACCTCCATTATTACCTACTGCGTTAAACCCTAGAGAGCCCTATCACCTCTACAGTCTCTCTAACTGAGCTCCCACACTCTACTTATAAGACCTAGCTCTGCCTTTTCTGGCCAGGAGGCAATTAGTTAATCACCCCCCTAGGTGCAGACTATGACTAACTGGGGCTCTTTGCCTTGCAGATGATGCAGTTTAAGCACTATCACAGAGGGGGTTTTGGTTTGAATCTATTCCTACTTTTTCATCCCTAGTGTACTGTATGTGCTCCCATGATATACAATATTTATATGACAGAGATTTACTGCTATTAAAATGGAGGCAATTTTCAAAAGGCCAGAGGTTGTCTTATGAAACAAGTAAAATTACTCTATTTAAAAAAAATCTACTAAAAACACTGAATCCTACAAAGTAGGTAGACCCTCATGCCCACACTGGGACTCTATGAGCATGTATCAGCCTGCACAAATAAGTTTGCAGGACTGGGAATTTAGTGATCTGCAGGTCCAGGAGAAAGTCAACTACAGCATAGAATTAGATCAGTACTAACGCTGGTTGTAAAATTTCCATTGTAAAATTCTTTCTCAAGAGAAAATTGTGCATGGAAAGTGTCTGCTTTCTGACAAAAAAAAATCACATATTTTCAAGAAAAACTGTAAAACAAGAAGTTTTAGCCAAAATGTGTCAGATTTCAGGTAAAAGTTTTAATCTGCGGAAAACTGGAAAAAAAACAATGGGTGGTTTTATTATACATATATATACACATTAGGGCCGTCAAGCGATTAAAAATTAATCTCGATTAATTGCGCAATTAAAAAAAATTAATCGCATGATTAATCGCACTGTTAAACAGTAACAGAATACCATTTATTTAAATAGTTTTAGATATTTTCTACATTTTCAAATATATTGATTTCAATTACACACATAGAATACAAAGTGTACAATGCTCACTTTATATTTATTTTTGATTACAAATATTTGCACTGTAAAAAACAAAAGTAAGAGTTTTTTTTCAATTCACCTAATACAAGTACTGTAGTGCAATCTCTATCCTGAAAGTTGAACTGACAAATGTAGAATTATGTACAAAAAAATAACTGCATTCAAAAATAAAACAATGTAAAACTTTAGATCCTACAAGTCCACTCAGTCCTACTTCTTGTTCAGCCATTCACTCAGACAAACAAGTTTGTTTACATTTGCAGGAGATAATGCTGCTCGCTTCTTGTTTACAATATCACCTGAAAGTGAGAACAGGCATTGACATGGCATTGTTGTAGCCAGCATCGTAAGATATTTATGTGCCAGATGCACTAAAGATTCATATGTCCCTTCATGCTTCAACCATCATTCCAGAGGACATGCATCCATGCTGATAACATGCTGCTATCTGTTATCTGCTCAATAACCATCCAAAGCAGTGTGGACCAACGTATGTTCATTTTCATCATCTGAGTCAGATGCCACCAACAGAAGGCTGCTTTTCTCTTTTGGTCGTTCAGGTTCCATAGTTTCCGCATTGGATGCTGCTCTTTTAAGGCTTCTGAAAGCATGCTCCATACCTCGTCCCTCTCAGATTTTGGAAGGCACTTCAGATTCTGAAACCTTGGGTCAAGTCCTGTAGCTATCTTTAGAAATCTCACATTGGTATCTTCTGTGTGTTTTGTCAAATCTGCAGTGAAAATATTCTTAAAATGAATATGTGCTGGGCACCACCCAAGATTGCTATAACATGAAATATATGGCAGAATGTGGGTAAAACAGAGTAGGAGACATAATTCTCCCCCAAAGAGTTCAGCCACTAATTTAATTAACGGATTATTTTTTTAATGAGCATCACCAGCATGGAAGCATGTCCTCTGGAATGGTGGCCGAAGCATAAAGGGACATACGAATCTTTAGCATATCTGGCACATAAATACCTTGCGATGCCGGCTACAAAAGTGCCATGCGAATGCCTATTCTCACTTTAAGGTGACATTGTAAATAAGAATTGGGCAGCATTATCTCCTGTAAATGTAAACAAATTTGTTTGTCTTAGCAATTGGCTGAACAAGAAGTAGGACTGAGTGGACTTGTAGGCTCTAAAGTTGTAAATTGTTTTGTTTTTGAGTACATTTATGTAACAAAAAATCTACAATTTTTAAGTTGCACTTTCACCATAAAGAGATTGCACTACAGTACTTGTATGAAGTGAATTGAAAAATACAGTTTCTTTTGTTTGCCATTTTTACAGTGCAAATATTTGTAATAAAAATAATACTATAAAGTGAGCACTCTCAACTTTGTATACTGTGTTGTAATTGAAATTAATATATTTGAAAATGTAGAAAAACATGCAAACATATTTAATAAATTTCAATTGGTATTTTATTGTTTAACAGTGCTATTATAACTGTGATTAATCGCAATTAATTTTTTTAATCACGATTAATTTTTTTGAGTTAATCGGATTAGTTAACTGTGATTAATCGGCAGCCCTAATATACATATATACACACACACATATTATATATATATATATACACACACACACACACACACACACACATTGGTGGTAACAAAACAAAAATACACATTTTCCAACCAGCTTTAATTAATAGATTTCTAATTAGCCTTTGAATTGTAGCTAGGGTTCCAACACAGAGAACCTGTGTATTCTATTATAAAATAGATCTTTTCTTTCAGCAGATTACTAAATCAAATTTATTTATTTAAAAATAAAAAGTCTCTTGCTCTGACTGAAAAAAGTGAATTAAAAGTGTTAGTCAAATAGACAGACCATATGGCCAGTATCAACCATGCTATTTAGGCTTCTCATGTCTACAGTACAAATCATTGGTGCAATTTCTCACTCATGACAAATCTCTGTTCATTCACAGTCCACTTCTACCCCATCTGCTCCATTGCACTGGTTAGCACAGACACTGAATATGCTGTATGGCTGGATAAGCTAGCATAGATCTCTCTCTGTGTGAAGTGCAGAGTATTTATTAATGAAATGGTCAATGTGGGGCTTGTAGTGTGTGAGATGTGCTCAGACTTGCTATTGCATGCTGTCTGAGCTTGATTGTGGAAGTGTTTTGACCCACTAGAGAAGTATGAAAACACGTAAGTTTGCAGTTACTGCAGCCAACAACTGTTAATGACATTCAAGGTGGTGAGTGGTCTGTAACTGCAGCAGATGAGAAACCAGCGATTTACCCCTGGAGTACTGCATTAGACAGGCGGCAGACACTGAAGTCCTTAAATATGAAACAAAGTGTAAAACCATAACTTGCAATTAGGATTGTAACCAGCATGGATTGTATTTGGCAGAAGGACAAGTAGTGGAGACAGTTTTCATTTTCTTGAATCTCAGTAATTATATAACACTCCTATCAGAGACTGTTCTGGCTGAAAATTCTACTAAATAACTTCAGTTCTTTTTATCCAAGGATCTTGAACTACTTTCTAAACACTAATCAAGCTGCACAACTTCTCTGCGAGGTATATGAGTGTCATTATATCTACTAAGAAAGGAAGATAGAAAATAACAGTGTGGGGTTGGTGGGGCTACCACCCTTTTGGCAGATGGCAACAGTCCTGCTTTCCTTTTTAAAAGAGACTTTCTATGAACATTGCAATAATTACTTAGGACCTGGTTACTCCTATTGAAATCAATTGCAAAGTCTAATGGCTAGATCCTGCCCAGAAGCCACCTTTAACCACTGGTGGATCCAGTATCTTGATGATGCCCGATAGCGATTCTTGTGACAAAGAATTGTCATAGCAGCTGTTCCTTTCTTCTTTGTAGTCCTCGGTGTATGGGGTGTGGCTAGAGAAAAAAGCGGTGGGCATGTTCATCCTTATGCCCCAAAGTCCATGGCCGCTTGGGCTGCTGGCAGCTGGCATAGATTAAAGCAGTCTCAAGGGTGTTCTAAGGTACACCTGGGAGAAGCTCAGCACTAGGATGACCACATGATCAACACAAAGATTGTTTAAAACCACCTTTGCTACCATTTAGCTCCTTGGCTACAGCTGAGGTTCAGGGCAAGCAGAACTGGGTGCTTCACTACCATATTTACAAACAATGGTGTATATGGAAATCAACTAACAGGATAGCTGTCTACCAAAAGGAGATAGATTTATAGATTAGGTAGTTATCACTCAAGTTGTTAGGATTTTGAACATTAATAATTAAGAAATCCATTTACAGTTTTTAAAATTCAAGGATTTAACATGTACAGCGCAACCTCATTTATACAACGTGTTCCAGGGACATTAGCAACATTGAGATAAACAGAGCCTTGAATGACCAGGGAAGCAGCAGGATGCTTACTATTTATTTGTAGAGATAAAAGTGTACATGATATTATAGAGAGATGCAGCATGGTCTAGTGCATTTTGCTCTGGGCTGGGAACTAGGAACAGCTGAGTTCTAGTCCCTGCTTGAACTCTGATGTTCTCTGTGAACTTGGGCAAGTCACTCAGTCTCTGTACCTCAATTTGCCCCATGTGTAAAATGAGGGGAATAATTTAACTAACTTATATAGGGGCTGGGAGGTTTAATATTACTGACTATCTTATGGTGCACCCCGCAGAAAGGGTAATGATTATTTATGTCCAGCATGTCCCTGCATCCAAAGGGCTTACAGTCTAATTTAGACAAATATGAGACATCAGGGAACAATTCCAATATGATGTTTTTGTAGCAGGCATTGGGGAATTGATTACCCTACCTCTAAAGGAGCTTTTCAAGGATTAAAGTGTGTTTTAAGGAAGGATTTGAAGGAGGACAAGGGTGTTGTTTGCCTCAAGAGAAATAGAAGGCAATTTGAAATGTGTAGAGGATAATATGAAAGAAGGGAGAGAGATAGGAATAAGGATAGATTTTTACAGGGACTTCTTCCCCAAGGAATAAACACACCGATAAGTTTTTCTGCCAGCATGATCGTGGGTCAAAGGTTACAAGGTTACACTTTTCATCTGTGAACACAAAATCCTAGTCTAGATTTATGAGCAAGCGGACCCTGCCTACATCCCTGCCCTGTCACAGAGCATATAAAGAAGGGAAACAATCTCACTTCAGGTCACTGGAGTCTTACTGCTCATTTGGGTCAGAGTCTGCAATAATTTAAATCGGCCAACAGACCTGCAGTGGAATGGCACACAGATCCCAAACTGAAACCACAATATGACAAAAGGTTGTCCATGGGCCGGGGCTGGAAGAAGCAAAGAAATTTGTAAAGGAACAGTTTGCCTGGTTTGGCTGGTTGAACAGAAGCTTCATTTTCAGAAACATGGTACTCTCTCACAGATTTTTAACACTTCAGCATCAGATCTTTGCAGCTTGGCCTCAATCTATTTGCAGGTTAAATTGAATCTTTTTTCACTGTCTAAATTAATACTAAATCTATCTCCCTCCAGTGCACTCCCCAGGCGCCTGGTAAGGGGCAGATATGACTAAATCCTATTGAGGATCACAGTGCAAGATGTTATGATTATTGATCATGCAATATAGCTGAGGTTTAAGAAAGGAAAAAGGCCGGTTTGCACTGGACTCTGTTACAGCAAGAGAGATAATGACTTTTATAGGCAGGAGCTCCAGTGGATTCTCATCTGCTGTTACCTGTTTGACAGGGCAACTCAGTCTGAGCAGCACACTCAGGGAAGATGGATTTGCTGTTTTGCTAAGAAATTTTGAACTGTCACCCTCAGGCACTGCATAAACTTACACAAATGGTTTCCAGACACTACCCTTCGAGGATGACATTTATCATACTAATAGACCTTAACCCAGCTTTAACCCAGCCAAGAACACAGACTTTCTGGAGAAGAAGAAAAAAACAGCTTTCCTACAGCAGGATTTAACTGTCGTGCATACTGAATATATTAATACAAACATATATATGTTCATGAGAAATATTTGGGTATGTATGTGTCCATGTTTTACTCTCTCTCTCTCTCTCTGCTTCTGTTCAGCTGAGACCCCTTAAATGAAAGGCCACAGGTAACAAACATTACATATGGATAAATGCCTCTCTTTTGTGGTGTCTGAAGTGGAACTGAGGCATCCAAAATCAGAGTTTAAGCCATGTATCAAACAGAAGCAAAATCAGATACTTTTCAGAGTTTAAACCGTGTGTATGTGTGTGTGTGTAGATAGATAGAATACATCAGCTGGATTTCACACAAAACTGAATATTGAAAATCCAGCTTGTTATTTGCCTTGAATAGGTACAGAATAAAATATGCTCATGTGAAGCATATATAGGTAGTAGTGCTGAGTTTTCGTCCTCTAGAATGTATATAATGGAGATTAGAAAAAACAATCTTAGGCTGTCTGTTAGGCTGAATGTTTCATTTTTCTTAATGTGAACTTGAGAAGAGGGCTGTATGAGTCTTTCCAACTTTCCTGCATTTTTCCAGGCCATTAAGTACCTGCTACAGCGGAGAGTCAGTGATGATCATGATGATTCAGAACAGGTGACAGACCGCAGTGATACTGCTGAATGGTTTTTACAGTGCCTTCAGGTAAAGCCTTTGTGCCTTAAAATAATGGCAGCTGAATTAAGTGGCATCTGAATGTGTTGTATCCCCCTCTCTTGCACTTGCTTGCATTGATCAATCCTGTGGTTGAAGTGGGGCATGGATTATGTAATGCTCTTGGGCACAAACTGTTGTCTTTATTGACCTTTTAAAATTTCCACCTTCAGAGATATAAAATAAAGAACTTGTAACAGAAATGCACTCCGAGCATCAGCTATGAGAACTCAAAGATCTAGAAAGCCTCCTTTCCTACGTTTCTCTTGAACTCTAACCTGTTGATATTCTATAGCACCTATCATTGCAATGTCTAGATAGTGCACTGTGGGCCACGTGGAAAGATCTACAACAGGGATTAGCACCACACTGGTATCTAAATGAAGTACAGGGAATACAGCTGAGGTTTAAGACCTAGGTCTGATTTACCTACACTCCTTGGACCACAGACTTCAATCTGAGCAGCATATACCCAGCTATTCATACTTCAGGATACATACACAAAGTACTAGATAGCCTTTTTGGGGGGGACCTTATAAGTCAAGACTCGTCACGGACATTAATATCCTGATTCTCATGTCCCTTGCACTAGTTTCATAGTGTTGTAACCCCATTGACTGCAGTGGAATTAATTCTGTTTTACACAATAAGAACAGAATCAGGCCTCAAGAATCCAGCAGCACTTCTGGTGGGGGTGTGGGAGATGGCACATTTGATCTCATTTATGCTGGTGTCAGTCCAGAGTAACTAATATCTGCACTTCAATTATCCTATGTTTAAACCAGCGTACTTAGAATCGCACCCTTCAGCAAACAGAAGCATATTTCCTTTTAGATGGTACAGAAAAGGAACAGTAGGTTTCTTCAAAAGAATTAGTGCCTGCTCCAGCTACAGCATTACATATTTTTTCCACGGACTTCTTTATTTTGCCAACCATAATAATCTTTTTTTCAACATGTCCGTTTTCATCCTTTTTGTCTCTCACTAGGACTATGTGGATGCAGCATATGATTCTTTAAATAGTCTACATTCTTCTTGTATAACTTGCAGTACAGGTCAGTGAAAGCAGGAAATTATTTCAAGGCAGATACAGTTCCTTAGAGGTAAATATAATCTCGGGGATTATTTATTGATTTGTTATTTGGTGTGAACTCTTTGCCTTGAAGATAGGTGATCTTGTATTTATTAAGGATGTGTAGAAAACACATAAAGACACACTGGGCCATCCAATACATGTCTGTGGTGAAACTCACAGCAAAAAGGGACAAAGGCTCAGGAATCTCTGCATGGCTCACATCAAACACATACATGCTCTTTTGAGGAGGTTGCCCAGGAGAGAGGGACAGAGGGAAACACTTTCAAAAACATCCAAGTGACAGGCTTTTTAAGTCCCATTTTCAAAAGTGACTTTGGTGCTTAGGAGTCTAAGGGTTTGCCTACAATGGTACCATAGTCCGCACCAGCAGGAATGTAAAGTCTAATGCACACTAGTGTGTCACACACTAACTGGCCCATGTGGAACCCACTGGTGTACATTAGAAGTTCCCTGGTGTGTACTAATGTAGTACTATTTGAAACGGGACAACATTAATGAGGACTAGGAAACTTTTAGGGACTGTATAGACAAACTCTGAGTTTCATTAAAAGCCAATGGGACATAGCATTTTAAGTGCATAAATCACATTTGAAAATGGAATTTAAGAGCCTGACACTTGTCTTTGAAAAGTTTACAAATAGCTTCAGAATCTTACAAAGCTGAGGGATCCATGCAGAAAGGAAACACTAACCCAGAGGTGCTGATGTTCCTCTGCTGTACTTCTCTTCCTATCCCTCGTAGTATGACTTCTCTGTCTGATGCTAGTGTCTGTGCAATATGACCTTCCTCTGAAGGGGGGGGGGGGAAACGATAACAGCATAGAGGGTAAGATAAAGGTATGAATATTAACTCCCCATCCATTACATTTTTACTACTACAAATAAATTTCACCCATCATAGTGAGTCCACAGATGGAACAATGCAATGACACAACAGCTGTTCATCTTTGTAATCTATGGCATTACTGAGGCATCTATTCCCAGGGTGGGCTTCTGCTTTCCAAGCAATATGCGTGAGGCAAACAGGCAGATGTACCAATTTAAGTCAGTAGTGTCCTAGTTACACCTCAATTTCCCTTTACTTAGCATTTTTTCTTTTTCAGATAGAGTGCAACAATGTCATATACAGAAAAGTGTGACACTTTCTTCAGCATGGGTGCAAGTTTCCCTCTGTCTGAAATGGGAAGCATGCCAGAAGCTGGCACCAGCTCTGCAGGACCATTGCACTTTGCAGATGAGTGCATTGTGTACAATTAAATTCAGATACAAATTCATGGTCAGGGCTCCCAGACCAGGCTCTGGAGCTGCTGATTTGCATTGGCATGTTATCACACTTCCCTTGGAAGGGCTAATTAATTAATTATGGAGAAGAATAACTGCTGATGCTGGAATCAAAGTTTCCAGCTTTCTCATCAAATGCTTAGCCACTGAAGCAGCTGTCCTCTCTCAGGCCAATAAAGCAGGGCTACTAAGCTGAAGAATTACTATTCCACAGGTGATTTTCTTATATTCTTCATCGTATCCCTGTTGAGCTACCTTTCCCAACTGGGTCCCCAACATTTCTGGTTCCAGTTAGATTTGACTGACAGATTTCCACTCTGCTCCAAATCTCCCTTGCAACTTAGCTGACATTTGCTGTGTCCTGACTTGCCAACTTTAACTAGATTTCCAGGAAAATTGGAGCAGAATAGGTTGATGTTTGTGTGTTAATGTTTTGTGTCAGGGGAGTGGAGGCAAGGCCCTAGGTGTCTTGACAGACCTGATGAAAGTGTCGATTAGAGTTAAGCCAGATTCTCACAAAGTGAAGGGCAAGCACATCTACTTGTTAGTGCTTGACTACAACTATAAATAAATAATATATAATCATAGGTTAAGGATCAGGAAACAATTTTAAAAGCTTTTAGATTCTATGAAATAGGAAGAAAGGAACATCAGAATGGAAGGCGGACAGGAAGATTGACTAGGTCTGCCCTTTTTTTATGTTAGCTAGTATTATATATGAACCAGAATGCTTTGTACTTCTGCTAAGCAGTATTACTATGAACTGTTTTCCCAGGATGCTTTGTACTCATGCTAAGTTGTGTTGTGAGATTTACTGATCGTTAAACTGTTCCAATCTTTGTTTTTTCTATGTGAAAAGTATGTCAGAAGTAAGACGTATGTACTGTTTAGGAATGTTATGTTTGAACTGTGTGCAGGTATAGTTAGTGCTACTTGTATTCTGCAGTCTAGTCACATTTGGCAAGTTATTGTGTACAGTTGATACGGACCTCTTTGTACCCTTAAAAATAGGCATGAAACTAAATGAGGAAGGGGGAATACAGTGTATTAATGTTCTGTCATAAACAAGTGGGGCACAAATATGAGCAGAATTGGGTTCATTACTTTGAAACAAATTGCAACTGCTGCAAGCCTGTTTGGTAATGTATGAATGTCTCAGTTTGTGCTGATTTGTCTATGTTTAATAAACTGACTGAGCCAAGTTATCTGATGTCTTGTTAATTGATAATCTAAACGGAACCACTAATATTAACCGCATGCTACATAACCTAAAAATACATTCAAAAGCATTTGATACCATCCAACATCTTTGGAGGATATTGGCAGACCTGGGGATTCCATAACATCTAATCGAACTCATCAAAAGTATCTACCACCAACAAGAGACCACAGTGTAAACAACAGTAGGCGATGGTGAGTGGTTTTCTACTGGGCAGGGTGTGAGACAAGGGTGTATGGTGCCCCAAGCTTCATTAACACATATGCAGAACTTATTATGTGACTAGGCTTGGAAGATTTTGACAGAGTGGAAAGAGCTGGGATTTCCATCACTGGACACTTCTTAACCAACCTCAGATATGCTGATGACACAGAACTCTTTGCTACAACAAATGATGTACAGCAACAAATTCTGGAATCTGTAAAAAACAGTTAGTGAGGAGTATGGACTGTTCTTGAATGTGAAAAACAAAATGCATGTGCATTGACACAACTAACAAAACAGCATGCAATGAACATCATAATTAACAGACAAGCTGTAGAGGCAGGAGATTAATTTAATTATCTGGGTAATATATGTCCAACCGAGGAGGCTGTTCCAAAGAAATTGGAAGAAGACTAGGGATGGTTCACTCAGCAATAGCCTCCATTAAGAAAGTGTGGCAAAACCATGGCATCTTGAAATGTATGAAGGTGCAGCCGGTGAAAAACCTGATTTCTTCCATAGCAATTTATGGATGTCAATTGTGGGAAGTTAATGCTGCTGACTGAAAGAAAATCGAAGCTTTTGAAATGTAGTATTGGCAAAGATTCTTGCATATCTCCTGGATAGAAAAAAAGATGAATGCCTATGCTAGAAATATTACCGGAGAAAAACAGACCCTGATTTCAGAAATCAACAGATGCAAACGTACGTACTTTGGTCACATTGGGTGTAAAGATAGACATAACTTTGACAAAGTTATTATGGAAGCAGAGTTGGAGGGTTATCATAGTAGGGGACGACCAGAGAGGAGATGGAAAGATGCTGTGTCATAAATATAAAGGGAAGGGTAACCACCTTTCTGTATACAGAACTATAAAATCCTTCCTGGCCAGAGGAAAAACCCTTTCACCTACAAAGGGTTAAGAAGCTAAGATAACCTCATTGGCACCTGACCAAAATGATCAATGAGGAGACAAGATACTTTCAAAGATGGACAGAGAGGGGGAGGGGGGGACAAAGGGCTCTCGGTCTGTGTGATGCTTTTGCCAGGAATAGAACAGGAATGGAGTATCAGAACTTCTGTTAAATTAGTAAGTAATCTAGCTAGAAATGAGTTAGATTTCCTTTTGTTAAATGGCTGGTAAAATAGTTTGTGCTGAATGGAATGTATATTCCTGTTTTTGTGTCTTTTTGTAACTTAAGGTTTTGCCGAAAGGGATTCTCTCTGTTTTGAATCTGATTATCCTGTAAGGTATTTACCATCCTGATTTTACAGAGGTGATTCTTTTACTTTTTCTTTCATTAAAATTCTTCTTTTAAGAACCTGATTGCTTTTTCATTGTTCTTAAGATCCAAGGGTTTGGGTCTGTGTTCACCTATGCAAATTGGTGAGGATTTTTATCAAGCCTTCCCCAGGAAAGGGGATGTAAGACTTGGGGGGATATTTTGGGGGAAGACATCTCCAAGTGGGCTCTTTCCCTGGTCTTTGTTTAACACGCTTGGTGGTGGCAACATAGGGTTCAAGGACAAGGCAAAGTTGTACCTTGAGGAAGTTTTTAACCTAAGCTGGTAAAAATAAGCTTAGGGGGTCTTTCATGCAGGTCCCCACATCTGTACCCTAGAGTTCAGAGTTGGGAAGGAACCTTGACATGGTGTGCAGCAGATCACTGGGAAGTCAGCTCTTGAATGCTCCAGGTTAGCGATGGATTGTGAAGGCTTCAGAAAATTCTGCTCTGATGTCACGGATATTCAGACACAAATAAATGAATGTACTTACTTATATATACACTCCTAATACTTGCCTCTCTTCTCTTTGAAGTAAAGAGTAATAACACATAACTATGACAGATTGTGATTAGATCCATAACTATAATTTTTGTAAAGCATTCTACTAATTTGCTTGCAGTGTCTAAATCAGTGGCTCTTAACCTTTACTGCAGCCTGCACCCCTTTGGTTCTCAAAATAAGTTCTCACACCCCTGATCAAAAATAGTTGAAGTAGGTCAGTTCTTTAAACCTAGATATATTTTTGTTTGTATATTACAGTAATCGTTAAATGTATAACGTTAATAAATACATAGGTTTGATGAAACAAAGTAGTTGTACTTACGTGCCTGTACTTAATTTGTATTTACGATGATTTACCTTCTAGAAAAAGCTGGCATGTCTTGCGCCCCCAGAAAGGGCATCTCACACCCCAGAGGGTGCGTGCACCCCAGGTTAAAAACCACTGGTCTAGATCATTTCTAACTTACATTCATGCATGTTTGTTTTTGCATTTAACTAGCTCAACTAGCCACCTAACATTCCTCATTTCTATTCCTTTTGGAGTATATTAGGCCCCATTTAAACTCTCTCTCAGAATTTCTCCAAAGAACTGGTTTATATTTTTAAGGCATTGTTTGGCTAGTAAAATACTCGGTTTGGAGACCTCTAGAAAAAACTCAGGAGGTGCTTCGGAAGTGGTATTGGCTATTCAGTAAACAGCACTTTTTACTTCAAGTCAGTGCTGAACCATTTCCCCCACATGGTACTAGTGGACACCAGGCTGTTGGAGGGATTGTCTTTTGAAAGAGGTATAAAATGAAGGTTCTTCTGACCAGCTGTGTTTATTGAAGATCCCATGGTACTTTTTAAAAGAATGTGGGTGTTAACCCTAGTGTTCTGATTAAATTCCAACTTGGATGATAACATTTTTATTCCACTGGCATAGCGATTGTATACAAATTAATCTCAATACAATTCCTGTCTAAGCTTTCTGTGTGGCATTGCTATGCATGTTAACAGTTGCCAGTTTGATAGGGTCCATTTTAATAGGGGGCAGAATTGTGTGTATTTACAATCAACCATTTATTACAACTTTTAAATGTTAGAGATATGGCTGTTATGTAATTGTAATTATCAGTGAATAAGCTAGCTCTTCCTGATGTTCCTGAATCATTCTGGTTGCATTCTCCTATACTTTTATCATTTATAACATCTTTTTATAATAAGATGACCTGATCTGTGCACAATATTCCATGTGACCTCATATTCTAGTTCTGTGTGTCTGAGATGTGTTCCAGATACTACTTCTAAAAGTGATAAAATATCCTGCAGTTTATATCTAATACTAATATCTATCTATCTATATCTATCTATCTAATACTAGTAATTAGTATTAGATATATATATATTATATATATAGATATTATATATTAATATCTATCTATATATAGATCTAATATCTAATACTTCTATTTTAGTAACCCAGACCTATAATAGTTTTTTAAACTACTGTTTAGTATTTTAATGAAAGTTTTTTAGTTTAATCCACCCCTATTTCTTGCTTACTCTTCTGTATTTTATGACTACCGAGGGTATAATTCACAAGATTAACTCAAATTATCTGTTACAAGAAATATTTTAGCTCCTGCTTTAAATCAAACTAATGCAGTGAGAAACGAAAGCCATTAATTTAATATCTAAGCTGTACTGAAGATAAACCTGTATATTGAGTTTGGGAAAATTTTATAAAGATCAGCAGTAGTGGTGTGATTAAATTCCATTGTTTTTTTCCATAGCCTCATTTTTTTGCAGCCCTGTATATTAAATGGCATAGACCACTAGCTTGGACTATATTTCTGTTTAGTCAAGCAAGAAGTCATTCTGAATTAAATTTCTCCTGGTCTTTCCTACATACAGAGAACAAATTATTGCTTCTTAACACTGATTTTTATGTCATTTCATTAACAATTTTCCTTCATCCCAAGTTACTCCCATTCCTAAGTACTCTCCATTTCAAATACGGTCGTATAGTTTAGTAGTTAGATCAGAAGCTGGAATTCATAAGGTCTATTCTCTGTTTTGCCACAGACTCAAAATGTGACCTCTGGCAAATATATTAATCTTTCTTGGTCTACTCATCTATAAAATGGAAAGACTCCAAATAATTTCAGTGGCCTTTGGATCTGGCTGCCTGGGTGAGAGTCTGCCCACAGATATGTACCACAAATTGCTGCATGTCTTGTATGATTGGCTGTCATGCTTGAGTTTGTAGCAAGCCAGATTTGTGTAAAGTAACTGGCAAAACATTGTGTATAGGAGGGCAGGATGGGGCTCTGGGTACTGGGAAGGTAGAGAAGTTTGTTTCCCCCCCGCCCCCAGTCTTTTTCAAAGGTTACTGTGATCTGTGAATAAAAATAGAGCAGCTCAATTTATTTAGAAATCAAGATAGATTGATGCTGTTCCCAGAGTGCACAGATAGGCAGATTTTAAACTGTAAACCAGGAGCTCTTATCTGCTGGATTTTTTTTGTCTTTTCATTGCATCTATCATGTGCTAATTTTAGGTCTGCATCCTTCGTATCCTGTTTTGTTTTTCCTCCCATTCAGCACTGATTTCCTATTACACCATGCCCTTTTAGTACATATTTTGCTCTTATGACGCATCTGTTCTCATTTTGCTCCTGTGAGTGCCTAAACGATAGCTAAATTCGTCTGTAAGGATGAGTGCTGAACAGGTGCAAAATAAGACCTAAAGTAATGAAACAGGAGGAAGAAATCAGAGAATCATTTTTGCTCAGTCAGGATTTGCTTAATATATGTAAAACCATCACCCAGGAACTACAAGTTTCTTATTTATACAGTTTGAAAAAAGTGAATCTTTTGACTTAAAACACTGTAAGGAAATTTGGAAGTGGGAGATGTTTGTTCTTTGTGGCTGATTGTCAGAGCTTTGTAAGCATAGTCTGGTGAATTTAAAGCCTAGATCAGGGAAAGACTTTTTTTTTTTTTTAATCCAAGGGGCAATGTAGAAAATATAAATGTATATAGGTTTTCAGAGAATAATTAGGTTTATATTACACTATCAGAAACAGCTTTGTATATTATTTTGAGCAATACATTTGTACAGAGATATATTAACTTATGGCACATGTGAAGTTATTAACGTGGCACAGTATATTATACTGATTCTGATCTCACTGACATAGGTTTTTCATCTCCATAGTGCCACATCTCTCTGATGCTTCTCTGTCACATAAAGCACCTGTAGCCAGTTCCTGCAGAATACTTCCATCATATGGTATTATCCCTGGCTCTGTTCTGGTCCCGGTTTCTACCACCAGCATTTTCTACCCTAATCTATTCTGTAATGGTGTAACTGCCCCTAAAAAGCAGACAGAGCTTGAAGCACTAATGCAGAAATTCTTGAATGAGGTTCTTAGGCCTGTGTTATGCAAGTGGACAGACTAGATCAGTGGCTCTCAACATTTCCAGACTACTGTACCTCTTTCAGGAGTCTGATTTGTCTTGTGTACCCCCAAGTTTCATTTCACTTAAAAACTACATGTTTACAAAATCAGACATAAAAATACAAAAGTGCCGCAGCACACTGTTACTGAAAAATTGCTTACTTTCTCATTTTTACCATCTAATTATAAAATAAATCAGTTGGAATATAAATATTGTACTTACATTTCAGTGTATAGGATATAGACCAGTATAAACAAGTAGTTTTCTGTATGAACTTCTTCCCTGTCAAAAAGGGACCCTGGTGGCTCCAATCGGCACCACCGACCAGGCCATTAAAAGTCCTGTTAGCAGCGCAGTGCGGGCCTGGGGATAAGGCAGGCTCCCTGCCTGACCTGGTTTCACAGGGCTCCTGGAAGCAGCCTCCAGGTCCCCGTGACCCCTAGGCCCATGGGCAGCCAGGGAGGCTCTGTATGCTGCCCTTGTGCCTGCAGGCACTGCCCCTGCAGTTCCCATTGGTTGTGGTTCCCGGCCAATGGGAGCTATGGAACTGATATTCGAAGTGGGGGCAGGGTATGGAGCCTCCCTGGCCACTCATGCGCCTAGGGGTCACGGGGACCTGGAGGCTGCTTCCAGGAGCCCTGTGAAACCAGGTCAGGCAGGGAGCCTGCCTTATCCCCAAGCCCACACTGCGCTGCTAACAGGACTCTTAATGGCCTGGTCGGTGGTGCTGATTGGAGCCACCAGGGTCCCTTTTTGATAGGGAAGAAGTTCCGGTCGAAAACCAGATGCCTGGCAATCTTAGGGAGGGCCAGCAAAGGGCCTATGTTATGTATAGCCCCTCGCTCAAGGTGGCCTTTTCAGCAGCTATACACCAGACACAGCACTCCCTATGAAAAGGGTGTTCTGACAGGCACCTTTACTTTTTTTAATTAGTAAGTTTTAAATTCGGAAAGTGCTTCTTACTGAGAGAATCCTAAACATTTATGTCACAGTATAGTAGTGGCAAAGGGAGCTAAAGATAGAAAAGTCCACTTCGTGTGGCCCATATTCTCAATCTGAATCTGACTTTCCACCCATTTGATCCACCACAATGCTCATGTGGAGCAGAGAGTGGGACGGAAACATTCACTGATGATGAGAATGGATACTTGAGACTAGATTGGGCTTGGTCTTCAAGTGTTTATGTGGAGAGGTAAGGGCACAATGAGACTTTCTGCTTGCACCCTGCCCCCATGCATGGTCCAAGCATAATCTTGGCAGCCCTTCCTTGCGTCCCTGGGGAGCAAGCCACCCAAGAGGAGGTGTGAAGAAAGCATGGTCCCTGTACTATCCAGAGTGTGTAGGCCTTGGGTAGCATTCTTTGCTGAAAAAGATTACAGATGTAAGGGTGTGTATTTCTGAACTGAAACTATATTTTTCAATGTCTCTTGCTGAAGCGAAAAATTGAAAAGTATGTGTTTGAATGAATTCTAAATGACATTTAAAAAAAATGAAACACTTTTGAACTGACATTTTTTAAATGAACCATTTCAACAATTCTGAAATTTGTTGTGGCTGACACTATTAACTGAATTTAACCCAAATTTGTGAATTTTAGTACCCCCAAAATGCATTTTTTGGGAATTTACTATTTGCAGAAAAAATTTCTCCCTGCTCTACATGAACATTCAATAAAGATTTAAAAGTAAGCTAGTTGTTTAAACTGTTCGCCAGTATTACTAACACCGGCAATAGAATCAGTAATTGCAAAACACTGTCTGAATTTGCTTTACTTATTGAATGGGCAAGAACTTGCAGCTCTGCGATTTCACAAAGTCAGTATGATTAAAAAGAAAAACTCTTGTATTGTTATTTTTCCACATTTCCTAGTGTCTAGGACTATAGACAAATTGGGCAGTTTAGGATGTTGGAAACCAGTACATTTTAATTTCACTTTCCTTGCACAGACAAAAAAGCTATTTTCTTATAAGTGCATAGAAATGAAAACAGGCCACTCTTTTTAGAAGCTGCTGAATACCTAAAGCAAAATAAAAAGGGCAATTCAGCAAAAAAAATAAGTTCTTAGCTTCATTCTTCTCCTGCTGCCTTTCTAGGTTCATCAACCACAGTGCTTCCTTTTGTGTCATCCACCAGTACCTCCTACCTTTGATCACAGAGATCCCATATTGCTTAGACTCCAGTTTGTTCTATGCTAGTAATTCATGTTTGTAACCCCTGTGAGCAATGGTGGAGCAAGGAGTTTTCCTGTTGGGCAAAACAAAGTCAGATACTATTCAGTCTAGATTGGTTTTCTACAGTTTTCCGTTTCTTATTTTCTACCTATGACAACAGTTTGTGCAAGTATGCATCTTTCTAAGTCCTTTGCAAACAAACATTCATTAGGCTTCACAATACTCTGATGGACAGTGGATTAAATGTATTACACCTGCTTTATGCAAACTGATGCAGACAAATGAAGGGCAACATTTTCAAACTTAACTAAAATTAGGCACTTATACCTGTATTTAGTAACCTTAACAACAAACCTGATTTTCAGAGATGTTGAGTATCCATAACTCTGAAGTCAATGGGTGCTCAACACCTTTATCTCACATCCAGTAAGCTGGGGAATTCAATCCATTCTCTAAGAGCTCTTTCCTCTGTCTGCTTGACTGAGCCATATATTTCTAGTTCATGGTCAGATTTTCTTAAAGGAGTCTTTCCCAGTATGCTCTTTGGGAGGCTGGATCTTTGTATTGTGGAGAAACAGCCATCTGACTTAAGATGGCCATTTCATTTTGAATATCGTAAGTCTGCTATTTCCACCTTCCTCTGTTCCAGCTGGCAAGAATGTTTAGCATCTCGTTTCCCTTTTTCTTATTCCTGATCACCACAATAAGTAAAGAATGTATGTCTATATTTCTAGAAGGTGTGTATGTTTTGGATGAGACCCACACTTTTAGGCTAAAAATCATATACATGCTCACGGTTTTTAGCGTGAAAGTGTGGGTCTCATTCCAAATGTACAATTTTGCACCTATTATACAAATAGATCGGAAGACAATCTCTTGACTTTGTTGTAGTGAAAGTTTATTTCAAGAAGGGAGCTTATTAGACAAAACTTGCCCACTGTAAAACCTCTCTGCATCCACCTGCTGTTGGTATTGGTCCCACTGTACTGTTATCACTGTTGAATTGCTACAAGCTAGGGGGAGCTGTAAAATCCTTAAGATAGTATTTAGTGTTTGTGCATGCTACTGAAGGGATACAAAACTAAAGGGTGATACATAAAAATAGGAATATCAATGCTAAGACTTCTGTATTGTCTCTCTGTATCACCCCAAGATAGGTGAAGGAGTTGGTCAAACTCAAACCAGGAGACTGAGCTACACAGACCCCAATAATCTGACTGGGTCTGGCAATCACTTTCTCATGAAATTCTATGGTCTGTACTTCTATATTGGAGGTCAGTCTAGATAATGGTCCCTTTTAGGCTTAAAATCTACTGGCCAATTCTCTGCTGACATAACTCCATTTATTTCAATTGAAGTACACCAGTAGATAATCCAACCCTCTGAATATAATTGAGTGAAGAATGACTGCAGAGTGATGACAGATGCTTCCTTTTTACCTGGAGTTTTTATATAGTCAATATTTACAACTTTTTAAAGTAGACAGAATGAAGCTTTTTCTTTGTAGTCAACAAAATTAAGCTTTTATTTGTTTTAGTCAATACTATTAGCTTTGCCATCTGTACAACAGTATGCATCAGTGGACTGCTTTCACTCTTTGTACACTACTTTCTCAGCTGTTCTCCAAGATGTTTTCAACTAATTTGTGTCAATAATCTCACATTCCTGAAGCAGCAGAAACATGGAGGATAAATGAAGAGCAGTACAATGACTGACTAGAACAGAGATTGAGAAACATTCTGAGCAAATATCAGGATAGTAAAGTGCCCATGTGCAAATGGACTTGCACAATTCATTTGCAAATTGGATACAATTAACTTAGGCTTGAATAGAGACTGGGAGTGGCTAAGTCATTATGCAAGGTAACCTATTTCCCCTTGTTTTTTCCTACCCCCCAACCCCCCTCAGACGTTCATGTTAAACCCTGGATTTGTGCTGGAAATGGCCCACCTTGATTACCATACACATTGTAAGGAGAGTGGTCACTTTAGATAAGCTTTTACCAGCAGGAGAGTGGGGTGGGAGGAGGTATTTTTTCATGCTTTGTGTGTATATAAAAAGATCTTCTACACTTTCCACAGTATGCATCCGATGAAGTGAGCTATAGCTCACGAAAGCTTATGCTCAAATAAATTGGTTAGTCTCTAAGGTGCCACAAGTACTCCTTTTCTTTTTGCAAAGACTCAAAGTAATAGCAAAAATTCTTTAAGTACGTTAGAAGCAGGAAGCTTGCTAAACAACCAGTGCAGCCACTGGACGATTGAGATACTAAAGGAGCACTTCAGGACGAGAAGGCCATTGCAGAGAAACTAAATGAATTCTTTGAATCGGTCTTCATGGCTGAGGATATGAGGGAGGTTCCCTAAACTGAGCCGGTTTTTTTAGGTGACAAATCTGAGGAACTGTCCCAGATTGAGGTCATTAGAGGAAGTTTTGGAACAAATTGATGAACTAAACAGTAATAAGTCACCAAGACCAGATGGTATTCACCCAAGACTTGTGAAGGAACTAAAATGTGAAATTGCAGAACTAACTGTAGTTTGTAATCTATCATTTGAATCAGCTTCTCTATCAAATAACTGGAGGATAGATAATGTGATGCCAATTTTTAAAAAGGGCTCCAGAGGTGATCCTGGAAATTACAGGCCAGTCAGCCTGACTTCAGTACTAGGCAAATTAGTTGAAACTATAGTAAAGAACAGAATTGTCAGACACGTAGCTTAATATAATTTGTTGGGGAAAAGTCAATATGGTTTTTGTAAAGGGAAACCATGCCTCACCAATCTACTACAATTCTTTGAGGGGGTCAACAAGCATGTGGACAAGGGAGAATCAGGTGGACGTAATGTACTTAGATTTTCAGAAAGCCTTTGACAAGGTCCCTCACCAAAGGCTCATAAGCAAAGTAAGCTGTCATCGGGTAAGAGGGAAGGTCCTCTCATGGGTCAGTAACTGGTTAAAAGATTGGAAAAAAGGGTAGGAATAAATGGTCAGCTTTCAGAATGGAGGGAGGTAAATAGTGGTGTCCCATGGGGTCTGTACTGGGACCAGCATATTCATAAATGATCTGGAAAAAAGGGGTAAACAGTGTGGTGGCAAAATTTGTAGATGATACAAAACTAGTCAAGATAGTTAAGTCCAAATTAGACCGCAAAGTGTTACAAAGGGATCTCACAAAACTGGGTGATTGGGCAACAAAATGGCAGATGAAATTCAGTGTTGATAAATGCAAAGTAATGCATATTGGAAAACATAATCCCAACTATACATATAAAATGATAGGTCTAAAATTAGCTGTTACCACTCAGGAAAGAGATCTTGGAGTCATTGTGGATAGTTCTCTGAAAACATCTGTTCAGTGTGCAGGGGAAGTCAAAAAAGCTAACAGAATGTTGGGAATAATTAAGAAAGAGATAGATAAGACAAAAAATACCATATTGCCTCTATATACATCCATGGTACACCTACATCTTGAATACTGTATGCAGATGTGGTTGTCCCATCTCAAAAAAGATACATTGGGATTGGAAAAGGTTCAGAAGAGGGCAACAGAAACGATTAGGGGTTTGGAACAGCTCCTGTATGTGGAGAGATTAATAAGATTGGGACTTTTCAGCCTAGAAACGAGACAACTAAGGGGGGATATGATAGAGGCCTATAAAATCATGACTGGTGTGAAAAAAGTAAATAAGGAAGTTTTATTTACTCCTTCTCATAACACATGAAGCAGGGGTCACCAAATGGCATTAATAGGTAGTAGGTTTAAAACTAAACAAAAGTAGTATTTCTTCACACAACACATAGACAACTTGTTGAACTCTTTGCCAGAGGATGTTGTGAAGGCCAAGACTATAGCATGGTTCAAAAACAAAAAAAAAACCCACTAGATAAATTCATGGAGGATAGGTCCATCAAGGTCTGTTAGCCAGGATGTGCAGGTATGGTCTCCCTCTCCTCTGTTTGCCAGAAGCTGGGAATGGGTGACAGGGGATGGATCACTTGATGATTACCTGTTATGCTCATTCCCTCTGGGGAGTTCAATCACCATCTCCATTTAGTCCTTTAGACTTCTCTACTTGGTCCATCAAATGTGCCAGTGGATTTTGTGATTTGAACCTTTGTCCATTAGGAGTCATCAATTTATACTGAAAATATGTAACAGAAGAAAGCTAAAATGGACTGGAAGCTGCAGCCTAAAACTGAAAGGTACATCCCACTACTTATTGCCTGTTCTCTCCAGTCCCTCAGGATTTTTTTAAAACTAAGGTAATTGATTCTCGCATTCTGAATTAACTGCATTGTCATTACAGATTCTGTTAAGCACCTCTGAGCCATATTTTACTGCACATGCACCTCTCAAACACATACAGAAGGTGTACAACCTTTCTGTCCTCACCCCCAGAAACGTTACTTTTGGCCTTGAGCACTCCATACAGAAATGACCATCCATGGGCCATCAGCAGTGGGGGCTGAACATGAGATGCCTGGATCTAAAAGCAACAAACTTCAGGAAACAGAAGTTTGAGCTGGTCTCTTACATTGCAGCTGGTACCAGACACACAAATCTCTACTAGCTACTACTGGGGAACACAAAACCACACTAGAAGTGTGGGTTACATAGGAATATAAGAACGTCCATACTGAGTCAGACCAAAGGTCCATCTAGCCCAGTATCCTGTCTTCCGACAGTGGCCAATGCCGGGCTGCAGCTTCCAGTCCATTTTAGCTTTCTTCTGTTACATAGGAATATAAGAACGTCCATACTGAGTCAGACCAAAGGTCCATCTAGCCCAGTATCCTGTCTTCCGACAGTGGCCAATGCCGGGCTGCAGCTTCCAGTCCATTTTAGCTTTCTTCTGTTACATATTTTCAGTATAAATTGATGACTCCTAATGGACAAAGGTTCAAATCACAAAATCCACTGGCACATTTGATGGACCAAGTAGAGAAGTCTAAAGGACTAAATGGAGATGGTGATTGAACTCCCCAGTCACACGTTTAAACGAAATGCTCTGCTATGCTTGCACACAGAGGTGCATCTGCTATCTCCAGTCTGATAACACAACCCAGTAACAAGTTTTGTAAAGGAACCACTCAATGCAACAGTGTGTGTGTGTTGGGGTGGGGATGGGGAGAAGCAGGAGAACATCTACTAACCAAAAGGGAAGTAAAGCAAGTTAAGATCAGACAATCCTTCACTTGCTTCCCCAGCGTTGAACTCAGTCATGCTTTTTTCTGCCTCCATGGCCCAACCTGGGATGAGGGCTTCCCAGAACTCCTGGCTGGATCTCTAAGCCTCTTCCCTGAGTCATTGTGCAGGAAACACCAGCCACATCTTGGTGTTCCTGAATAGCTGCTTACACAGAGCTGCAAGCAGCTTTTCCCCCCGCCTCCTGTCATCACATGACTCCAGAAAGTCAAATTTTAAAGGGAAGGAGACTTTGAGCAGGGCTTAAAGAGATAGTACAACCTGTGACAGTCATCTAGGACTTCATTAGAAGGCTGAAGCTACTAAATTATCCTCTGTGTAAATAACAAGCAGTTTGCTACATTTTTGTATCACTTTACTGAAATACAAAAGCAAGATAGCAAGGATAGATGCATAATTCAATCTGATTATTTTTACCATAAATATGCATTGGTACCAAATTTCTCATTGGTTTTAAATGTAGAAGTTAGCTGGTTGTTAGTAGCTTCCCCAATACAACTGCATGTGCTAGGCATGTTCATTCTGTTCCACAATTACTTGAAAAAACCCCACTAGAAGTACTACATTGTTAATAATTTCCCTACACTTTAAATATAACGTTCTACATAAAAAACGTTAAAAACAATAAGGTTGCAAAGTGAAGCACTCAAAAAATCCAAAATTACAAAATTAAGGTTGCTTGTCTATAAAGAGTTCTTTATATAGGATTGTTTAAGAGAAGAATTGAGACTTCAGAAAATGGTTTTTTTTTTTTTTTGACATGGCCATCATTCAGAACTGGATACTTAGAATATTATTTACACTCCTAAATTTATATTTAGGCACCTAAATATGAAGTTGAGTTTTCAGAAGTGCTGGATGTTCAGGATTTAGGTGATTAAATGTGGATTTAGGAGCCTAAGATTAGACACCCAAGTTTGAAAGTCTTGGCCAATAAGTATAAGCTGAATTATGTTAACTTACGTCATCAGCATCCATGAATAGAAGCATCAAGCTTAATTCTGAACCCTCTTAAGCATAGAGAGGTTGAAAGTGCACATCATTCTTAATCATTCTAGAGTTTGCTTTCCACTTAAGAGATGTTGTCATAAAAGTGAACAGAGAGAATAATATCTGTCAAAAAAATAGGGTGAAGGATAGAACAGAGCAGTGAGAGTGAAAGACAATTTCAGAGAGACTGGGGAAAAACAAGAGCAGAGAAGGGTAGAGGAAAATTCCACTGCAAAAATATACTATATGCTGTTTTATTTTGTAGTTGTGGGTGGGGTGTTTCTGTCATTAATATAGATCATAAGCTTCCAGTTAGGGTCTGAGCCAATGCTAAAACTGACTTCAATGGGTTTTGCATCAGGCTGTTCGTGAAAAAATATTTTTATTCTTAAATTGAATCTCCCTTTGAAAAACAAGTTTAAATTACAGGAAATGCGGGGGGAGGGGAGTTAATTAAACTCTGAAAACTTTGAGAGCTCAAAAAACTAGTTTAAGAGATTCACAAACCCCCAGAGACTCCAGCATTTACTTCATCTCCTTTAGATTCTCCTCTTTAAAAAAGAGAAAACAACTGATCCAGAATACAAATTAATTCAATGATTGCTCAGACTGCAGTATGTAACACAATGTGTTTTACACATAGACAGATAAGGAGTTTATTTCCCTAAAAGTGTGCAGAGGTTTGGTAAAATGCAAGAGAATCCTGGATTATTGTTGTACTTTGGAACTAATAGATTTCAGAATAAATCTACTGTAATTTATTGTCTGAAGCCTGCTTTTCATACTTGTGCTCATTTTGTGTTCACTTTCCATAAACAATTAAACTGTACTGGTATGTATGTCCATAGCAAATTTCAAAGTTGCATGCATGAATGTTATGGGCAAGACAGTTTAAAATTCATTGGTATGAGAATTTGTGATGGAAGTGCAAAAAACAACTGCAAAGAGGAAAGAGGAAAAAACCCCCAAAACAAACCAAGAGTAGGGAAGGGTAGAGCAAAAACAATCCCATGTAACTTTTCTAACCAATTGCAAGTACTAACACAGCTCAAAGAGCAAAACCTAAATGCTCTGAGAATAGAAGAGTAGAACTGGTCAAGAAATAGGTGTTTTTCCGCAAAAAGTTTAGCTTTTTGGAGGAAATTCCAGTAGTGAAAAATTGACCAAAAATTGAAAAATGTCAGCCAAACACAGAGAGGGGAAAAAAACAAAAAAACAAAAAATAAAACCAGAAAACCCACAGTTTAGAAATGTTGCCACTTTGTCCCATGGGAGTTGTAGTTTCTCAATAGGTGAGGCTTCCTGGTCAGATCTACAACTTCCATAATGCATCTGGGTCTCATTTTAGAGAATGGAATTAGTTCAGCATGTGAGTCCCTGGCTATGGTGCATTATGGGGCATGTGGTGCATGGTGTGTGTAGTCTGGCTGGGGAGACTTGTCCAAATAGGAAGATAGAGACAGGAAGAAACTGAACTACAATTCCTACGAGACATTCTGACAGCATTTCCAAATTGAATTTTTTGGGGGATTAATTCCTTTGACAAAAATTGTAATACATATTTGTATACATCTCCCAGGGTGTCTTGGATATAGTCTTCAGCTCAGTCCCCTCCATGCACAGTTGTAATTGTCTAACAAAAGGAATGTGTTACACTGCAATAGCCACTTCTCTTGTTCCTCTCCTCCACTGCATCCCACTCACTGTTTGTTGTCCAGGATCTGCTGAGTCCAGAGTTCAGGTATGTCCAGCTCCAGCCTCTCTGCAAAGTTCTGTCTGGTTTGCTCCAAGGGTTATATCCCCTACTCCAGCATAATGGCTGTTGTCCTTCATGACTGAAGAGGACATGGACGATGGTATTAAGTCTTGTGAGTACAACTGTGGCTCAGTAGGCCGATCTGTGAGCGGCAGTCCTTTCTACGTTGAGTGCATATGTAGCTCAATAATAGAGGAAGGGATTACAGTCTGTTCCCGCTGAATCTGCCACTATTTATGACACAGCATCTGTGCCTCAAGATCCATATGGCGATTAGACTCAAACTGAGTAACCCCGTCATTGACTGCTGCTTGTCAGTGTGATCTATCTGTTGCTGACAACTCCTGGCTGTCAACATTAATGCTTCTGTGTGTCCTTGATACATTTCTTCTGGCCACTTTGTATGAATAACCCACTTTCAGTTTGCTGTACAGCAACTGTTTTGGCATTTTGGTGTCACCAATCCTCAGTACATGACTAACCCAGCGTAAGTATGATGTGAGGAGCGTGACTTCAATCCCTGTTGAGTGGCTGCGTTCCAAAACCTAGCTATTGGTAACTTCATCCTGCCATTTGATGTGGAATATGGCATGCAGATGTCATATCTAGAAGTGTGAGGTGATGCCTACAGCTGGTCTAGATCTCACACCTGTACAACCAATTGGACAGCACAAATGTTTTATAGCATTTTAGCTTGGTTTGAAGCTTAATACCATGATGATGCCAGACTCTGCCTGATAGCCTGCCAAACGATGAACTGGCTTTGTTGATGTGACTTGTCAGTTTCTTGTCTATAGTAGCATCCTTTGACAATATGTTGCCAAGATAGCAGAAGTCTGTAATAGCCTTCAGCTGTATATAGCTAATGGTGACTTGATTTCATGAAGGGTTTCTCTGGTGCAAGTTGATAAATGACTTGTTTTTTTCAGATGGATTGTCATCCCATATCCTTTTATGGACTCTGCAAATCTGTCCGTAGTCAATTAGATCTCTTGTTGAGTATGTGCCTCTAGAGCACAGTCACTGGCATACAGAAGCTCATGAACAATAGCTTCAAAGACCTTTGTGGAAGATCACAGGCTCTTCAGGTTGAAGAATTTTCTAGAGGATCAGAAAGGTATCCTGATACGGGCAAACCAAGTCTCTTGTAGCATCATTGAACATTTGTGCATTGGAGATTGAAAAGGATTGGACCAATTATGCAGCCCTGCCTAATATCATTAGTGACAGGAAACAGGTTAGACAAAACACTATCTACACAGACTCATCCAAGCATTCCATTATGAAATAGTCTCAAAATGTCGGTGAATTTCTCGACAACCCCACTGACATAATAGTTGCCAAAATCCAGGTCTACTGATGGTGTTGAGCACTTTAGCCAGGATGATGAAGGGGTCAACAGACATGTGGACAACAGTCATCCAGTGGCTACAGTGGACAAGGTCCCTCACCAAAGGCTCTTAAACAAAGTAAGCAGTCATGGAATAAGAGGGAAGGTCCTCACATGGACCATTTAAGATAGGAAACGAAGGGTAGGAATAAGTGGTTATAATATTTAGTCCTGCCATGAGTGCAGGGGACTGGACTAGATGACCTCTTAAGGTTCCTTCCAGTCCTATGATTCTTTGATTTCTATGGTCAGTTTTCCCAATGGAGAGCGGCAAATAGCGGGGTTCCTGCTGTTCAACATATTCATAAGTTATCTGGAAAAAGGGATAAACAGTGAGGTGGCAAAATTTACAGGTGATACAAAATTACTGAAGATAGTCAAGTCCAAAGCAAACTGCAAAGAGTTACCAAGGGATCTCACAAAACTGGGTGACTGGGCAAGAAAATGGCAGATGAAATTCAATGTTGATAAATGCAAAGTAATGCACATTGGAAAACATTCCCAACTATACATACAAAATGATGGGGTCTAAATTAGCCATTACCATTCAAGAAAGATCTTTGAGTCATTATGGATAATCCTCTGAAAACATCCACTCAATGTGCAGCAGCAGTTAAAAAGCTAACAGAATGTTGGGAATAATTAAGAAAGGGATAGATAATAAGGCACAAAATATAATACTGCTATGTAAATCCATGGTACTCCCACACCTTGAATACTATCTAAAAAAAAAAAGATATATTAGACCTGGAAAAAAAATACAGGTAAGGGCAACAAAAATTAGGGGCATGGAACAGCTGCCATATGAGGAGAGATAAAAAGACTGGGACTGTTCAGCTTGGAAAAAGAGATAAGGGGGTATATGATAGAAGTCTATAAAATCATGAAAGGTGTGGAGAAAGTGAATAAGGAAGTGTTATTTAACCCTACAGATAACACAAGAATAAGGGGTGCCCCAGTTAAATTAAGAGGCAGCAGGTTAAAGCAAACAAAAGGAAGTACTTTCTCACACAATGCACAGTCAACCTGTGGAACTCATTTCCAAGGGATGTTGTGAAGGCCAAAAGTATAACTGGGTTAAAACAGAAATTAGATACGTTCATGGAGGATAGGTCCATCAATGGCTATTAGTCAAGATGGTCAGGGATGCAGCTCCATGCTCTAAGCCTCTGATTGCCAGAAGCTGGGGCTGGATGACGGGGGAGGTCACTCAGTGATTGCCCTGTATTGTTCATTCCCTCTGAAGCACCTGGCACCAGCTACCGTCAGAAGACAGGATACTGGGCTAGACCCAGTATGGCCATTCTTATGGTTAAGACAGTGTAGAGGTCCTGTGCTGTTCTCCTGCATCTACTGAGCTACAATCATGTCTGACATTCCTCATGTTATCCTGAATCTGCATTGTGACTCTGATAGTATGCGATAGTATGTTGCAAAGCAGATGATCAAAGAGTAGTCTGGCCAGAACCCTTCCAGTGATGGAGAGTAATGAGATACAAGGATAGTTGCCACAGGTGGACTTTTCATCTATCCTCTTGTTTATGGTGACAATGGTAGCATCTCTGAAGCCCTGTGGCACATCTTCAGTACTCCATATATTGAGAAAGAATCCCTACAGTCACCTCCGCAAGGTCTCACCTCCATTCTTGAATATTTGGTTACAACTTTCATTGATTGCTGGGTAAGGGGAAACTCACTGGATTTTTTCAGCTTTGCTGAAGTTGCACAAGGCAGTAGCACAAGCCACTTCATCACACTTTGCCAGGTCAAAGCCATCTACAAAGCTTCCCCTGCACTGTCTCTTCACAAAGTTTTCACAGAGAAATCAGCGGCATATAGAACCTTAAATACAATTGTTACCACCATGGATGCACTTTCCCCCAGAAAATAGGACCCCTTTCCCTCTCTTTTTAGCTTTGTCCAGGCTCCACGAGCCAACCATATTGAACTGAAGCATTGGTTAGGTCGGCCCCTCATCCCCAGCACATTGCGTGCAGTGCTCTTGTCCGGTCATTATTCAGTGGGGATAATTATGTTTCATTACCCTCAAACTTAAAACTTAACTGAATTTTGACAAAAATGCCCCAAACTGTTAAACAGCAAGTGAGGCCTGGCCAATTCAGTCATTTCTATTTGCTCACCAATAGATGACACCAGAGAGCTCCTTAGGTTATGGTGCTTCTGTCCATCTGCAGTTCTCCAGGTTGCCATTCCCATGTTTGCCAATAGGTGTAAACAGCAAGCTCTGTATTCTTCAAGCTACAGGTTTTACATTTATACTGGACTTAACAGTGCTTTAGAGGAAGGTGCAAGATACTCTACTGGGGTCTGTTACAGAGTTCTGTATGCCATTCATTATTTAGTAAATCTTGCACTATCCTCTGAAGCATCTGGTTGTGGCTACTGTCAGGGACAGGATACTGAACTAGACCAATCACTGGTCCGATACACTACAACTGTTGATATGTTCCTATGGTCAGTTATAATCCCACTGTCTGCAGATGTTCAGAGCTTCCTAAAACATTCATCTTTTTCACAAGAAGAGAGACTGGAAAGATTGTAGCAGTTTATTTAGAGAAGAGATATAAAGAAGCCTTTATGCTGATGAGACTAAGGATTTGTTTACTTTTTATTTTATGGTCTTTTGACTTGCTTCCTCATGCCATTAAACATCCCTTTTCCCCTTCCAAACTTTAGTGTGACAGTGTTAGTTTTTGGCGTAATTCCCACTCTCTCCACCAAATTTGTAGAACTTAATTATATTGTGATCTGTAATATTAACCACAATGGATGCTGTTATGTGACAAACATTAAGAATCATAAGGCTCATTGTCTTCTAACACCAAAGAAGAAACTTTACTTGTATGCCACAAAGGAGATCCTCCTTAAATCTACCCTTTCTCTCTCTGCTTCAGTTATGCTCTTAAAATCTACTGTAGCACTGCCCTTGTTGATATTTTAGCATAGATTTAAAGAAACAATACATGTATCCTTACAGATCCTGCTGTAATTAATAAAGTGATTTGGGGTTCTAATAAAAAAAGGGAACAATATAATCCAAATTCCATGAAAATATTCAAATGAAAATGCATAATCCCACTATTAATTTTACTAGGAAAGACTATTTGTACTTAGTATTTAAATATTTCATTGTTCATTTTATATTCATCCTGCTTCAGTGCAGATGTTCATTCTGCTCATAAAAAAAAATCAGATCTAATTAATGTAAAAGCCTTCAGGGGGAAATATTTCAGTCTGTGACACAGTAACTAGAGTATTGCTTGCAAACTCAGTAAACAAAATCCTGTACATTAACTTTCCATTGTAGATAAGTTATGTTTTTTTCATGAGTGTAGTAATATACCTGCATCCATCCATGCTGCTGTACATTAATGGGAAGAAAAAAAACTCAATGGAAATGGGCACTCATTATTCATAGCATATGCAGGACCATTCTAATTTCAATAGCACTTTCAGTGATTGACCCTTTGGGTATAAAATTTCAGGCTATACATTTTGTATTAAAAATAGGGCTGTAACAGGGTGCCCTCATCTCTGACAAATACCGCTTTGGCCAAGTGCACTCTTTCTCTCTCACTGTGCTCTAGGATATAGTGGTATCCCAGCGCTCCCTCCCTGGAGACAATGTCTTTGGCCTGTTGGGGCCTTTCTGGTCACAGCTCTCCAGCTGGGCCATGACAGTTCAGTTCCCCCTCTGGGGTGTCTCAGTGTCCAGGCCACTTCCCCCAGTGGCTAATGGAAGGAACCCAGGCCCACCCACTATTCCAGATCCCAGTCCAGGAACCCTAAAGAGAGCAGCCATCTGCTGCATCCCTTTATCTGTGTCACAATGCTGCTCTAACATCCTGGGCCACTTCCCCATGGCCCTGTGCTATTTTTACCCTTACCTTGGGGCCCTGCCCTAATGGAGTCTCAGCAACCACCCCAGGGCTCCTTCTCACTCTCCTTAGGTTCTTGCAGAGCTGCCCTGTCTGAGGTGCTGCACCTCCTTCAGCCAGGCACATTCCTCCAGCTCTAGCATGGAACTGAACTCCCTCTAGCCCTGCAGCTCTTCTTATACTAGGCTGCTGGGTCCTGATTGGCTATGTCCCACACAGCCAATCTAGGCAGCTTGGAGGACCCTCTCCACTGCCCTTTTCTGCAGCAGGATGTGGCAGGGCCATAAGGCCTCCAGAACGGGGCCTCAGTGGGTCTGGTATACCCTGTTACAGCTGGCCTCTGATTTTGCACTTGCAATCTATAGATACAAATAAATGGAAGTGCAATTTATGTAATGTGGATGTTTAACTACCTGATTATGCCCACAATCCAGGGCATTAGACATCAAATATCTTATAACCAGATCTATCCAAGAGCACACCCTTACCTCCTCTCCAAAGATCCACTCACTAAATGATCAAAATTGTGCCTATAAATATCTGCAGGAGCTAAATTATTTCCAATTCTTTACACTTGCAAAACGAAATCCAAATTAAGGCTGGACTGGTAATCAATCCTGTAGCATTCAAAACCAGTTAATCTCAGGTTGTCAATGCCTGTCAGCTTTACAGAAAATAAACTTTTGTCCTGGTTTAGGTAAATCCCATCATCATGAATACCTGAATACGGATGCCATCAGCCTGCTGAGCTAGTGCAATTCCCAGCAGGCTGGGTACATGAGTAAGTCTAACTTGGTATGAGTAGGCCCCAATAATCAAGAACAAGGGAAAAGATAAATTGTAAAAATGATTGTGTTAGTGGGCCCCAGTAATCGAGGACAAGGAAGAGATAAGCTGTGTAAAAACAGGTGCAAGAAATCAGAGCGTCAGCAGCAATGGCTAAGAATGTGTGGAAGGAGGATAAACAAACAGAGAGGAAACTAACAAAATACAGAGAGGAAACTAACAAAATACGCTGAGTACCTGACATGAGAACAAAGCATGATATGTACAAGGATTGATTCTGAAAATAACTTGACCAATCATAAAGAGTTTGATATAATATAGAATGGAAGATGCATGGTCATTATAGGGTTAAATTTGTATATAAAGTAATTAATACTTGTATTCTTTAGAGTGTGGTTTACACTGTACCAACCCCTATACATGAGTCTGATCAGCTCTGTGTAGTCTTAGTGTATTCCAATAAAGAAACCTGAGTGACGAGTCCGGAGTCGGGCTGAGTTCTTCGGAATGGAGAAGTTAAGGTCTCGAGAGAAATTCCAACATTTTTGGTGTTGCAACCTGGGATCTGCTGCTCTGGAGCAGATAATTTATCCCTTAGTGTGAGGGTCATAACCTACCATTAAAGGAAATGGCATTGGAATGGTTTAAGTGTGGGAAGTGTGCACTGTATGGAGGATTGGATTAAAGCAAAAGTCCCTACGGACTCCCCAGGGAATTGGTAGGGGGAGATTGGGATTGGATAGAAAAAGAACTTCAATAAACAGTGCTGGACAAAAATGTAAAAAGGAGAAACAGAACACTTGGTTAATCCTTGGGACTGGAGCCCTATGTAACCAAACTAAGAGGTTATTTGTTGAAGTGGATGAACTGAAAAATGAAAGGCGCAATTGCAGGAGCAGAGGGAAATGTATAAGGTACTCTCCATCCAATCTAATGAGGTATTCTCAAAACAAAATGAGAGGTGTGAAGAAATCAGGGAAGAACAGGACCAGCTTTTAGACCAGCTGGTAGATGTGGACATGTCAGCAGCACCACAGGAGGAAGAATCCAGGAGGGCTTTTCCTAGCCCATAATGTCTCCGCAGGATATAAGTGTGGATTAGAGCCGTCTGTACAGTGCCTCTTGCTTATGAGGATACTAAAACAGGCTATACCTGGAGTGAACTAAAGAGAGTGTCCCAGGCATCAGAACCTGTACCAGAGATGGTGTTTATGGTTAAAATTGAGGCCGATGGATATGGGAAACAAACAATGACTACTTAGAATCGCCCCCTTATAGATACCAGTGATGGAATCCTTTGTTAAGGAGTGGAGACCACCACCTAGAGCTAACTGGAACAAGTTAATCCAATGGCTGTTAAGAGGAATAAATATGAGAGATTTAGGTCAGCTAAGTACAGATGACTGGGAAAAGGTATTATAGAGAAACCTGGGGAGTATGTGGCCATGAGTAATTGGACACACTCAAACTAATTCAGTGCTAGAAGCCAAACTTTCAAAGTTGCTTTAGAACATGAGATCAACCGCAGCAGAGGTATTTGGCCAGAAACCTCTAGCCAGGGAAGGGCCAGGTGAGGCAGTGGAATGGATTTGGCAATGGTAGAATATGCGAGAGAGGAATATTATGAACAGGTTGGGTAAAGGAGATCCAGCACACACACAGTTTCTTTTGCATGTGCTTGCCCAAGAATGTAAGCAGTATATTTTACAGTTTATTTCTAACCCTGATGGCTTGAAGGATCTGTTGGAGAGAGAGGAACTCTGGTGGGAACTAAATAAAAAAAAAAGTGTCCATATCAGAGGCCAAAGTTTTCAAAGTGGAATCTAGCCTTAGAGGCAAGGGATTCTGGACTAGAGTTAGGGGATTTCAGGGTAAGGGAGGATCTAGAGGATCTGGGGAAGATCAGGAGACCAGAAGACTGAACTGGATACCATTTGGACGGATTAAGGAAGAAAAGAATGAATTAGAAGTAGTAGTAAGAAAACTGAAAAGGCTCTTTTGGAGACTCAGTCTGGTGGAGAAAGCCATCTGGTGACCACCCAATGGGGCTATCAAACCTCTGCACCCAGTTGTTCTTTGTAGTGCCACAGGTCGGGATAGCTGGTGATGACACACTATAAAAACAATTACAGCGCGGGTGGAACAGAATATGTATCAATTGATGGGACAGCAATAACAGTGACAGGGTGCTTACAGAAAGAAGACAAACAGGGCAGAATTCAGGCAGTTACTGGAAGACTACTTGTAGTACAAATAAAAGAATGATAGGCCATACTGATAGGGAACTGGGAAAACTAGTATCATACGGTTGTGCAGTTGAGAAATGAGATTTTGGCCATTTCAGTGTTGGTAGAAATGCAACTGGTGGGGGATTTAGCACACATGGCTCTCTGGAGTGCAGAGCAAGGGGAGGTTATACCTAAGGCATCAGCAGTTAACTCCACAAAGGAAAAGCAGGCAGTCAGTATTCAGTATACTGCATACACACCAAAATGGGTCCCAGAATCTGTAAAAGCATGTGACTCAGTACAGGTAAAATGAAAATTAGATTGTGGGCATTGCAGACTCAGATCCTATTAGAAGGAGAGGATCCCCCTCCTCAGAGACAATAAGAAGCCCGAAAAGAATCCATAGGCCCAATTCATGAAGTTGTAGATGCATTGTTAGAGCAAAGAGTCATAAAGTCTATGGCTTTGGTGTGTAATTCTCTGGTATGGCCTGTTAAAAAGCCAGGAAATAGGTGGATATTGACTATTGACTACAAAAAAAGTAAATGACAGGACAAAGTCTAGTGGCAGCTTATCCAGAGATGATTGCAAAAATTTCTCCTAAAATGAAGCTGTTTTCTGTCCTAGGGTTTTGTTAGTAAGGGGTTTGGGTCCCTACAATTAGTCCCAGAATGTCAGTATAGAACTGCATTTCTGTGGGGAGGGTGCAGAATGCTTGGACTATATTGCCCCAGGAGTATGAAGATTCTCTGTCTATTTTTTCATGCCCATGTGAAACAGTCTTAAAGACTTCTCTAAACCTGAAAGACTTAGCCAAGATGTGGATGATGTGTTAGTACATTGCAGTCATTTTTGGGAATAACTGAATTTTGTAGGGAATTCTCCCTTAGGTGGAGGCGCCAAGCTCTTTGTATGAGTTAGACAGAGCTCCTCATTGGGACTGGTGGGAGGAACACACTGAAGCAGTAGTTAAATTGAAACAGCTCTTGGGAAGTGTTTCAGTCTTAGCAAATCCAGATGAAAGTAACCCATTTTAATGGGTCCAGTAGTAACTCCAAATAAAATAGGAATGATGCTCACATGGAAGTATGGTAATCAGGATTGTCCATTGGCTTTTGCCTCCTGACTGTTGCAGAACGTGGAATTTAAATGCAACTAATGTGAACAAATAGTGCTGGCAGCCTATTGGGCAATTATCAAACACAAATATTTTTTGTTTGCTGCATCTAACATTTGCCACATTGAACAAGGAGTAATGGTCTCAAGTTGCAGTGGGGGAGGTTTAGGTTGGATATTAGGAAAAACTTTTTCACTAGGAGGATAGTGAAGCACTGGAATAGGTTTCCTAGGGAGGTGGTGGAATCTCCTTCCTTAGAGCTTTTTAAGGCCTGGCTTGATGATTTAGTTGGTGTTGGTCCTGCTTTGAGCAGGGGGTTGGACTGGATGACCTCCTGAGGTCCCTTCCAACCCTGATATTCTGTGATTCTATGATTTGGTGGGAGGACAGAAAGTGTTCATTTTCAGCCACTATGTCCCCTTTTAAGGTGCTTCTGGACGCAAAAGTAAAAGCAGGGCAATGAGAAGATTCAGAAATGGACTTTGGTACTGCAGGGAGAAAATGTGGAGGCAATATAGCTTAAAGAGCAAAAGGAATTGATTGCAGGAATCTGCATTGAAAGAATGCCACATGAATGTGAGGCATGTCCAGTTAGAACCCAACATGCTGTATTTAAGGAACTGCAGGCTAATACAGTGCAGGAATCAGAGGATATATGGTATACTAATGGGTGCAGTCATTATGTCCAGGGTCAAAGGAAACGAGTCGAGCAGCAGTCAAAATGAGAAATGGGCGGATTATAAAGACTTTATAGTCTAAATGTGGCAGTAAATCAGCTCAGAATGCTGAATTGGTAGCAGTCATCATGTATGCCTGGAAGAGAAGGGGCTGCAGGAGAGACTTATCAGTGTCCTGGATTTGGATTAGGTTTTCAGCGGTGCATCCTTTTGCTGTCATGGTGTTTTCAAAACAAATATCAAGCAACAGATGGGGGGGAAATCACATTTAGCACCATGTGGCAAATGTTAGATGCAGCAAAGCAATTCTGGCAGGTGGATATGGTAAAGATCAGAGCACACAGAAAAAAGGGTCCTTGATAAAAATGGAAACCAGGCTGCTGACCTTACAGCAAAAGATGCAGCAATTACTGCTCTCCTCCGCCCCCATAGCCTTGGGAAGCAATACCAGTAACAATGATAACTTGGGGGCAGCAGCAGTCCTTACAGGCAAATGCTGCACAGTTACAGGAGATACAGAAACAAAATGCTGAATTGGGGCCATTGTGGAAACAAGCTCAAAGCTTAAGGTAAAAGGGCAAGATTTGGTAGTAGAATAGGGACTACTCTGTTCCAAATCAGAGCAGGCTTCAGTGTGGGCAGTACCCTGAGATATGCATACGAGATATGCTGCAGTGGGTACATTGGCCCAGAATAGGATGACATCCTAAGTTAAAGAAAGCGGAAGAGAGGATCAGTTGAATGGGCTGATGCCAGAATGGAAACAGGATTTACTGGAATACTTACACTCTTATTTCACCTGTGACAGGCATGATCCAGCTAATAGAAAGCATAGAGGAGCATTGATGAGACAGACTCCCAGGGGACCCTGGGAGATAATTCAAATTGATTATATAGAGGAGTTGCCTTTGACACCATGGGGACACAAGTAAGTGTTGGTAAAAGTTGACTCCTCACACTGGAGTGGAAGCATTCCCTACCAAAAGTACGTCTGCATTAATGGCAAAACAGTTCATCCATGTCCTGTTCAGTCGCTGGGAAGGTACCAAAAGTAGTTGATTCAGACAATGGAAGTGGCTTTGTGGGTTTTTTTGTTAAAGAAGCAGATGGGCACGTGGAAAGAATTAACTATTAAGGCTGAACTTTAAAAAGGGGTAAACATTACTAGTAGTAATTGGGATAAGATACTGCCCTAAGTACTGATGAAGATCTAGGCAAGAGAGTGCAGATCCAAGGGATTCTCTCCATATGAAGCTTCATGGGGAGGCCAATGAGGATGTGGGAAGATATGATTAGCCAACTACCCAAACATTTGTCAGCTGTAGCCCTATCTGAAACCTGTGTGCAGGAGGTATTAAAGCGGATTTTACAGGTACAAAAGAGTGTGGTGGCAACAGAAGAAGCAGAACAACAAAAAAACTAAAGTGTGGTTTTATGTGAAGGGAGATCTGACTGAACATCTGGTGGGATCAAATATAATGATGAAGGACCCATCGCCATCTAATCTGTCCTCAAAGGCAAAGTGGCACGGTCCCTACCTCAGAATGGACAGACTGGAACCCTCTGTATACCTATTGTACCAGGGACACAAATGAAAGAGTTGGGTGTCTGCAAGCCAGTTAAAAGCCTACAAATGTAAATAACAGGAACTAAGAGATACTTTCTTCCCTATTTTGTTTTACAGATGTGCCACAATGAAATAGTAGTGGTTTCTAGTGTTGTGGTTTCTTTTGTGGATTGGCACAAGAATGGATCACTGGAAGAGTTTCAAAGCTGAGACAGCATGGAGGGCATTGCATTACACTAGAACAATTCATTCCCAGTGCAGTGTGCAAGATGATGTCTGCACCCGTACCATCACTGTTCCTCACCATACCTCCATGACTGTAGGGACATGTTGTTTGTTGGAAGAAGTCCTTGTGTAATACCCATGATGTTATGCTAAATTAGACCCGCCACAATGTTACACATAACCACACTTGGGACATGGTAATTAAGACTAGTGTTACTGAAGGATGGGAGGGAGTGTATGATGCATTTAGTACTGTTGTAAACTATATGGGGAGATATCAATATCACACTGAACAAGATAATAGATTTAAGATTCAGGGACACTTTGTTTGAGTGAAAGGAATTCAGAAGTTTCCTTCAGCAACCCTTAGGGCTTGTACAACTTCTCTGTCCTACATGGAATATCCCCACATAGGACCATGGCCTGAAAATGGTATTTTTATACACCCCACCCACTCATGAGACCTCAGTGGAGGATGTAGGATGAATTCATCTCCCACTGGTGTTAAATTTTTCACAGTATGGATTGCTTGGAACATTCCCTATACTCCTTGAGAGAAGTGGCTTCAGATGAAGATTAAATAGCAAATTCGATGGTTGGAGGACCCAGTAGGAAATTGAAATCAAAGACAAATGAATCCTAGACAGAAGAGGGATATACTAACAACCATGTTGGGTGGAGCAGGTGTTGGTATGTTTAACACCCTGCACCCCACGTTCACCACTTTTATAAGGTTATGATATATCTTGTACAAAGTATGCTTTGTGAGGTATCATTTGAAATCCTATAATCTCCTGAATATTATTATCCTGTTAAAAAGTGTGTAGCAACAATATATGTTAAGTTATAAGTTTCTACTTGTGGAGTGCATAGCCGCCCTCCCAGTCAGTCGTGGAGGAAGGCCATGCCCTCTCACTCCCAGGTCCTTAGAAAGGCCAGGGTTATTGGGGAATTAGCAGCTTCTAAGGCCCTGGCCCTCTAGGCAGGGCCAAACAGCATGTAGTCCAGGGCTCTGGCCTCAGGTAGGGCAGAGCACTAGTCTATGGGCTCACAGGCAAGGTGGAGCATCAAACAGTCTATAGGCTCAGGCCCTTAGGCAGGGCAGAGCACCAAATAGTCTAGGGTCACAGGTCATCAGGCAGGGAAGAGCACTATGCAATCTAAAGGTTCAGGCCCTCAGGCAGGGCAGAGCACTAAGCAGTCTGACATCCTGGTTTTGGCAGATGGCAGACAAACACAGGCCTCTTGACCTAAGGTGGGGAGGCTGCCACCCCAGGGGTGGGGTTGGCAGCAGGAGGTAGGGGGACCCGGGCCCACCTTACTCCACTGGGTTCCAGCCTAGGGCCCTAATAGTGGAGGAGTGTTCTGCCACTGGGTCAGCGGGGTCCAGTCGAAACAAGCTGACCTGGATTCAGGCAAAAACACAACTGGACAATCCTCTGTATCCCCCAGGTACTTCCTACACTCCCCTTGTGGTGTACCTGGGGTCATCCTCCATCTCCCTGGGGTACATGGCTAATGGCCAGCAGCTCCTCGGCATCCCTGGTTGCAGGCAGCTCCTCGACACTGTAGAAGTCTCCATCAGGCTTGAGCCACATAAGCAGGTGAGAGGTGTCTGTCTCCTCTGGTGGCTCCAGCCAAACTGTGTTGCAGGGCCTGTCTTTTATTCTTCCTGTCCCACCCCTCTGTTTCCGGCAGGTGGTTGGGGGTGTCCTGGCTCTGCCCACCAGTGGGTGGGCAGGGGTTCCTCCCCGTCAGTCTCAGAGGAAGGCCATGCCTCCTCACTACACTACTGTATGATTGTTACTGAAATTTTTTGTAATTCTTGGTAGCATCCACAAACCAGTTTCTCAGAGACAAACATACACTGGCACACCAGCAAGGGGTTAAAAAACTAATAATTGCTTACGTGGCTATTCGCCAGCAGGGAATAAGCTGTAAACAAGAAAATTTACATTTAATATCAGAGATGGTTCAAACCTCATGTACACAAGAGACTGTCTGTACCCCGGCAGGGAGTAATCCTCAAAAAGGGGAAAGGAGTATAAGTATGCGAAACTGTGGCTTCTACCTCTCCTCCCAACTCTCTGCTCATGGCATCAATGAATACCTGAAGGACTCTGAAATGGGGGAGTTGTCCCAGGCTGGAAGTAGACCAGCCTGTGAAATTTAATGCATCTTAAATTGAGACAGACCTTTTTGTGTTTAGGTCTTATTAGCTTATTAAGGTTTAGGAATTAACTTGCGAGTTTATCTTTTTATTTAATTTGTAACCAGTTCTGACTTTTATGCCTTATCACTTGTAATCACTAAAATCTATCTTTTTTAGTTAATAAACATGTTTTACTGTTTTATCTAGACCAGTGTGTGGCTGGATTGAAGTGTTTGGGAACTTCTACCTGGAATAATAAGGTTGGCAAATAACACTTTCCTTTGTTGAAATGACAGAATTACTATGAGTTTGTACCATCCAGGAGGGTACTGAGCAATACAAGACACAGATTTCTGGGTCAAGACTGGGACTAAGAACCTTTGGGTGTAAGTAATTTATGAGTGGCTAGCTAGTAGCACTTAATACTGAGAGCAAGTTACATGCTGGTGGTTGTGTGTGAGCAGAACCTGGAGAGGTTGTTGTTCACTAGCAAAGCAGAGTAAGAGGCATCCAGACTGGAGAGTTAAGGGGGCATAGCTGTTCAACAGTCCAGATTATACCCTGGGGAATGTCACAGTATGACATTGTGGAATTCTGCAGACACTGAATCTTAGAATTAACTCTTTAACTGATGGTTTGGGAAAAGAAATAAGGAAAAGGGGAGAGATTAGTAGCTTACTGCTCCACCAAGCAGCATTAACTATTGAAAATATGCACACAGTAACACAGCATTTAGAATGGATTAACATGTTTGTCAAGAATGTTGCTGATGCAGTTAGTAATACTTCCACTGCAATTGCAGTATATATGGTAATAAATTACTTACAAATTTGATTCAGGGAATATGACAAATAAAGAGTGGCAAATGGTCAAGATTATTAAACAGCACACAGATCTGGATTACACTGGTGGGTAAGGGAATTCAAAATATTGGGAAACCGTTTGGAGTTTGCAAAGCTGGAAGGTCCAGGGCCTTGGGCACCAGACGAGCCTGACAATTTGACTCTACTGATTATAGTTGTCATTCCCAGAAGGACAGGGAGACCTAAAGAGTTGGTATATGTGAATAGTATGGGTATCACTAAGAACATAACACTATCCTACTGTCAAGATGGCAACAAAAGATGGTATGGAGATAAATACTGCTTGCTGTACAAAAGTTCACTGTGGATGGTTCTGTGAAAGCTCGGCATATGTGAATTCATCTATTTAGGAGAGAGGTTGGGCTCAACTAGTCACTAAGGAGAGAGAGAGGAGGAGGTGGTATGGCTTGGGCACATGGTGTGTGTCCTGGGATACCACAACTTTTCAGCTGTAACAATGAACAGCTCAGAGAGCCAGGACAGATTCTCTAACCCTCACTTCTCTGACTCACATTGAGGTCCATGCTCTATGGTCAAATGTGCAGATTAAAGGGAACCTAACTGAAGATGTGACAGATGACACAGAGTGGAGATCACTGGTGACTAATCTCTTTATACCCATAGCCTCCTTCTCCATTAATACAACTAGTTTAATAGAAAGAAACATAGAGCAGCTAGCATTCATTTCCCTACAGATAGCCAAACAGGATCAGCTCTGAATAATGTTATCCGTGCAGTAAGAACATGCTCGTGGGCTACATCAGAAGAGATAAAGTATGTACTGGGGGTGCAAATTTAAGCTTGGTACTACTGGTGATCCAAATAATCACAGCCATTGTAGTTTGGGAATGTGTTGCTGGATAATACAACTGAAAAAGCAAGCAAGAAGAGAAAAAAATCATAGAATCGTAGGACTGAAAAATACCTCGAGAGGTCATCTAGTCCAGTCCCTTGCACTCATGGCAGGACTAAGTATTATCAAGATCATCCCTGACAGGTGTTTGTCTAACCTGCTCTTAAAAATCTCCAATGATGGAAATTCCACAACCTCCACAACCTCCCTAGGTAATTTATTCACCCTGATAGTTAGGAAGTTTTTCATAATGTCCAACCTAAACCATCCTTGCTGCAATTTAAACCCATTGCTTCTTGTCCTATCCTCCTCCTTGTAACTTCCTTTTATATACTTGAAAACTGTTATTATGTCCCCTCTCAGTCTTCTCTTCTCCAGACTAAACTAACCAATTTTTTTCAATCTTCCCTCATAGGTCATGTTTTTTAGACTTTTAATCATTTTTGTTGCTCTTCTCTGGACTTATTCCAATTTATCCACATCTTTCCTGAAATGTGGCACCCAGAACTGGACACAATGCTCCAATTGAGGCCTAATCAGTGTGGAGTAGAGCAGAAGAATTACTTCTCATGTCCTGCTTACAACACTCCTGCTAATATATACAAGAATTATGTCTGATTTTTTTGCAACTGTGTTATGCTGTTGACTGATATTTAGCTTGTGATCCACTCTGACCCCTCAGATCCCTTCCTAGGCAGTCATTATGCATTTCATATGTGTGCAACTCAATGTTCCTTCCTAAGTCAAGTACTTTGCATTTATCCTTACTGAATTTTATCCTATTTACTTCAGACCATTTCTCCAGTTTGTCCACATCATTGTGAATGTTAATCCTACCCACCAAAGCACTTGTAACCCCTCCCAGCTTGGTATCATCCACAAACTTTATAAGTGTACTCTCTATGCCATTATCTAAATCATTGATGAAGATATTGAACAGAACTGGACCCAGAACTGATCACTTTGGGACCCCACTTGATATGTCCTTCCAGCTTAACTGTGAACCACAGATAACTACTCTCCAGGAATGGTTTTCCAACCAATTATGCATCCACCTTACAGTAGTTCCATCTAGGTTGTATTTCCCTAGTTCGTTTATGAGAAGGTCATCTGAGACAGTATCATAAGCCTTACTAAAGTCAAGATATACCACAACTACCACTTCCCCCCATCCACGAGACTTGTTACCCTGTTAAATAAAGCTATTAGATTGATTTGACATGATTTGTTCTTGACAAATCCATGCTGACTGTTACTTATCATCTTATTATCTTTTAGGAGTTTGCAAATTGATTGCTTAATTATTTGCTCCATTATCTTTCCAGGTACTAAAGTTAAGCTGACTGGTATGTAATTCCCTGATTGTCCTTATTTCCCTTTTCTTAGATGGGCACTATATTTGCCCTTTTGCAGTCCTCTGGAATCTCTCCTGTCTTCCATGACCTTTCAAAGATAATGGCTAATGGCTCAGATAGATCCTCAGTCAGCTCCTTGTGTATTCTAGAGTGTATTTCATCAGGCTATGGTGACTGGAAAACATCTAAGTTGTCTAAGTAATTTTAACTTGTTCTTTCCCAATTCTAGCCTCTGCTCCTCCCTCATTTTCACTGGCTTTCACTATGTTAGACGTCCAATCACTAACCTTAACTCCATCAATAACCTTTTTGGTGAAAACTGAAACAAAAAAGTCATGTAACACTTCTGCCATTGATACATGATACAAATGAAACAAATATTGTTATAAGAGAAAAAAGAAAGGGGTTGAATGTAGGTCTAACTGAGTGAAGAGTCCAGAGTCAAGCTGAGTTCTTGGGAACCAAGAGCTTAAGGTCTAGAGAAAAATCCCAGTAACTCTCAGAGACCATCCTGATGGTCTGGTTCTGTAATGCAATATTGCTACCACTCTGTCCTTCACAAAGCTTTCCAGTGAACAAGTTGAACCAGCACTTCTCAATATTTAGAGTCAGAGCCACATGGAGTATGAGACTCTGGGCACTATATAAGTTGCAAACGTACACATGGCTATTGAACCGGATCAACATCTATGCTTCTGCTCATTTCCCCTGGACTGCAATTGAACCCTTAAGTAACCAAAGGCAGCAGTGAGGCAAAATAAAAGACTAGGAGTAGAAGTGATATATGATGACTAATTGTGGCACAGAGAGAGCATGAAATTGAGGCATAAGAGTGAGAACTAGGACTGGAGGAAATAAGGGAAGGAAGAAGGAATGAAGAGGAAAGAGAGAGCAACAAGAAGCAGAGGAGAAGATAAGGAAAATAGAAAAGAAATGCTCAGTGTTATACAGCAAAACACAGTTCCTGATCCAAGGAACTTAGGGTGGGATGTTTAAAAGTGTCTAAGTGATGAAGGAGAATAGAACCCATTGAAAGCCAATGGGACTTGTAATCCTATGTCACTCAGACACTTTTGAAAATCCCAACTGTCTAGTCTAAGCACTTGGCCCTGCCAGGTGTTGTGTGCCTTCAGTTCCCCCTGACTTCAAATAAAGTTGAGGGTGGTTAGTACCCGACAGTCTCAGAATGCAAATCTCAGATCATAGTACACACCTGTACAGAAGAACTTAAAATGGAGGGGTGAGAATGTGCCCTATGGGAAAGCTACTTTATTACAGTATTATTATTATTACTCTTATTATTGTAACACCCAAAGGTGTGACAGGTGCCTTACAAACAAGCAAGAAGAAAAAATCCATTTCCTGCAAAACTCACAGTCTAACCCAGACCACAAACAGACAAAGGGGAAAGCCACCTTTGTTCTTCCTTCGGTCATATTTGAACACAAAGTTGAACAGTTTTAATTAAAATAGGTTTTTAAATAGATGTGGTTAAACTGGGGCAAAGCCCCTGAGTGGACTGATCATAGGCACAGGAACTAGGGGTGCGGGGGGTGCTGCAGCACCCCCAGGTTTTAGCTGGGGCTCTGCTGCTAGACCCACGCCTGGGTCCCGGCTGCTGGCCTCACCCTACACCCGGGGTCCTGTCCAGCTGCCGCCCCTCCCTGGGGTCCCAGCTGCTGGCCCCAGAGCTCAGCTCCTAGCCTCGTGCCCGCCACCAGCTTGAAGGGGGGTGCACTCGATAGGGGTAAGGGGGTTGGCTTTCAGCACCCCCACTATTCAAAGTGTTCTCATGCCACTAGGACTCATTTAAATTAATTTAAACCTGGCTTCTATCGACCTAGCTTAAATGGCTTGCCAAATTAAGCTAAATTGAAACAAGCCATTTTTTAAAACTGATTTAAGAATGTCTGCTGAAAATGCCTGCACTGTATTAACCAAATCGATTTTAAATAACACAGTTAGTAAAATTAGGGAAAGTTTGTGTGTAGAAAAAGAGTACAATTTTCAAAAGCACCTAAATTATTTACGGCTCAGATCCTCAAATGTATTGAGGCACCTTTGAGGATCTGGGCCTAGGAGTCTATATTCCATTTTCAAAAGTGAATTTGGCACTTAGGTGTCTAAATCTTATGCAAGTTTATGGGACTTACATTCCCAAGTCACCCAAGACCTCTATTTATCCTTAATTTCTATTTTGCTATATTTGTTCTTCAACCTGTGCCTACTTTCTCTTTAGTTGTTGTCATTGTTGCTTTAACTTCTTGCTGTTTTTGCTTTCACTTAATGATATCAATAGCTGATCAAGGGAACAACTGAAAAATTCTGTAGAAAATGCATTACAGAAAACTTCTGAAGATGTTAACTGGGATAAAATCCAGTATATTCTATTTGCTCTAAGAGAGTAATTGAAGCAGAAGATGAGACTTCTGTATTTGAAGACAGTAATGTGGTGAAATCCAAATCTCTAGTGGACAATTCAACTCAACTGAGAAATTAAAAAGAAAAACAGTAGAGCAGAAAAGCTGGTCAGAGAGAAACAATACTGCAGGTTTCTCTAGAGGGATACAAAAGGACAACATTAAAAAACAAAACAAAAAATGTTGAGAGACTTGTTGGATTTATCTCCTTATATTGGAAATAAAAATGTTTACTAGCTCCTAGGCTCTGACTCTTAGGGGCAAAAAGAAGGCAAAAATCTTTATAATTAAAAAAATGCAGATTTATCACTAAGGGACATATTTTATAAAAATCAAGAGGCAAAAAAGAGCCATTCTGGGGAAAGAAGAAAGCTAAAATTATTGTTTTTTTCTAGGATTTTAGTAAAGGAACTGATACACAAAGAGAAAATCTCCAAGAGGTGAAAGAACTAGCTAAAGAATTGAAACCTGATTTTCTATATGATCATTCCAATTCCTCTCAGGCTGCTCTGATCTCAGTATTGCTTATACATTAATTGACATTTTTTCACGTTATATTTTTAAAGGAAAACCATATAGAAAACCAGCCCAATAGCTTTCATTGATAGGGTAAATCTTGCAGATTGAGGGGAAATGGTGGATGTGGTATATCTTCACTTTAGTAAGGCTTTTTGATACTGTCTCACATAATCAAACTAGTGAAATACAGCCTAGATGGAGCTACTATAAGGCACATAACTGTTGGAAAACGATTCCCAGAGAGTAGTTGTCAGTGGTTCACAGTAAAGCTGGAAGAGCATAGCAAGTGAGGTCCTGCAGGCATTGGTCCTGGGTCTGGTTCTGTTCAATATCTTCATAAATGATTTGGATAGTGGCATAGAGAGTACTCTTACAAAGTTTGCAGATACCAAGCTGGGAGAGGTTGCAAGTGCTGTGGAGGATAGGATTAAAATTCTAAATGATGGGGAAAAACTGGAGAAATGGTCTGAAGTGAATAGGATGAAATTCAATAAGGACAAATGCAAAGTACTCCACTTAGGAAGGACCAATCAACCGCACACATACAAAATGGGAAATGACTGCCTATGAAGAAGTACTACAGAAAAGGGTCTGGGATTCATAGCGGATCACAAGCGAAATATGAGTCAACTCAACAGTAATGCTGTTGCAAAAATAGTGAACATCATTCTGGGATGTACTAGTAGGAGTGTTGTAAGCAAGACATGAGAAGTAATTCTTTTATTGTGCTCTACACTGATAAGGCCTCAGCTGGAGTATTGTGTCCAATTTTGGGCTCCCATTTCAGGAAAGATGTGGACAAATGGGAGAAAGTTCAGAGAAGAGCAATAAAATTTATTAATGATCTAGAAAACATGACCTATAAGGAAAGATTGAAAACAATGGGTTTGTTTAGTCTGGAGAAGAGTAGACCGAGGGGGGATATGCTAACAGTTTTCAAGTACTTAAAAGATTGTTACAAAGAAGAGGGTGAACTTGTTTTTGTTAACCTCTGAGGATAGGACAAGAAGCAATGGGATTATATTGCAGCAAGGGAGGGTTAGGTTGGACATTAGGAAAAACTTCTGAATTGTCAGGGTAGTTAAGCACAAAAGCAAATTGGCTAGGGATGTTGTGGAATCTCTGTCATTGGAGGTTTTAAAGAATAGGTTAGACAAACACCTGTCAGAGATGGTCCCTTCCAGTCCTACAGTTCTATGATTCTATGAAAACTTTGTGTGCTTGCTATTTTCTTTTAAATTAATACAGCAATTGTGAAAAGTGGCAAATAGACATACCCATTGATGCAGACTCTATTTAGCACAGAACCAGCTACAGCAATGCATACATCCCCGCACTGACATGAGACAATTTCTAGAAGTAAAAAGGCAGGGCAATTTCCACTCCCATTCAGTTATTGCCCTTTTAAGAAGATTAGCTACTACAATGATAAGCACAGTATGAAAATATGGATGGATGGATGAGCCAGCTAAGGACCTGATCCTTTGACGAACTTAAGACCAGATCCTTAAAGTTATTTAGGTGCCTAACTTCCATGGGTCTGAGTGCCTTCAACTGCTATTTTACTCAGTGCCTTGCAGGAGATGCTCACTAGCAGGAACCTGACCCAAAGTTTCTGACAGCAGTGGAGCAATGTGATATAAAGACCAGTCCAGTAGGCAATCAATGGGAATTACTACTGCTCAGCACTTTTGAACATCAGACTACAATTTAGGTGCCCATTAAAAAAATCTGATTTCCAGACAGTTTGGATTAAATTCCAAAAAATTGTACAAAACATATACACATTGCCTTAAGTTTCACAGGGTACGTCTACACTGCAATAAAAACCCAGTGGCATCAAGTCTCAGAACTTGGGCCAACTGATTTGGGCTTGCAAGATATCACACTGTCTGGAGTGGCTCATGACCATGAGTGCCAACCTCAGGACAGACTGTCAAAAAGCAGGGCAGACACCCCAAACTGATTGTATGTTCTGTCATTAGATTTCACCAACCCTGTAACAAGCGTGAACTCTTAACGCACTGTAACATGGAGACACAGACAGTACTCTTGGGCATTCTAGTCTATCTCACCAGCTAGGCAAGCTGGACTATGTGGTAGATGGTCACTTTCACCAAAAATCCAACAATATTCAGGTTACTCCCAGTCCCAAAGGACCAGTCACTTACCCCAGGTCAATTGTAATCAGATCTCAAACCAAAGACGATGCCTAGCTAGTCCTGTAATGAACTAAATAAAGATTTATTAACTAAGAAAAGAAATGAAAGTTATTCACAAGGTTAAAACAGGAAACACACATAAATGAGTTACAGTCTTAGGTTTAAAAAGATAGTATAAGCATTGATAATAAGCAGCTCTAGATGTCCTGTAGGGCTGACCCATGCCAAGCAACATGGGGATCTGTTTCTTACCTTTAGAAATCTTTGTCCTCTGGAGTCCAGACAGTATAAAGATCCCAGTTTCTCCTTGTCAGGGATTTTTATCCCCTTCAACCCAGAATCCAAGCTGATGGGATGAGTTCATGTATAGGTCTCCCCTTCCTGGAAGGAGTGAGGAATGCACTCAACAAGGCATCTGACCTTTGATGCTACACAATGATTCATTTGCCTTCCATGGGCCAAGATTGACTGTGTAACTCACCAAACAGGAACAGAACCATAATGGATCACAGAATCATAGAATACCAGGGTTGGAAGGGACCTCAGGAGGTCATCTAGTCCAGCCCCCTGCTCAAAGCAGGAGCAATCCCCTGTTTTTTCTTTTCCTGTTTGGTGAGTTGCACAGTTACAGAGGTTTACAATGCAAACACTCAATATCACTTTATACCATGAGTTACTGAGGTTATAAGTATGATCAAAACATGCAACATCCTACATCATTCATAAGGTATAGACACAAAACACATTCTTACAACTCTAATATTTATCTTAAGAATACTAACACACAGGTGAGCCAGAGTGGTTTCCAGCTATTTGTCAGTGTTCAGTGAGGCCTGGGGCCTTGGCATGAGCTGGCACCTGGTATGCCAGCATCACACTGGGATCATGCTACTGGGCTAAAAATAGCAATGGTGACGTTTGGGCTCGGGCTCACCAGGTTTCAGTCTACACTGTTTTTTTTAACCCGGTGAGCCCAAGTCAGTTGACCAGATCTGGAGACTTGCTGCCTTGGGTCTTTTTTGCAATGTAGATGTACCCACAGATAACTGTCTATCTAGGCACTTATGTACCCTCACTTACTGTCGAATGATTGTTCGAACTACTGTTGAAATAAAAGTCCCTCACAAGAATGGATTTTATCTTCACAACACCCATGTGAGGAAGGGAAGTATTATATTCATTTTATAGATAGGTCAGTGAAACATAGAGTAGATTAAGTAATTTGCCCACGGTCACATAGGAAGTACGTATCTGAGCCAAGAATTGAACCCCAGTTGCCTGAATA